>NW_028258156.1:15195000-15900000 GCF_053883595.1 Heterocephalus glaber | reverse complement strand
CTCAACATGTGGTGCAGACACTTCCTTCACATCACCTCAGTCCTGTCCACAGCGTTACATTAGGCAGGCAGGAACACTAGAATTATTGAGTGGTTTTGTGTTTGAGACTCTGGTTGTTTCACTAAATGCTTTTTAATGAACATCATAATGTACTTCTAATGTATAGTTTCTCTATATCTTTCTGTGCCCCTTTGAGATTAATATTTAGGTAAGAAAAAGTGTAATTCTTTTAACTTTCAGATTTTATTTTTTATTCCCTTAGTTAACTGTCAATCTTTTAAAAGAATTGTCTTTCAATTTAAAGTTATAGTGAACATTCTCATGAAATGATGACTTACCAGAGGAAGTAATAGCATACAAATAAATATACTAGCCCACTAATAGAGGTATGAATTTCGAGATGAGTTTTTCTTATGTCAGGAATACAATGCAAATGCAAATATTCCCCTGTGTAAAATAATAGCAAATGAAAGGAAATGAACATAAACTACTGATTCAACTGATTGCAATCAATGCTAGTAAGGATGTAGAAATAGATGCTTTAGAAATTTTCAAGGTTACACAATACTAATCCACTATCTTGAGTTATTTAATGTGTCTTCTGCAGACACACATGTTGATGGGTCTTTATTTATATTCTATAATTAATGTCTTGCCTACATATTTTATTCACTAATGGTGAACAAAGTTTGTTGAATGGTCAAAAAATAACTTTTCAAGTTTCTCTTTTATATTTAATTTTTGTCTTCTTTATTGCTACAGCTCTTCTATCACTAAATACAGAAAAAGCTTCTGAAAAATAGTATCATAACAATTTTGACAAATGTAGTTAATGGATTATTCTATTCTTTTAAAATATTCTCCTATCTATATTACATTTCTTACAATTACACTTTTAATAAGAAAAGATAATACATTTTGGTTTGTATAATTATTATTGATTTGCTTTCACTTTTTAAAATGTACTTTCCAAGTAACACAGTGCTCTGGTGCTATTACTTCATCAAGCTTACAGTCATTTTTGCAAAGTGATTTTGATCTTAGTCAGGACTGTGCAAATAAAGTGAATTGATAATCAATAAAAGAAAAATCATATATAAATTGTTTTGATCTATCTATAGCTATATATAGATTTAAGTATTTGTTCTAATGGCAAATTCTCAAAGACCATATTCTGAAGCCTTTGTTCCACTTTTTAAAAAGTGTGTATTAGAAAAGTAAGGAAAATTTGTCATATTTTGAAGTATGTCACTTTATTCTGAGTTATAAATATTTCTTGCATCTGGCTTTAGAATTCCTCACTTAATCATATTAGATGCATTCATAGTGGTATACATATTCCAGGTATTAATATCATACATACTGAAAAAATCATGGAAAAATATGTTTGTCTTTTCTAGTAAGCATCAGTAGATGGTTTTACTAAGTGTGAATCAACTAAACTGGAAGGGTTTTTAAACAATTGGAAATGATAAGAAGGGATAGATAAATATTCTTTCTACCGTTTGAAACACTTGATGGCATTTGATTAAGGATTCAAGTCATTGGCAATTTAGGACTTGCGTGTATTTCCCCATTTTTGAGACCACTTATTATGTGTTAAAATTCATTATAGCAGTTCTTTTTATGTGGTGTGGTTTACAGCTTTCCTTTCTTGCAATATGTTCCAAATCACAACATTATAATACTGCTTCAACTACAAGAACTGTGAGTTGAACTTGCTTTAACCAAAATAGGGAGAAGATTAATTTCTCAAATATTGTTAGAAGTCACCCACCCCCACATCTTGTTGATCCCTAAAACAGCAGTTTATTTCTGTGTTATGGGACCATAAACAGGGACAGTCAAGAAGGGAGGTCTGAGTGGGCTGAAATCTGGTTCATAGGCTGCTCTCCTGGTATCCTCTCCTGGACTTGCATTGAGTGGGAAGAAGGAAATTGTCTCATTGCTGAAAGACAGTGTCCCTTTACCAAGCATTGTAAACAGAGAAACACTCCACCCAGACATTGTGTGGTTTCTGTTTCATTAATGCAGATATTATGTGGTTGTCCCTGCATCTACCCAGAGATGATGCCTTTTTCCAAATTGCAAAGAGCTGAATTTTAGGTCATGGTTATCACAGACTGTTCTAGTGAATCACCAGACTGCATTGCCAAAGGAGAAAAGGGGAGCACCAGAAATCTAGAGAAAAGTTAGAGGTCAAATTATTTGATTTTGGATTAAAAAAACAATCTTTTAAATTCAAGAAAGATACTATAGGTTTGAGAAGAAAAGCTTTGATTTACAGGAGCTTAGTTTTTTGAGTTTCAAAAGGCTAAGACCTGAAAGATAGAAAAAGAGATTGAAAATAGAGTAGATAGAAAACTGAACTAACCCCATAAAGAGGTACATGTTTTCATGTTGGGAACGAAAGGATTATTTGAAGGGAAGAATAAAACTTACACACTGTGTGTGTGGGGGCCTCCAAAGGGCCCTCTAATCTGACCTCCTCTCCAGGCTCCAGTGTTCAGAGATGAAAGATATTTGAGGATCCTAAAAGAAATGAAGCTTGTTCTTTGACTTCCAGAACAAGTCTAAAGAGATGACAAGTTTTGCAGTTACCAAAACACAGACTCTGCACAATAGCTATAAAACTGATGACAATAGCACACACTGTCATAGGTGCATTGAGAGAACTTACTGCTTGCCTATAGCTGCCAATGAGTGTTGCAGAATATACAAAGTGTTCTCTGTGGTTCTATGAAAAGGAATAGACATATTTAGTGAGTGTGAGGCAGACTGAGGGTCTGAGGAGGAGAGAGAGTGACCTCTAAGAACCTAATTATATTGGGATGCCAGACAGCTAGTATCAATAGCTCTAGTAATGCCTTCCCGAGCTGGTGCCTGAATTCTGTTTTAGCCAGGAAGAATTTAGAAGGACATGGAAAAATATATTTAATTGAGAAAACTCTAAAATGATTGTAACATTTTCTTCTGCTTAAGCGTGCATAGTTTTAAATTTAGTCATTGTGAGTTTAAATGAAAACAATTTTGTTTTCTGCAAACCTAAAGGTTTGGCTTACCAAAATTCATACTCTGAGAAAAAAAAGATATAGAAGCTCTGCAAAAGAGAATCCTAGATTGTCACCCAAATTCACCACATTGTTTTAAAACATTCATTAAAGTACGATTACATGTTTTCAAAATTACATTTATTTACCATATTTTAGGAAGTATTTGTCTTCAGAGTTTATTCATTCACAATTACAACCTGAGAAGCCTTGCATTTAGCCAGAAACATCTTCATATCTAATATGAGAAAATTATATTAGGACAGATAAAAGGAATGGTCATCTTGTGGCTAAGCAGGGCTAGATCGCTAGGTTTTACCCCACAACTGCCCTTTGAGGGTATCTCTTTCTCTCCACTGTAAAGTGGGAGAGATTCATCTTGAGCTTGCAGCAAATATTTTTACCTTAAAGGCATAGGCAAGTAAACACATTGATACAATCATTCGTCTGAAAAACAGAGCTATTACTCAGTTTATTAACAGAGAAACACAGAGGGATTAAAAACAAATTTGTCTTTATATATGGATGTTATTATATGGATATTTATCTATATATACTGTGGACTTGGAAGCAGCAAATATATTTTTGTAAGCTCTCAAATGCTTATATCCTTTGGTCAACTTTATTAGTATTTCTGAAGGCTAAGTAATGTTAAAAAACAAATGATTCTATTATTCAGTAAATCACAGTATCCACAGGAAATAGACATAGATAAAGGAACCAAATCCTGTTATAGCAGTGTCCCAAAGTGTAAAGTGAAACATGGCCTTAGGAGTCATCACTGCATATTTTAGAAAATATAATCTTTTTTTCTTGAATGTATTTGCGCAGTAAAATCATTTAATTATAATGTGTGAATGTGTATATAAAGACTTCAGTGAGAACACAAAATCTCTCAGAAACTTCATCTAGAGTGAGACTGTAGATAAAATACAAGGCATTTTTATGCATGGTGTGAAAAAGCTGACTAAAATATTTACGTATTAATATCCCATTGCAAAGATCACTGTTAGCTCATTGGCCTTAAATTATTCACTAGGTTCAATGGATAGTATTTTTGGCTGCTGCAGTCAGACCTTATAAATACATTTCTAAGGTCACACACTCTATTTTTCAGCTAAATATTTCTCCCTCTTTTCCCTTTTAAAAGTGAACATTAAATGAAATTACCTGACATTCAACCTTAGTGAGTCAAATACTTTTTTGAACCACAAATGAGACTACAAGGATGTCATTTTGGGAGAAATAGGGGCTTTTGGTAACAGGTTTTATAAATATTATTTTTTAAATGGCAATCACAGCAGTAACTTTCTTGTTTAAGAACAAAAATTATCATATCAAAATATAGTTTCC
This sequence comes from Heterocephalus glaber, assembly GCF_053883595.1. Lineage (NCBI taxonomy): Eukaryota > Metazoa > Chordata > Mammalia > Rodentia > Bathyergidae > Heterocephalus > Heterocephalus glaber. The sequence continues at coordinate 15,895,597 of NW_028258156.1, read as the reverse complement.
AAAATATTTTTCGATTACTCAGAGTTCATAGTCTGACATAGACAGGCTACCTTTATTATTAGCATCTTTGCATACTACTTTAAATTACTTGTCTCTATGTCTTGCCATGTATTAATTTAAACTATGGCATATTAATCTGAAAAGTAGGAATCTCAGCATGGGACAGAAGGAACTTTTTTTTGGTTCCTTCTAAATTTTATTTTGCTTTGAATTCAAGAATGGTTAAGGATATGCTTCATCATAGTGGCATTACAATAACCTGCCAAGAATAGCCTCATTCAGATCAAAAGAGTCAACATAGAATTGAGAATCTTGTGTCCCTTTTACCCAAACAGAAGTTTGGGAAAGTAGGAGACAAAATTGAACTTTTGACCTGTGGTTGATCTTGAGAAGTCAGTTTCCATTTATGCTTCAGTAAGGTCACCTGTGAATGTCAAGTAAGCTCACATTTCCAAGCACAAGTGCAATGAACATAGTATGCAATATACGTTTCAACTCTCAGTGTGTAAGGAAGTTTCTCTGAGTCAAAGGCTGGGCTTCTCCATCCTCTGAATGTGTCTTCCTAAGCATAGTGCAATTTCTTCCATGGGTAATATGCCAATTCATATCTGATTATGAGTGCATCAGATAAGTACATGTATCAACTAGGCAGTTGTCCTATATTAGCAATGCTTATACACTCTCCCAGTCCTAGAACTAGGCCCCAAACTTCCAGAAATGTATACTTCTCTGGATCAACCTCATTTCACTTTTTAGTGCAAAGCTACGTTTCACTTTCTCCAGACAGGTGTCAAATTGACATTTTCCTTGTGTCCTCAGCTCACATGGCCATGCTCTCTAACTTACTTCTTGGCTCATGAATCTCCTTTCCATTTCCGCCTCAGTTCTCTAAGGAGCCCTAAGACTCTAGCTGCCAAATAGATAGGCTGCTTTTTAAGGGACAGTTTTAAAAGCATGAATAGTTAGTAGATAAGAAAAAACTAAATCTTAAAAAGAAATTCATGAATACATGCTTCAGAAATCCTGGGGGACAACTACATGTATATGCAATCATAGTGTTCTGGAGGGGAAAATAGGGCTTGGATTGTTAGCTAACTAAGAAAATTACAAATGATCATCAAGATATAGTTCTCGTATCTTAAGATCTGTTATTTAGAGAAAGACTGATAAAGGAGACACAAGACTAAGGTTGTAACTCTAAATATAGATGAGAAAAGAGGAAGAGCACGAGTATGAATTCAACGAACAGTTATGGAGCACTTACCATACTCCAGGCCCTTTGCCCCATCCTGGATATACAGGCTGAGCATCCAGAGGATGTAACCCTAACTTGGACGACAGAAAAATGCATTTTTTTTGTACCGGGGATCAAATTTAGGCCCTTGGACTTGCCAGGGGGCTTGGCAGGTGCATTTGCACCGCTGAGCTATATGCCCGGCCCTGAAAAATGCATTTTTGAACACTTGACATTTAAGATAAAATTCTGAGTCAACACACAGACATTTGGAAAAGCATTGTTGTAGACTGAAGAATGTTGTATAGCCATAAGCCTTTCACCTGTGATTCATATCTTGGATGAAATATCTCTCAATCATATCTAACTGCCTTCACTCTGGTTTCATGATCACCAAGCAATCACAAAATTACTATAACTCACCAAGGTCTCATGAAACTGGGAAAGCAGACACTTTAAGCCATTCACATACATACAAAAATTCTCATTAACTGGAATCAGAAAATCATTTAATCAATTGCCATGCCATCTTATACTTCCGAGACTTTTTTGAAATTAGTTAGGGAAGAACCATAAAGCCATGGTGAAAAGACCATATTCTAGGTGGGGCCAAAAGAGAAATTTCTGAACTGTCGATTTAGCTCTCTGCATTCCCTAAGTTAACTGGTGAGTGCTTTGGTACCATAGGGACTAAGGACTTCTTTGAGAGGCCATATAGCATTGAAGTAGAGAGAGAGGGCCTCACAGCAGACCACCTAAGGTCTTATTTTACTTTTGCTACCTATATGTTTTTTGTTCCTAGGCAAGTTACTTGACCTTTTCTTGTTTCTGGTACCAATTCTGGGAAGGTAAGTAAACTATTTGCTACTTCTTTGTACTGTGGAAAGCAATAAATTATGTAATTGATGAGGCTATTTAAAAAACATTAGGTTTATAATAGATATTTACAATTGGATTTATTTTTATAAATATCTATTTATATGTCTGTCTCCAATGTTTACCTAACCATTTTATCCTATAGTATAGGAAGCACTGTAGTGTGTAGTAGTAAAATACAATAGTATATACTACGTACAGTATTTACTGAACTAATACTAAGTTAATATTCAATAACTTTTCCATTTCTGAGCATGGTTACTAGTGAAAGCCTGCTAGTACTTGTATGAGCAGAGTGGTTTCATTTCCCCTAAATTAGGCCACCAGGAGACTAGGTGCTTGCAGTTCCAGGTGTCTACTTGAAAAAAAGTGTTTTTTAAGGATAGTTTTGTGCCTCATAATACTATACATGGTATATGTAGGGCATACTATGTATAGTACTATGCACACAGTATATACATTTGCATTTCCCTTATATAAAAAATTTGGTTTGAAGAGCTTTCCTACAATTATTTGGCATTTATTTTTCTGTTTCTGCATGTTTTCTATGTCTTTACACCAACTTAGTTTTGTGTTTATTTTCTTATTGGTTGTTGAAAATTCTTTACATATTCTAGATACCAATTTTTGGTTACTGCAAATAGTATCTCCTTGATAATGTCTTCTTTTTTATTCTTTCCATCGTGTCTTTCATTTCATTCAGTGCTTAATTTTAATGCACACAATTTATTCAATTAATATATTGATCTTTTATTATTTCAAATTCTTTGAATATTTTTTAAAAACATAATTTATGTTAATATCATGAACATTCTCTGATGTATGCTTATTTGCACAGAAATAATCAGTACATTTAGAATTTTATATAAATAGGACTCCAATTTGCTTTTTGCTTGCTTATTTTTCATCAAGGATAAGAAGTATACAAGTTCCTTTTACTGAGTTATCCAGCATATTCTCAATATCTGAAAATCTGAAATGTTAATTCTGTATTCATGTATGTATGTATGTATGTATGTAGGTCTTTTGAGAGACAGAGGGAGAGAGAGAGATTTGCAGTTCTTTATTTGCTAAAACTAATGAACCTTGGTGACATACTGTTATCACCAAGTCCTTAAACTACCATGAATAAAAATCTTTTCTGTGATTATTCTAAGAAAGGCTTCCCTAAGATCAAGACTAGATAAGATATCCCTATTACTCTACACTTTTACTTTACTGTATGTGACACAATTTAAGCATAATTTTCTTAGATATTATGAACTAATGTGAGTTTAAGGATTTCATTTATCATTGTGGCATTATTTATGTGGATTGTAATATGTTGTTCATTCTCCAAGATTCATTTCACTTGTCACCATTTCTATGAATTTTTTAAACTCTCCAAACTTTTTGAATATCCATGTATGAGATCTTTCAGTAATTTTCCCCAACCTGATCCAATTCTGCAGATAATGTCTCAACAGATTTCCCCAAAGAGCTAGTGCAAGAGCTCATGTGATCTGCTCTTTCATCACATTTGAAATGGACCACTGGTAAGAAAATGGAAATTTGGATACAGAGATAGTCTGGTAAATGTGAGGAAGAGAATTGTTATAATTTGTGAATAAGCTATCAGATTTTTAAATAAACGTCTATTCTATTTCTTCATCATTTTACTGACTAGCAGTATATTTTAAAAAAATATTTAGATAGGCATGATGGCACAAGCTTGTAACCCCAGCTACTCAGTAGGCTAAGGCAGAAGGATTGCAATATTAACCCTAGCCTGGGCAACTTAGCAAGACCCTCTCTCAAAATAAAAATGTACAAATAAAATAGGGCTGGGGACACAGTTTAATGTTCTCTGGGTTGAATACTCAGTACTCTCCCCTAAAAAATAGGAACCTACTAATTAAAGCATGGAGGCCAAAAACTAGAACTTGAATTTAATCCTAGAAATATCATACTTTAATTTAGACATTACACAGGTTATTTAACCTCTTTCCTTTTGTTCACTCATTTGTATAATGGGAAAATATATAGCATTTGATGAATAGGACTGTGAGAATAAATGACTGAATTTGTAAAACACTCTAAGCAGTATCCAATGCATAAAAGGAATACAATAAGTGCTTGAGTAAAAAAATCGATAAATAATAAATATTAGGCATTTTGTTATTATTACATAAGTCAAGTGTCTAGCAGAGGACACAGGTCAGAGTTTATGATCCACAAATTGAATTACTTTTTCCATTCTGACCCCGAGCTACTTTTTCAATCTATGCATATAAATTTTTTCTTATTTTTAAAAAATAATCTTTGCTTTTCTGTATCTGCATTTATTTTCTGTTTATTCAAAACTTTCCTATCAATACAAAGATGTGTCAGAAGACTTAACCAGACAAAACAAAATGCCCATTATTTCATATTAGTTCTACATATTCAACATTTTCCATGTAATTTCTAACATTTACCTATAATAATATTAATTATGAATGAATAACGTGTTTATGTAGGACAAATGAACATATATCACCTTAGATTATAAACTTTAATATTTCTTTGAGAATAATGTGACTTTATTCACACTGGCAAATTGGAATTTTTCTCCCTTACACAGAACAAAGAACCATAGAACAGAAATGGACAAAGTAAAAACCGTGCATTTGGTGCCAATTTAGTCTATTTGGGCATATATTTTTCTAACTAGAGTGGAGTTTCCTCCAATTAAACTATGCTACCACTCACATCAACAGTTTTGTGGAACTGGGAATAAAGGACTAAGATTTCATAAGTCAATGAAAACAGACTGTCAAATGAAAAAAGATCAATCCTAGGCCATTTTCATATATATATATATATGTTTTGCTAAATCTCCTAGCTATGCAGTTTTCAACACCAGAAAATAAGATTAGCATCCCTTTTTGCCCAACACCAGCTGATTGCAGCACGGCAAAGCAATCTTGGGTGAGCATTGTACTTTCCATTGGGAAGGATACTAGAGACAATGAGAACTCTACCTCAGTCACATTCTCCATTGCTGCCTTCAACCAAAACTCTTCTGTGGAATCATAGCCAATCTCTCCATTAATCCTACCAGATGTGGCTCCTAGAAAATCACAGAAGTTCATAGTAATTGTCATGAAGAAAAATACCACCACAGAAATGTCATACAAAATTACCCAGCTCCTAGAAAGTTTTAAGTCTTCAATATATACTAAACAAAATAAGGGGAAAAAATAGAGTTTTGAGGTTTTCATATGAGAAATTAAAATAAGAATACTCACCCTACATTCAATTTCTGTTGTAAAATTTGGTAACTCTATTTCCCTGTGCAGAATAGAGCACCAAACCCTCTTTGTATTGTCAGTTGATACAAGAAACTGGAAAATGGAAACTGAAACCCATAATTACATTGTTCTGACAGTTGAGTAAGACTTTTCCCTTGGAGCTAGAATTTTTACTAAGCAAGACTTATTATCTACTCAGATTTGAAAGGGATGATTTTAAAATGTGAATTGAAAACCTCAACTTGGAGAATCCTATGACTAAGCTCTACCACACTTTCTTACACAGAAGCCACGGAGTGTCACTTAAATGTGTAAGTGACATGATAAACTTCCCACTCTCCTAAGAATAGAGTTATCCCTGGACCCTGTTATCTCACAACCAGAAGGTACAATATGATAATGATACTGTTTAGTACTAGTGCTGAAGTGGGCAGGGGTGGAGGAAAAGCTGCAAGCATTTTAACTAGAAAGAAAATCAAATTAAAATATTAATTTACTGATTAATATAACATTAGCTGACCTATTTTCTCCAGCTGGTTAAACAACAAAGACTTGTGAAGCTAAATAACTGCCTAAAAGATAAATGTTTTAAGAATTCCCAGGGAGATGTTTAGCTCCTTCGTACACATTAAAGATATGCCTTGCATATATTAGACAGTTTTTTGCTTTCTGTATTCAAACATTCTGTTTAGATTTATTAATGCAGTCTGAAGAGTTGGGATTTGATTAGGGATTCCTCCTTGTCCTAAAACTATAACCAATAGTTGGCAGTTTTCTTCTCCTTGGTGATTTATTGTAGAATTTATGAGCATTCACTTTCTTCCAAGATAGTGAATCAGGTCACACTTGAAAATTTATTTTCCTAAACTACTCATAAATTGAGATAATATTGATTTTCAAAATAGAAACCAGCAAATTGCTATCTACATACTCATAGCCCCAGGATCTCAGAAATTCACGTTGGTTTTCAAAGACATGTATTGAAAAAGGGAGCTGGCTTTTGTGCTGAGAATGCTGAGTTAAGTATAGTACAATTCTATTGCTATTACCATACATGGTTACACCACATTTTTCTTTGTAAAGTAAAAAGCTTTTGAACAAAATTTCTGAGTCTTTGCTGAGGTTCAAAATACTGCCAAATAGCTTAACCAAATAAAATAAAATTCACTTCTTTTATTTGGTGCATTCTGATCCATGATCTAAAGAAAGATGATGGACTCCTTAGATTGCCTAAGTGGGGCTCTCTTATAGAAGCATAGAAACAGTTAAGATGGGGCAGCAACAGTAGACAATGGTCCCAAAAGGTTTGATAAGGAGTTGAAATGAAAGTAGAGTTACCCATTGATAGACTATTGGAGTAATGAGAAGAATGATATCTAAAAGACCTCACTTCTACAGATGAATTGGTTCACTGATGACTAACTTTAACTTACCCAATGTGTGGATAAATTCACATTTTGCTTAATATTTTTATTGAACTTAAGTCAGACTGACTGTTAAGTACTCTTTCAAAAGTCTGCTGTAGGGTTAATGAAGATGGAAGTTCTATTTCTGAGGTTTAGTGGTGTTTGTAAACATAAAACCTACAGATTTGTCAGTTTCCTCTCTTTACATTTGGTCTAAGTTTCAGTTCATTAATGTTTGTTTTGAAAAACAGCATTTTTGTTTTGCTTAACTTCCATAGCAATTTGCTGCTTTCTAGATTTCCAATTTCAAAGTCTTTGTTTTGTTGTTTTGTTCAGTGTATGAGCCATCCTTTCCTTTATGCTCCCTCAATCTTATCCCTCCCATGGACATAAATGTGCGTACATGCACAAGTGTGCACACACACAAATACCTTAGAAAATTTGGTTACAATTGGTGCTGCTATGCACAGTACATTGTTCCTTGAACTATCAAGCTTTAAAAAATAACAGCATGTCCAGTAATATAGGATTATTCTGGTAAATATTTAGCTACCAATTCTCTGGAAAGAAAAGAAACTTGTAATATTTAAGGTTTACTGATTTCCCTGGTGTAAATATTCTCACTATGGTCCATTTCATCCTATGGAGGTAACCTGTGGATTTGAGACAAGGTGAACACAATGGCTCTTGTTAACTGTGCGAATGAGGAAAACTCCTGTTCACCTGGACCCCTTCTGAAAGTTGTCTATGTATCTAGAATTATGACAATTATTGAGAATTATGTCAATAACTTCTTCCACCATCTGCCTACAAATAAAGAGTAGGCCTTCATACTATGTAATAAAATAGATTTCCCATGGTCAGTTTCTCTTAGTTGTACCAGAAATTCCTTGCATGTCTAGTATTAATCTGATCCATATTATGTGACCCAGGTGAAACTAAGGGGCAAATATTTTGATGTTCATGTTGATTGCGATGCTATGAATAATGAAATCTTTTGTCTCTTGTCTAGACTTCTTATATCTTCTGCCAGCATGTGTGAAACTATTATAAGCAAATTTAGCCTGAAAGAGAGGTAAAATCAAATTCCATACCCAACAGAGATCTTTTGTGTTGAAATGGGTGGAAACACACATGTTTACACATGTGTAAAAGTAGGCTTTACATTGGTAATGCATAAGAATTTATTTTATTGATCAGATTAGTGGAATACTATGAAATAGTTCTAAGTATAAAAAATTGTTGAAAAACTTCAACTTCCGATACTATAGCAATAATTTTTCATTTTGAAGGATTCATCACCAGTTATATACCAAGTTATTTCACTGGATAATTCTCTTACTTGCTAGCAATTTAGAATTTCCATTATGTATTTTATTTTGTTTTGGGCACTGGGAATTGAACCCAAGTCCTTCACACTAAACTGTACTCCCAGACCCATATATATATTGTCTCACTAATTCATTTCACTAAGGTACCTGAGCTGCGGTTGAACTTTCCATCCTCCCTCCTCAGACTTGCACTGTATTAAGATACAGGTGTGCTCCACCACATCTAGCTGACAATTTTTTAAACAGAATCGAACATCTGTCAACACTGATGTGGAGAGTACTAGCAAGTTCAATTATATGTTCCCGTGTCCAGTCAAATCAAAAGTTTTGTCAATCAAATTTTTAAAATTAATTTTATTGGTAAATTTAAGGTATACAATATAATGACGTTCATCATTGGAAATTTGCACCTTTACATAATCCATCTTGGTTCTTATTTTTTCCCCATTCCACTGCCCTCCATTCAACCACTCCATCCCTCCCTATCTACAATTTTTTCCTTTTCTCATATTAATTCCATTCCCTTCTTTCCCTTTCCCCTACCCATTCCACTTCCCCTTCCCCCTTGCACTTTTTCTTCCTGTTTCACATTATCTATTATACCTTTTAGTCCTTATTTACACTTTCAGTTTCTCACACTAGAGAAACTATTTGGTGTTTATGCATGTGTGTGTGTTATTTATTGCACTTAAGAGTATCGCCTCAATGTGCATCCATTTAGCTATAAATGTCTCTAATTTCTAGTTCTTTATGGCTGAGTAACACTACATATTATTAAAAAACTCCACAATTTCTTTATCAAGTCTTCAGTTGATGGGCAATCTGGTTTTTACCAAGTTTAAGCTATCATGAATTGTGCTGCTATGAACATGGGTGCACATATATCACTGTGATATGATCCTTTTAATTCTTGGGGAAGATACCCAGCAGGGGAATAGCTGGGTCAAATGGGACTTCCAATCCTAGTTCTTTGAGGTATCTCCATACTGATTTCCACAGTGGTTGCACCAGTCTACACTCATACCAGCAGTGGAGTAAGGTTCCTCTTTACCCACAGCCCTGCCAGCATTTGTTATTGGTTGATTTCATGATAGCAGCCAATCTTTCTGGGGTGAGGTGGGATCTCAGCGTTGTTTAATTTGCATCTCTGGAATGACCAGTGAGGTTGAACATTTTTTCATATGCTTATTTGCTATTTCTACTTCTTTGTGTGAGAAATGTCTGTTCATTTCAGATGCCCATTTTTGGATTGGGTCTTTAAATTTGGGAGGTCTAATTTTTTTTTCAGTTTTTTATATATTCTAGATAGTAGACCTTTGTCCGAGGGATAGCAGGTGAAAATTTTTTCCTACATTGTGGGTTGTCTCTTCACACTGGCGGTGGGTTGTCTCTTCACACTGGTGGTGGTTTCTCTTGCTGTGGAGAAGCTTTTTAGTAAGAAGAGATCCCACTTGTTGATTGTTTGTGCTAGTTTAAAGGCAATGTGAGGTTTTGTTCATAAAATCTTTTCCTGCACCAATGTCTTCAAGAATTCTACCTAACCTCTGTTCCAGCTGGTTCAGCATTTCTGTTTTAATATTTAGATCTTTAATCCATTTCGATCTTAGTTTAGTGCATGGTGAGAGATATAGGTCTAGTTTTAATCTTTGCCAAGTTGAAACCCCATTTTCCCAGCCCCATTTATTAAAGAGGCTATCTTTCCTCCAGTGAGGGTGTTTGGCTCCTTTGTCTAAGATGAGGTGGCTGAGTGTGTTTGGAGTTGTTTCTGCAGCTTCTAACCTGTTCCACTGGTCCTTAGGTCTGTTTCTTTGCCAGTATCATGGTGTTTTTTATCACAGTGGCTTTGTAGTATAGTTGCAGGTTGGGGATTGTGATACCTCCCTACCTTGCCTTTATTGCCCAGTATTGCTTGATCTATTCTAGATCTCTTCTTGTTCCAAATGAATTTTTGGATTATTTTCTCCAGGTCTGTGAAGTATACTGCTGGGATTTCAATTGGGATTGCATTGAATCTATATATCGGTTTTTGAAGTATGGCCGTTTTCATGATGTTGACTCTTCCTACCCAGGAGCAAGGGATGTCATTCTATTTTCTGATATCTTCTTCAATCTCTCTTTTCAGAGTGCTATAGTTTTCAGAGACAAGGTCTTTGATTTCTTTTGTTAGGTTGATTCTTACGTATTTTAATTTTTTGGATGCTATTTTAAAAGGAATTGATTGCTCCATTTCTCTCTCAGCAAGTCTGTTTTTTGTGTACAGAAAAGCTATTGATTTTTGTGTGTTGACCTTATATCCAGCTACTTTACTGAATTTGGTTGTTAAGTCAAGAAGACTTTTGGTGGAATTCTTAGAGTCTTCTATATAGAGTATCATGTCATCTGTAAGTAATGACAATTTGACTTCTTCATTTCCTATCTTTATTCCTTTTATTATTTTTTTCTTGTCTAATTGCTGTGGCTAATGTTTCCAAAACTATATTGCACAGGAGTGGTGATAGTGGACATCCTTGTCTTGTTCCTGATTTTAGTGTGAAGGATTTCAGTTTTTGACCATTTAGTATGATATTGGCTGATGGCTTTTATCAGTTTGAGGTAGAGACCATCTATTCCAATTTTTGTAGGCTTTTTATCATAAATGCATGTTGGATTTTGTCAAATGCTTTTTCTGAGTCTATTGAGATGACCATATGGTTTTTGTCCTTGGCTCTCTTAATATAGTGTTATATATTTATTGATTTGTGTATGTTGAACCATCCCTGCATCCCTGGGATGAATCCCACTTGGTCAGGGTGTACGATCTTCTTGATAATCTTCTGCATTCTATTTGCCTGTATCTTATTAAGGATTTTTGCATCTATGTTTATTAGTGAGATTGACCTATAGTTCTCTTTTTCAGTTGGGTCTATCTCTGCTTTGGGGATCACGGTGATGCTTGCTTCCAGGAATGAATTCAGGAGTATTAGTTCCCCTTCAATTACATTAAAGAGTTTAAAGGGTAGTGGCAGTAGTTCTTCTCTAAATGTCTTGTAGAATTCAGCAGTGAAGCTATCAAGACCCGGGCTTCTCTTAGTTGGTAAGTTTGTAATTACATTTTCAATTTCATTGATTGATATTGGGCCATTTAGAATTTTTAGGTCATCTGCGTTCAACTTTGGTAATTTATACGTATCTAGGAATCTGTCCCTTTCTTTTGTATTTTCCATCTTATTGCCATACAGGTTCTCAAAGTAGGTATTGATGATCCTCTGGATTTATGCTATGTCCATTGTAATTTCATGGATTTGGGCCTTTTCTTTCCCTTTTTTGATGAGGTTCACTAAGGGTATGTCAGTTTTGTTTATTCTTTTGAAGAACCACTTTTGGCTTCATTGATTTTTTTGTATCCTTCTCTTTGTCTCCTTTGCATTGATTTCTGCCCTGATCTTTATCATTTCCTCTCTTACATGAGCTTTGAGTTTGTGCTCCTCTTCTTTTTCCAGAAGCTTGAGGTTCAGCGTCAGGTTTTGTAATTGGGCTCACTCTGTTTTCCTAATGTGAGTATTCACTGCTATGAATTTCCCTCATTAGACTGCTTTCATTGTGGCCCATAGATTCTGATATGTTGTATTGGCATTGTCATTTAATTGTAGGAACTATCTGATTTCTTCTTCAATTTCCTCTGTGACCCATTGTTTATTCAGAAGACAATCAAATTTTTCGTCACACTGCTCACATATGAGAACATATTTCTACTGAGCTGAGGCTTCCTGACTGTAATTCACAGAGCCATTTTGTAATACTGGTACTCAGTTACAGTGGATATTTTCCAGGGACAATAGATCTTAGGTCAAATGTTCTGGCCTCAAATGTGAAGGCCTATGGAAGAGAAAGTAGGATTTGATTAAATCAATGCTAGAAATATACATTTGCTTCCATCACCTGTCCCAGAGTCCATATCACTGCAGACTGACATGGAACACCAAAGCCCACCATTCTTTCCTTTTCTTCACCTTTTTTGTCTTTCTCCAGAAACAAATTATTTTGTTACTTCTATCTGTCTATTATCTGTCTATCAATCTATCTATATCTTCTATCTATCTTTCCTCCTTTTATTCCTTCCTTGACAAATTATTTCGTAGCATATATCAAAATATCAGTTTTATATAATAAATATATAAACTTTTCTTTGTCAATCAAAAAATAAGATAAAATCATAGATGTTCAGATAATAAGATAAAACACAATTATACTGAAGCAGATTTAAGGTTTAGGATGTTTTTGCTATTCTTCATTATACTACATAAAATGAGTGTTGATTAAATTTTCAATAAATATTAGAATTCTAAAGATGTCCCTAAGGACATTGATATAGTCTATTGTTTCCTTAGTAGAGTATTAAACATCTAGATCTTGATAAAACTACAAAACAGATACTTAATGAACAATAAAGATTGTGCACATATTAATTTGTAAGTGCTACCCAATGCAGACTAACAAAAATTAATGTTAATCAAGTAATGTTAGTTAATGATACTGTGAAAATTCTTCATTTATGTCATTTACCAGAAGTAAATACTGTAAACTAATTGTATTAAAATAATAGAGTAAGTAATTGTATTAAAAATAATACAATTTGAAACATATTAGTTGTAGCATATTAGAATTTTATCTAGTTTGTTTAATATTGTGTATTATCATGACCAAATGTCATAGATATTTTAAATGACATTATACCAAATAAGAAACATGAGAGAAAAAAAAAACAAGTGTGAATTTTAAAGATAAATGTCAATCTATTTTTAACTCCTTGATAAATTCGCAGAAAGTAAGTTCTCCATTTCTTGGCTGACAACATCGTTCTCACTCACACTCAAAACCTACTTGAGCGCCTTCCTAGTGCTGTGGAAACATCTTGCAGCATTCTAATAGGGCCATGCCCTGTACCCATTGGAGATAGTGTACGCATAAATGGTGCCAAAAATGTGCCAGATAAAGCTCTGATATTTATTTCAGTAGCTTACAATGCATATGAAAAATGCTAGCTTTTAATGTGTCTTCTTTATGAAGGTCTTTGTTCTAATATTCACTCTAAGACTTATATACTGTCTCTCTCCCTTTTCCTCTCTCTTTCTTTCTCTCTCTCTCCTCCTCCTCCCTCCATCCCTCCCCCCTTTATCCAACTCCATTGCCACACATTCCCAAATGTGGTAGTGTCAGTTAGTTTGATGATATCAAGTGCTGTGCCAGTCTACTCACAAGCTGTGATCTGCTGTGGTAGAACTTTTGTAAATGATTTACAGTTTATGGCAGAAGCCAATTTTGAAAACTTATTTAAAAAGGGAAGTAATTCCCTTTTTTCCATTATTTGAACATCTACTTATATAGATATTTTCACAATACCCATTTTACTGTGCAGAACAACCCTGAACATTTGACATTGTTAATTCCATTTTGGAGTGATCTTGCACTCAAATTCACACAGTCAAAGTGACAGAGGAAAATTTTGCCAGGGCTGTATGCTTTTCTATTTTTTCTATTATAATTTAACAAAGTTAAAATGAAGGGCTAACTTCCTGATTGTGTCTCTTTTTTTTTCTGTTAGAAACACGTAAGCATCACTATAAGAGAATGATACATAATTTTGGCCAAACCCTGTGTTAAATGTGGAGCACAAAGATTTGACGGACTAGCACAATGTTGAATGATTTCACATTTTACTTTCCAAAAAATTCATTATAATTTAGTAAGCAACAAAAGATAAAAATACCACATACATATATTACTAATATTTAAAAGTATACCAGAAACATTTTAAGTTTAACAATTTTTGAAAAACTTAGACATGATGAATCATACTACATAGGAAGCAAACATTTAAGGTGAAGTACATCCTAAGAGAAATTCGCCAATAAGTGACAATACCTATATTTTACATTCTTACTTGTTTTTTATTCTTTGGATAATAACCTTTATCCATTTTGCTTCACTTACTTGTTATTTTATCTGTGTTTCCTGCCTAAAATCCCAATATATGTTTTTATTTAATGTGTATCTTATTACACAATAAGGAGATTTCTTATGTCTCACTAGCATTCTGGTGCATAAAGATTTGGTCTGTATAAGTAACTTCATGTTAGCTTTCTGGAAGAAGATATAATTTCTGGAAGAAGATTTAATTTCAATCTAATTTTAGTAGTGGAAAAGCTCTGTTCTCTTTCTTTAAAAAAAAAATCTTTCAATTTTAAAACTGGAGAGACCTGAGTCAATTAGTTTTAGCAAACAATTCTTATGACCATAATGTTTGACACTATATGCTTTTATGTCACATTGATCTTACCTTATATAAACCAGTACAGTTAAGTCAAATACTATAAACCTTAAGGTGAAATCGACTTACTACATGTGGATTTGCGAAATTCATGGTTTCTTAGTAAACCTTTCATCTAAAAATAAAATAGGACCCATACAGCTCAGTGGATTTTTCACATTTAAAATAAAAACTGGAACTGGAGGAACAGCAATAGATATGATAAGTTTTCATGGCAACTTCACTGTAAAGCCAAATCAGGACAAAGTTCAGAGACATCAAGACATGCACATAATAATTCAGATGAAAAGTCTTAACAGAATTTGCAGATATTTGGACAAATCTTCCTGACTTGTCAATGAAGTTATCTTTCATCAAGTTTTGTATGGAATTCAAATAGAATAATGCACTTAGCTTGTCCATAGAAAAGAGATATTTTATGAAAATAATAATTAGCAAAAAGCAAGATTTTTTTCACAGAATTATTTTTTCTTATGCAGACTGGGCTGTTCCTTTCAACCCTATTGCCTCTTTTTCCTTCTTTTTTCCTCTTTATCCTGCTCTTTTGCCTCTTGTTCTCTTCCTTGTTTTAATGTCTGTAGCCTTTCCCAAATGTATTTACAACCATAATGTACTGTTTCATTAAGTTTCTCTCATCTCTGACCTATTTTGTTCTAATAACATAATAATTTCATGATATCATTTTCCTGTTTGATCAGTTAATAGATAGCCTAAGATCCTAAGCATATTTTCAAAAGACATTTTTAGACCATCCTACAAACTAATTTTATGACATATGACAAGAAAAAGTTCATCTATTTTAAAGTCATGTTCTGGATATTTAAACATGGTAGTTACCGGAAAGAAATCCCCATTCAAAACCAATCTGGTTAAAAAAGCCAAATTCTTGTGCTCCTGACATAATTCTTTTCTGTCACTCCCACAGGATTTTCTTCTAGTATTTTCTTCTCCCCACTGTGCCGTCTATCATCCCTGGAAGATTTGCTTATTAAGTGTCTATTTTGCCAATTATTTTATTAGATAATTTATGTTACCCCATGTAGTCCATGTAATGATGATTTGAAGTCGATATTACAATTTTTACTTTAAAGATGACTCTACCCCATGAAGAACTAATAAAATGGAAATGTGAAAAGAAGATAAAAATGATATAATCAGTGTCAAAGACTGTCATACAGTTAAAGGCAACAAGATTTCTCTGTGCTAATGTACTGTGAATTAATGTTGAACATGTCTTTGGCTGAGGGGAGACACTGGTGGGGAAAGATGTTATGTACAGTTATGCTGTCCTAAAATCCCAGAAAGGCATGGGAAACATCATAAAAAAATAAATTTGGAATAGACGTTCTTAGCCAGCGCAAGAGTGGTATATCACCAAAAGAATCTCAAAGTGATGGAACAGTGTCAGGGGATGGCACTTCATACATTTTTTAGCTAAGAAAAAGGCCATGTTTTTCTTTTCTGCAATTAAGGAAAATGGAGATAAGTGGGATGAAGTGTGACACCATTGAGATCTATGCCTGACTGTGGCACTCTCTAGAATATTCTCCATTGTTGCAACCTTTAAGGCCATCCTATAGTACTGTCTACTCTTTAAGGCATTAAGATGCAAAGATCAAGTGAAAACATGATACAAAATATCTGATATGTGCAGATATTTTAAGTGAAAAGATAATTTTTAATGTCTAGAATTTTCTCCTGACCTGTGTGCTTCAGATTAAAGTAGTCAAAGTTGAAATTTTTGTCCAAAAAAGACCAAAAATCATTTTTAAGAATTTAAGTTTTCTGAAAGATGATTCATTTGAATCAATGTCTCTGAATCTAACCAACGAGTACCTAATGAAAGTTTTACATGATTCATTTCCAAAAATGGAAAAAGAAGCTACAACATATTTTTAAAAATAGAATAAAGCTCTAAATCCTGAGAATGAATGAATGATATATGAGGCATGCAGGTGCGTGAATTGGCCATATAGCAACTAGAAAATGTCCCTCAGAAGAATGCATAATCAGGATAATTAACTATGTATTATTCATATAATTACTAGGATTCTGCTTCAAGCCACTACTTTAACAAAAAATTTGATTATTTAAAATAGTTTATTAAACGTGGTTCCATATTTACTTTTTAAGCAATTAAATGTTATACCAGAAATGAGTATGCAAATCAGTTCCATTCATGAATGTTGCATGAACTTTGGCCTGTATTTTTTTAAATAATTAGTTGTTATTACAATATGTTAATTTTTAAACATGATGTATTGATCCTTTAAAATTCCCAGATGAGGTTAGTGGAACTGGAATAAAATGCCAAGGGAAAGCAGAAAATCGTAGTATCTAATTTTTTAATAAAATAATACATATCAATGATAAAACTATTATCTAAATATTGTATTGATAATAAAATAAAAACTTCCATAATATCTGGTAAAAAATAGGTTTCTATTTTACAAGATTCTTGGCCTGTCAGTTAGATAATAAAACAATAAACTTGTAGATCTGCTTAACTAGACCATTAGACAATTGTCTAATATTTTATCATAGAGCTACTTAAATATAAGTAAATATCCAGATAGTAACCGAATTATAACATAACTTCTGAACTTATTGTTAATTGCTGGTTTAATTTGAAGTAAAATTTGATTTCAAAATTATAAAGATCCTGACATACTTGGACCCATTACTAGGTAACTCTTGTTAATTACTTGAGTCATTTTGTGTGACTGTTTTTAATGCCATGTTTATGTTTTACTGAACTCTTCCACATCATTGAGCATAGAGTTAAATGAACGGTCATAATCTGAGCACATCCAACGTAACCACCGCTTCACAAAAGAGAGAGAGCATCAGAACCAACAGGCTACTGCAGGGCCCCTTTGGATCACAATCTTTCATTCTTACCCAAAGTTAATGTACTATCTTCATTTTTAACATTAGGATATAATCTTGATAAATTTTGCATCTGTTCACTAGAATCTGATGTTATATTTTATCTGGCTTAATCTAGCTTATTTCCCTCAAAATTATGTTTGTAGAATTTATCTATTTTGTTGCAAGTAGCTGTATAATATTTCATTACAACACAGAATAAATACATCACCATTTTACTCACCTATGTTACATACCAGAAGCATTCATTATACAGTTTTTAGGGCTACTATGATAACGCTTCTGTGAACATTCCCAAACATTTCTTCTAATACCATGTCTACACATTGGAGTGAGTGAAATTGCCTTGATACTGTTTGTCAATAGTGTCTACGAAACAGAATTTCTAATAATTTTTGGAGTATATATTTGATTCTTGAATGTGTATGACATTTCAATAGACAGTGGCACAAAAGATTGGAGCTTGGCTCTCATAACAATTTAAATAGGCTGAGAACGTTAAATTGTTCCTCTGAGAATTTTGGCAATTGGAGGTGCTGGTGTGGAGGTACTACCTCCCACCATCCAAGTGGGGCTAAAACCAAGGCTTGGGTCATGATTCTAGAAATTTTGATACTGTGTATCAGATGAAATTTTATAGTGTTTATTCTATTTTAAAACAGCATTATCAAAACACAATCAAGATGCAATAAACTGCACATAGGATAAAATTTTCTGTGAATACACCCATGAAAAAATCACCTAAATCAAGAAACGAACATACCTATCAGTCAACAATTTTCCTATGCTCCCTCACAATCCAGTTCCCCTCTTCTTCCCAAACTCCTTTTCTCCCACTCCCTCGACTATTCCTCTCGATACAGCTAATATATATCCCTTCACTATAGATAAGTTTGGATTTTCTGCCAGATTATATACATGAAGCCACACAGTATATATTCTCTTTTGGAACGCTTTCTTTAAGTCAGCATGTTCATTTTAATATTCATATATAAATCAAGATTTATTCTCTTTTAATTCCCAGTAGTATTCTACTGTACTGATACAAAACAGTATGAACATCTTTTCATTTGTGGATGGGAACCTATATTTGTTATATTTATATATCTTTGTTAATATTGTGAATTATATTGAATTTTTGAAATAAAAAATTTACTAAACCATAAAAGCATAAAAATGAACATATTCGTGGGATACACATTAGATTTTGTTAATATACATACTATAATATATTCTGAGATATATAGATTAATGTTTAAATCAGATTAAATACACCTATCTCTGACATATTAACTACGTAGTTCCTATACCTACATATTAATTAAGAGAACAACACAACAAGATGAGATAACAATTTTAAATATATATGCACCAAATACTGGAGCACCCAATTTCATTAAAAAATACTGCTAGACATACAAGATGAAATAAACACCAACATAATCATGGTGGGTGAACTCAGTACCCTAGTTTTACAGAGACAGGTGAACTAAATAAAAAAAATCAACAAAGAAATATCAAACATGAACCACATCTTTGAACAAATGGATTTAACAGATATTTACAGAGCATTTTACCCTTCTTCAACAACATACATATTCTTCTGAGAAGCACACAGAACTTGCTACAAAATAAAGCACATACTAGTCTACAAAGTCTGCTTAAATAAATAGGAAATAATTGAAATCTACCCATATTTTCTATCAAATATATCTTCTTGCTATTGGTTTTCTATTTGGATCTTGCCCTTTTTTTCTTTCTCATTTGTTTGGAATTTGTAAAGTTTATTAATAACTCATTTCTAGTCTATGTGTGTTTACTTGCTGGGACTCTTCCTTATTTTAGAATTTGTGTTACCCACCTTCACTCTTTTGTGATCTACTTTCAAGTCATGTTTTATAGCTTTGTGTATGGAATACACACCTTAAAAAATAATGCCTCCTTTTCTCATCTCCTAGCCCATGCATGAATTTGTCATGCATTTCACATCTGTAGATGTTGTAGATCCCATGCCATATTGTCATTGTTATTGCTGGCACAGATAATTTTAACTGAAATTTAAATATTTAAAAATATATTTTCCATACAATTATCATTTTTATACTTTTCATTTGTATTGTTGATCTATATGCTCATTTTTCTCCTGCTTAAAAGATTTCCTTCAATATTCCTTATAAGGTCTTCCTGCTGGTAGTGAGTTTTTTCACCTTCAGCATGTCTGAAAAATTCCTACTTTCTTCTTCTTTTTTCTTTTTGTATGAGGGATCAAACTTGGGACCTTGCGCTTGTGAAGCAGGTGGTGGAACCACTGAGCTAAATCCCCGGCCCTATTCTCTTTATTTGTTGTACTGGGAATTGAACCCTGGGCCTTCACACTGAATTACTTCCCTTGCTCTTCTTTTATTTTAATTTATTTTGAGAAAATAGTTTCCCAAGGTGGGCTTGAACTTGCAATCCATATGTCTCAGGCTTCTCTCAAGGTGCTGGGATTATAAATGTTTGCCACCATACCCGGTTGTCTTAAACATATTATTGTGTTAATATTATAGGAATTATTATATTATTAAACATATTATTGCTAGGTAACAATAAAGTTCTCATTTTTAAAAATTAATAAAACAACTTGATTGAACTAAAAACTTGCATAACCCATAATCCACTAATTTAAATACAAGATTTCATAAATTTCAGCACACTAACAGAGTTGTACAATTATAACCATAATGAAACTTAGGTCATTTTTGTTAACCCAAATCAAAACACTATACCTATTACTATCCTCTCTCACCGCCCCCCGCCCCAATCTAGGTAACTGTTCAGCAACAAAATCAGTCATACATTTTCAAATATTCTTTTAATACTTTAAAAATGTTGGTTCATTATCTTTTCAGTTGAATTGTTTGGCTGAGAAATTTATTCCCTTTGTACCATTTCATTTATTCTCTGTTTGTACCAATTAGGATGTTTTCATGGTTTCTTCTTTAAGATTTGTTTTGAAACTTTGAGTCTGACTGGTTTTCATGTGCTTATTTCATGCTGCTTCAGGCTCTTCAAGTTCATTGGATCTGTATTTTTGCAAGTTTTATCAAATTTGGGAATTTTTAGCCATTATTATGTCAAATATGTTTCTCTCATCTCTTTTTTCTTTTTTAAGAAAGCCAAATGTAGGAATATAAGGATACTCAAAACTGTCACATAGCTTTCGGTTGCTCTTTTAGTGTGTTCCATTCTGGATAGTTTCCGTCACATTGTCTTCCCATCTTATTTTCTTACTTCTTTAAATAACTATTGAGCTTTTATTATACTGGCTATGGTGAATTTTATCTGGCTGATTGCAGGGTCGTTTTGAATTTCTATAAAAATTTTTGATCCATTTTCTACCACAGAGCTAAGGTATTCTAAAACAGTTTGTCCTTTAATGCTTTGTTTTAAAGGTTTTTTAAAAAATAACACTAATTAATGGCTAATTTCCCCACTGCTGAGGAACCTTTTTTGTACCCTATCTAATGTTCACGAATTATGATGCTTGGGAGCTTGGCGATCTAGACTCAGTCCTAAATAAACTCACAGTTTTGTTTTTTGTAATCCTTTGAGTCATTGTTTCCCCAGCCTTCAGTACTTTTCTCACATGCATATCCTGATCAATAATCTGTTGAATAATCAAGAGGTCTTCTACAAATCTCTGAGGCCCTCCATTCTCCTGCCCTCTGTTCTGTGAACTTCAGTCTTACCTGCGGAACACAGCATTTTCATCTCCACTCTGAAAGTCCCTCAGAATCTGTCAGATTCCTCTTCTTTGTCAGAAAACTCTGAAGACATTAAGCTTGTTCACTGTACCACTCAGAAGATTTGTATATTTTATTTCAGGGATCACTTTAACTTGACTGATGCCCTATGTCATACATACTATTTTCTAAAATATGTTTTTCTTGTGTTATAATTGATTTAGACAGGAAGGCAAATCCAGTCTCTCTTATTGGACCTTGGCCATAAACATCCACCTTCCCATCTTGACAGTGTATATTTCAGGGAGGCTTTTTATTTAGCTGGGGTTCAGCCACTATTTAAAATGCATTGGTTTTGCCTTGGACTGTAATGCTTAATTTAGGTAATGAAATAGACATGAAGTTTTATGAGATCAAATAAAAGGAGACATAAAAAGTTCTTGATATATAATTAAATTCAGTAAGCATTATTTACCTTTCATATTCTTCAGTGTTTCTTTAAATAAAAAAAAACAACTTTGGACTAGATAGAACCATAAGTAGGATTTCAATAACCTGGATTACAGCTATAGGCTTCCTAGCTACTGGTATCGGCAAATCATTTAAACTTCTGAAGTCTTATTCTTCTGATGAGTTCAGTGAAGGCAAAAACTTGTTCCTTTGTCTTATGGATCGAAGGCAAGACTATGATATCAGAGTTAAAGGTTCTTCTGTAAATTGAAAAGAAAATCTTACATATATGTGCTAGTATTCTAAATCTTTGCCTACTAGTTTTTTTTTTTTTTAATTTCTACTTTTCCATGTGTTTCATGTTTTTCAAATGGTTATTTGTCCATACAGGGTTTCTGAAGTGGACTCTTAAAAATAAATATTTGAATTTTAAACTTTACCTATTAGAAAATATTACTTTACGTGGTAAAATTTGTAAAAAAAATTCAAACATTTTTAAAGGATAATGGGAATCTTATTTTAAAGAACAACCTAGTACAAAGCAAAAAGACATAGAAACAAAGATTTTTTTAATAATACCCTCATGGTAATTCATAAAACTAAATTGATAGTGTTATGTGATTAATATAAGATATAAGACATTTTCTATGTTATGTGCATGGATTCATGATATGTTGGGATGTTTAAATTCACTATGCCAGTGAGACTCAATAATGTAAATGTGTGTAGTAAGTATTCTGTGTTGTGCAGTGATCAAGGCAGTTATGCTTCACAAGACTCAATTCTGGTTCTAGAAGCACATTCACACAACCACAAGAGCCCAGGCTTACTTGAGGTATAGTCCCACTTGCATTAGGAATACTGAGCAGTTAACTGTAGCCAGACTAAATTGCTGCATAAATGCGTGAAGCAGAGCTGCAGGTACAGCACTCCTACAGCCTGTTTATCCAAAATGTTAAATGTCATAGTGCATAATTTATCAATGTTAATAGCCCCCAGCACAGATCTGAGGGGATTAACTTATGCAGCCAAACTATTTATCGCATCACAATACATAAAATGTACTTTTAATTAATAAATGGACAATCTATTGCCTTCACAGATGCAGCTGATCAATCCTTTTTTATCTTCTGTCTACAGTTTGAGTCCTTTTATTGGGCTTTAATGGGTTTTTCTGTACGTTTGCACAGTCGTCTTTATGTACTTGCTTCCTGGAACAGCTTCCCCGCTTTGTGGTATAATCTCACAGCCTCTGTGATATTTTTGTGCAGCAATATCAGTATGAAAATAATTGTTCTTCTTGGTATTTTAAAATGGCATTCTTTACTGTTGAGCTGACCTCCCTGGAACTAACCTGAGCATCATTAAATGAGTAAAATGCAGCTCCCATCAATAGACTAAGTCTATAAAGCAGGTCTGAGTGAATAGTTCACATGAGCAAAGACTTTTTAAAGTATAGCCACTCTCTATACACATGAAAAGTGAAGCAAACTGATACAACAGGAAAACTGTCTTATCCAGAAGTTAGGAAAGGATCTATGTTATTACTTACCCTACTAAGGCAACTAGTGAATTCAATTGTCTATCTACATTTGGCATCAAATCAAATTTAGTAAATTTGATGATACTGACTGATTGCCTCTTCCAGAATTACAAATAGGATATGTATTTTACTAGTTTAATTTTTAAAAATTACATTAAAAATAAACTACTTTGAAGTTATTGATGGTTTCAGCACTTTACATTTAGACAGTCACAAATATTTCTATCTCAAATTTTAAAATGAGCCCAAATTTAAAACACCTGCTACCTATGAGTTTTCTATTTTTCTTGTACTATAGTCCTAAAATTTTTTGAAATGTATTTATTGTTTTGGCTCTGGATTTATATATAATTTTAGACAACTTATTTTAAACTTTTCCTCAAGTATACTGTAAGTTTTAGTAAGAGGCTGAATAATTAAAAGGCCTGTGCTTTTTACTCATAAATAATCATATTACTATAATCACTTGGTTTCTCATGGTGCCCTATCATGTCCTTATGCCTTAATACTCCAATTTTCAATCCAAATACCAAGGAAGACAGACTGTCTTACAATGAGCTCCATTTTCCAGATTAATGCACCTGAGAAGCATTTTTCCTTATTTAATATCCCTTACTCATTTCCTCTCCTGTTATAGGGATGGCACAGCTGTTTATCTGGCAATTATCTTTGAATCTATTAGGGAAAATGTCTAAATTAATCATACAAAGACAAGTGCATCACAGAGTAACTGTGCTATGAATACAGGACCTCATATTCTTTCTGTCATTTTCTGTGGTTCCATATGGCAGAGTTGGTTTCTCAATTCTGTAAAATATAAATTTGTTTCAAGTAGAGAAAAAGATCATATAGATTTACTATGATCTTACTATTTAGATTCATTTAGCATTTACCCCAGAAATGCAATGTTCTTAGTTTCACCTGCAGAATAATTCTGATTCGTTAAGAAAAAGTTGGGTACCTGGAAGTTATAGTCAATGTGCATAACTAATTTAAGTAACTCATCCAGAAGTTTGACAGATTAAATATATAGATCAATGATAAGAAAACAGGTTTCATTCTATTTAGTAAACATTTGCTGTTGCCTTTCTAATATACACACTGTGCGCAATGTGAAAACAGGGCTAGAAGCAGGAGTCAAACGTGTGAGCTGACAATTATGGAAATCAAAGAAAAAGTGAGGAATGTCCTAGGATAGAAATATATACCACACTCTGTCACTAGGCAGGCACCCTTTATTTAGTGAAGGAAGCCTAGAATTAACAAGAGAAAACTTATGCATATATAGGTAAATCATGCGTTTTAATTTTTTCTCTCTGAGAGTCTATTGGGGGCAACAGAGATAAGGGTATGAGTTAGGATCAAAACTAAGTAATGTCATTGTGATGAGATCAAGGGCTGTAGGAACACAAAATGAGGAAACTTTATGCCAGAACAAGCTTCACAGAGGTGACACTGAATATTCTACTGGAGTTGATGGAATCATACATGGATTATTATAAAATAAAACTCAAGAATCAATCCTCCAAAACAGAAAGCCTAATGTTTTCTCTAGATATCAGAGAATGGAAAGAAAATAGGCTCTTCAGATATAAGGAGATGTTTAGTTGGTCACATCTCCCTAACAAAAGTTGGTTAAGATAGAATGGCCTCCAGGGTTGAGAATGCTTCTCAGGACTCAACCCTTAGGTGGTGTAAGTTAAGAAATGGTCCTCACTTGTTACATATATTTGGGATCTCTGGTATTACAAGGAAAGTGGAAGAAGACTAAACACTCATATTTTTGCACATATTATCTTGAATAACTGTCGTTTTTTTCTTATATCCATTTTGTAATTACTGTGTTTCTATGCAGCAAGTCTAACTGATAAATGCATTATGCTTGTATTATTAGGTGGCATTAAGGAACACGTTTTACTCCTACTGGAGGGACAGTGGCTACCTGGAACCCTCAGTTGGCTAGCACTTGGAGGACATGTGTATAGTGAGCTTACAATAAGTAGAAAGGAGGGTAGCCATAAAAAAATATTTACTAGCTCTAGAGAAGAAAATATGAATGAAGGTTTAAGAGTCAGAGCAACTTGGATTCCAGTCTGGACTCTGTCACTTACTAGTTTTGTCTCTTTAAATAAGTTGCTTAGCTGCACTAAACCATAGCTTCCTTTTCTGTAAAATGGGAGTAATCATTGTACCTACATCATATATGCTTTTAGATATAATTATATGAGACAGCATAGGTGACGTGTCTATCACAGTTCCTAGCACATATACCATCAATATTAAGTTGGTTAAAGATTAAGTGAGATGCTGTTTATAATATGTTAGCATATTAAAGAGCAAAGTAATCAATAAGCTTAGTGCAAAGTGCAGAAATTAAAAGAAAAATTTCTTATCTCAAGAAAATACTTTGAGATAAGTGCACTGATGCAATAATTTTACTCATTCATTTGTGCTACAAATATTTATTGAGTACTACCTACTATCTTTACATTCTAAACACTATTAGTAAAATAGTGTAGCCAAATCTTTACCCTATAGTACTTTTATTCTCATGGACATTATGGATCTACCAGTCCTATTACACTGGAGTTACGTTCAAAGTAGCAATAAATGAATTCAATCTTTTGAAATTCACCTCCATACTAATCAACTACTTGGTTCTTGGCTGGGATGGACAGTGAAACTTCTAATCTCTGTCATCCTAGAGGGAATTTTGAGAAAAGACATTAAATTATTCCTGTAATTTAAGTAGCAGTTACAAATGAAGGATGTCATGAAAAGTTTCAAGAATCCAAACTATTTGTTCTGCATGTATATTCTCCTCTTTTTGGTACATTATTGTGAAGACTGCTGGAAGAAAAATGTTTTAATGGCTTCAACGCATATTATTTCTATCTGAAGAGAGAATAGGCTTTTATTTTATCACTTTTCAGTGCACCTGATTACCACTATATGCATAATTTTCTTTAAAAAATAGTCTAATGAGGTGAAAGTTTGTTTTAAATTTACCCTTATATTGAATTTATAAAGACACAAACATCATAAATTTAAATACAATGGAGGCCGAGATGATTCTAAACATTTACTGTCATAACATTTATAAAAAGCATGTTCACTTAATGGAAGATATAATAGTTTAAGCTTTACAATTTAACTCCTAAAAAAGATGTTTTGAAAAGGAATATTCCAGGAATAATCTCTAAAGATGCTGTTTTCCCACATCTGATGATAGCCAGGTATTGATATTGGCTTTGTAAATTCTATTTATTAGAAGTATTATTTTGATTCTATCAAGAGTAAAATATAGATTTCAAAATTTGTTATGCACTGTTTGCAAAAGAGTAAATTCAATTATTACAGAAGAAAATCAGGTACAAAGCAGAAAAGATTCATTTGAGTATGTTTCTAATAAAATTATAAATGCTTATATTATTAACTTTAAAGTGTGGATTAAGACTACTAGATGAAACCTCACTTGTAAATCAATATCAATTAAAAATAATCACGATCAGACTACTAAACCAAAGTCTGTGTTGCTGAAAAAAAGGGTTTGCCCTAGTGACGGATCATTGCTACAACCTCTCACGCCATTGGGTGATGTTTACCATATGTCCCATGATTGATAGTTGGATTTAATGAGTTCCTACAAGCAATTAAATAATCAAGAGTTCCTGCTGTTACATGGCATAGCTTGATAGAACAGTGACAAATGAGAGAATATGTACAACCTAATCAAAGGGACATATTTCCTTGGGAACAAAATAATATTATCCACCAGTGCAATCAAAGGACAAAAGAACATAGAAAGGACACCAACAGAATGAGATAAATTATGTCTTCTTTTCATTATCCTGACTGCACAGTTTCCATTCATTGAGCCCTATTAAATCAGAAAGAAAATTTGGCATGTTAAGTACATTTAACTTATATGTTGTTGGATGTTTCATATATGCATATATATCCTTATGCATATACATTTGTATATCCATAATCTTCCAAAAAGAGGCTATTGTTAACAATCACTGGCAGTACAGTATATTATTCTTCAGCCCTCTTAAGGAAAACACACTAAGACAAATAGGCATGCCAGAGAGTTCAAGGCTGCCTCAGGTGGTTTTCCTCAGGACTTAATGTTAAATGTTATTCTAATGGCCTCCCTTGGTGTTCAACCCAAGTAAGTATAACATAATTTTGTTTTTTCAGTTCATCTTTAGGTGTACAATTACACTAAAAGGCTCCATGGCCTTTGAGGATTCTGTACATTAGTATTACTTCTCCACAGTAATTTCTTCTAAATTTCAAATAACATATCCTAATGTAGACAGTTTTTCATGGTACAGTTTTATGTATTCCCCTACTATTAGGAAAGTAGGATCTTTGTCCTAGTAAATTCTGAGAGACTGTGTATTTTATCTTTATTCATGTCATCCCAAGTGTACTTTATTTTAGGCATTCCATGTTTGCTTTCCTAAAATTTAAGTAAATACTCATAAAAAATAAAAGAATAATAGCAAGTTGTTATCATAAACTCTATGCTGATATTATACATCTGCTGATTTTATCTTTAAAAATATCTCAGTCACATGTATTTTCCTCTGGTTTTGGTACAGTGAGTCACATCTTTTAAGAGGGGTCAAGTAAAATGTTTAAACTGGGAACAGGTAGAGCTGGAATATGAATCCTTGCATTTTCAGTGTAACTCTGTGGTAAAGGCAAATACTCTGGAATTCAACCTGATGTTGAATCTGCTCTGTCACTTATAGTGGTTTGGATTTGGCAGATCTATTTGTCCTCTGTGAGTCTATCTTTTCAGCCAGAAAGGAGACAATATAAGATAACTCAGATAATGCATATGGAAAACTACTCGGTCAATAAATGTTTTATTTTTATTATTATTATTAATTTATTCATATGTACATTAGACAGATATTATAGGAAAAGATACATGTACAAAGTAGGTCTAGCCTTGAGGAATTCACATCTTAAATGAGGACAATGCATAAGTAAATACAGTGGTACCTCGGTTCACGAACCTAATTTGTTTCATGATTCTGGAAAAGACGGCCACCCTCGTGGTCCTGTGGGAAAGATAGCCATGGTCATGATTGTCATCTCATGCAGGGTTTACAAACAAAAAATTTTGCCAAATGCTTCTGTTTATAAACCATGTTGTATGCAAACAAAAGAGTGCATGAACCAAGGCACCACTGTAGCAGGTTACACAGATTATTGGCACTCTTCGATTTGAATAGGCATATTGTCATATGGGCAAACAAAATGCAGGAAGAGTGACACATCTGGCTTGTTTGCAGATCTGTTAGGGTGTGACATGCTAGAAAATGTGGATCTTGAAAATTCAATACGCATAGGTCTGATAAAGAGTGAAGTTGATATTGATTCATGTCAGAGGGATTAAGAAGACATGAAGGCGAGTCTAAGTGTAGTAGAACAAACTCAACTTCATTTAGTTTGACTTGAGCTCAGAACAATTCTCTGGGAGTAGGGAACAAATGACGTGAAGAAGTAAACAAAAAAAAATCATGTAAAATATGCTAAAAGATTTTTCTCTTCTTCCCGAAACCCATAGGGAATAACTGAAAATGTTAAGCATTGGAGATGGAGGATCCTACAAGGGCATTGTTCAACTACGTGTCTCTGAGTTATCTCAGCTAGAGGTGGAAGTGACTCACATAAGTATAGTGGTCATGAAGATAGAAAGAACTAATGAGATTAAAGAAATATTTACTAAATGCCATCCTCTTCACTACATGAAGATTGGATAGGGGTGTTGGAGAATGATGCAGTGTTAAGAAAACATAAGGAGCAGAACCTCTTCATGGAGGGGTGATAACTCATTTAACATTGGCCATGTTGAATTCCTATCAAACATCCAGGTAAGAATGAAAAGTAGGTGACTAGATACATGGGTCTGCCACTCTGTAAGGAGATCCAGGCAGGAGATACATTTTCAGCAGTGAGCACATAGATATCATTTGAACAGAGTAGAGGAGATCATCAAGAGAAAGTTGACTTGAGAGGAGATTATGGATCAGAATAAAAGTCTAGATACAAGGCAAGTGTTATTCATAAGAAAAGTTGTATGTAAAAAATAAGATGTCACCAAGAGAAAAGAGTAGAGTCAAGAAATATTAGCTTTCTAGAAATCAGGGCAATACTGAATTTCAAATGAGAAAATGTTTCACACTATCATAAAACAGCAGAAGAGACGAGGAAAATAATATTCTACAGGAGTATTTATAAGCCACTTCAAATTTTTTTGGTCCTCAACTCCATCATGCATTCGACCATTTGTACCTGTCCCAGCCCATAGGAATAGCCTGCTTCTCCATGACCATTGTGTGACACCAAGGCTTGGGGCTTTCCTGTTTAAAATGAAATAGGAGACACCAAACCTCTGCTGCTGTGTGCACGCAGTTAAGTATCGGAAATTTAATGCCTCTTGGACTCACTTTTCAGGGTGAGGAGAGGAGAGGAGCTAGTAAATGTATTATTTTCCCTTTCTCTTTTTGATGGAGCATTGCTCATGAGACTTCTTAGGAGAGAGTGACTGTAGACTGAGCAAGTCATGCTTGACTCTCACATGGTGGCCAGAACATCTTCTTATTGGCTCCTACTCTACCATACCCACTTTTTCTTTGATTTCTGCTCTGAAACAGTATTCAGCAGTGAAAGAGTAGCACTTAATCCTTTGGTTCAGACTGAATTTTGAGGAAACCAGGCTAATACAAGTGTAAATTAGTGTTGCAATCTAAACATGTAAATATTTAATTTGATCCAATACTACAAAACAAGAGTAGTTTCTTGTTTTAAACATTATATCTGGAAACCTACAGTTAGGAACAGAAATTGATGAATACATTGATATGCTACAAATAATGTAAGCTGTAATTAGGAAATATAAATAAAACCATGATAGTCAATTGAAAAACAATCAAAAATATTTAATCAAAAGAATGTTGGGCCTGGGATTTAACTCAGGGGTGCTGCCACCTGTCTCACAAGCACAAGGACCCGAGTTCAATTCTTGGTACCAAAAAAAAAAAAAAAAAAAACCCCAAAAAACGAATTAATGTCATCTTTTAAAGCAATTCAAAGTAAAGACTTTTGTTTGAATATCATGAAAGATAAAGATAGGTATGAATTGGGAGACCATTTGGGAATATTAAGATCAAATTGTCCCCAGATATTAAAGATGGATAGCAAAGTACAACTATCTTCATTGTCTAGTCTGTACTGATGATACTCAAAATGTGATGGCAGCAACATCATGTGGGAAACTGATTCAAAATAAAGTTCTCAGGCTCCCAGTCTGAACCTAATTAATAAATTCTGGGTGGTATAGCCCGGTAATTTGTGTTTTAGCTGGCTTTTGTAGGGATTCTGATATATGCTAAAGACAGAAGCATATAATGCAGTCTAGAGATTGACAACCCTTCCTTTATATCATGATCTGTTTCATTTAGGGTAACAGTAACTAAATGAAACAAAAGTAGGCCAGGGCTGGGCATTTAGCTCAGCAGTGCCGCAGCCTGCCTCACAAGAGTAAGGTCCTGAGTTCGATCCCCGGTACCAAAAAAACAAAACAAAAGTAGATCATTTTTTCCATGAAAAACGCCCTGATTTCCAAAGTGGAAATAACCTTTCCTGTTTGTGAATTCCCAGAGCTTTGCACATATTAAATTTTTAGATTATTAAAATGAAGAGAATTTTTTAATCAATTTGATACATGATACATTTGAGTATCCCTGTGTTCTACCATCACTTTCCCAAATTAGGTGACTAAAGATATACTTCATAATGGTCGCCTTGCAGAGTGTACCATAATGGGTAAGATCACTCAATGCCTGTTAAGAGAAAAAGTAATCTCAGTCAGTTGGAGTGGCACATGCCTGTAATCCCAGCTCCACAGGAGGCTGAACCAGGAGGATTGAGTTTGAGATTAGCATGGGCAATTTAGTGATACTCCATCACAAAAAAGGGAAGAAAGGAAAGCAATCTAATTCTATAAGAAAAAGTATACCTAAATAATACTACAAAGTGTATTATTAAACTCATAAAGAATGAAGAGGAGATGCAACTTTCTCTGACCTTTAAAATGACTTAGACAAGGTCCTACACTAAAGGTTATTGATCTTATTGAATCACTATGGAATAGAGGACAAATTTGGTTATAGATAGGAAACAAACATAAAGATCATCAACTCTCCATTAGGCTCATGTGAACTTTTTAGTTTGCTAATCCTCTATCAGAGTATTAGTTCTGGATTACTTATTGTAATATTCATTGATATATCCTTAAGGAATCAAAGTGGGTATTCTCATTTGTTAAGGCAAAAGTTTGCAAACATTTTAAGTAATGAAATAACCTTTACCTTGTTTTTTCCCTTAAAATAAAAATTCACCCAAACTACATCTATTTCAAAATTAAATAAATAAAACCAGAATTGTACTCTCCCTCTAACATTTAGCAAGATCTCATCTCATTAGAGATTTCTAAGTTTGGCAGATTGAAAAAACATGCTGAGCAGCTACCAAGTTTAATTCTGGGACGCCTCTGAGCTAGACTTCAAGCAGCTTTTAGTTGAATAATTTTAAGTAATATATGAATATGTGGATTTTATCAACTTGCATCTGTAGCTTTCATTCTTACACAATTCAAATATTATAAAATAGAGGCCACAGTCATTGGTGTTGGCTACAACATTATTAAATGTGCTTTACTTGACTACAATATGAAAGCTCTGTAACTGGTTTTCAAATCGCAGGATTTTTTTCATATAATTCATTACAACATTCAACTTGGCTGGACCCTTTACACTACCACAGGTAATAGGAAGAATAATGATTTGTTATAGTGAATTGAGTGCCTCTCAGCTGAGTCAGATGTTGTCTTGACATTCCATAGTAGAATGTCAGGAAATAAGACAAGTGGTTCTCATACAGCTAAAATAAGATATAATTGGTCTAAGCATAAATCTAGGAATTCTCCCTGATGCAACTCAAAAGAAGAAATTAATTGAAACCATGAAGTAACTGAAGGTAGAGTTATGGAAGAGTCTTAATATAGAAGAGAGAAACTAAATCATATAATCTCCCTAAAGTATTTCACATGCTTTCAGAGAAAAATAGTCCATGTATAATAAGAATATTATAAAAATATAGCAGCTGGAAATAAAATATTATTGTCTATGTACAAGAAACATGAAAGGTAAAAATACTAAAGTTCAGTAGCACTGAAATATTTGAATCTCCAAGAATCAATAAGTTCACAAAAATACACACCTCATTAAATTCTACACAGATTGCAAAGCTAGCTATAATGTAGAAACAGGCAGACAGTCTGTCTCAATATTATTACAGGAAGGGTTGGTTAAATTAATTGCTTTGCATTGATTAAAAAATCTTGCATTTTACATGTTCTTAAGTTGGTTCCCACCATTACTTTTCAATAACAGAATGAGTCTTTGGAGAAATGTGGTTATATTGAAATATTAAAATACAAAGGTAGGCAGAAGAAGATGTTTACAATGTCCAATCATTATTTCCTGTGATAAAATGCTATCTACCTGAAAAGCAAAAGATATTTACTTCCATATCTTCCTAGTGATTTTTTAATGCTGAACATCTACTACTGCTAAAGACATAATTAGTCTATAATGATAACTAAGCATAAAAAATTATTGCTCCACCATAATTTTCCTAGGCATGGTATCTTTTGTCCAAGTAGTCTAGCATCTGACATTGCATGTGATAATGCCCCTGGGATCTTGTGCTTTTGTAATCACCATGCTTTAGGAAATGCTCTCTCCTCAGACTACCACTGTGATTGACATTTCATATAGTACATTTCCACGTTTGCTCATTTAACAAAACATCTGGTAGTTAGATGATTTACCTAGAAAGATTTTATAATGAATGTGGATTTTTACTTGCCTTATATGTTATCTTCCATTCAGTGGGATCTTTTATTAAATACACGTAATTATTAATTCAGTTTTCTTCCTTTGAAGTTCACAGTAAATTTACTTTGGTGTCAGGTGTATTGAAACATATATATTTATCACATACAGCTAAATTCATTTAAATTACAAAAGGTTTCTTCAATCAGAATTGAAGGAAAAAATGATATTGTATTGGTAACAGTGGTCTTGTTATTTAGTCACTTTCATTGATCTCTTCAGTTAAATATGTTGCCATGTCAAAATCTTTTGCGGGGGCTGGGGATTTAGGTCAGTGGTTCTGCTGCCTGCCTCGCAAGCTCAAGGTCCCAAGTTAGATCCCCAGTACCATAAAAAAAGGGCCAGGGATTTAGCTCAGTGGTGCCGCTGCCTGCCTCGAAAGTGCAAGGTCCTGAGTTCGATCCGCTGTACCAAAAAAAAAAAAAAAAGAAAAGAAAAGAAAAATCCTTTCTGGGCTCTAAAGCATATTAATTTATATTTTATTTGATCATAGAATATATTTTCAAAATATCTTTTAATATGTATCATAAATTTACTATTATGTAATTGATATTGTATATGTGGTTTTATATTACTTACATTTCAATATTTATACGTATCCACATACAGAGATAGATAGATAGGTAATATATGTTTTTTCTAAAGATAATGGGAAATAGACTTGAAGTTGAGATTCATTTCAACTAATGCATTATCTACTATTTAGTCTGCCAATAGTTATAGTTACTTCTCAAGGATATATATGAAATATATATGCATAAAATTGAAATTTTAATATGCAATATTTTCCAATTAAATTCAGCAGTAAAAATGTTGAGTTTTTATGTCCATTTGCTTACTCTTAGGTATAATTATGCTATATATTGTGAAAATGTATTTTAGAAACTACAATTTTAAAAATTTAGAATTTTAGAAGCTATACATAAGGTTCCAAAAAATTCACCTCCGCAATATCTGCCAATTTATCCATAACCACACAGAAAAATATTAAATCCCCACATTTCCTGATTTTTTTCTTTTAGCTAAAATTTTAGAAAATGTACTTTGTATGTGACACCAATGAGCTACTGAGATGATTTCTCATCTAATATGGTATTACTGAGTTTAATATTTTGGGTTAGCATTCACATTGAAGTAATATTTGAAATATAACTAAAAATGTTCACTAATACAACCCAATAAAATTTGAGTTTAATAACAATTGCCAGTGCTGATTGGAAGTGACTATATATGTCAAATCTTTAACAAGTAATGGTCAGGGAGTTCATAGTGACCATATCTTTTAAATTATAAATAGCTCTGTGGACACTTGACATTGCCAGAGAGGCAAATAACAATGAAAAACTGACAAGTCCACAAGGAAGTGAACATAATTATTTCACCATGAAATTGGAGCCTATTTTGTTCCTACTTACAGTACTTTGTTAAAGTCGAACCTTGTTTTTAAGCTTGCTATCATAGTTGTTATTTCACGATGACATTTGTTACATACTTGTGGGAATTCACACACACTGGGAACACTTGACATTCTGCAAACTTAACATTTATACACTTAGCTCCCCTAATAAAGGCTACAATCAGTTGCTGTTTTTGTGTATTATGTTGTTTCAAATAGACAAGGACAGATAGTGAACAGAGTGCAAAGTCACAGTTTAGGAATTATTTTTATTTTTCTGTTTCTACTCAGGTCTAGTGTATTTACTAAAAATATCTGGAAAAAATGAAATTCTAGTGGGCTTATGAGAGAAAAAAACTAATGCTAAATATATATCTTTTTAATAGAGATTTTTTTCTTTTTTATAATACTGAATGTAGATTATGTGGAAAGCTTTATACTATAGACAAATGAGCAAAAAATATGAGTTAATATTTTTTAATTGTCACCATTTCAAACAAATTTCTATTTTGTGGTTTATAGTATTGTTCTGGGCTTGAGTATTTCAGGAATCTTGTATGCCTATATTGTTGCACAAGGATAAAGTCTTTTAATTTCCAACTACAATTAATGAGTGAGAAAATAGTGAATGAGAATAACAACTGTCAAAGATCCTGCTGAATGTCTATCAGATATTGTCCTATGTTATAAATATAACTTTGGGTTGGTATAATAATAAAGTAATTATCTTACATTCATAGTTTGTTGTAGGTCACATACTGGCTAAATACTTTTATATTATCAATGTTAATCGCAACAAAAGCATATAAAATGTTATTATGATCTCAGATCTACCTGTAGGATTGAGAGCCACAAGTTAAAGAAGTTTTTCAGCATCACACAGGTAGTAAATATAGGAATTAGAATTTGAAGAGCTTAACACTTCAAGTAAAGTTCATTTAACCACTATCCTTTATAAAGCAGATTTTTTAAAGGATTGTACCATCAAACTAAAAGCTTCTGCACAGTAAAGGAAACAATTAATAATGCAAAGAATCAACCTACAGTTTGAGAGAAAATATTTGGCAGCCATACATCTAATAGAGGATTAATATTCAAAATGTATAAGCAAATCATACAATTCAATATCAAGAAAAGAACCCAATCTAAAAAAGGTAGAACTGAATAGGTTTTCCTCACAAGAAGACATACAAATGGCCAGCAGACAATGCCTATCTGAGAAAATCTTGACCTCAATCATTAGGGAAAATTCAAATTAAAACTAAAATGAAGTATCATTGCACACTTGTCAGAACAGGTATTATCAAAACGATGAAATCTTAAAGTGTCGGCAATGATGTGGAGAAAAGACCTTCCTACTGTTGCTAGGAATGTAAATTAGTACAGCTATTATGTAAAACAGTAAGAATGTTCCCAAAAGACAAAATAAAATTACTATATGATGCAGTCATCCCACTTTTTGATATTTACTGAAATGTTTTGAAATTAGTATGCCTGAGAAATGCCTGTAGTCCCCTGTTCATCAAATCTCTATTCACAGCAGTCAGGTTATGGAATCAACCTAAGTTTCCATTCAGAGATGGATAAAAAAATGGGGGACATCTACACAATAGAATAGGAGTTTGGCTTTCCAAAGAAGGAAATTCTGTAAGTTTCAACAATGTGGATGGAACTAAAGATCATTATGCTAAGTGAAATAAACCAGAGAGAGAGAGAGAGAGAGAGAGAGAGATACTATTACATGAGCTCACTCATATATAGAATGCAAAAAATTTGCACTCATAGAATTGAGATGAAAATAGTGGTTATCTGAGGGGCTTGGGAAAGTAGGGGAAGGGAAAGGGAAGAGTTTGGTCAGCAGGTACTGAGTTACAGTTAAGAGAAGTTCTGTTCTATCTTTGTACAGTAGAGTGATTATAGAACACAATAAAGTGGCATTCATTTCAAAAAAGCTTGAAGAGAGGATTTTGAATCTTTTCACTGCAAATTTAGGAGATATCTATATGGTATGTCATAACTATATACATTTTTGTACTGATTTAAAAAATTTAAAAATGATAGTACATTGTCCATTTCAAAATTACTGTTTTAAATGGTTTCGCCACACAGAAGGATAAATGATGAGATGCATATCTTAAGAGGCTTGATGTGATGTGATTATTCCACATTATATTTAAAAACTGCATCATTTTGTACCATTATTATTTCATTGTATGGAAAAACCCAATTTGTTGTATATTCATGTGTTCATGGGCATTTGTGTTACTATCAAGATTTTTTTTTTACCATTACACATAAGTCATCTATGAATATCCTGGAAAAATTCTTTGTGCCTAGTGATTTAAATTTTCATTTATCTGAGAAGGAATGTTGGAGAGGTGTCTCTTACACTTTAAGACTATGTCATGCAGCTTTGTAAAGTGCTGGTAACACAGTACTTTGCATTTCTTTCTGCAGTGTTTGGGTGCTGCAGTTGCTCAGCATCTTTGTCAATAGTGACTTTGGTCATTTTCAATTTTAGACATGAAAATACTTTATAGAGGGGCCTCATTGCGATTTCAGCTGGCATTTTCCTCATGACTAATGATGTGCAGCCCTTCTTGGGCTTATTTGTCCTCTATGTGTTTTTTCTGGTGAAGTGGGTACACGTTTTATTAGCTAGTTGTGTTTTTAATTATTGTTGAGTTTGAACACCATTACATGTGAAATGTTTGATTTGCAATTTCCTTTCCCCCAGTCTGTGACTTCATTTTGTTCTATTAATCGTTTCTGAAAAAGGAAAAAAAATTTTTTGATGTAATCCTCTTCATCAAATTACTTCTTTTTTTCCCCCAGTAGTGGGGATTGAACACAGAAGTCTTCCAACTGAGCTGTCTCACAACCTTAGCATCCCCAGTTCTTTTTATCCTTTTTTGGGGAGACAGGGCCTTTCTGAGTTTCTAAGTTACTCAGGCCTCCTCCTCCTCCCAGAATGCTGGAGTGTGGAAGCTCACATTTGCAAACAGATTACTTTTTATGGGTTGTTGGATTGTGCTTTTTTGGTTATACTAAAATTAAAAATATTTTTTCTTCTATTTTCTATTTTTTCTTTCTCAGTTATAGATTTTACATTTAGGTCTATGACCATTCAATTAATTTTGGACATTGTGTTGAAGTATGATCAAGCTTATTTTTAGGCTTCTGGAAATCCAACTATTCCACAATAAGTTTTTTCCTGAAAAACTATCATTATTTCACTGAATTACCTTTGAATCTATGTAAAAAAATCAATAGATCATATATGTGAATTGATTTTTCCAGCATGTTTTCTGTGCTATTGATCAAACGTCTATCTCTATGGTAACACCACGATGCCTTGAATATTGTAAGTTTGAAATTAGCCCCCATTTAGATATTTTAAATTTTCAAAAGCTACTTTTGAAGATCGTTTTAGCTATTTTAGGGCCTCTGCATTTCCATATTCATTTTAAAATTAGTTTATCAATAGCTGCAGAAAAAAACTTCTTGGGACTCACATTGGAAATGTTAGAGCCATATATCAATTTGAGGGAAATTAACATAACAATACTGACCCTTTGTGTGAATAAATATAGTATGTATGCCTCTCTTTTTATTTAGGTTTTTTTATTCTCAGCATTGATTTTATTCTTTTCACCTTTGACTTTTTAAAATTTTTATTAGTACATGTTTGCAGTACATAATGATTATATTCATTGTGGGGAATTGATAAATGAACTTAACACATCTTAATTCCTTTTTTCCCCTTCTTCTCTATCCCTTCCTTTTTTGCCCAGATTAATTTGATTAGTTTATAAGTTTTTTGTAAAGTTAATTATTGTACATATAGATTAACAACCAGACAGGCCAAAAAATATGTGAAACACATAAGATAATTGGCAGTACTTTTATTTTTCAGTGTAGTTTCCATTATCTTTTGTCATATTTATTCTAAAGTATTTTAAATTTTTTTGGTATTTCTTTCCAATTTTAATCTTCAATTTTTATTGCTAAGTATAGAAAAGCAATTTGGTTTTTGCATATTGAGGTTATATGCTATAATTTTACTGAAATACATATCTGATCAAATTTGGTTTTCTACATATTGCTGTGAAAATAAGATTTTTTTGTATTTTATTGATAGTTTTATTTCTTTCAGACCCAGTACTTGTATCTTTTTAATGCTATCCTGCATTGGCTACAGTCTCTAGGAAAAATAGACATATGATAACATACATCTTTATTCTCTTTATTCTTTGTACTATAGGGCAGACAGTAAACCTTTTGGCAGTAAATGTGATGTGATTTGTAGGCTTGTTGTAGATATATGTAGATCATGTTGAAGAGAGACCCTGTATTCTTAGTTTGCTGACAAGTTTTCTCAAAACTGATGTGGGATGTCGCAATATGCTTTTTCTGCACTGTACTGATCAGCTTTCCTGTCACTCAGACAAAATACCTGACATAAACAATGTAAAGATTTATTTTTCCCATGGTTTCTGAAGTTTTAGCCTGTGGTTGGCAGGATCAAATGCAGAAATGACTTGATAGAAGAGCATAGCTGAGAAATGCTGCTCAAACATGGGAGCTAGGTGGCAGAAAGAAAAGGAAGACACAGAAAAAGTGAGAAAGAGAGAGAGCTTTCTAGATCATGTTCTCAGTGATCCATCTCCTCAAACTGACCTTCACCTCCTAACAGCACATTCAGCTCTGACCTCATCCTGGATCAACCCACTGAGGAGTATAGTGTTCTGTGACCCCATCATGCTCCAAAAGGCCCACTTCCGAACACATGAGACTTTTGGGAGACATTTGAAACCCAAACTATATGCACTTACTGAAATGATCTGGTTTTTCTTATTTATTCTGTTAATATGGAAAAATGCATTGATTTTTGAATATTGACCCAGCCTTGCATTACTGGGTTAAATCTCACTAAATCATAATGTTTTAATTTTTTTTTTACATATTATTGAACTTAATTTGCTAAGCTTTATGAAGTAAATTCTGTATATCTGTTCAAGATAGATGTTGTTCTGTACTTTTCTAGTCATATCTTTCATCTTGGTATCAGAGTTTGGTCAGTCCCATAGACTAAGCCTAGACTAACGTAGATTTCCTGGAAGCTTTCGTATATACAACTGATACTTTGGTTCAAGAACTTAATTCTTTCCACGATTCTGGTCATGAACCAAATTAGTCGCAAACCAAATCAGTTTCCTCATAAGGCTTAATGTCACTAGATGGAGAGTTTATGAATGGAAGCAAACTTTGCAGAATGCTTCTGCTCGAGAACCAAGAACTGAATTGTTCATGAAAAGAAGCTCTGGTGAACCGAGGTATTACTGCTTTTAGCATTATTTCTTCATTAAGTACTTTGTATAAATTTTCTCATTTTTTTTCTTTATGTTTTATTCTGGGTAGTAGCCACTGTAATGCCTTCAAAATCACTTATCTTGTCTTCTACATCTAATTAGCTTTTAATCCTAGCCAGTGTAATTTTTGTTTTCATGTCTATTCATTTTATTTCAAACTTTAAAAATATCTTTCATAATGTACTCACTATATAGCTTCATGACCATAGAATGCTTTGTAAGTTCTTGATCTTTTTCTGGATCATGTTAAGTGGATAGAATTTTGTTGTTTTGTGTATTTGTGTACTAATTGCATCTTTGCTATAGTTTCATGATCTGTTTTTCTTAGTTGATATTTTCCCCTTACTACAAACTGCATTTTCCTTCTTCATTACATTATTTCTAATTTTAAAATTTTGATAGCCATCATTTTTATAAGGTGTTTGCTAATTTTGCATTTCTAGAAATATTCTTGAGCTTTTCTTACGTGTGATGCAGTTGCTACTGAGAAACATTTTGTTATTTCTTGATTGTTTAAAAGGAAAGATTTGCTCTTATTCTTGAGATAAAACCTTTCTGAATATTGTATTCAATACCTCCAAATTATTTCATTTTGTCTGGCCTTAATGCCTATTTATGGATACTGAAATTTGAATTTTACATAATGTTATATGTCCTAATGTATTATCTTTTAATTTTTTCAAAATATTTTGAAATAAGAAAACTTATTTTATGGGTTATATGAAAATAGATATTGAGGATATTCAGTTCTGGACAAGACTCATTTAACATATCTATCTCTATTGTTCTTTTAGATTTAGAGAACTAAAAACCCAACAGTGCACCTAGAACAAGTTAAGAAGTCTGAACATTTCAGAGCAGGCAGAAGTCTGGCTAAGGAACCCAGGACACAAGGAATGATGTCGTGCTTCCTAGATTTTTTTTTAACTTTTATAATCTGAACAGATTATTTAAGAAGATAGCAAGTCAGAAAAGTTAGCAGTGGAAAACCAGACACACAAAAGTTCAAAAAACCCTGCTCTTTCTAGAGACAATACTAGAAAAAGCCTAGCAAAATGAAAGACTTCTTGACAATATCTGCCCTATTTTAGGTACCAAGTGGGGAAAAATGTATCATACAACCACATTTCTGCTAGTAAAGTACAAATGGACTAGTCTTCCAAATTCTTCCAGTTGTAGAGACACACTTTCTGCCTTCCGAAGAGTTACAGAGTCAGAGAATGTTGATTGGATAGGCAAGACTTCTATCCATGCCTGGGA
Organism: Heterocephalus glaber; assembly: GCF_053883595.1. Taxonomy (NCBI): domain Eukaryota; kingdom Metazoa; phylum Chordata; class Mammalia; order Rodentia; family Bathyergidae; genus Heterocephalus; species Heterocephalus glaber. The sequence continues at coordinate 15,854,556 of NW_028258156.1, read as the reverse complement.
ATATAGAAGTTGTTCCCTCCACTGGAAGCTATACAAGTAATAATGATAGTTTTATTTTCAGTTTTCAAAGGAACATCCATTCTCTTCTCCAAAGTGACTCTGATAATTTACATTTCCATCAACAGTGTAGAAAAGTCCCTTTCTCTCTACATCCTCACCAGCATTTATTTTTATATTTTTCATAGTAGTCATGTTAAGTGAAATAAGCCTGACACAGAAAGACACTATCACATATTTTCTTATATGTGGAACTAAACAACAACAAAAACAGAGACGAATAGGCATGGAGAAGGGAGAAGGGGACTGAGAGAAAGGGAATAGAGGGGGCATTACAGAGGGTGGACTCAAATGCATATGCATGTATAAAAAGTCATAGAGACCCTTTAATCTGTACAGTTAAGATGAGTTAATAACTAATTTAAAAAAGAAGTAGTAATGAGTTGCCTCCTTCTCCAGAGAATGGAAAGAAGACAAATGAGAAAGTGAAATTTCTATTCCAGCCTACCAATAAGAGGTCATAGCACACTTCCACCATTGGTATATTATCTGATGGTGCCTTCATAAACAGAAGATCTAGAATATTATAATAGAATAACCAAAATGTTCTCATCATACAATACAAAAATTATGCGTCACACCAAATGCTAGGAAAACGACAATTTATATAGCAAATGAACATCAATTAATTTTGAAATTATCTAGAAAAGATTTTAAATAGCCTTCAAAAAATGCTACATCAGAAATCAAACATCCTTAAAACAATTGAAAGAACAGACTATTTCATCAAAGGAACGGAAAAGATAAAAGAGAAACAGAAAAATTTTAGAATTGAAAACTACAACAACCAACATTTTGGAAAGCTCAATGCAAGAAGTAAATCATGGAATGGAAGAATGAACTCAAAAAATTTCAAACAAAACAGCAGAAATACACAAACTGACCACTGAAGACAAAATGGGGTAGAGTGGCATTCACTTTCTATCTCTTCTCTCACAAATAGTTAATTAAGTGAACTTAATCTTTGAAAATGTGAAGAGTAGCTCCTAAATGATAAATTATTCTTTAAGTCCTGTAAAAATAAAGTAATATTTTCTCTTTCCCAAGACTTGTGAATGGTAAAAAATGAAAGGCCCGAGTAAAAGGACGTTAGGCTGGAGATTTTTTTAAAAAAAAATCTTCATTGGCACTTTCCTAAATCTGGGAAAAAATCCCCAATATTTGCAAATTAAAGGAGGAGACATTTATTTGGCTCACAGGTTTCAGAAGATTCAGTTAATGCCTGGTTAGCTCCAAGGCAGCATAGCAAGGTGGAAGCCCATAGCAGGGGAAATCTGATAAAATATGACAACCAGAAAGCAGAGAGAGAAAAGAGAATCTGGGGACAAGAATCCACCTTCCAGGTCACACACCACAACGGCCACCTCTAACCGGCCCCCACTCCTAACAGCACATTCAGTTACTGAACTCAACAATGCATGAATCTGCAGATGACTACAGTGTCCCTGTGATCCAATAACCTTCCAAACACAAAACTTTGGGGCATATTTTATATCTGTACATGACAACATTGAATAGATTCATGATATTTGTATTCTAGTCGTGTATCAGATATTAACTAGTTATATCACTTAACCAAGTTCCTTTTCCCCTCTAAGGTTGACATTCCTCAAAGAAGACTTGGAAATTTCTTTTAAATTGAAACTTAATAAATCTAGGTGTCTATTAGGCTGCTCTTTACAGACTTCCAACACTCTCTTTAGGAGATAATTATTTTGTGTGTGATTTCCAACAATAATTTTCTATGAAATCTCCTTTGCCCTTAAAGTCACATCATTCTTGTAACTAGTCCATTTTCTAGCAAGGCTGAGAAGAAAATTTAGAAATTGCTAACAATCATAGAACTACAATGCAAAAAAGAAAACACAGAGTGCAACAATTTAACTCTTCTTTCTCCCAGCAGTGTGTATTAATCAAAGCCTACCCAGTGTTAGTTGAAGATCTGGTATTTATTTTTCAAAATAAAATTAGATTTTATTATCACTAATAAATATATTAAGGGAAAATAGTAATATTAACTATGATTGTTAAGCATTTGCTGTAAATTATTGTGCTGATTTACATGAATTATTTCAGTTAATCCTAAGAGAACCCACTGGGGTTTTGAAACATTTGTTTAGTTTGGAATAAGGAAACTGTGGCTTAGGGAAGTTAAATTTCTTGCTAATGAATTTGTATTTATTACAAAGGAGTTATATCATAATTGAAGCACAAATCCACAAACACAAATTTCAGAATCTATGCTTTTAACAGCAACAGCTTATTTGGCTCCTAGGAAGATCTCTCACTAAAATTTTATTAGTTATTATTGTGACAGTGAACAAAGAGAGCTATGGAATGGAAAGAAACTATCATCTCAAGCTTGTTAGGTAAATACATCACCAAAATATCTGAGGTTAAACAAAAGCAGAACTTATGCAAATATGTACTATTTATTAGGTTATTCAGAAGTCCTACCTTTTGTCCACTTTTTCTACCACTGCCTGGCATGGAACAAAGCTATTCATTGTACTCCTAGAAACATTGCCTTAAATACAAGAATCCCCAACATGCCTAACACATTGAATTAAATACACTTTTTAAAAAATGAATGGGAGGACAGCCGCTTTCCAGAGAGGAGATTATGATGAATAATGAGGAGAAAGGAGTTAACTGAGAGAGAGGGGGTGGTACTCCACAGTGGGAAACTAGAAAGAGAAAAGAGGAAACCAGGCATGCCCAAGATAAACTAAACGTGCTTTGTAATTGAGCTTAGGGGCAATTCAAGAAAGAACAAGTCCATTATGAGAATCAAATACAAAGGTAAAGTAGCTAAGAACTGCATGAGTGATTTTGGAGCTGTGATTATAGAGACCTTAGGAATAAATGTGCTAGATGGTTAGGCAGATATAAGCAACAAAAGAACTCTATGTGAGCTTTGGATATGCAGCCACTTGTGTTTTATTTCCAAGGAGCTTGCCAGAGAATATTGTGATAGTCTCTGTCTGGCTTTGCAGTTATATACCAGTTAGCAGGCTAAGGATAAAGACCACTCAAGTATTATTTAGAAATGAAATAGCTACTATAAAAAAATAGTTGTATGTTAAAGAGACACCAACCCATTTGAGTCAACTAAGTCAGCTCCAGGGTCAAGAATCAATGAATGCAAATGTGAGACAGTATTCTGGTAGATGGAATACTTTCTGAGTCTTGTGAAAGGTCAATGAGGAGGCAGTGAGCTGTCAGATCCCTGTCAGAGATTTATGTCTATGTAGTACTTATGTTGCCTGATACTTGAAAGTGAAAGACAACATTTTAGGGTCAAAAGAAACCTGTGAACTCTAACTGCTCAACACAAAGGAAAATGGATAATAAAATTTGAAAAGCCAAAGCAATAATCTCTTTTTTTTGGTGAAGTATTGGTACTGGGGATTGCATCCAAGACCTTACACGTGTGAGTGCACCACTGGCCTGCATCTTCAACCTGTTTTATCTCAAGATAGAATTTCACAAAGTTGACCAGCCTGCCCTCAGACATGCTATCTTCCTGCCTCAGCTCCTGAGTAGCTGGGACTACAGGTTTACGTTACTGTGCCCAAGCAAAGGGGCAATCTTACTAACAATAAAGTTTTCAAACTTGCAGTGGTAAAAATTGAGAATTCAGAAATATGAATAGGTAATACAAGGTAAAAATGACAATGACAGAAAGAGTTGAAGGAAGAAAATTTTTTAAAAGTTTACAAAAATTTTCTTTATGAGAAAATTTTAAATACTGTTAACATTTTGAGGAGGTTTTAGAAAATATATTCTAGGGATAAACTTCTTATTCTTGAAATCATATGGGTGAAGTCTGAGAAACTCTTTTATTAATCAAAATTATCAAGAGAGATCGACTCAATAGGATGGGTAGAGAGAAAGGAGGAGAGAGAGAGAGAGACAAATAGAGAGACAGATAGAAAAAGAGATAGAGACAGAGAGACAGAGACCAAAATTTATTGGAGATTTTGATGCACATCATAATGGAGTCTGAGAAGTCTCACTTTAGGCCATTTGTAAACTGGCAACCATGGAAGCCAATATCACAGCTCAGTCCAGGTCCGAAGTTCTAAGAACCAAGACAGCTAATGATGTAACTCTTGGCCAATGCCAAAGTTCTTGGGTCAATTGACGATTATATTATTTTGAATCATTTGGTTTGAATTCCTGAGAAATTAGAGGGTTGGAGGTACAAGTCCTGGAGTCCAAAACTGGACTTGAGTTCTGATGTCCAATGGGAGAGAGAGAGAGAGAGGGAGAGAGAGAGAGAGAGAGAGAGAGAGAGAGAGAGAGAGAGAGAGAGAGAGAGAGAGAGAGAATTTATCTATCCCTTGCCTTGTTGGTTTTTTCAGGTCGTTATCTGATAAGTTACTGCACGCTCACATTGGGGAAGGTCAGATACTCCTTTCTCAGCATTCTGATTCAAATGGCAGTCTCTTCCAGAAACATCTTCACACATATACCTAGAAATTGTGTCTTAGACCAACAGGCAGAACTGCCCCAAGCACCAAGGAGGAGAGCCTTGCAGGCGCCAACAGCACACATCCCTCCCCTCCCCATTGAAAAGAGAAGACACATAAACAAATCTCAAAACCAGACTTCCAGATTAACTAGGCAACCCCAAAGGGAAACGAGATGGAACAATCTGATATTCAACCACCTGGACTCCCTGAACTGGTAACAAAGAGGATCTGGAAAAAATGAAATCAGAAATAATTTTTCAGATAACAACAGAGACTGTGACCATAGTGGAAGACATGATTAATAAATCTAGAGAGGACAAGGATAAAAAAATAGAGGAGGTGAGGAACATGATGGAATCCCAACATAGGAAACAAATGGAATCCATAAAACAGATGCAAACAGACTTCCAGGAGATTAAAAACTCCATTGAAAGTGTATGCACAAGAATGAACCAATGTGAGGACAGAATTTCTGATATAGAAGATAAGATTGCAATTAGTGACCAGGAAAAGAAAAAATTCTTTAAAATAGTAAGGGACCACAAGAAATCAATCCAGCAGCTACTAGGGGATATAAAGAAGAGTAACATAAGACTGATCAGAGCCAATGAAGAAACAGGAGAGAGTGCAGATGACATAAAAAACTATTCAGAGAAGTGATGGCAGAAAACTTCCCAAGTAGGGGAAAATAATTTGACATATAGATCAATGAGGCATATAGGGCTCCAATAGTCTTGATCAAAAAAAGCCTACACATAGGCATATAATTGCTAAGATTTCAGAAACCAAACAGAAGAACAAAATTCTACAAGCAGTTAGAGAAAAGAAACAAATCCATTACAAAAGAAAGCCTATCAGAATCACAGCAGACTTCTCAATGCAATCCATGAAGGCAAGGAGAGCTTGGAGTGACATATTTCAAGCCCTAAAGGAAACAGCCTCTGACACAGATTGATGCAACCTGCAAAACTATTTTTCAAAATTGATGGAGAAATAAGATACTTTCATGACAAAGAGCAACTTAGGAACATCATGAATACCAAACCAGCACTCCAAAAAAATTTTAGATAATATCCTAGGTACAGACAATGAGGACCACAACCCCAGGAAGCATAGAAAATGAATCCATCGGTCACAACAAGAAATTAATATAAAGGGGGAGAATCCAACAAAAACAAAAAGGCATGACAATGATAAGTCAATATGTATCAGTTATAACCATCAATGTTAATAGTCGCAATTCACCAATCAAAAGAAATAGACTGGCAGAATGGGTCAAGAAACAAGAACCAACAATATGCTGCATACAAGAAACACAATTCAAAAAGAAACCCATAGACTGAAAGTTAAAGGATGGAAAACAATACTTCATGCGACAGGAACCTGACAAAAAGCAGGAGTAGCTATCCTCTTTGCAGTTCAAGTGGATTTCAAACCAACACTGATTAAGAGAGACAAAGAAGGACACTACATCCTTGTAAAGGGAAGAATCCAAGAGGAAGAGATGACAATCATAAATATATATTCACCAAACACTAGTGCACCCAACAATATAAAACAAATACTAATGGAGATGAAAAGTCATATATGCACTAATACAATAGTAGTGCGGGACCTCAATACCCCACTCTCACAGATAGATGGATCAACTAGACAAAAAATAAGTAATGAAATACTAGAACTCAATCGAACTCTTGAACAGATGAACTTAACAGATGTTTACAGAATGTTCCACCAACAAAATCAGAATACACATTCTTTTCAGCTGCACATGGATCTTTCTCCAAAATAGACCACACACTTGCTCGTAGAATATGTTTAAGTAGTGCAAAGGAATTGAAGTTTTTCCCTGTATACTATTAGGCCATAATGTGAGGAAATTGGAGATCAATAGCAATAGAAACTGCAAGAATTTCATAAACACATGAAAATTGAGTAACACACTTTTGAATAACCAATGGGTCACAGAGGAAATTAAAGAAGAAATCAGACAGTTCCTCCAATTAAATGACAATGCCAATACAACATATCAGAATCTATGGGACACAAGGAAAGAAGTCTTATGAGGGATATTCATAGCAGTGAACACTCATATTAGGAAAACAGAGCTAGCTCAATTACAAAACCTGATGCTGAATGTCAAGCATCTAGAAAAAGAAGAGCAGGGCAAACCCAAAGCTCATACAAGGGTGGAAATTATGAATATCAGAGCAGAAATCAATGTGATGGAGACTAAGAGAACAATACAAAAAGTCAATGAAGCAAAGAGCTTGTTCTTTGAAAGAATAAACAAAATTGACAAACCCTAAGCCAACCTTATCAGAAAAAGGAAAGAAAAGGCCCAAATCTATGTAATTAGGAATAAAAATGAAAAAATTACAATGGACCTAGCAAAAATCCAGAGGATCATCAATAACTACTTTAAGAAACTATACACCTGTAAGATGGAAAACACAGAAGAAATGGACAGATTTCTAGATATGTATGAATTACTAAAGTTGAACGAAGAAGACCTAAAAATTCTAAATGACCCAATATCAATCAATGAAATTGAAAATGTAATTAAAAATTTACCAACTAAGAAAAGTCTGGGTTCTGATGTCTTCACTGTGGAATTCTGCAAGACATTTAGAGAGGAACTACTGCCACTACTGTTCAAACTCTTCAATGAAATTGAAATGGAAGCAATACTCCCAAATTCATTCCTGGAAGCAAGCATCACCTTGATCCCCAAAGCAGAGAAAGACTCCAACCAAAAAAAGAGAAATATAAGCCAATCTCACTAATGAACATAGAAGAAAAAATAATAAGATACTGGCAAACAGAATGCAGAAGAACATCAAAAGAAGATCATACACCCTAACCAAATAGGATTCATCCCAGAGATACAGGGATGGTTCAACATAAGCAAATCAATCAATATAATACACTATATCAATAGAGCCAAGGACAGAAACCATACGATCATCTCAGTAGATGAAGAAAAAGCATTTGACAAAATCCAACATGGATTTTATGATAAAAACCCAACAAAAAATTGGAATAGATTGCCTCTGCCTCAATCTGATAAAAGTCATCTATGAAAAACCAACAGCAAATATCATAATGAATGGTTAAAACCTGAAATCCTTCACATTAAAATCAGGAAAAAGACAAGGATATCCACTATCACCACTTCTGTTCAATATAGTTTTGGAAACATTAGCCACAGCAATTTGACAAGAGAAAGAAATAAAAGGAATAAAGATAGGAATTGAAGAAGTCAATTTGTCATTATTTGCAGATGACATGATACTCTATATAGAAGACAGTAAGAATTCCACCAAAAGTCTTCTAGACTTAACCAAATTCAGTAAAGTAGCTGGATACAAGAGCAACACACACAAATCAATAGCTTTTTGTACACAAAAAACAGATTCACTGAGAGAGAAATAGGGCAAACAATTCCTTTCACAATAGCATCCAAAAAACTGAAATACCTAGGAATCAACCTAACAAAAAAAAATCAAAGACTTCTTCTCTGAAAACTGTAGCACTCTGAAAAGAGAGATTGAAGATGATATCAGAAAATGGAAACACATTCCTTGTTCCTCGATAGGTAGTATCAACCCGTGAAAATGGACACACTTCCAAAACTGCTACATAGATTCAATGCAATCCCAATTGAAGTCCCAGCTGCATACTTCATAGACCTTGAGAAAATAATCCAAAAATTTGTTTGGAACAAGAAGAGACCCAGATAGCAAAAGCAATTCTAGGTAACAGAGACATGGCAGGGGGTACCACAACCCCCAACTTGAAACAATACTACAAAGCTACTGTGATAAAACAGCATGGTACTGGCAAAGAAACAGACCTGAGGATCAGTGGAACAGATTAGAAGATGCAGAAACAACTCCAGACACACTCAGCCATCTCATCTTCAATAAGGGAGTCAAACACCCTCACTGGAGGAAAGATAGCCTCTTTAATAAATGGTGCTGGAAAAATTGGATTTCGACTTGCCAAGGATTAAAACTATACCTATATCTCTCACCGTGCACTAAACTAAAATTGAAATGGATTAAATATCTAAATATTAAAACAGAAATGCTGAACTGGTTTGAACAGACATTAGGTAGAACTCTTGAAGACATTGGTATAGGAAAAGATTTTATCAACAATATCTCAGTTGCCCATGAAATGGCACAAACAATCAGTAAGTGTGATCTCTTATTAAAAAGCTTCTCCACAGGAAGAGAAACAACCAACAGTGTGAAGAGACAACCCACAATGTGGGAAAAAATTTTCACCTGCTGTTCCTTAGACAAAGGTCTACTATCTAGACTCTATAAAGAACTTTAAAAACTCAGACCTCCCAAATTTAAAGACTCAAGCCAAAAGTGGGCATCTGAAATGAACAGACATTTCTCAAAGAAGTAAAAACAGCAAATAAACATATGAAAAAATGTTCAACATTATTGATCATTGGAGAGATGCTAATGAAAACAATGCTGAGATTCCACCTCACCCAAGAAAGAATGCCTGCTATTATGAAATCAACCAATAACAAATGCTGGCAGGGCTGTGGGGAAAGAGGAACACTTCTCCACTGCTGGTGGGAGTGTAGATTGGTGCAACCACTGTGGAAATCAGTATGGAGATACCTCAAAGAACTATGATTGGAATTCTCATTTGACCCAGCTATTCCCCTACTGGGTATCTTCCCCAAAGAATTAAAAGAATCATACCACAGTGATTTATGTGCACCAATCTTCATAGAAGCACAAATTGTAATCGCTAAAACTTGGAAGCAGCCCAATTGCCTATCAACTGGAGATTGGATAAAGAAAATGTGGCTTTTTAATAAAATGGAATACTACTCAGCCATAAAAAATGAGAAATTAGAGATATTTATAGCTAAATGGGTGCACATTGAGGCGATACTCTTAAGTACAATAACATACATATGTATAAATACCGAATAGTTTCTCTAGTGTGAGAAACTGAATGTGTAAATAAGGACTAAAAGGTATAATAGATAATGTGAATCAGGAAGAAAAGGGACAAAGGGGAAGGGGAAGTGGGAGGGGTAGGGGAAAGGAAAGAAGGGAATGGAATTAATATGAGAAAATGAAAATATGCAAACAAAGTCTTTGTAAATGAGTAAGTATGGAGAGGTCAAAGGGAGGGTAGTGGAATGAGGAAAACATAAGAACCAGGAGAGATTATGTAAAGGTGCAAATTTCCAATGATGAATGTCATCATATTGTATAAATAGTATTTACCAATAAAATTACTTTAAAAAAAAGAAATCGTGTCCCAACAGCTGTCTATCTCTTAATCCAGTCAAGGTGATGCCTGAAATTAATCGTCGCCAAGTCTCTCCTTTGTCAATATGGCATCCATATGTATTTCATTAAGCCATACTTAGTCTATAATAAAGACAATAACAAGGCATAGTGCCTAAAATGATATAACTATCCTAAATACAACCAAACATGTACTAATCCCTTCCCAAGAAGGGGAGATAAAGTCATTGTGTGAAGCTTACTGGCTTGAGAGACCAAAATTTAAATACTGTAATGCAAAATTACCATTATTTAAGTACTGACATAAACTCAATACATCTTATATTACATGTTAAAGAACTAAGAGGGAAAAATAGACATTTGCTTAATATATTATATATGTATTCTTAACAAAATAAGGAGAAAATTACATGTGATAATACATACATATACAACCTGCTAGAGAACCTTGTCCCAGGCCAGGAAGATATAACCTGACTGGTTCCACAACTGTATCTTCAGAAGCCCATTCCACCAGGAGGCCACCTGCTTCAGCATGGAGTAGAACTGAACGTGTTGATGAATTTTGTGCACAAGAACCTGTTGCTATACTGTTTTGGCTGTGAAGTGAAGCCCTGGGTCAGAACTAATGCTGTGTAGAATACGTGACAATAAATGAGGCTTTCTATAACTTCCCAGATGGTAGTTTCACCAGGATCATTATGTGCAGGGGCGACAAATCCATACACAGACTTAGTGTCTATTCCTATTAGGACAAAGAACTGTTTTATCCATGATGGAAGTAGTCCAATATAATTCACCTGCAAGTAGCTGACTGATCAATTCTGGGAATAATGCCATATAAGGGCCAGTACTGGTCTTTGCTTCTTGCAGATTTTTCACAAAGTATTAAACATAATTGGATCAGTTTTCATAAGTCAATGTCCATGTAGCTTTGTTCATGTACAACTTTCACGACTGCCATCATAGCCATTTTTCTCATGAGTCCCTGTTGACAACAGGGTTGGCTGTGGAAGGAGGCTGATTATTATGCATAAAATAGGTAATCCTCATGGCTGGATTATTAAAATCCTTCTCTCTTCTGCTGAGCTCATTCTTTGGTGAGCACGCACTGGAAACACAAATATTTCCATAGTTTTTGCTCATTCAGAAAGGTTCGTACATATATCCCTTCCTCAAAATTACTTTTTCCAGGTGTTTATAATCTCTTACCTATAGTAATGCATTCTTTTATTAATTTACTCAATATGTATTACTGACCTACCTCTTGATGAACCTATGCGAATCATAAAAGAGATACGATGGTGGAAAAGATTGAAATGGTCTGTGCCCCATGATGTCTACCTGTCGTGGTTAATAATATCAAATGTCTGGGGCTGGGGATTTAGCTCAGTGGTTCTTTTGCCTGCCTAGCAAGCGCAAGGTCCCGAGTTCAATCCCTGGTACCAAAAAAAAAATGTCAAATGTCTAAATAATAATAACCATGGAGATGAAGAACCAAGTTTTGCAGAAGGTCCTAGAAGATTCATCTATTCTTATGTTATTAGGCTTCCTGGGAGAATTTGATCTATGATAAAATCAGAATATTACAATGAGAGTAAGTTAGTTAGAGATAATAAAAACTGCTCAATATAAAAGTAAGAAAAAGGAGCTGGGTGTGGCAGCACATGCTTGATATTTTAGCACTTTGAGAGGCTAAAGCAGGAAGATTACAAGTTCAAGCCTAGCCTGGGAAACTTTGCAAGGTTCTGACTCAAGATTAAAAAAAAAAATTAAAAAAGGACTAGGGATGTAGTTCAGTGTGAAGGTCCTGGGTTCATTCCCCAGTACCACAAACATACACACACAGACACACAGATGAACATGAAAGAAAGAAAGAAAGAAAGAAAGAAAGAAAGAAAGAAAGAAAGAAAGAAAGAAAGAAAGAGAGAAAGAAAGATTGAAAGAAAGAAAGAAAGAAAGAAAGAAAGAGAAAGAGAGAAAAATTTTTGAAAACAGTGACATACCGAAAATTCTCTTATCATGCATATGACAATCACTTAAAAACAAAGAAATTACAAGGAAAATTTAAATGTAATTCTTTTCCTAGTGATGTGTGTATGTACCATTATACACACAGATACATATAAATGACTATCATCATCTGCTTTTTTAGAAATAGATATTTCTTTAGATTATACTTCTAAGTATACAGAATTGTATAGCTATATAAAATATATACATATATAAAATATATACCTTGTATTTTAAAAAGCATATGGCTACTGAATTTAATGTAGCTGAAATATTTGTTCAGATATACAAAGAATTTTGGAAGAGAATGTATGCAGATTACCCACTTTCAGGAAAATTGAAAAGCATATGGAAAATAAACAGTGTAACCACAAAGGAGTCCTTCCAGGGTTTGCTATGGAGGAAAAGGGCAGCACCATATGCTTGCATGTACATTACCCCAGGAGGGCAGTGCCATATGTTCACACGTATGTCACCCTTCTTAGCCTTCTATATGCAGCAGTGTCCCAAGGGGTGTGCTGAACAGGAACAAGGCAAGCAGTCACAATAGGAATATGAAGATGCGGTGTGTTTTCCCTGGTGACAGATTTTGTCAGACCATCACTTCAGCAGGCAAGCACCCAGAACAGCTGTTTTACCCTGGGGCAATGGTCTTTGTGATACCAAAAAATTTCCCCAGCGAGTGATACAGGAGAGTGAAGGTGACATGCCCTTTGGAAGTGGACTTTTCCTTTTCGGATGAGAAATATTCAGTGATTACCATGTGAAACAATGTTGACTCCATGCCACCTCCTTTGCACCAGGTTCTGATGAAATGGATAAAGATGTATTTGCACATGGTTGAAATAATTTATATTGAAAAAGACAAGGAAAACAAGAAATGGAAAGAACTCTGTTTATCACGGTTTTTAAAATTAAGATTTAGTGATTTCATGTCTTATTCTTTAAAGTTCAGAGTTGATTTCTGATTTCTTAGGTACATAAAAAGTCTACACAGAGGTGATAGTTTTAACCAGAATTATGTGCTACTATCTCAGAAGTGGTAAAATGAAAAAAAAATTTCACAAAAGCATTCACAAAGTGACTCTCCAGGACTCAAAGGGTCTGTAGATCCAAAATAAAAAACATGGCTTTATTCATCTTGAAAACAGGCATGAGTAACAGGTGAAATCCATACTGTAGAGCACATCTCAAAATGTTTTGTTCTCTTAGCTATATTTTCTCTGTAAAAATCTTATAGAATATAGAAATTTAGCTGCATTACATCCATATTTGGGTCTCTCTCTCATTAAAATTCATACAAATATATTTACTTCCTTTTTTTTTTTTTTTGTACCAGGATGGAACTCGGGTCTTTGCACTTGCATAGCAGGCGGTGAAACCACTGAGCTAAATCCCCGGCCCCATACAAATATATTTAAATAATAAAATACTATTTCTATTTATACTTACCAATCTATGAGCATGGAGGAAATATTAAAAGTTGCATAAGTGCAGTCCCTGCTATTGTCAGTAATGAAATACAATTATTTAATGTCATTCTTTCAGTGTTTTGTGTAATATTCTTATGCTCATCTGAAAGATATTAGATTATCCAGAACTAACATTAATAGCTGTGTTCAAAAAGGTTTTATCTCACAAGAGAAAAGTTTGAGTCTCGAAGTAAAATATTTTTCTTCTTTCTCTTTTAGGTCAAAAGTAATTTGAGATATATGTGTGGAAGAATCTGCATTAGAAAGTTGTGAGGTACATCTCTGTGGTTTTTGCTAGAAAAATAATGCTTTTCTTATTTTACAAATGTGAGGTTACACAATTACATTTCTCATTGGGAATTGTACCTTTACATAATGCATCTTGGTTCTTGTTTATTCCCCATTCCTGGCCCTCCCTTCACCCCCTCCACCCTTCCCTATTTACAAAGACTTTATTTCCATTTTTTCCATTTCTCAGCATTTTTCTTCTCCCTTCTTTCCTTTCCCCTGCCCCACCCACTGCCCCTACCCCTTTGGACCTTTTCTTCATATTTTGCATTATCGATAATTTATTCTAATCATTGGTATATTTTAGGTATACATTTTAGGTATACATTTTAGGTACACTTTAGTTTGGAAATTTGCACCTTTACATAATCTCTCTTGCTTCTTATTTTTCACCCTTGCCCAGCCCTCCTTTTAAGCCCTTCATTCCTCCCTATTTACAAAGATTTTGTTCCTATTTTTCCATTTTCTCATATTAATCCCATTCCCTTCTATCCTTTCCCCTAGTCCTCCCATTCCTTCCCCTTTGCCCCTTTTCTTCCTATTTCACATTACCTATTATACATTTTAGTCCTTATTTACACTTTCTGTCTCTCACACCAGAGAAACTATTTGGTATTTATTCATGTGTGTCCTATTTATTTCACTTAAGAGTATTGCCTCAATGTGCATCCACTTAGCTATAAATGTCTCTAATTTCTCATTTTTTATGGCTGAGTAGTACTCCATTTTATTAAAAAACTACATTTTCTTGATCTACTCTCCAATTGATGGGCATTTGGGCTGTTTCCAAGTTTTAGCTATCACAAACTGTGCTACTATGAACATGGGCACACATATATCACTGTGGTATGATTCTTTTAATTCTTTGGGGAAGATCCCCAGCAGTGGAATAGTGAAGTCAAATGGGACTTCCAGTCCTAGTTCTTTGAGGTATCTCCAGACTGATTTCCACAGTGGTTGCACCAATCTACACTCCCACCAGCAGTGGAGAAGTGTTCCTCTTTCCCTCACAGCCCCACCAACATTTGTTATTGGTTGATTTCATGATAGCAGCCATTCTTTCTGGTGTGAGGTGGAATCTCAGTGTTGTTTTCATTTGTATCTCTTGAATGACCAGTGATGTTGAACGTTTTTTCATGCATTTATTTGCTATTTCTACTTCTTGGTCTGAGAAATGTCTGTTCATTTCAGATGCCCATTTCCAGATTGGGTCTTTAAATTTGGGAGATCTGATCTTTTTTAAATTCTTTATAGATTTGAGAGAGTAGACCTTTGTCTGAGGAAAAGCAGGTGAAGATTTTTTCCCATATTGAGGGTTGTCTCTTCACAGTGCTGGTGGTTTCTCTTGCTGTGCAGAAGCCTTTTAATAAGAAGAAATCCCACTTGTTGAATGTTTGTGCTAGTTCATGGGCAACTGAAGTTTTGTTCATAAAATCTTTTCCGACACCGATGTCTTCAAGAGTTCTACCTAACCTCTGTTCCAACTGGTTCAGAGTGTCTATTTTAATATTTAGATCTTTAATCCATTTTGATTTTAGTTTAGTACATGGTGAGAGATATAGGTATAGCTTTAATCTTTGGCAAGTTGAAACCCAACTTTTCCAGCACCATTTATTAAAGAGGCTATCTTTCCTCCAGTGACAGTGTTTGGCTCCTTTACCAAAGATGAGATGGCTGAGTGTGTCTGGAGTTGTTTCTGCATCTTCTAATCTGTTCCACTGGTCCTCAGGTCTGTTTCTTTGCCAATACCATGCTGTTTTTATCACAGTAGCTTTGTAGTATAGTTGCAAGTTGGGGTTTGTGATATACCCCCTGTCATGTCTCTGTTACTTAGAATTGGTTTTGCTATTCTGGGTCTCTTCTTGTTCCAAATAAATTTTTGGATTGTTTTCTCAAGGTCCATGAAGTATGCTGCTGGGATCTCAATTGGAATTGCATTAAATCTATATAGAAGTTTTGGAATTATGACCATTTTCACTATATTAATCCTTCCTACCCAGGAGCAGGGGATGTCTGTCCATTTTCTGATATCGTCTTCAATCTCTCTTCAGAGTGCCATAGTTTTCAGAGAAGAGGTCTTTGATTTCTTTCTTTAGATTGATTCCTAGGTATTTCAGTTTTTTGGATGCTATTGTGAAAGGAATTATTTGCCCTATTTCTCTCTCAGTGGGTCTGTCATTCGTGTAGAGGAAAGCTATTGATTTTTGTGTGTTGCTCTTGTATCCAGCTACTTGACTGAATTTGGTTATTAAGTCTAGAAGACTTTTTGTGGAGTTCTTGAGGTCTTCTGTATAGAGTATCATCTCACCTGCAAATAATGACAATTTGACTTCTTCATTTCCTATCTTTATTCCTTTTATTTCTTTCTCTTGTCTAATTGCCATGGCTAATGTTTCCAGAACTATATTGAACAAGAGTGGTGATAGTGGACATTCTTGTCTTGTTCCTGATTTTAGTGTGAAGGATTTCAGTTTTTGACCATTTAGTATGATATTGGCTGTTGGTTTTTCATAGGTGGCTTCTATCAGTTTGACATAGAGACCATCTATTCCAATTTTTTGTAGGGTTTTTATCATAAATGCATGTTGGATTTTGTCAAATGCTTTTTCTGCATCTATGGAGATAATCATGTGGTTTTTGTCCTTGGCTCTATTGTTATAGTGTATTACACTGATTTACATAAATTGAACCATCCCTGCATCCCTGGGATGAATCCCACTTCATCAGGGTGTATGATCTTCTTGATGATCTTCTGCATTCTGTTTGCCATTA
The DNA here is from genome assembly GCF_053883595.1 of Heterocephalus glaber. Classification (NCBI taxonomy): domain Eukaryota; kingdom Metazoa; phylum Chordata; class Mammalia; order Rodentia; family Bathyergidae; genus Heterocephalus; species Heterocephalus glaber. The sequence goes on along the minus strand of NW_028258156.1, from coordinate 15,838,185 downwards.
TCTTATTAAGGATTTTTGCATCTATGTTCATTAGTGAGATTGGCTTATAGTTCTCCTTTTCAGTTGGGTCTTTCTCTGCTTTGGGGATCAAGGTGATGCTTGCTTCCAGGAATGAATTTGGGAGTATTGCTTCCCTTTCATTTTCACTGAAGAGTTTAAGCAGCAGTGGTAGCAGTTCCTCTCTAAATATCTTGTAGAATTCAGCAGTGAAGCCATCAAGGCCTGGGCTTTTCTTAGTTGATAAGTTTTTAATTAAATTTTCAATTTCATTGGTTGATATTGGGTTGTTCAAAATTTTTACGTTTTCTTCCTTCAACTTTGGAAATTCATATGTATCTAGGAATCTGTCCATTTCTTCTGTGTTGTCCATCTTATTGGCATATAGGTTCTGGAAGTAGGTATTGATGATCCTCTGTATTTCTGCTGGGTCTGTTGTAATTTCACCCTTTTCATTCCTAATTACATGGATTTGGGCATTTTCCTTCCTTTTTCTGACAAGGTTGGCTAAGGGTTTATCAATTTTGTTGATTCTTTCAAAGAACCAACTCTTGGCTTCTTTGATTTTTTTTATCATTCTCTTAGTCTCCATTGCATTGATTTCTCCTCTGATCTTTATAATTTCCTCCCTTGTATGAGCTTTGGGGTTGTCCTGCTCTTCTTTTTCTAGAAGCTTGAGGTTCAGCATCAGGTTGTTTAATTGGGCTTGTTCTGTTTTCCTAATATGCGTATTCACTGCTATGAATTTCCGCTGTAAGACTGCTTTCATTGTGTCCCATAGATTCCGATATGTTGTATTGTCATTGTCATTTAATTGAAGGAACTGTCTAATTTCTTCTTTAATTTCCTCTGTGACCCATTGGTTATTCAGAAGTGTGTTGTTCAATTTCCATGTGCTTATGAAATTTTTTGAGTTTCTTTTTCTATGGATCTCCAATTTCATAACACTATGGTCTGATAATATATAGGGGGTAACTTCAATTCCTTTGCACTTACTTAAACATGTTCTATGTGTGAGTATATGGTCTATTTTGGAGAATGACCCATGTGCAGCTGAGAAGAATGTGTATTCTGATTTTGTGGGGTGGAAGACTTTATAAACATCTGTTAAATTCATTTGTTCAAGAGTTCTATTGAGTTCTAGTATTTCATTACTTATTTTTTGTCTAATTGATCTATCTATTTGTGACAGTGTGGTGTTGAGATCCCCCACTACAATTGTATTAGTGCATATATGACTTTTCCTGTCCGTTAGTATTTGTTTTATATAGTTGGGTGCACTAGTGTTTGGTGCATAGGTATTTATGATTGTCATCTCTTCCCCTTGGATTATTCCCTTTGCAAGGATGTAGTGTCCTTCTTTGTCTCTCTTAATCAGTGTTGGTTTGAAATCTACTTGCTCTGCAAAGAGGATAGCTACTCCTGCTTTTTTTCGGGTTCCTGTCACATGGAGTATTGTTTTCCACCCTGTAACTTTCAGTCTATGAGTTTCCTTTTGAATGAAGTGTGTTTCTTGCATGCAGCATATTGTTGGATTTTGCTTCTTGACCCATTCTGACAGCCTGTTTCTTTTGATTGGTGAATTGAGACCATTAACGTTGATGGTTATAACTGACATGTTGACTTGTCATTGCCATGACTTTTTCTTTTTATTGGGTTCTCCCCCTCTACATTTAATTTCATGTCTTGCCAGATGGGTTCATTCTGCTTTGCTTCCTGGGGTTGTGATCCTCAATGTCTGTTCCTAGGATAGTGTGTAAAATTCTTTGGAGTGCTGGTTTGGTATTCACAAAGTTCCTAAGGTGCTCTTTGTCATGAAAGTATCTTATTTCTCCATCAATTTTGAAAGATAGTTTTGCAGGGCACATCAATCTGTGTTTGAGGCTGTTTTCTTTTAGGGCTTGGAATATGTCACTCCAAGCTCTTCTTGCCTTGATGGTTTGTGTTGAGAAGTCTGCTGTGATTCTGATGGGCTTTCCTTTGTATGTGATTTGTTTCTTTTCTCTGACTGCTTGGAGAACTTTGTTCTTCTGTTGAGTTTTTGGAATCTTAACAATTATATGCCTCTGTGTAGATTTTTTTTTGATCAAGACTATTTGGAGTCCTATATGCCTTACTTGTCTGTATGTCAAGCTCTTTTCCCCTGCTTGGGAAGTTTTCTGCCATTATTTCTGTGAAGAGATTTTTTTTTTATGTCATCTGTACTCTCTCCTGTTTCTTTATTGACTCCAATCAGTCTTATGTTATTCTTCTTTGCATCATCTAGCAGCTGCTGGATTGATTTCTCATGTTCCCTTATAATTTTGAAGCAATTTTTCTTTTCCTGGTCATTCATTGCTATCTTATCTTCTATATCTGAAAGTCTGTCCTCACATTGGCTCATTCTGCTGTGTAGACTTTCAATGGAGTTTTTCATGTCCTGGAAATCTATTTGCATCTGTTTTATGGATTCCATTTGTTTCCTATGTTGGGATTCCATCATGTTCCTGAGCTCCTCTCTAGATTTATTAATCATGTCTTGCACTAGGGGCACAATTTCTCCTGTTATCTGAGAAATTATTTCTGATTTCATTTTTTCCAGATCCCCTTTTGTTGCCAGTTCAGTAGGTTCAGGTTGTTGAGTATCAGAGTGTTCCATCTCATTTCCCTTTGGGGTTGCTGTAGGTGATCTGGAAGTCTGGTTTTGAGACTTATTTACATGTTTTCTCATTTCGATTGGGGGGGGTGCTGTTGGTGCCTGTGAGGATCACCTCCTCTGAGCTGGGAGAGGTGGGACAGGGGCCCGGAGTGGCGGTAGGGATGGTGGCCCAGAAGTCCCTTCCTCTGGACTGGGAGCAGTGGGAGGGATGGTGGCCAGGAAGCCCCTTCCTCTGGACCAGGAGCACTGGGATGGAGGCTCAGAAGCCCCTACCTCTGGGCTGGGAGTGGTGGGACCCAGTAATGTGGTCTGGTGGTCTGGCATCCTCCACGTCTTTGTAGTGTGGAACCAGGTGGCTGTACAGAGGAGTGGGGGGTGGGAGTTCAGTGGGTTGCTGCCTGGGCACGGGCTGCTTCAGCACATTCTGCATGACTCAGGACCTCGGTAGGGCGTGCACAGACCTGCCTGTCTGCAGCGGGCTGACCTTGATAACCATTCTTAATAACTGGTAAGTACATAATACCAAGATGGAAAACAAGATCCATTTGACTCTAAAGCTGAGCTTTGATTTCCACCACACCATGTTGTGTGTTAGGTTAAGGAATCTTCCCCCATGTTCTCTCAGATAGACAAATGGTAGTTCTGAGATGTGTTCCAGAAGATTCCTCAGAAAGTCATAGGTACCAGAAAGTCATAGCTAACCAGAACTGCAGCTACCTTAATAGTCAGCTTCTATGAGTTTTCCCCCCTTTCCCTTTCATTCCCAATTTTCTTCAGTCTTGTTTATTTGTGGTCACTTCCTAAGGTACCTACAAGCAACCCTTAGTCTCAGGCTATGGTATCTTAGAAGTGCTCTCTATTCTTTCTCACTTTACTGTTTTTCCATTGCCTCTCAAATTATTGGCCACTTCCACTTTATCAAATTATTGGCCATTTCCAAATTATTAGAAATTATCTATTTCCACTTAAATCTTTGTCTTAAAGCCTATTTCTGGGAAAACTGTAACTAAAATGAGTGTCTATATTTTTATTTAGAAATTCTTTTTCTTCCATTTATCTTTCTTCAATCTCCTTGCCAACCTCCCCAATCCTTTCTGAATCCTTTTTTGCTTCACAGACACCCTGGGTTCCATAGTATCTCTACATTCCTTTTCTCTTTCTAACAAAACCCACACTTGCAAAAGGATACATTAATCTGATTTACACTAGAGAATGAAATACTGTTAACACTTAGGTTCTGATGCCTCATTTGGTATTTCCTCTTCAGAACAGGGCTTATGCTGCCTTCGGTGTTACAAAGCTGATCATAAAAGTTTAGTTGTTTTTAATATTGGGGGTAGAAACGTTTTTAAAGGTTGGTGATTTAAAACAGGAGCTTGTCAAAAATCATATCTAATAAATCTTCATCTGGTCAATTTTCTTGCAGAAACTTAGGAGAGAGAGCAGAGTATTTGTATACAAATATCTTTGATCATTTTTGTCATTAAAATTAATAAACTCAAAATTTTATAAAATGCAGTCAGTCATTTGCCATACAACCATGTTTTAGTCAATAAGAGATTATGTATACAATGGTGGTCTCATGTGATTATTTCACCAAGTATTGTCATCTAACAATGCATTTCTTATACTATGCCCTTGCCCTTAAGCAATGTATGACTACATTATTTTTTCTTAAGGTCATAGAGCTATACTATCTTAGATCACACAGTAACTCTTTTCTGAATGATTATAGTTTTCATTAGGTAAAGTTAGTTCCTTCCTATAACCAATAATCTAGGATGTTGTTATTTTTGAAGAGGACAATAAAAGTTCTAGAATAAGAAAAGAAACTCAGGTAGAGCAAACAAACAAACAGCAGTCCCTAATTATACTAATTATACTCAGTATAATTATATAGCAATAAAAATGATCCCAATTCACATAAAGAAACTCAGATGGCCAATCTGATGCCACATTTTGTAGACTTTGTCACAGCTCAAATGCTGAGCTGCAAATGTTGCATTTGCTTCACAGTTGGCAAGAGTATGAGAAAATGGAGGAAGCTGTCAGATAGCAGCACAGCCTGCGTGGCTCTGCACTGCAGTCTGACTTGCCTGGTTATCACTGTGTGAGAATAAACAGGAAGCCAGTCCAGACAAAGAGCATCAGAGCAAAGAGTCTGTAAAATGCCTAGCAGATTTTCGTAAATAGAAACTATACTTTGATAGATTCCATCAATGGAAATTCTATAGTTATGACAACCCCTCCCTCATTCATTTCTATCTTTTCTCTTCATAAACCAAATGGAAATCAACTTTTGAAATTAGACTTTGCTCTTCCAATTTAAGGCAATACATGATAAAGATGCTTAACTTCAAAGGACAAAAAGGATTTAAACTATCCTGATGATCTTCAGTTTCAAATGGTTACAGTATTTTGCTGTGGCAACCACACAGATGATATGTTTCCAGACATCTTCTACATCCTTGCTCTGACTCTGACAAAGAATAGAAATACCAGGAAGCCAAAACTGCTCTCTGAGTAGTTATTCCAGTCTGCCCACTTTCTTTCTCGCCTGCCTTTTCCTTCCTGTGTTCTCTCTTGGCTCCCTTCCTCCCACTCAGCTTCTTTGATTCTTTCCTTCCTTCTTTCCTCTTTTTTCCTTTCTTCTGTTTCATTCTTTCTTTTTACAAATTATCGATTGCTCTCCTATTCTCCTATTCTTTGAGCAGAGGACTAATATCTAGAATATATAAAGAACTCAAAAAAGTATATGCCCCCCAAAATAAAAGACAGGCAAAAATAGGCCAGTGAATTGAATAGACACTTCTCAGAAGAAGTACAAATGGTCATTAAACAGGTGAAAAAATGTTCAACATCTCTAGCAATTATAGAATTAGAAATATAAAAAAAGTGAGATTCCATCTTACTCCAGAAAGAATGGCAATCATCAAGAGATCAAATAATAAATGCTGATGAGGCTGCAGGGTGAAAGGAAGCATTCTACATTGTTGATGGGAATCTAAACTAATACAACCATTACGGAAATCACTATAAAGGTTCCTCACAAAACTAAATATAGAAATTCTATTTGATTAAGCTATTTCCCTTCTAGTTATCTTCCCAAAAGAGCAGAAGATATCATATTACAGTGACATATGTATACTCATTTTTATAGCAGAAAAATTCATGAGACCTAAATCTTGGAAGTGTCCCATATGTCAAACAACAGATAGATGGATAAAGAAAATGTGGTATTATACACAATGACGTACTATTCTGCCATAAAGAAGTATAAAACTGAGTCATTTGTAGCAAAATGGATCCACCTTGACACCATAATATTAAGCAAAACAAATCAGGCACATCAGCTTAAATATCACATACTCCTATATGAGAAATTCACAATATAAATAAAGGACAAAATTAAAAGTAGGTAATATGAGGGCCGGGGATTTACCTCAGTGGTTTTGCCTCCTGCTGTGCAAGCACAAAGACCTGAGTTTGATCCCTGGTACCAAAAAAAAAAAAAACACTAAAAAAGGAGATAGATCTTTTGCAAAAAGGAAGGGGACAAAGAGATGCAAGGAGAGGAGAGGGAAGAGAGGGGAAGGAGTTGAAAAAAGAATTGAGATGTTAGGTACATGTACCAACTCTCCACACGGAATGTAACCATTAATCTCTGCAAACATGTTCTAATAAAAAACTAAAAACTAAAAAATCAAAAACATTCCAAAGGAGGTGTTGTGGCTTGTGTTTGGATGTCCACTGAAAGCCTCATGCAGATAAAGTGGGGCTTTCTTTTTCAGAAGTGGCTGCCTCTGGAGTGTGTGATGCTGAGATTCAGGTCATGTAATTACTAAACCATTACACATGAGTGATTGGTTTGGCACCACCCTAATCCCAGTAGTCTGGATGGGATAAAAGGGACAGAAAGACTCTGTTGAGGGCCCCTCCCTTGCTGCCTTCTTTTGCTACCTTCTGGAAGCCATGAACTGTTTCTTCTCTGCTTGTCATCCTGCCTTGGAGCTAGCCAAGTGTGGACTGAAACCTCTTGCAACTGTAAGCCAAATAAACTTCCCCCTTTATCTTTGAATGTGTAGTATTTTGTCTCAGTAGTGAGAGACATTGTAACTAATACAGGAGGTTATCTTATTCACTCAACTCAACAGGAAGGATGCAGCCAAGTCACTGTGAATAAATGTTAACAACGAAGCAGAAAAAGAATATTTTTGCTAAAAAAAAAAAAGGTCAGAAAGTAGTTCGCTTGTCTCAAAAGTAAACTTTTAAAAAGCAGGAAGGGTAATTCCATAAATATTTTCAACAATTACTTGCAACATCAGAATAAATATATTGTTTTCTTGAGTGATATAGTACATTAGGTGTATCTAATCTGATAATTAAATTGCAGATTTTTAACTTAAAAAAGCAGTCTTACATTCACACTCAGTATATCTTCAAAGCTTTGTAGAATATAACAATTATTAAAACATTGCCATATTTCGATTAAATAGTTACAAACATCTTTGTTTGGATTGGAAGTCAAAACAAACAAACAAAAATGACACCATAAATATTTACAGAATGTAGTATGGGGAGAATTATTTTGGTGACATCAAAATCCCAAGTAAGGAGCTAAAGAGGGATTCATTTTTAGAATAAAATCATGCCTCATAAAGCACAGGGACAAGAATGCACGACAACTTTGGAACCAGAAACTCAATCACCAAGATTCTCAGTCTCCTAACCCGGCTCCTGTCTGCTTGAATCCTTTCATTCTTTTTCTCTACGGATGTGTTTTCTCTACTATCTGACCCACGTGGTAAGTGAGAAGCATGTCTGTTATGAATGCCTCGGTTCATTTGTGACCATTTCTGTTTCCTAAAGAGAATCTGATCTTTGTCGATCCCAAGGGCCATCTAGAGAAGGATGCTGCTTATCCCCTATGCGAGTTCTACAGTCTCCCCAGAACTGACTGATTAGTTGTAGCCAGGGGAAATTGGGCCATGAAAGTAACAAGGCTGCCAAGAAATAAGTGATTTAGGAAGGGTAGGTAGTTTGCAAAGAAAAATCGAGAGTCAATTAAATTGTTTGTTGTCCAGTTATAGTTAAATTCTTAGCCCTAACTTGATATAAGGAAAAAGAAAAATACCTCTTTAAAAAGTTTGTAGTTTAATAGCACAAAAATGAGATTTATTTAAGAGATCATAATTCATATTTTAAAAATTACAGTTTTAAAGGACTAACAAGGGACTTTTATGCAATAATTACCTGGCATTTTAGTATGTGTGACAGCATCATTAAAATATGGCAGTGGCACATCTTACAATTTCCCTTATGAGCACCATTCATGGAAATATGTACACAAATTTTCTAAATATCACTTTCTGATCTTAATGCAAAGTGCGTAAAGAAATAATTAGCAGCCTAATAAAAGTAAATAGTTCTCATACTAGTACCTCTAAAATTGTAGATATATAAAGAAACATTTAGTTTATAGGCCTCATATTAAGTCTACTAAAAACTGAAGAAATATAATAACTAATCAATTTCTTAGCTACTAAAATAAAAATTTTAAATTATACAGGATTTACGGTTTTCTTTGTTTTGAGTTGATAATCATTAGCTTTGGCTACACATCATAAAAACCCTTATACAAGATTACTTCACAAATAATTTCAACGGTAATATACCCTTTGATACCCAGCCTAACAGAAAGAAAAAAGACATGAGAAAATAAATTCTAAAATTTCTGTCCTAGAACTGAGCTATCCCCTTATAGGATAAAAGTGCCTAAATTAGTTGGGATAACAGAGATACAAATTCACCATTTACAGGGCTGGTTTTCTCTTACCACAATGAATTGTACATAAAAATACGAATGTATAAGGAAAGGTAGGAAACCAGAAATCTCTTAGTGGCTGTGTTTTTCTTCTGTAAATCCCACTGTCTGGCAAAACGGTTGTCTGTGTTCGAGAAATAATTGTTGTATTTTTAAAAAGCAGTGAGTGTGCACTCAATGAATATCCATAATTTCTATTGATGAGAAGTTAAGCATAGAACAGTGATTATCAATGGCCAGGGAGAGGATAGCGTGGACAGAGAGAGTAGAGAATGGGTGCAGTGTTACATTTAGATAAGAGAAATAAATTTGGGGAATTTTTTCATATCACAGAGTAACTATAGTCAACAATAATGTGCAGTGTATTTCAAAATAGCTTGAAGAGAAGATTGGAAATGTTCCCACCACAAAGATATTAGAAATGTTTAAGTTTATGGATAGGTAAATTACCCTGATTTGATAATTACATAATGTATACATATAGCAAAATATCACAGTATGCCCCATAAATATGTACAATTATTATGTGTGAATAAAAGCACAAAATAAAATCTATTGATAATGTAGTGAAATGCTACATTTACTATCCATAAATCCTATAATTGCTTTTCTTCTTTTTTAGTGTAAAAACATTAAGAAGGTGATGATACTAGATATAGGACAAAAAGATAAAGATTAACATATTTACTTTTTACCCTTCTGTAAAAGAACTATAGCCTGGAAATTAGAAATTAATACTATAGAAATGAAAATTTATATATATACTAAAATAGTATTGGTTAGGGTAGATCAAAGATTTTTAGATTCAGGGCGAAGTTGGTCAATATAATTGGTGGGTAAACTAGATTCAAACAACACTCAAAATATGTATCTTGCTTTATAAAATCTCAATGTTTTCTTTATTCATTCATCAGTTTGTTGGTAGAGTCTTACATCATTTGCGTTTCTGGCTTATTATGAACAGTGCTGCAATAAATACAAGAGAGCAAATGGCTTTTTACCATATTGACTTCATTGTCTTTGGATATACACCCAGACCTTGTTATCTCTCAACTTTCTGAAGTGTTGGCGAAGACGTGTAGAAAACCTTGAACACTGTGAGTAGGAAAATAAACCAGCACAGCCATAATGGGCAACATTATGGAGGCTCCTCAAACACTTAATAAAACTATGAACCAGCAATTCCACTATGGAGAGAAAGCAAGGATTTTGAATGTTGTTACCATAAACATTCAAAGAGACAGCTAATATATAACCTAACTTAAATATTATACAATATTTGCATGTATCAAAGCATCACACAGCACCACATAAATATAACTATTAAGTATCATTTTAAAAATAAGCTTAATTTAAATTTTGAAAAATCTCCAGAAAGTATTAATATATGTATCTACCGAGCAAATGAAATTAGATTAATTTTTTCAGTGCCTCCCAATTTTATGTTTTATATAATGCTAAAGTTAAAAGAAAAAAAGTACTGTACTTTTTTGATACTTTCAAATGTGGTGAAGTATTTACTAAATGGCCCATTGCATTGATCATCTTTGATACCATAGTACTTTATATTTTCTAAGATTTTACTCAATAAAAGTTGAAATTCTATTTTTAAGAATCAGAAATTTCCAGGCAAAGTAAATTAGGAGCCATAAACCTATCTCCAGTTTGCTAACGCTGAGTTACTCAGTTTCAAGTGGATTCACATTCAAATTGGTTTCAGCTCTTTTTCCCATTAGTAGACTGATACTGGATCAACCATGGCTTGATTGCTTTAACCAATTACATGTGCAAATTTGATTATGATATCAATTTTATTAAACAAATATTTTGTGAAGCATAGCAATCAACACACATTTATCCCATTTTATGTGCACTATGTTCTCACCTTCTCAGAGAATCGAGAAATTAACCACTGTTTTGAATCATACAAATCTTTCTTAGTCCCAAAGGTATAGTAAACATTTAAGATTAGTAGAGTTGATAAAAAGGCACACTCATTTTTAAGAACCTAAGATTCTGGCAGTGACCTACTACTAGTCTAATAAAGTTTAAGCAGTGAAAAATGTTGATAATATTAGTGGACTTCTTGGACACTATTTCCTGGGGAAGCATAAGAACAAAAGAAGCAGTCCTCAGCTGTAACTACATCTGTAGTTAATTCCTCTTTGTTTCTCTTTTCAAAATCCCAAAATATGCCTTCCTCAAAATCTCTTCCTCATATTCTAATCCAGGCCAGGATAATCTTATATTTTAAATATTTAAGTAAGCTATCAGCAAAGTGAACCTTTCTTTTCAACCTGCCAAGCCAATTTTCTGTGTCATTGTAAAAAAATTCAAATAGTGTATGAAAAGAGTATGTGTCACATTATTCTCCTTTGTTAAGGCAAAGTTCAGACCTATAGAATGCTCTGAGGGCAGTGACACTAACTGACCTCATTCTTACACTGAGCATTTCTTGCGCTTGCTAAAGCTGGTGAGAAAATCCAGGAGCCCAGAGAATAAGAACCAGACTCTGGCATTAAGCTTCGAGGGCAGGGAGTGTGGCTCCCTTACCTGGTAAATCTAGGAATATCACTTAGCCTCTCAGTTATTCAGTGTCTTCAGAGGGATTAAATATGTACCTTACAGAGTTTTATTAGATTTCATAAATTAATCTGTAGAAAACATTTAGAACTGGACCAATCATAAAGCAATTTCTACATAGCTAAATGTTTAATAAAATAATATATTTTTCCTTCGACAATTAATATTTTTCTCACCTTCCTTTCTATAAAATAGTTGAAAAACTCACTGTTCATATGACTCAGAAATAAATCAAACTTTAGCCTTATGATTTAGAGTTTACCTAATCACTATGTTAATGTGTTTTGAGAAATTTCTGAATTTTGACAAATTGCTTATGAAATAATAATGATGGCTCTGACTGAACCCCATAGAAATGTGATTTCTTAGATTTTTTCCTAAATCCAGTTGTCACCTGCATCTGAATATCAGTATTCATCTCCACTTATTTACTATTTTAGTTATCTCTTGCTATGTAACAAACTGCAAAACTAGTGACTAACAAAGACCATTTATTATTTCTCATGTTCATAGGGACTGGCAATCTTCTCTGCTCATCGTTTCTGAAATCAGTCGTTAAGCTGATGTCACCTGACAGCTCAAGTGTTGTGAGTGCACACAAGATGGCTTTACTTATAGCTTGTGCTGCAAGTAAGATTTCTCAAATTCCTGGATCTTGGGAGTGTTTCTCTGTCATCTTTCATCTCTTTTCTTTCACCATCTGGGCCCTCTTTTCCTTGTGGTCCTTAATCTGCTAAAAGCAGGCTCAGTCAGTTCTGTAACATTTTGTTCCTTAAAACAAGTCACCAACTACCCTAAATTCAAGAGGAGGGGAAATGGGCTCTAGCTCTTGATCAGAATGATGAACTCATATTGCAAACAAAGCTAGAATGAATTGTGTTAGTAATTAAAAAAAAAAATAACCTGCCTTTTGGACCCAGAAACTTGAATCCTTCTCTCTTGCAAAATACACTCTTTCCCTTCAATTCACTGTCTACAATCCCCTTTATTCTAATTGTTGCATTAATCTCAACATTTAGAGGGTTTTTCTCTGAATTAGCTATGATGTGAATGAGAATCCTTAGGTACTTTTTCTTCACTGGCTCTTCCTGATCTTCAGACCTGTGGAGTTAAAAGCAAATCATCTACCTCCTGCAAACTCAACCACAATGAGAAACAGAAGACTATAATCTCAGTTGCACTGCACACTAAAAAGGAAGAGTCAAAGGCCCACAGTAGTCACTGGTCCATACCAATTGTGAGCTTCAGGCAAGCACATGTTTTCATGTTTCTCTGCTCCTAAAGTATCTTTTCTTTCCTCCAACCAAATCAGCCTTTATCAGCCACTAGAGTCTAATACTTTCCAGTCTTTGTGCGTGGAGAACTTTTTCCAAAAATTATTATGTATGGTCCCTATCTTTCCAGTCTTGGGCCATATGTTACCTTTACTTGAAGGCCAACATTGACAAACTTATGTAAAGTTGATCTATACTTTTCTTCCAGGTACTTCCTTCGTAAAACTTACCACATTCTATATTTATCTTCTATGATGATTTATTTGCTGAAATATTCCATTTCTCTCCCTGTAATAAAAACTTCTAAAGGCACAAACTTTGTTTCTTTGTTATTCCTGAAATGATTCCCCAAGCTTTACACAGACTAGTCCTTGGTTGATGATTGGTAAGTGTCTGTTGAACGAATGAATGAGAGTGCTGTCACAATTTACTCTGTAAAATAGATGCTTCCTTATCGTAAATATACGAAACTTAGTGACATCGAAATAGAAAATAATAACTTGCCAAAGGTTCCATGATGTTTAGTCAAGAGCAGAGCCCAGTGTCATCTTTTCAATTGTGTTAGTCTCAAAATTTTCCTTTCTTTATAGATGGAAAAAAGAGTCCTTCAAAAGACATTATTTCACATTCTTCCTTTCTTGCATCAGTTCACCATTTCATGTAACTTTAGATCATATTATATCAGAGAACTCAAGAAGAATCCCAGAGACTTTCACCTTGTCTTCTTTTCTGCAGACACTGTGTATTATTCAATAAGTGAGCAAATTGGAACTGGCAGATGAACCCCTACCCCGCAATGAGGAAAAAGAACGTGAACACATGTTCTCTGCCTCACTTCCAGTGGATTGTGTATTCAATCTTATGATAATCCCTCCAGATATATTTGAAGTCCTGCTTTACAGATGAGGATCTAGTGTCTCAATGGCTGTAAATGTTAGTAATTATAATTAATTTTATATTTTCATTGTATAAAAATATGTCAGTTGCAATAGAGGAGAAGATCAAACTTTTGTTCTTTGTGATGTGTTTGGATTTTTTTCTCTTCTTCTTCTCTTTTCTTTGGTCCTTTTTGGTTTTTGCTTCTGGAATAGTAGAATGGCAAAGCCCACACTCCAGAAAGAATGTTTAGGGAAATGATTTGTTACAGAATAAAATTATTTCAAACTTTCTGTAAGTATCAATAGCTAAGTTTTTTAGATTACCTAAGCACTAAGCATATAATTTAACAGAAATAATATAATTTTTTTACTCAATAAAAGCACTAGAAACATTTCTACCATTAATACAAATTATACAATAAAGGTAAGATGCTTCAACAGCAATTCACAGAATCTACCTTTGTTTTACCTTGTTTTTAGACAGAATCTCATACATAGCTCAGGTTGACTTCAAACTATCCACTCTCTGGCCTTAGTTTCCTAAGTACTGGAATTACAAACGTGGACCACCACATCTGGCTCTTCTCATAGTACCTGTTTTAAAGGAAGGAAAATAGTCTGTAATATGTGAGAATGTCCAAAAGGTGGTTGAAAACAGAGCTATAGGCATTGTATAATCAGCTACTACTCAAAGGTGTCATTAAGACAAACTGGAAAATTATTTTGAACCGAATTTAAATGTTGTAATTCAGTTGGAATAATTTCCATGCACTGTGTGCTATCATACATTTAATGATGATATACATTCCTAGCTATATCACTGAGTATTTGTGTGACATCGGGAAATTCGCATAAACTTTCTGATTGCTTTCCTAGTCTTTAAATGCTAACAGTACCTACTTTACAGGCTAGTATGAGTAATTAATAGGGCAGTCATGAAGAGTGTTTATCCCAGTTTCTACAAAATGGTAAACAGGATATACATGTGAGGTACTACTAAAATTGCTACCATTTCAGTTTTTTGAAACACTTAATTGAGGTCTACTTTAAACATAATTTTTACCCATTTCAAGTGATTCAATGATTTTTAAGACTTTACTGAGTGTGTACAACAATCACCATAACCCATTCAGTTTTTATACTTTTCTGTGAAAGTTTTAGATTCACATGAAAACTTGTAAAATGAAAAATAGGATGGTGGGCAATATGAATAAAAAATATATGTAGATAAATAACAAATATTACTCAATACATAGAAAGGATCAAAGTTTAATCTTCCTTTACTGTATCTGCAATGAATTTGTAAAATAATCACTTTTTAAAATAATTTAGGAGTTAGTCTTTTTTCTATCACATAAAATTATAAATACTGTATAGTATTCACTGAGATATACTCAAAATTTTGTATGTATGTGTGTGCTTTCATGCATGTGGTAACAGCAATCAATATTTCTTGCCAAAATAAATCAATATTTTTCACACAGGAGATGCCAAGTTTTGTAGTGTTTTCAATGTAAAAGAGCCTAAAAATGTTCATTACTTCCCCAGCTCCACTTTGTGCATTTCTCTACTGATAGTGAAAAACATAAGTAATACTAAGAAGTGGGCATAAAATAAAGAGGGAAACTATATATTGTTTAGCATACTCATATATATATTATCATCTATAATTATATCCTATTATTCCTTTTATTTTATGAATTATCATATATAATGTAGAATCATTGTTTAGAAAATTGACCAAATGAAATTGAAAAAGTTTATATTCTGGACTTAAAATTTGCAAAATCTCCCTTTTACTGCTTTCCAAGATTAATAATTATTATTTTATGAAATGTGATTGTATTTTATACTCTTATTGCTTTCTTGATAAAAAAAATGAATAAAAGCAATACCTTATTTCTAGTAATTAGTATAAATATAAATTCTGAAAAAATATGACATATTCTAGTAAAAGTACTGAATATTTCAGACACATGACCCCCTCTTTCATCATACTCAATTAGAATATAACTTTAATACAGGTTCAAAGCTTTCATCCAGGTCTCTATCTCTCTCTCTTTCTCTTTTTTTGGGGGGGGATCTATTTTAAATTTTCTCTGCTTCTGTAGCCAGTCACTAGTCATAATTCATATTAATTCACTCTAACAAGCACTTTAATTATAACTTCCACTGTGTTAAGTAAATAGTAATTACACACTATGGTTTAAATTCTGCCCTTGAATTTGAACAAAGAATTTATAATTACTTCAATTAAAACTGAATATCCAACAGATATATTAACAAAAATTATAATGCTAAAGGTTATACATACAAAATGTTATGACTTTCAAGGGAAAATGCATATGTTTAAGTATGATTTGAGATAGGCATTGGATGTAACAAAAAAGATTCTATTGGCATCTTTTTTATATTATATTGAGTTTCTCAAGACTAAAATTCAAAGACAAGAGAAATTTACTATGCCAAGTTAAATTATCTAAGTGTCCAAATTTTTGTTTTGGTAAAATTTTCTCTTTTTGGCAATGTGTTGAGATTCCGTTAGAATTCCTTTAGAGTAAGAGATAAATTTTATAAGCAGAAGAGAGAAAGATTCCACAGAATAAAGTTTATCTCTTCATTGGAAATTTGGGCAAAACCTATTTTGGGAGTGATGAAAACCAAAAACATCTTGAAACTTGAAAAAAAATTTTAAGTATCTACAAGTTAATATGTTTCTTAGTAGGACACTAATATAAGAAAGTGTTTATTTTTATATTCATATGCAAAAATTTCAAATAGAATAAAAGACTCTTTCCTTTCCTCACAAAAAGAATAAATTTTTTTAAAAGAATGAGACCCAACTAATTGTATATGGATGTTCACAGCAAGCATTATTTATAATAGCCAAATACTAGAGTCAAGGTTTCACTACTCTCACCCCAGAGGTAGGGGCTTCTGGGCCATGTTCCACCACCCCTAGTCAGGGGAAGGTGCTTCTGGACTGCCTTTCCACCACTCCCAGCCAGGAGGAAGGGGCTTCCAGGCCACTGTTCCACCACTCCCAGCTGAGAGTTAGGGGCTTCTGGGCTGCTGTCCCAGCTCAGAGGAAGGGGCTTCTGGGCCGCATTTACACTGCTCCCAGAGAGGAGGAAGGGGCTTCCAGGCCACCAATCCACCACCCCCAGCCCAGAGGAGGTGAACCACGTGGGTGCCAATAGCACACCCTGCCCCACTGAAATGAGAAGACACATAAACAAGGCTCAAAACCAGTCTTCCAGATCACTTACAGCAACCTCAAAGGGAAATAAGATGGAACACTCTGATACTCAACCACCTGGACTCCCTGAACTGGCAACAAAAGAGAATCTGGAAAAAATGAAAACAGAAATAATTTCTCAGATAGCAGCAGAGATTGTGCCCATAGTGCAAGATATGATTAATAAATCTAGAGAGGAATCCGATAATAAAATAGAGGAGCTGAAGAACATGATGGAATCCCAACATAAGAAATAAATGGAATCCATAAAACAGATGCAAACAGATTTCCAGGAGATTAAAAACTCCATTGAAAGTCTATGCAGCAGAATGTGCCAATGTGAGGACAGAATTTCAGATATAGGAGATAAGATTGCAATTAGTGACTAGGAAAAGAAAACTTGCTTCAAAATTGTAAGGGACCATGAGAAATCAATCCAGCTGCTGCTAGATGATCCAAAGAAGAATAACATAAGACTGATTGGAGTCAACGAAGAAACAGGAGAGAGTGCAGATGACATAAAAAAAACTGTTCACAGAAGTGATGGCAGAAAACTTCCCAAGCAGGGGAAAAGAACTTGACATACAGATAAGTGAGGCATATAGGACTCCAAATAGCCTTGATCAAAAAAATCTACACATAGGCATGTAATTGTTAAGATTCCAGAAACCCAACAGAAGAACACAGTTCTACAAGCAGTTAGAGAAAAGAAACAAATCACATACAAAGGAAAGCCCATCAGAATCACAGCAGATTTCTCAACTCAAACCATCAAGGCAAGAAGAGCTTGGAGTGAGATATTTCAAGCCCTAAAGGAAAAACAGTCTCTGACACAGATCAGTGTATCCTGCAAAACTATCTTTAAAAATTGATGGAGAAATAAGATACTTTTGTGACAAAGAGCAACTTAGGAACTTCATGGATACCAAACCAGCACTCCAAAATTTTTAGACAATATCCTAGGTACAAACAATGGGGACCACAAACCCAGGAACACAACAGAATGAATCCATCAGGCACAACAAGAAATTAAATGTAAAGGGGGAGAATCCAACAAAAAGAACAAGTCATGATAATGAAAAGTCAATGTGTATCAACTATAACCATCAATGTTAATGGTCCCAGTTCACCAATCAAAAGAAATAGACTGGCAGAATGTGTCAAGAAGCAAAACCCAACAATATGCTGCATACGAGAAACACACTTAATTAAAAAAGAAACTCATAGACTGAAAGTTAAAGGATGGAAAATAATACTCCATGCAACAGGAACCAGAAAAAAAGCAGGAGTAGCTATCCTCTTTGCTGATAAAGTGGATTTCAAACCAACACTGATTAAGAGAGACAAAGAAGGACACTACACCCTTGTAAAGGGAACAATCCAACAGGAAGAGATGACAATCATAAATATATATTCAGCAAACACTAGTGCACTCAACTATATAAAACAAATTCTAACGAACATGAAAAGTCATATATGCACTAATACAATAGTAGTGAGTGACTTCAATACCACACTGTCACAAACAGATAGATCAACTAGACAAAAAATAAGTAATGAAATACTAGAACTCAATCGAACTCTTGAACAAATGAACTTAACAGATGTTTACAGAGTATTTCACCCCACAAAATCAGAATACACATTCTTTTCAGCTGCACACAGGTCTTTCTCCAAAATAGATCATGTACTCACTCATGGAACATGTTTAAATAAGTTCAAAAGAATTGAAGTTACCTCCTATATATTGTCAGACCATAGTGTGATGAAATTGGAGATGAATAGCAAAATAAAGTGCAAGGATTTCATGAACACATAGAAATTGAACAACACACTTCTGAACAACCAATGGATCACAGAGGAAATTAAAGAAGAAATCAGACAGTTCCTACAATTAAATGACAATGACAATACAACATAATGGAATCTATGGGACACAATGAAAGCAGTCTTACAGCGGAAATTCATAGCAGTGAATACACATATTAGGAAAACATAGTGAGCCCAATTTAACAACCTGATACTGAACCTCAACCTTCTAGAAAAAGAAGAACAGGACAAACCCAAAGCTCATACAAGGGAGGAAATTATAAAGATCAGAGCAGAAATTAATTCAGTAGTGACTAAGAGAATGATACAAAAAATCAATGAAGCCAAGAGTTGGTCTTCAAAAGAATAAACAAAATTGACAAACCCTTAGCCAACCTTATAAGTAAAAGGAAAGAAAAGGCCCAAATCCATGAAATTGGGAATGAAAAGGGTGAAATTAAAACAGACCCAGCAGAAATCCAGAGGATCATCAATACCTACTTTGAGAACCTGTACACAAATAAGATGGAAAATACAGAAAAAATGGACAGATTCCTAGATACTCATTAATTATCAAAGTTGAATGAAAATGACTTAAAAATTCTAAATGAACCAATATCAACCAGTAAAATTGAAAATCTAATTATAAACTTACCAAGTAAGAAAAGTCCTGATAGCTTCACTGCTGAATTCTACAAGACATTGAGAGAGGAACTACGGCCACTAATGTTTAAACTCTTCAATGAAATTGAAAGGGAAGGAATACTCCTAAATTCATTCCTGGAAGCAAGCATCACCTTGATCCCCAAAGCAGAAAAGACCCAACCAAAAAAGAGAACTATAGGCCAATCTAACTAATGAGTATAGATGCATAAATCCTTAATAAGATACTGGCAAATAGAGTGCAGAAGATCATCAAGATCATACACCCTGACCAAGTGGGATTTATCCCAGGGATGCAGGAATGGTTCAACATGAAATCAACCAATAACAAATGCTGGCGGGGCTGTGGGGAAAGAGGAACCCTGCTCCACTGCTGCTGGGAGTGTAGATTGGTGCAACCACTGTGGAAATCAGTATGGAGATACTTCAAAGAAGTAGGACTGGAAGTCCCATTTGACCCAGCTATTCTCCTCCTAGGTATCTTCCGCAAAGAATAAAAGAATCATACCACAATGATATAAGTGTACCCATGTTCATAGCAGCACAATTTGTAATAGCTAAAACTTGGAAGCAGCCCTAATCCCAATCCCATCAACTGGAGACTGGATAAAGAAAATGTGGTTTTTTAAAAAAATGGAGTACTACTCAGACATAAAAAATGAGAGTTTAGAGATATTTATAGCTAAATGGATGCATATTGATGTGACACGCTTAAGTACAATAAACAGGACACACATGTGTGAGAAACTTAAAGTGTAAATAAGGACTAAAAGGTATAATAGATAATGTGAAATAGAAAGAAAATGGGCGAAGGGGAAGGGGAAGTGGGATGGGAAGGGGAAAGGAAAGAAGGGAATGGAATTAATATGAGAAAATGAAAAAATGGAAACAAAGTCTTTGTAAATAGGGGGAATGGAGGGGTTGAAGGGAGGGCAGGGGAAGGAGGATAAATAAGAACCAAGAGAGATTATGTAAGGGTGCAAACTTCCAATGATGAATGTCATTATATTGTATACCTAAAATGTACCAATAAAATAATATTTAGAAAATAGTATTCCTTAAAATACAAAAAAATAGAGTCAATTCAAATATCTATGAATGATAAGTGATTAAACAAAATATAGCATATCCATACAGTAGAATATTATTTGGTCATAAAAAGGAATGAAGTAATGGTACAGGCTGCCTTGCCTGCATCACTCTAAGTGAAAGAAGCCAAACATAAAATCCCACATATGATTCCATTGATTATATGAGTGTAGAATAGAAAGTATATCTTGACAAAAAGTAGATTATTACCTGGTTAAAGCTGTTGCATGGGATGGGAAATAGGAAATAAAAACTATAAGGTGTGGAGTTTCTTTCTAAAGTAATAAAAGTAAAATGTTTTGATGATTGTACCTACCTGCAAACATTTTGAAAATCACTATAGTGCACACTTTAAGTAAATAAATTACATATCATATGAAATGCATCTCACTAAGCTGTTACAACTTTTAAAAATGAATGAGAAAGTTATGCAACAACAAACTAATCTAAGTCTAATTATAGGAATGTTTCCGAAAATTGGATGAATCTAGCACTAGAGATCATGTGTGTGTGTGTGTGTGTGTGCGTGTGTGTGTGTTTGTGTGTGTATTTTAGTTTTGATTAGTGATTGTTTTCCAAAAGTGTAGTACTTTAAATTGTCATTTTAATATAGAGTTCACATTTTATGGTGATCTATTTTTAGACTAGAGTCCACTGAAAAATGACTTTTGATGTTGAAATACAAATAAATATAATGCTTTCCATACATATTATTTGTCAACATATTCTTCAATCTTCTTAATAAATTGTGAGAATCTGATGCTCTGATTGGTTGCACTACATCATGCTATTTAAAGCTTGAAGCTCAGCAGGAATTTTTTTTAATTTAGTATAATTTTAAACATTACAAAAATAGCTCTCTTCCAATTCCCCTGCTGTGTTTTAGATTGTTGCCAAGGCTTTTGTAATATGTTATCACTGGAGTAACATCCTTCTATAAATATTGCATCCTTGATTCTAATGTCATCCAAAATAGATAGCAATGTGGCTTAAAGGATATAGAGAGAAAAAATGTAAAGAAAGAAACTAATTTCATTTTTTACATTTTATAATCATTGCAAATTCTCTGTCAACTTTTCTTCTTACTTATCTCCATATTTTCCAAATCTAAAAATCACTTTTTTGTCCCAGAATATTTTTTCAAGACCAGACTTTTCCTTGGAAAATTAAGCTCAGCTGAATAGCTGACACATCATTTGATAAAAATAAATAAATAAATGTCATTATACTTTATTTAGAAAATCCCTATTTACCAAGTCTCAATTGCTTGCAGAATTCTCATTTGAATATCATATTCTATGAATTTACCTGATATACACATTTTACAGACAGAAACCAACAATGCTTTGGCTATAGTCTGAATCTTAATACTAATTCTAAAGATGGAGTTGACAGTTTGTTTTGCTTCTTTTATAGTCTAAAATTTTAATCTGTTAATATTATGAGGAAAATTTAGTCTAATTGTGCATTATATTCTATTCATTATACTTCATTTTAAAGGAGCTACTTGAGATTCTAACTCAAACAGCTTTTGAAATAGGATTTGGAAATTGGTTTTTAATAAGCTTTAAAATATTGTTCTTGAAAAAGAGGAAGTCATTATTCTGAGCCTAAAGTAACAAAAGACCCAAAAGGCTCAAGTTCAATTTGAAATATTAAACCACAAACACTCAATAATTCCTTCATCTAATAAAACCAATTCGAGCATCTATTTCTAACATTCTGCCTCCGGTGTGTGTGGGGGTCCTAAAGGGCATCTAGCTATGGTAGTTGCCAACTTTATATGATAAGAAGAAAGCATTTCATGGTGACTACAGAGCGGCTTTTAATCCCTGGGCAATAATCTATGTCAGCTTGATGAAGGCTGATACACAGGCCAAAATATCTTGTTCAAAGCCCAAGGAGGCTTTTTGTAGTCTCATAACATCTTATGAATGAAGTTAACCCCCAAAAATGTAGACAGAAAATTACTTCTTATATGATGACATCATAACTCATTCATAACATTAGAGTGAATCTGAGGAGCAGCTATATGCTTGCTTGGAACCCCACCAGCACATTCCTCTTATGCCTTATACAGGAAAACTACACATGAATGTCTATAGTTTAACTACAGGAAATGAAGGCAGAGTCGGCAGAGGAAAATTAAAAGAGAAATGAGGGATTGCTGAAAATAAATCTGAGAGTTAAAAAAAATATTGACTATACATAATTATAAGAGCAAATTAGAATTGCAAATTGCAGCTATGTCAAATACTGGGGGGAAAATGGAAATTGATAATAACATATGTAAATAGTAAGGAAGTATATTTCTTGGTTATACATATAACTCGTCTCTGAGGGATCTATTGTAACACATAAAGGAAACCAACCTAGTGTCCTATATTTGCCCATAACATACTCCTTATTTCTAGCTCTAATGACCCTCCCCATACATCTTTAAGGATCTTAAATCCCAGGACGTAAAAGAAATTTTATGTTCTTTGTTAATTTTTCCCTTTTCTTCTAGATCTTTATTTCTCTTATAATTTATTTTCTAACTTTAGCTAGCTGATTGTTTTTATCTCTTCACATTAATTCTCATAAGAGACATTTCCTATGCATTTCTATACTCTACGAAACTTACTGGAGAGGCGCTTTGACGACCTTTTTTTCTAAATGTGGGATTAACTATGGTTTCTAAAACCCATAACTTTTCTATATTAGTATCAATATTTCCAGATTTAACCTAATCCCAATAACTAGTTTCAACTTGTACTTCTGGAAAGTTGAAGTCATGTCCAAAAATAGAATAAAACTAATGGTGTTGAAATTAGGTTTAAATTGCCTTACATTCTTTCAGAAGTATGATTCTTCAGAAAGATAATTTCTAATTCAGGAAACCATATCACCAATATCTTGCTCATAGATGTAAAATTGCTTAAAACCATAAAAACATGAATTATAGAAATTTAAGATGCATTTTGAATGTGACTGTTCTTATCTTCATAATATATGCACTAGTGCCACAAATCTAGAGCCAAAATACACTTGCTATGATTGAGAATATGTAACCCTAGGGAAACAGATTGAGAAGAAAATACAATGAAAGAAAAAAATACAAAATGAAGTATTAGAGAGCTGACTACAGCTTCCAAAGGAAGCATGGTGTACTGTGACTTAACACTGATGTTGTGGTAAGGGAATATGGAAAAGCTATTTTTCATAATGTTCTACTTGCAATGAAAATGGGAGCGTGTATTTCAAGTGACTTCTGAATACTGCCCTTTCACTGGTCAAAGTTATCAGGAGGTCTCAACTCTTGCACATCTTTCCAATATGTTACCCGAATCCTTCAGGCAATCTCCACTAACATCAGTAGTGCAGTTTTCTTTGATGTGAATCAGACATATGTGGGATATGCTGGCAAGTGACCAGAAGACATTGACAGTATGAACCTACCTGGCCCTGTAGTTTGGTACAATAGAGAAACACTAGCCTAGAGGCAAGGCACTACAAGGTCATGACTTGAAAGGCCCAGCACAAATACTGCAATAAGCCCAGTAGCCTGACCAGGCAAATACTGTAGGACAGGGGAAGGTGGTGCTGCATCTCAGTGCTCTTCTCTAGCAAAGATCAGCACCTCCCTCTAGGGAGTACTATAAGGTGGCCGAACACAAGTGAACTTCCTAGAAGAAGCCAAGTTGAGTGGAGCAGAAAACAGTGACCAAAACAGTCCAAATGGGTTCATAAAATGTATTTGAAAAAGATTCTAGAAATAAAATATAAGAAATAAAAATATTTATAGAAGTTACTTAAAGACAAAGATCTAAAATCAACATATTAACTTAACAACTTTAGGGGAACAAAAAGGAGGAAGAAGAGGTCGAAGAAGAGGAAGAGGAGGAAGAAAAAGAGATGGAAGGAGGAAGAGGAGGAGCAACAACAACAAACCAATACAAACCTAAATCTGGAAGAATCAAGGAAAAAAATTAGGTTTAAAGCAGAGCTAAACAAAATAGAGAATAAAAAATAGAAAAAAAATCAATGAAGTCAAAACATGTTCCTTTGAAAACATTACCAACAAAATCACCAAGCCTTTTTTTATTTACATGGAGAGTGAGAGACTACTATGAAAATGGAGGCATCACTACTAACTCTATAGAAATAATAAATATTATATAAAAGTAAATATTAGCAATGTACATCAACAAATTGAATAACTTAGATAAAATTAACAAATTCCTAAAACCATGACACCTAACAAGACTAAATTATGTGGAACTAAAAATATGAGTAGAGCTATAACTAGTAAAGAGATTGAATTATTAATCAAAATATCCCAGCAATGAAAAGTATTAGACCTGTTGGCTCCACTGGTGAATTCTAGAAAACATATAAAGAAGAATAAGCAAACTAGAGACCACTATCTCTTTTGAATACTGGAGCAAAAAATCTTTAAGAAGTACTAGCAAATCAAATTCAACAGCAAATCAAAAGTCATAAACTATATAAAATGGGATTTTCTCCTTGCCAGAGCCCTTATGGCAAAGGGTGATATAAGATACCAAAATTAATTTAACACACACATTAACAGATTGAAGAAGAAAATCATGATTATTAATAAAGAGAAAGCATTTGACAAAATTTAACACACTTTCATAAAAAAATCACCCAACAATCTAGGACTAGAAGGTAACTATCTCAACATGATAACAGGCATATATGAATATTCCACAGTGGCTATTAAATTTATTGTTAGAAGATTAAATTTTTTTTCTCTAAGAAAGGAAAAAGGTAAATGTGTCTCTTATAAACATAGTACTGGAAATTCTAGATATAGCAATGTGTAACAAAACAAAATAAAAGACATTCAAATTGGAAAGGAAGTAGTAAAATTATCTCTGACTTAAAAGAAGATTATATTATTTGTAGAAAGCCCTCGATACTATAATTAAAAATACTATATAATTAAATGAATTCAGCAAAGTATAAGGATACAAAATAAACATACAAAATTCAGTTGCATTTCTATAAGAATCAGCAATCCGAAAATGAAATTCTAAAAATAATCCCATTCTCTACATGTCTTAGTCACTTTCTGGTGACTTGGAAATAATACAGATATTACTTATTTAATGACCTACCTGTTAGATCACCTTTCAGATTTAGGATCGAGGTGTGCTGTTTGGACTCTCAGCTTGTCTCTCAGACTTATGAGCAGTCTTTTTCTGGTGCAGTCCTGTACATCTTGTTGGTAGAGCTTCAAAGTTTTTTTTGTATAGTATACCTTACAGTATACAGTGCTGTATCATTTGCTGGTTTTACTGTGTAGTACAGTACTGTAGTTTTATGTTCTGTTGTACATTACAATACTGGATGTAAGAGTTATGCACATAAAGCCAGAGTCATCGAGTTGGAGTTTCCTTTGGCCATTTCCTTGTTCTGAATTTTGTAATGTATGTACTATATACTATTCCTCATTTAGTGACCAAATCACTGAATGATTGACATAGACTCAGAAACAGAACACTGTTCTTAAACGAGGCGTGCTTATAACCTATTACATTTTAGGCACATTCACTAAGCATGGTGTGCAAATAAACACAGCACTGATGAAAAGACAAATGTCTTCAAAATATGTATTGTTTCTATAATGTCTGATCCTAGGGAAAATAAGCTGCCTGGTGTTTTTTGGATACTGAGGCAAAACAAGCAACTTCAAATACATGGTTTGTCTATTTTGATGCAGAAGAGAGTGATCCGGAGCACAGTCTTATGAGATCTGTTGATCATATCTGACACAGCAGAGCAGCTGTGCCAAAGGGGCCAGAAAAATGTATCAGTGCGCTCTTTCTATCGGGCTCACTTGTAAGGACTACTTGCTTCCACCAGTTCCTTGGGTGATAATAAAACTGATATATTTGGAGATAAATAATTCTCAGTTATAAACAAACTCTTCAGAAGTGATGTTACCTTTGAAACGTTTTGATAAGTGTAGAAATGTCATATTGTATGGGTGCTCATATTTCCTCAAGGGTTATATATACACTTCTGAACCACAGGAAACAATTGAACGATTAATTATCCCTGCTATTCTTGGCTCTGTGATTGTTTTATGTACCTAATTTTTGTCTTACACTCCTGGCTAGTAAGCTCTTTTACTGCACACTTTATTTGTCTTTCTGTCCTCCAAGGTGTTTACTGCAGAGTGGACAGAGCAGTGGCTCCATTAATGCCAGTTTCCCTGTCAAGGACATTCAGCATTTCCAATGGTTTTTACAGAGTCAAGCAGGTTCATAGTTCTGTGACATCTTATTAGTAGTATTCTACTTTCACTGGTCCCTTGCAATGACCTGCAGAAGCCCCTTCATTAATGAACCAAAATTGATCATTCAAAACACAGCTTCCAGCAATATCAACTATGATCAATGTAACCTTGAGGAATTCATGGAAACGTCTAAGACTCCAGGAAATGGCATGTGAGGAAATATAGTGATTGTATCTGTTTTTGCAATGATGGTTATTAATGAACATCTTCTATATCATAAGATATCCTGGATTTTCTGAGTAATTTTCATAACCTGAGAGATCAATATTGCTTGAACCCCACTGGTGTGATGATCTGTTGGTGGCTACTGTATTCTATTTTTAAAGTTATTAGAAAGCATGGTATTTTGGGGGGGTTGTTTTTGTTTTTGTATCTGGGATCCAACTTGGGACCTTGAGCTTGCAAGGCAGGTGGCACTGGCCCAGAAAGCATGTGTTCTTAAGAAAAACAAATCATTTGCATTGAAT
The DNA here is from genome assembly GCF_053883595.1 of Heterocephalus glaber. Classification (NCBI taxonomy): domain Eukaryota; kingdom Metazoa; phylum Chordata; class Mammalia; order Rodentia; family Bathyergidae; genus Heterocephalus; species Heterocephalus glaber. The sequence goes on along the minus strand of NW_028258156.1, from coordinate 15,811,415 downwards.
TATCTTGATAATATGACATCTAAGACCAGAATTCCTCCTTTAATAACCTCTGTGTTTAAGAACTGTTCGGACTTAAGATAACTGAGGTGTGCTGTTTACAATTACAGCCCCCTCCTTTCTTTTTATAGTTCTGTAGATTTTCCTCAGTGTCTTTTTGTACAGTGCAACTTGTTTATACAGTACTGCAATTTTTGCTGATTTTACTGTACAGTACAGTACTGTAGTATTATGTTCTGTTATACATTACAGTATCACACGTAGGAGTTATGCAAATAAAAGAAAGTCATCAAGTTGGAGTTTCCTCTGGCCATTTTTTTGCTCTGCATCTTCTAATGTACATATTATGTAGACCTCCTCATTTAGCAACCCATTCATTTAACGACCTAGTCACAGGAATGAAACTGTTGCTAAATGAGGAGTGTCTGTCCTTGATTGACACAATGTAAAGGAAGAAAGGTTTATTTTGGTTCATGCTTACAGTCCATAGTCAATAGACTACAATTAAAAAAAAATGGCATGGTGAAAGGATTTGCTCTGGAGGAAAATTGTTCATGTCATGGCTGTAGAAGGCAGAGAGAGAAATCAGAGCATGGGCAGGGAGAGACAGCCTTCTAGCCCAGGCCCCACCATCTAACATGCCAGCTACATCACTCACTTGGCTGAATCACGTTCCAAAAGCTCTGCCTTGGACTGTATGAGGAAGAATATTCTCAGTGTAAACCCCAACACCATATTATCAAAATAAAGAAAAATATGTAAGGATTAAATAATATGTAAAATGAAAAGTACAAAATATTACTGTAAGGAATTAAAGAAGACATAAAAAATGGAAATGCATCCAATGTATGCATCAAAAAATATCAGCATAAAAATTCAATGAATGCACATGGGGAGAAAACATTGGCAAATTACATATCCAATAAGAGATTGATATCCCAAATGCATTGAGATAAATCCTTGAGCTCAGAAACATAAAATCAAACAACCTAATCCCAAAGGGGCAAGAAAATAGAACAGATATTTTTTTCCAAAAAAAACCCAAAAGATAAATAAATGGTCAACAAGCACATGACAAGTTGCTCAGCACCATTAATCACTAGGAAACTGTAAATCAAAACTGCAATTAGATACAACCTCACACACATTAGGATGGCTACTATCAAAAAAAACCCCAAAATAACAAGTCAAAGATATGGAGAGATTGTAACACTTGTGCATTTTAATAGCAATGTAAAATGATTCAGGCACTGTGGAAAACAATATGTGGTTCCTCAAAAACTTAACAATGAAATAGCGGATGATCCAGTAACTGCACTTCAAGGTATAACCAAAAAAGTTGATAACAAGGTCTTAAAGAAATATACTTATACTCATAGTCATAGCAGCATTCTCACCATTACTAAAATCTGAAAATGCCTATGGATAAGAAAACATCCCACAAATACACACACACACACACACACACACACACACACACACACACACACCTGGAATGTTAGCCTTAAGAAGGAAAAACATTCTGACTTGCTAGAACATGGATACTAAGTTCATCACACAAAGACAAATACTGTATGATTCCACTTACGTGATATAGTTAAAATTATAGGGATAGAAAGAATGATGGCCACTCAGAGATGGAGAAGAGAGGAAAAAGGAGTTATTGGGTACAGAGTTAGAGTTCTGCAAGATAAAATGTGTTACGGAAAGAGATGGAGTTGCTAGTTGTTCAACATCATGAATGTGCTTATAAACAGTTGTACACTTAAAAATTGGTAAATTCTATGTTATGTATATTTTAACCAAAAAAAAAAAAACAGTGGAAAAAATAGAATCTAGAAGTTCCCATCACTTTGTGAGGCAGAGGTGGACTACAAAATAACACAGAATTTCTGGGGTGATGTTTATGTTTTATATATATTGACTTTCATGGTACTTACACAACTTTATGCTTGAAAACTTGTACATTTAAGTGAGATAGCTTATTATATGTAAATTACAGATCATCAAACCCGACTTTGATAACTTTCAGTAAATCTTCAAAATAGAGCAAATAATTACAATGACTAACCTACAAAATTGTAACCTGATTATTTACTACCCTCTGCTGTCATTCATTATTTCCATTCTACCTTCATCAGCTTCTCATTTTCCCACTCACTTTTGACACTGAATTATACATGGTTTATTTATGCAATAAATTTATTGTTCATTGTTCATATATATACTAAAAATGCCAAGGCATTAACTTTTTTCTATTTCGTTGACTTGTTAATCCAAGAAACCACAAGTGACTTTCATATAATATATATTCAATAAACATTAATGAATAAATTCATAATGTGGAGAAGGAAAAATTGTTATAATAAATCAAATTTTCTTAGATGAAGGTAGAAAAGAAAATCCTACTGGGATACATAAAGAAAATGATGATTAATTTGTTCAAATGGCTAAAAACTCCAAAATTGACCCAGTTCATGTATAGCTGAAGGAAGCTGGTACAAGGTGGTTTCTATCACTTTCTTGGTCTTTTCCTCCATATTCCATAGTCATAAAGTGGCTGCATTAGCACCTCACCACTTTCTACATCCAACTCTTCTGAAGAAAAAATGTTCTTCCCAGAAGCACAGAAGCCTGTGTTTAGCTGTGATTTGGGCTTACTCAATTCTTTGGGGCTGAGACAGTGGCATGTGTTGGATGGCAGAGTCCTTGGCCACATGCTCCCATGCCAGGAAAGAGTTCAGCACACCCAGAGGCCATGGGTTAAGAGGGTGCTTTAGAAACGTGCCTATTTTAAATGTTTCAAGTACAGTCATAAATAAGAACCTAGTAGTATAGTCAGAGCTTTCCCAGTGAAAACAGCCATGGATTATTTCACAGATCAGGCTGAAGTAAACCTGAAGAAGGGTTTGCACAAATCTCACCTAGCCCAACTCACCCTCTCCTGAAGTCTCACTCTTATCCCATAATCACATCTTATTTATGTTTCTTTTAGTCTTATCAAAATGTAATGGGAGATTATAGAAAGACATCATATTAGCAATTATGAGAGATATATTTATATAAATTATATATAATATATTCAAAAATATGCTGCTAATATTTATTGCCATCAAACACTAAGACTTTCTGACCATTTCAAAAGTCTAGTACTTGTAAAAAGAATTCCTATTTAGTTTTTAAAATATCTGTTAAATATGTATTAAAAAGAAAAAGTATAAATGAAACAGGAGTTAAACTTTGTCTAATCCACATTTAGTCCAAGATATTTCCCTCTCCTTATAAAGACCTTAAGCAATTTTTGGAATAAAGCAAGAACAAATAGCATGGGCGATGCTTAATTTCCTGATTTGATCCTATTCCTTCTAAAGTTTTGCCCCTTTTGTAGGTTTATAAAGTAAGAGAACATGCACAGTTGGAATTTTACTTTACAGTATTCTATTTTAAATCTATGTAACCAGGAACAGATAGTATCTAAAAATAGCGTACAGCTCTATTATATTATTCTTAGCTTTAAAACTATCAATCAAATTACTCTAATAAGTTCATTTATTTATTTTAAAGTAATAACTTATGTGAGCTAAAGAATTTTTCCTTATATAATTATCACATTTTAATCAGTCAAATGAGATTAATTATTTTGGCATTATCTCCCACAGAGTAAGTACTTAAATAGAAGCTTCTGTTAACCATATGTCTCTCGCTGAAGAGTGGGTCTCTGTGTATCTCAGTCACAGAACATTAGCCTTGGAAGGAGCTTTGAGATCATCTAAGCGGCAATTGCTCATTTGACAAATAGGTAATTTATACCTACTTTTAACAGATATGCCACTGGAAGACAATTCTCATAATCCACTGCTCTCCTGACATACCCTATTGCCTTCTACACTCCATCACTTTATGAATAAGTGCAGAACTTGGGGAGTATGTTCAAATATCTTTAAACTTGGTTAGTAGCTTAAAATAAAATTTCTTCTCCATTAATATGTAATCTAATGTAACTCAGGGTTTTTCTCCGCCTTTCCAGACCACATATTTTACTAAGCATGCTCCTCACTGCATGACTTTGAACTTTTTCATTTACTCTCAAATCTCACCCAGTTATTCTAGGAGTCTCTGAGATATTATTAAGTTAAGTTATTGAGTGTTTTCACACTCACAGCATTTTGTGAACATCCCAGTGTGTGGACCATTGTGCTACATACAATACACACAAACACATACTGCATACTTCCACACCTTATTATAATCTTAGGAGATCTAGAATTTTGGGCTAAATTAATGTTAATATTCAAAGTTTCTTTTATTATACCTGTGTAAACATTAAGACTTGAGAGACGTATGATGATATGATCTTTTTGTACTAATTTACATGAGTTCTGATTTTTTTGAAAAATATAAACTTTTTATTAAAGAATAAAAGACATAAGGAGAGGTACAGAAATTTCACATATCTCAATGAATTTTCACTACATAAATATAACTGAAAACCCTAGAATTTAAATAAAGAAATATAATGTTATTAGCAACTAGGAAGATCTCCCCTGTCCCTTCCCAGTCACTACCACCTTCACAGGTAGTAATTACAATCTTGACTTTTGGTGCAATTTGCCTATGGTTTTTTCACTTTGTACAAGTAGATTTATGCAATGTGCACTGCCTTTTTCACTGGCTTTTTTTTCACTCGGAATTACCCGGTGAGATTAATTTATTGACAATCGTTACATCTGAGACATATAGCACAATTTATTCTTTCTACTGTTCATAAACATGTGAATTGTTTTCAGCTTTTGCATATGGCAAATAACGCTCCTCAGTGGGGATCAAGTTGCTGTAGTTACAGTTTGGGGATGCTTGACTTTGTCAAATATTTTTCATAGTGGCTGGAACAATTTAGACTGAATTTAGCAATATATGAGAGTTTGAGTGCTGTATACATTAACTAACAATTATTTTCATGGCTTCTTAATTTCACCCATCCTAGTACAATTATAGTTGTATCTAATTGTGGTGGTGGTGGGTTTTTGTTTGTTTATTTTGTGGTGCACTATGTTTTATTCATTCAGAACAGAAGACAGAACATCAAGTCAAAAGGTTTTATGCCTTACAAAAACCAAGAATTGAAAATTACATACTAAAATTCAAGAAGTGTTCTAAAGTAGGGTTACTGTATAATTTACCATTCAAACAAGCATAACAATCAATAAAACCAGAATTAGCCTAGGAACTGATCACTCATGATTCAAAATTAGATCTTTCTTGGCAACATTTTATAATGTAGGTATTATTTTGAATATGAAAAATATTTAAACTGCCTTTCAAAGTAATGCTGTTAATTCTATAAACTGCAGTTCTGATTCTTGGATCATTAGCAATAAAATGTTTAAAAATCTTTTATTTTTCAGATAAATGTACTTTCATGTACATTTTTAATTTTCATTTCTCAGATGACAAATGAATTTGATCACCTTTTCATGTTCATCGATCCTTTAGGTATCCACATTTACGAAATTCCAGTTCTAGTCTTTTGCATTTAGGCGGTAACAATCTAAGGAATTACCACCTCTTTTGGCATATTCATTTTGTCAACGGTATTGCAAGTATTTTCTCTTACACTGTGGCATACTGTTTTACTATTTAAGACAGTATTAAAATTTACTTCCATTATCAAATTTTTTATAATTTATCAATTTTAGTCCAGTGTGTCATTTTTTTCTTTATGATTAATGCTACTTGTTTACAATTTCAAAGCTCTTCCCATATTCAAATTTCAGCTCTTCCTTATGATTTCTTCTAAAATCATTATTATTTTACCTTTCAGTTTTGCATTGCAGTGCATCTAAAATTTGTTTTTGTTTACGGTGTGACAAAAAGATTAGAATTCTTTGGTCATAACTCCATTCCATTTTCGTAGCACCTTTGTTAAACACATTCTGTCTCAGTGCACTATAGCGCGGGTCTAGTTCCAGTCGACTTAAACCGTTCTGAACCACTCTCATCATGGTAGTCTTAGAAAAGTGTGATAAGGGGAAATGTAGGTCTCTACCTTGCTCTTTCTTCTTTGTGATTTTGTTTGTATTTTTCATTTCCATATAAATTTTAAGCACATTGTATTAACTTCAAAAACAAAGCTTCCTAAAATTTGTATGTTTGACGTAAAAGACATTATAGAGAGTACAGTTATCATTTCAACATTGAACTTCCATAAAAGTGGCATTTTCCTCTGTTTGTGTAATGTTGACTTCTCAATGTGTCTTATACAGTTCTTGTGAATGTGTACTAAATTTTATTGCCTATAATTAATATTATTGCAATTGACATAATTTCAAAAGTATTTTTAACCTATTTATAGATGGAATATATGCATAATTTTTGCATGTGGACCTGGTAAATTAGCTTTTGTATTTAATAAGTGATATAAATGTTAAGTTTGGACATTAATATATTTACAATCACATTTGTTTGGATAATGATGCTTTTATTATTTTACTTCCCAAACTTGATACTTTTAAGATATTTTCCTATTTATCAGTAACTATAATCAACAGTACAATGCTGAATATAACTCATAATAGAAGGCATCTTGGTATTATTATCAAGGGAAGTTTTTCAAAATTTCACTACTAAGAGTGGTGGTTTTGTTTGATTTTTTCATATGTATTATTTTTGAATTAAAAAAGATAACTTCTTTCCCTAGTTTGTTAAGAATTATCATAAATTGGAATTAAAATTTAATAAATGATTGTTTATACTTATCATACAATTTTTCCCCTTTTTTCTTTTTTTCCCACTATTACCCTGCCCTCCCTTTGACTCCTCCACCTTTCCCTATTTACAGACTTTGTTTCCATTTTTTCCTTTTTTTGTATTTATTCCTTTCCCTTCTTTCCTTTCCCCTACCCCTCCAATTCCCCTACCCCTTTTTACCTACTCTTCCTATTTCACATCATCAATTATTCATTTTAATCCTTATTTACACTTTCAGTTTCTCACACTAAAGAAACTATTTGGTATTTACACGTGTGTCCTATTTATTTCACTTAAGAGTATGGCCTCAATGTGTATCCATTTGCCTACAAATGTCTCTATTTTCTCATTCTTTATGGTGGAGTAGGACTCCATTTTATGTATTTTAAAAAAAACCACACATCTTCTTTATCCAGTCTCCAATTGATGGGCAATAAGGCTGTTTCCAAGCTTTAGCTATTACAAACTGTGCCACTATAAACATGAGTGTGCATATGGTATGGTTCTCTTAATTCTTTGGGGTAGATACTCAGCAGAGGAATAGCTGGGTCAAATGGGACTTCTACTCTTAGTTTTTTGAGGTCTCTCCATATTGATTTCCACCAGTCTGCACTCCCACCAACAATGGAGGAGGGTTCCTTTCTCCCAACAACCCCGACAGCATTTGTTATTGGTTGATTTCTTGATAGCAGCCATTCTTTCTGGGGTGAGGTGGAATCTCAGTGCTGTTTTCATCTGCATCTCTTGAATGACCAGTGATGTTGAACATTTTTTCATATGCTTATTTGCTGGTTTTACCTGTTTGTCTGAGAAATATCTGTTCATTTCAGATGCCCATGTTTCAATTGGGTCTTTAAATTCGGGGGGTCTGATTTTTTAAAGTTCTTTATATATTCTAGATAGTAGTCCTTTGTCTGAGGTACAGCTGGTAAAAAATTTTTCCCACGTTGTAGGTTGTCTCTAGCTCTGTTGGTGGTTTCTCTTGCAGTGCAGAAGCTTTTTAATAAGATGAGGTCCCAGTTGTTTTTTCTTTGTGCTAGTTCCCATGCTACTGAGGTTTTGTTCATAAAGTCTTTTCCTATGCCAGTGTCATCAAGAGTTCTACCTAACTTATCTTACAGCAAGGTTAGTGTATCTGTTTTAATATTTAGATCTTAATCCACCTTGATTTTAGTTTAGTGCATGGTGATAGATATGGGTCTAGTTTTAGTCTTTGGCAGGTTCAAGTTCAGTTTTTCCAACACCATTTATTAAATAGGCTATATCTTTCCTCCAGTGAGGATGGTTGGCTCCTTTGTCAAAGATGAGGTGGCTGAGTATGTCTGGAGTTGATTCTGTGTCTTCTAATCTATTCCACTGGTCCTTGGGTCTGTTTCCTTGCCAGTACCATGCTGTTTTTATCACAGTAGCTTTGTAGTATAGATTCAAGTCAGGAATTGTGACATGCCCTCCCATTTCTCTGTTGCCTAGAATTGCTTTTGCTATGCTTAGTCTCTTCTGGTTCCATATGAATTTTTGCATTGTTTTCTCTAGTTCTTTGAAATATACTGTTGGGATTTCAATCGGCATTGCATTAAATCTATATCAAAGTTTTGAAAGTATGGCCATTTTCACTTTATTGGTTCTTCCTACCTAGGAGCAAGAGATGTCTTTCCATTTTCTGATATCCTTTTCGATCTCTTTTTTCAGAGTGCTGTAGTTTTCAATGTAGAGGTCTTTTGCTTCCTTTGTTAGATTGATTCCTAGATATCTCATTTTTTGGAGTGCTATAGTTAAAGGATTTTTCCCCTTTTTTTCTGTAAATATTTTTCAGATGTTCAAACAACCTTACATTCTTTCCTAGAATAAGCCTAAATTGTTTTGATATATTAACCTTTTATGTATTACTAAATTTAAATAGCTATTATGGAGGGAAAGATCATAAGATAAAATGTATTTTTCATAGAAACCAACAGCATTAAATGTATTTTTTAAAACTTTCCTTGATTTTGAAAGTAGTGACTGTCACCTGGGATCCTTCTCTGATAAAAATGCTGTCTCAAAATAACAAAAAGGACTTTTAGCAACTCCAAATTTATTTTGCAAGCATATCAATATTATTACAATAAAAACTTTTATAAGTTTTTTTTTTACAAAATAATATTTTGTAATGTCACCTTCCTAGTTCTTTTAACTCTTGTGTACACATCTCCTGTCATCTGTAACTGGTCAAGCCAAGAACATTAGAATATTGAGGCATGCTGTTAGGAAAAACTGTTCTACCAGAGCATAAACTGGTGGGGGTCTATTGTACCTGAGGGAAAAGAAATCCCCAACTCAGGCCCTATCCAGCCTCCCTGTTGTGCCTACAATTTGGGGGTGGGGTACTAGTTGCCTACAAGCACTTACAGAATTAGAGTCCAGAGACACAGTCACTACTAAAGACTGTGATTAATATAGAACTACATAATGCTGTTCAAGGTTTAATTTGATTTTTAAGAATATTTACCAGCACACTAAACAGTAAAATATGCAGGTTGCAGAGACAATGCATGTATCAGAGCCAGACATGGCAGAATTACATATGAGGTGTAATAAAAAACACAGCAGATATTTAATTTTTTAAAAATGTGTTACAGCAAAAGACACATTGCTATTAATCTCCCTTGGAAGATTCCCCCTTGCTTCTAACGCACTCATTCCTTCCATCATTCTTGCTACTTTCTGAACCAGTTCTGGAAATCCTATTTTTGAATGACTTTAGTTGCGCTATCATGACTCTCTTAATGTCCTAAACCATTCCAGAATGTCCAGCTTTCATGGACATTATGACTTTGAGAAAGAGCCAGAAGTTGTCTGATGCCAGATGTGGAGAATATAATGGATGAGAATATGGCAAAATGCTTTTATGAGCCTACTGTTCCATTGGATGGCATTAGGTAGCAGAATTTACCACATTTTTTGCCATACCTTGTAAAGACTCTCACAAAAGAGGTCTTCCAGAACTGCTTCAGAAAGTGGCAACAATAATGGGATAAGTGTGCTCAAAGTGAGGACAAGGACTTTGAGGAGGTTTCATAGCAATGTGTGTTTTACTGTGATAAATTCTTAAAATTGAAATATTCACCATATGTATCTATCACACCTCATATTACTTAGAGCCCTGCAAGCAAAAAAAAAGCAGTAAAATAGTTAAAGTGTTCAGAGAAAAAAACATCCATCAATCTAAAATTTCAAACCCTGTAAAATTATCTTTCAAAAGTGCAGAACTAAAAAATTTTCAGCCAAACAAAAATGGAAGGAGTTTCTTACCAGCAGACCCACCTTGTAAGAAATGATAAAAGAAGTTCTTTTAAAGACAAGAAAAATAATACAAATCAGTAATTCATAGGTATATAAAGGAAGAATATCAGCTAAGCAGTACTTTTATTTTAGTTACTTATAATTAATCCAGCATAAAGTTAATTCAAAATAATAACAAAACTATTTGAATTGGCACAGCACAAAGGACATTTAGGGCAATGAAAATATACATGATACTTTAATAGTGAATGCGCCTTTCATGTATTTGTCCAAACCTACAGAATGTATGCCACCAAGGGTGAGTCCTAATGCAACCGATGACTGGGTGTGAGAATAGGGTATCAGTGCAGTTTTATTGACAAATGTACCACTATGATAAAGGATGCTGATAATTAGAAAAGCTGAGCATGTGTATGAAAAGCAATACCTAAGAAATCACTATATCTTTCTCTCAGTTTTACCAAGAACCTGAAACTATTGTATAAAAACATGGTTGTACAAAGCTAAGAGACAACCTACAATGTGGGGAAAAAATTTAGCATCTGTACCTCAGACCAAGGTCTACTGTCGAGAATATATAAAGAATTGAAAAAAATCAGACCCCCCAAATTCAAAGACCCAATCCAAAAATGAGCATCCGAAATGAACAGACATTTCTCAGACAAAGAAGTAAAAGAAGAAAATAAATATATGAAAAAATGTTTAACATCACTGGTCATTTGAGAGATGCAGATGAAAACAACACTGAGATTCTACCTCACTCCAGAAAGAATGGCTGGTATCAAGAAATAAATCAATAACAAATGCTGGCGGGGGTGTGGAGAGAAAGGAACCCTTCTCCATTGTTGGTGGGAGTGCAGACTGGTGCAACCACTGTGGAAATCAGTATGGAGACACCTCAAAGAACTAGGGCTAGAGGTCCCATTAGACCCAGCTATTCCCCTGCTGGGTGTCTTCCCAAAAGAATTAAAAGAATCATACCACAGCGATATATGTGCACCCATGTTTATAGCGGCACAGTTTGTAATAGCTAAAGCTTGGAAACAGCCCAAGTCCCCATCAACTGGAAACTGGATAAAGAAGATGTGGGTTTTTTTTTTTATAAAATGGAGTACTACTCAGCTATAAAGAATGAGAAACTAGAGACATTTATAGCTAAATGGATGCATATTGAGGCCATACTCTTAAGTGAAATAAATAGGACACACGCATAGATACCGAATAGTATCTCTAGTGTGAGAAACTGAAAGTGTAAATAAGGATGAAAATGATTAAAATGAATAATTGATGATTTGAAATAGAAAATGGTGCAAAGGTGCAGGGGTGGTGGGAGGGGAAGGGGAAAGGGAAGGAGGGAAAGAAAAAAATTATGAGAGAAGAAAAAAATGGAAACGAAATCTGTGTAAATAGGGAAGGGTGGAGGAGGTGAAGGGCGCACAGGTAATGGGGAAAAAATAAGAACTAAGATACATCATGTACAGGTACAAGCATCCAATGATAACTGTCAACATATTGTATACCTAAAATGTACCAAGAAAAAAATTTATTAAAAAAAAGTTGGTTGTATTGTACAAGCATACACAGACCAAGAAATTCTCGACATGTAAAAAATTTTAGGCATAATATCAGAACTTTGGGCATTTCTTTGCAATAAATTTAGTAAAAAATTATAACTAAATTAGTAATAGTATTGCATGCAGATAGCTAAGTTATTAGAAATTATTATAAAGCTGTTAGACAAAGCTGGGCCCTCAGCATAGAAAAACAACTGAGGCACATTCATTGGTTAAGATTATAAAAAAAAGAAAAGGTACTATCCTTACCTACTTCCCATAGACATGGATAGCAGTGATTGATATTCTAAATAGACATCAATCTCCCTAGCCCATTTCCTTTCCAGAAATTCCTTGTACATGACTTGTTTTCTCATTTGATCCCCATTTAATCAATATTACTTGGGTGACTGTATTTGTAATCCTTATTGGTTGATCATGGTTTTGTCCCACCTCATGCCCACCTTTAAATTTTCCATTGGGTCTTACAGTTTTGCTCACTTTGTACCTGCCTCAATTCAAGGCTTTGCCCTATAAAATAACTTTAAAAAAAAGGGCGGTTGGGGAACACAATTTTTGGTTCCTCTTCTGTCTCTCTTAGACAGAAGCTATCTTTCTCTCAAATTTTTCCTACTTTTAACCTCTGTTGTTCCTGAATTCTTTCTTTCATTTTAGAGAACATGAACTCATGTTTTGAATATCTAGCAGGATGGGAGTTATTATATTTCCTTTGTTTGGATTATTTTTGCTTATTTGGATTACTTACCCTATATCATTTTTGGATTACTTAGTGCTCTATATCAATAGGAAGGGCTCCAAAGGCAAAAAACTTATAGGGGGAAAAATACAGTTTTTCATTACAAGTTATTTAAAATGTTCTTAGGATTAAAAACATAAGAACAAATGTCAATGGCAAATAATACACTGAGAGAAACTCTTTCCAATATATTTTGCAGAAAAAAAGATAAATATACCTTTTAAGGAATAATCAGCTCTACAAATAAAGATAACTAAGATGTGTTAATGTGCATGTAACATCTCTTCACGATGAATATAATCATTATGCACTGTAAACATGTATTAGTGAAAACAGAAAAAAAATAAATAAATAAAAATTAATCTCACGAATGAAAAATTTTATAGCTGAAATGAATCCACAAGATATAAAATAAGAAACATAGATACTAAATGTATAAAATATGTTTTTAATAATCAAACAAGTATAAGTCCAGTAAGTGAAACATCTTTTTACTTATTATGAAACTGAAATAATTTACTAAATGATTCATATTGTTGTCAAGTGAAAAAGAGAAATAAGCATGTTCAAATTCTTTTGATATAATTGGAAGGGAATAGAAAACCCTAAAAACTCTACCCAATAATTTCCCTTATATCAGTTAAGAAAACCTCACTATATCTTACAAATGATGGTACATAATCATTGAAAATAGCATAGAAAGTATAAACACACACACATATATATGTGGAAAAACAAATGTTAAAATAGCATGTTAAAAATATCAGTTTTTATTGCAATATAAGAAATACCACTATTAGCTATTTAAAACAACACTGGTTTATTAGCTCAGAGGTCTACAGAAGTCTGGCAAAGAGAAATTAAATTCTTTGCTCAAGGTTATCACAAGGCTGGCACAAAAGTGTTCACTTCCTGTGTCATTGAGGTTGGTAGCAGAATTCGGTTTCTTGTGGCTGTAGTATTAAGTCTCTACTGCCTTTTTGACTGTGAGTGGAAGAGTGGGGGCATTCTAAGCTACTAGAAGGAACCTCAATCTTCAAGCCGACAATGGTGTATCGAATCCTTTTCATGGTGTGAAACTCTAATTTCCTTTTTTTTTTTTTAACCTGTAGATTTATATATAAAGGGACATGACTGGATAAACTCTCTACTCTAAGATCAACTGATTTTAGACCACAAGTCCATCTGTAAAATCTCATCACAGCAGTACCTAAATTAATATTTGATTGAATACCTAGGAAACGTGAATACCAGTAGAAGAAATCACAAGGCTATGGTAGAATCATGCTTGATACAGATACAAAAGGGAGTGCATTATGATCTCTAGATGTATAGAGATGAAGGAATACATATAAAAACACACATATATGCATGTTTTTTACTAAGCTAGATGCAACACTGTTAGCAGTGGATACATGATATAAATAGACTTATGGCATATAGTATATGTACACATATGTATTTATATAGACATACAAGTTGAGCATGCCTAATACAAAAATCTGAAATCTGAAGTGCTCCAAAATTACAGAAGTAAAAAATTCCAGATATGACAACATATGATAAGTTTCAATTAAAACACAAGCAAGCTAAACAATAGTGCATAAAATTATTTTCAGGCTATGTGTTTAACAAGTTTAATATTTGGACTTGGGCCCCATCCTCACGATACCTCATTATATGTACAAAAATATTTCAAATTTTAAAAAATGCTACATTTGAAACACTTCTGGTCCCAAGAATTTCATATAAGGGATACTGAACAAGTATGCATATATATGTATGTGTGTGTGATCATTTTAGATGTGATTTTAATATTCACCTTCTAATTATCACTTTGGAGACTTTTATATTATGGGTATTTTTATAATTTTTCAAGAAATAAAATTTATTTCAGACCCTGTCTATAAGTTCATACTTTCAGAAATAAAGAATCTCTAAAACTACATTTACCTGTCAGATGGTATTATTGTGTGTTATATTTCCAAAAGTGAAACCATATTGTCACCGTCCAAGAATGCTTATACAGAGCAAAAAAGTACACTTAGAAATTGTGCAGTTACTTTAAGCAGTTAAAATTCCATTTTGATGTATGCTCAATTGAGAATTAAAAGTTCAAATATTGATTTGCATAGGAAATTAGCAATTAAGTACCCATAAAATTAACTTGCACCTGCTAATTGATATACCAATTATCTTTGCAGATACCTTAAGAGAAACTTATTGAAAATAAAGTTTTTGACATTATCTGACAATAATCTGTTGCAAATATCTAAAAGTTCACAGTTTTATAGAAAGATATATGTGGTGGTCAGAAGAAGGTACTTTCTAGCTTCAGGGAATATAATTGATCAAAGGTTCAACTGTCATGCTCTGAAATTCATCATTAGCTTAACAAGAGGTCAGATTTATGGAAAGTGTATTGCCAGTGATTGAATACATTAGGAATTCCGATGCAGATTTGTGCTTAAGGGACTCAGACTTCAGCTGCAAGCTTTGGCTGAAGGATTATCATAAGGTTTATCACCTCTATTGATTGAATTGTGTCTCTTAAATATTTTGATCCTTACTACCTATAAATGCTACCTTATTTTGAAATCAGTTCTTTGTTGATACTTTCAATTTAAGAAGAGGTTAAGAAAACTGCGCATGGCGATGCATGCCTGTAATCCCACCACTCCAGGGAGCTGAGGCGGGAGGATTGCAAATTGGAGCCCAACCTGGAGAATTTAGGAATTTAGCAAGACACTGTCTCAATCAATCAATCAATCAATCAATCAATCATTGAAGATTTAGTTTAGTGTGAAGGTTATGGGTTCAGTCAACAGTACTGTGGAAAAAAAAAAAGAAGTCATACCCATTTGTGTGATTTCTAAATCTAACCTACCAAGAGAGAGAGATTTTTAAGCATGTCAGCACACACTAAGGAAAGATGATTCTCTGATGACGAGAAAGAAATTATTGTGGTTCAGCTATGAGCCAGGGAAGACAAAAGTTGCTAACAATCACCAAGAGCTAGGAGAAAGCAAGGAAGGATTCTTCTCCACAGCCTCATTTCAGCCTTCAAGCCCCTAGAACTATATAAGAAGAGTATAAGTATCTGTGATTTAATTAGTTTGTAATAATTTGTCATGGCAGCCCTAAGGAAGTAGGATTAACCTTCCTTTCCCTCCATGTAGTCAGAATCAGACTTACACAGTACATTGAAAACACACCCAATCTTACTCAGCAACTACTACACTTTCTATGACAAGTACCCCCGAAACAATCTCTATGTATTTAATTTTATATGGCATCCGCATCTGAGATCTTAGACTAATACAAGGCTCCGAAAAAAAAAAAAATCAAGCAAGTTGCATTTAACTGTGAACTAAAAGCATTTAATAACATGGATATGGAACAATTTTTTTTTATTTTAGAAATATTATTTGCATGTTCCACTTTGCTACTGAAGTAGAGATACCTAGCAGGAGCTTAAATCACCATGGATGTATCTCAGGAAAGTAGAGAAAGACCTATTAATCCAAGGCACTGCCTAAATCAGATAATAAGAAGAAATAACCCAAATCCTTCCTCTTTTATCTTCCTCAGCCTTCTACCAGTGTACCTCAAAGTCCAATCAACCTATAGCTTGATGTAAGGGAGCATGAGTAGCAGAACGAAGAAGGGCAAAGTATGACCCCCTTTGGAGTCATAAAGTCAAAGGGACAAAGTGACTAGCACTTAACCTAATGTCTTTATGGAGTTACTAGTATATTCTCTAATTATTTCAAGAAAGTTTGCAATGCTCTGAAAACTTATGTTACAAAGTTATTGGTGCCCTAGGATCCATCTTGTCTTGTATAAATATTTTGATGAAATCCCAAATTTCTATCTAGAAGTTTCCAGACTTTCTGTTTTACCTAACGTGCTAACAGCAACATTGTGAAAATAGACGTCTTTGTTCACATGAAGTTACTTTAATAATTGATACATTTTAGTCCACCTGGATTTTAGTATATACACATACACACACACATACACAAGTTATAACTTATTTTTTAAGGACTGCCACAGCTAACAGAGAGGCTTACTGAGTATTTCCTGTGCTCTTCTATATTTTTCAGTCTTCGTGAATCAAATTTTGGCCAGTGGACTAAGAGTAGAAATAATGCATGTCCTTTCTGGTCTGTTACTTAGGACTAAGTGAGCATCTTCATTTCTCCTCTTTCTATTCCTAATGTAGGGACATATGAGTCATATACTTGAGAGGGCATTATCGCAAGTTGATGAAAACCAGGATCCCAGAAGTACCAAGTGGAAACAAACCTCTGTCAGATCACATTGGACTTTATGTAAATGAAAAAGACAGGAGCTTATGAATC
Source organism: Heterocephalus glaber (assembly GCF_053883595.1). Lineage (NCBI taxonomy): Eukaryota > Metazoa > Chordata > Mammalia > Rodentia > Bathyergidae > Heterocephalus > Heterocephalus glaber. The sequence continues at coordinate 15,794,715 of NW_028258156.1, read as the reverse complement.
AGATCCTATAATGAGAATTCTTGTACAAGTGGTTATTGAGTGAATTCCATGAAGTGAAACATGGGACATAGTGATGGAAGGAAAATACAGGCAAAGGAGCTGAGCAAAGCTGACATCCAGCCTCAGCCTGGTGTTGTAAATGTGACCACAAGGTTGTGTGACCTGAGCAGTCTCCCATCTGCTCAAAGGGTGCAGTTAGGAGTTATCAGCACTCAGTATGATAGGGGAAGATGAGTCCATCATTGGTAAAGGATTACCCAGACTACAGTCAGCAGTTTCTTGCAGTACCTGAGATATTTAAATTAATTTCCTACCACCTGTACCATGGAGCCTACCCTATCCAATCATGGCCAGTAAAATTGCTAGTTGTCCTACAGTCACTAATTAATAATGCATCCTGTCACTCTGATGTTATGTGCCACCATGAGTGCATTCTAAATCTCACATATGTGGCACCTTTTCTCAGCTTTTTTTTTTTGTCTTTTGTTTGTTATTGCTCTTTTATTCCTACTTTAACCAAAAATGTACTATTCTAATCAGTGCATATTTGGTGTAAGTTGTATATCTTGTAAAGTAATAAAAAATCTTTGATCTTTTAAAAAAGATATCTATTAGCTATTAGTGTACATTTTAATTTTGAGATAAACTTTTATCTCAGACTAAAGTTACATCAAAAACATTCATTGATCTTTCATTGAATTTATAATATAAGTTATAATCTTGTAGATTATAATCTTGTAGAAGAAGTCACTTTTTTATTACACTGAGTCTCTATCCAGTAATATGACATATTCATTTAGGTTTTCCTTGTGATGCAAAGTTGGTATTTTGTCATTGTTGCCTTATTTTTCATAAAGGTGTTTCAATTTCCATAAATTGTCACAGTTATTTTTCAGTTCTCAATACTATTTTGTATAAAATCTTTTTACCCTGACATTTTAATTGGTTATTGCTAGATGATGAAAAATATCTTCCACTTGTAAATATCTTATGTCCAGCACCTTTTGAAACCTCATGAGAAGGTGAGTAATTTTACCCTTGATTTCCTTGAGTCATAGAATGATATCTGTTATAAAATATGTTGTTCCAGAAAGCATTCTGATTAATAGATTCTTCTGTTATAATAAAGTTTTGAAGAATGAAGAAAAGACTACAGACAGTTTGAGAGAATATCTGGAGCACACAGAGAGTATGAAACTTTTCAAGAGAGATGCATTAAGTAGTTGGTAAGCAAAATACTCAGAAGGAAAAGCAGGGAGCAGAGGGAATTTCAGCATTGCCACAGCAAACATCTGTATGTTTATATAACAGTGTAGTTTTAGTTTTTGATGTAAGAAGGAATAGTGAATTATTTTGAAAATGAAAATCAGATCTTAATTTTGAGAAGTTATGTGATTGATATAATCAAATATTATTAAATAAATAAATGACTAAACAATGTTCTAATGGCTCTGAGAATGATTTTGGAATACTCCTTTGTTATACTATCTCTGGGGAGGGAGACAGGGCAGTGATGGACAGTCTCTGATGCTTGTGCAGAATTTTATAATTTGCAGACCTCTGATGTAATAGACTCAGCACTGCTCTGCTACCCCACCTCCTTGCTCTTTCCAGGAGATTTCAGATAATATTAACCTGATAATATCATGTCCTAATGTAAAATTTCCCCACTCTTTATTATTGCCAAGGTAATTGCAATTTTAGGATGATCTAAAATAACTTGCAAAACTTAATCCCAAACGATTTTGCAACCTCATCTTCTTTCATAAACTTCCTTCTATGTATGTTAGACTCCTGAGTCCATAGAGCTGTGTGTTTAACACATTTGGCTTTTTCACTGGCTTCTTCGTATGCCTAAAATTCTCTTCCCAACTCTCATCCAAAATTCGTTCTCATCTTTAAATATCCAAGTGAAATATTATCTCCTAAAAACAGTTTTCAATATTACGGGAAAAGTCTATTTGAATAGCTCTATACCAAGTGACATTTTGCAATGTAGCATCGCCTCTTTATCTATCCATCTGCTGCACTAGGGGAAGATTCCCTGAGACCAGTCAGTACATTTTCCATCTCTTGCATCACTACTTAAACATGCTCAGTGAGTGTAAGAATGAAAGCACGATGCTTATTGTTATGATATGGACATTGACGTGTATGAGGAAAGTATGGCTTGACTGCTCATTCCATTTTAGCAACTTGAAGTAAAAAGAACAGAATACCTGCTTGTGTGGTCATTCACAGCCTAGCAGAAGCCTAATGTAACACTGTTATCTGCAGTATTCTTGACTTGGGAAGTGAAAGACAGAAAGGAAAATGACAGACTTCACATCATGACCTTCTAAACGTTCAACCATCCTTTGATTTGGAGATAAGAAATATTACTTGGAAGTAGAAATTTGTAGTGAATTATTGGAAGAAATTATATAGAGGGATACCAACCCTCAAATATTCTTATAGTGGTCTTATTTGTGGGGAAGAAGACATTGTGACAGATCAAAGCCCTTACTTTTACCCCCCAAATCATGGCACACCCTCATTACAAAGCTTTCTCTGCCTGCCCTGGGTTATTCAGTGATCTCAACTCATTATGCAATAATGGTATTTCACTCATGCAGCTATCACTATACTTACAGCTACGTATTATAACCGTGGTTTACAGATGGTGGGCTTTTCAGAAATGGCTGGGTCTTAGTCACCATTTATACCTACTTCCTATCAAAGCTCCAGGAAAATTATCAGAATTTATTAATATGTGTTGGATGACAGTATTTATCAATTAATCAATATTATAAAATTTATGTTTATAGACCAAAGATTATACAATCTATATACCTAGCAGCTTAAATCTTCATGAAAATATTTGCTCTATTCTTTCCCCTTAAGTAAGATAAAAATTACCAGAAAACCCTCAGAATTCTTGAATGTAAAAATTAAAATTTCCTTCTTCAGGACTACACAGACAAGGTACTTATTAGTACCTCAATGCACTGGCTATGTTCGACAAAATAATATATGGAAAAATGCACAGGGAAATAAACAGCATTGTAAGAGCTTTACTCCTTCTTCAAAAGCTGATAAAAAAAGGTTGTCAACCCAGAAATATATTTTTACAATTTACTACATGATTGTTTGAGTATGGGGTGCACAGTTCAGTTTCTATTTTCACTTTTAAGGTTTTTGCTTAATGCTGTGTTCAATAGCTAGAATAACCTTTTAGAGCTGTACCTATACCACATTTGAGCTTTGTAGAGAAATTCTGCTATAACAGAGAGTCTAAAATTATTTTTGGAGAATGAGTCTCAGAAAAGATAAGCAGATTTTCCATATGAAACCATAAATATATACACATATATATGAAAATATGGGAAAATTATATATATGATATTATATCTATAATAAATATATATACATATTTGAGCAGAAGAAAATGACTATGGACTAGATACTATTTCCTTCAGCCCTATAGACCCAAAAGAATAATGAAAAGGATGTGCTTACATATTCCCATGAGAAAATACCAATAAAATAATGATCTAAAGTCCAAATATGTGCATGAAGTACTATAGAAATATTGTGTGCCCTATGAAAGCAAGATTCTACTATTCTAAAGTTCTTTGCAGCTCATGAGAGGGTACACAGAATAAGAAACTACCTTCTGTCAAACTCAGTTGTCAAAGAGGAAGAAGATCTTTTCCATGATATTTTCATGGACCGTGGCAGTAAATTTATATTTTCTGGATAGATGGAACAAATTTTTCAAGCCCTTTTTTCTTTGGATTCTTATGCAACAAAAAATTGGCTTGCTTTCCCTTTGAGGCCTAGTGTGATGCTTTATATTTCAGATTTCCTTCAGGTGCAGTTACTTTCAAACTTTGCATACAATAAATTCAAACTTTGAGAACTTTATAATGGTAAGGTCATAAATTCGGGCTTCCAAGTGGATTTGCATAAGACCTTCCTCAATAATGAGAAGTTATTTTGGGGTGGATATAATATGTACAAGCATATATTATTGTAATACTAGTGAGTTAAACTAAAATTTGTGGAACGGCTGTTTCACAAACTTGCTAATGGCTAAATGGAGCACACAGGAAAAACATACCTAATAAATGATGGATTTTATTATTGCTGATATTCTAGAGAAGACTTTTGTTAATCACTTTGGACTCAAAGTGGAAATACAGTTCATGTAGGAGAGTTCTCTAGTGGTAGAGATGAGACGGAAAAGGCCAAGTTCTTTCCTTGCACACCTGAGGGGTACTTGCCTAGCGCTTCTCTAGGGCCCAGCAATCACTTGTGATTCTTGGTTTAGTCTGATGTGAATTCGGAAGCTTCTACTCTCCATGTTAAAGTGGATGTGAAGTACAGAGATGAATGGTTCTTTTTACACTGAATGATTTTAAAGATATCTTTGCACAGGATAAACTTATCAGGAGTGGCAAGTGATAAATGAGGGTTATAAAAATTTAGGAATCTTTTACTTACCCTAATTGATGGTGCTCACAAGAGGATTCATAACTTTTTTTGTTCGTTGCTCTTTACCTTCTTCAATGGCTGAGGTCTTAACACAGCGGAGTTTGAGGGGTTTTTTTGTAAAGTTAATTAATGTTAATTGTGTGGTGAATTAAGTTAAGGAGCCTGTTGAGTGATGGGCCAGGAGAAGAGGGTCGATAGCATTTATTGTTCAATAGGGGAGAATGCTGGTCTTTGGCACCATTTTACAGTCATTAGGGCCAGCTGAGCTGAAGCTTGTCAGGAACAGTTCTAAAGATCAGTTGCTCTTGGCAATTAAAACAATTGGAAATGACCTGGTATTACATTATGCATGATGCAATACTGCACCCAGTATGAACAAACTTTCATTCCATTAGTGATCTTCCATTTTATACTGAGCACTGTAATTTATTTTTCTTAGTTACCTTGCTATGGTTGTCTGTGTACTTCTATCAGGATATTATTAATATTTATCCTATTATCTCATACAACACTTCATGCTTAAAGCACTTTGCAGACAACTAATTAATCTTTATACCCTGTCTAAAAGGATGTTATGCCTTTTTAAAGGTAGAGGAACTGAGTTGGGAGTGGTTAAGGTTTGGCCATCAAGAAAATGATCTGACAGGTTCCAGAGTCTAGGTTTAGTCCCCCCGCACACACACACCCTTGGAACTAAAATTAATCGGTCTTTTATCCTGAAGATCATACTCTGATATCTAAATGGCCTTTTGTACCCAAGAAATTAAATGAAATTATTTTTAAAGAATTTGTTCCTTGAATCAAGCAAAAGGACCTTTTAAAGATTCATCATAAACGAGTAAAAAGAATTTAAAAAAAATTTTGTGAATGTTTTCATGTTAAAACCATTATCTATTTAGAGAAACGAGTAAACTAAACTTTATTAAAACATGTAAAATGCATATTTTTTAAAAGTTACATTTTGGAGCATATAATAATGTACAAAGGACCTAGTTAACATCAAACAAATGTCTGGTACTTAATAAACGTGATTAATCAATAGCTGGGAAAATTTAGTATTTACTCCAATTTTTTTCATAGGGCAACAGAATCTTGGAAGGTTTCAGTGACTTGCTGATGACCACAGCCTGTCTAGGAAATCCTTAATTGTCACACTACAAAAATAACAGTTCTGGGGGCCGGGGATTTAACTCAGTGGTTCCGGCACTTGCCTTGTAAGCTCAAGGTCCCAAGTTCAGTCCTCAGTACCAAAAAAACCAGAAAGCAAAAATAACAGTTCTGAATTGACAGTGATACATTTCTAGTTTTACACACTCTGTCCTTGACCCAACAATGATCTTTTCCTTCTAATCCACTGACACATGAGACTTATCACTGAAGAACACTCTGGCCACCCAGCAGTGCTATCTTCGCACCGTGTCTACACTGCCACAGGAGTTGTAGGTCCCAACAGTGCCTTCCTCCTTGCACACCTACCTCTTCTCCAGAGCTAGGAAGGGCCCGGTGTCATAGCTTCTGCCCTGAATACCTGACTTCTGTATTGTCCAAGGAGGCTTCATCCTCAGCTGAATTGCTCTGCTCCTTTCTACACTTTTATACTTCCTTTCATAAGGAGGTCTTTATAGTTTGAAAAATGGACGTGAATAACATTTTGAAGCAAACTTTGTTATGGACTTGACATGCTCATATAATTGTGGTTTCTCTTCCTCCTCCTCCTTCTCTCCTTCTTTTCCCCCTGTACCTGTCCCCTCCTCCTACTGTTTCTTCCCCATTCTCCTCTTTTACATTTTCCTCACCTCATAATTCCTAGCATTTCATGCATAATAGAATAATAATAGATGTTGTTTTATATTTTTCCAAGTATTCATTTAAATTAGTTTAGATTGGGCAATGCACATTTATTCTAAAATTATCCTACTTGCTATAACCTTTGGAAAGCCTAAATAATGTGAAGTCCATTTGAAAATGAACCTATTCCTGAGATGAGGATTTGCCTGGGGAGATCCCTGTGCTAACAACAAATAGCTAGAGAGTTAACCCAGGTCAGAAGGAGACATCGAAGCAAGACTGAGAAACCAGGAGAAACTGCTGCTGCTGCAGAGGCTACCTCTTGGTTTCTGAATATATCCATTCCCCCTCAAAACAGTTATCGGCAACTGTGAGAGCAAACTGACTTTGCAAAGTAAAGGGTTGGAAATTTGAAATAATGGGAAAAACCTAGAGGAATGGATGATAGATGGAGCCCATGAAAACTAACTAATTAAATTAATTAATTAATAATTTGTATGGCTATTTGGCCAAAGAAGAACTGGAAAGAAAAAAAATGTAGTTGCAATATTCCACATAAAATATTTTATGGTGTAAGATATGACTAAAATCTGTAAAAAGACTGTAGGCTTAAAATTCTTACTGTGATTGTGTATATTTTGTCTTTGTATTCATCAGAATTCATTTTGATTATGTCTATGTAAGGTCAAAAATATAAAATAGAAGGAAAAAGTTGCCAAATATTCTGGATATATATTATTTATCTGTGTTAAACTGTAAATTTTCAGTATTCTGTACTATTTTTCAATAACATAATTCTGTTTTTATATCTATTTTTATCATTTTTTTCACATGTGTAGTATTCTTTTATGTTTATTTCTTTTTTGGCTAAGAAGAAGAAACTGAGGAGTAATTTTCAACTTTTTGACTAAAATGTTTGGAGAAATTAACTACTAATTGAGATCTACTATATATAGGAACCTGTGTCAAACTCCAAGAGTTTTACAAACAAGAAAAGCATTGTTTAAGCTTATTAGTAAGCATCATGTTTATTATTCAATTGAGATATCACATATAAACCTATAAAGTGATTCTGATAAATAGGTCCCCCGAATGAATGAGTATTAGAGTCAGGGACTAATATAGAGATCTTTAACAGGCATCACTTTCAACATTCATGGCAATCATATGTTAAAAATTATAAGGTGAATTCAAGAAAAAAATAAAAGATTCAAATATATTTTTAGTTTGAGGCCATTGGAATAGAGATTCAGAGTTTTGAATCAGAGTTTATATACTTCCTGGGAGAAAATGTACATGTATTATCCTTTCTATCTCATTTACATGTTAGGAAAAGTACATGTATGCCTTAGAGATATTGTGGGTTTGGTTCCTGACCACCACATGCAAACAAATATTGCAATAAATAAGTCCCATGAAGTTTTGTTTTTCCATTGCATATATAGTTATGTTTTTACTCTACTATAGTCTATGAAGTATGCAAAGGCATTACAGAAAAACATTTGTATACCTTAATTAAAATGCTATATTGCTAAAAAATGGTATCAGCAAGTCATAATTTTCGGCTGGTAGATGGTTTTGGTTTTTATTGGCTTCTGACTGATAGGAATAGTGGATGCTGAAGGCAATAGTGACTGTGGCAATTTCTTGAAATAATACCATGGTGAACTTTACTGCATTTATTAACTCTTTTTTTCATAAAACATGTCTTTATCATGCGGTGCTGTTTGGTAGCATTGTACATGTCGTACTTCTTCCAAGCTTGGAGTCAATACTCTCCATTGCTCTACCAAGTAAGTTTATATGATGATATTCTGAATCTTTGATTATTATCTCAGAAATGCTGATAGCATTTTCACAGGACTAGATTTCATTCTGTGGGGGGGATAGTTTTTTTATTCATCCATATGAAACAGCTCAGCATCCATAACGATTCAGTCACATCTTCAGGTTCCTCTTCTAATGTTAATTCTATTGCCATTCCCACCTCATTTACAGCCTTGAGCACCTCAAATTATTCATGGGGGATGGAACCAACTTCTTCCAAATTCCTCTTTATGTTAATATTTTACCTTATCCTATGAATCACAAACGTTCTTAATCACATCCAGATTGGTGAATTCTTTCCAAAAAGTATTCAATTTCTTTGCTTGGATCCAGCAGAAGAATCATTATCTATAGTAGCTATAATGTTGAAAAACATATTTCTTAAGTAATAAAACTCAAAAGTTGGAAATAGGAAAAAAGGTCCAAAGACGAAGGAGTGAAGGAAGGGAAGGGGAAAGGAAAAGAGGGAAAGGAAAAACTATGAAAAAAGAAAAAAAAAGGAAATGAAATCTATGTAAATAGGGAAGGGTGGAGGGGGTGAAGGGCGCACAGGTAATGGGAAAAAAATAAGAACCAAGATACATCATATACAGGTACAAACACCCAATGATAAACGTAAACGAATTGTATACCTAAAATGTACCAATAAAATTAATTAAAAAAAAAAACTCTAAAGTTGAAATTGCTCCTTTATCAACATTCTGCAAAGTGGATGTGGTGTTAGCAGGCATGAAAACAACATTAATCTCATTGTTCAATTTTGTCAGATCTTTCAAGTGACCAGGTGCATTGGCAGTAAGCAGTAATACTTTGAAAGGAATCTTTTTCTCTGAACAAGTGGTTCTCAACAGTGGGCTTAAAGTAGATAGTAAACCCTGTTGTAAACAGATGTGGTGTCATCTAAACTTTATTCTTCCATTTATAGAACAGAGGGAGAATAGATCTGTTCTAAGTCCTAAAGGCCCTAGAATTTTTCAGTAAATGAACATTGGTTTCAACTTAATTTCCCTGGCTGTATTAACTCCTAACAAGTGAGTCACATAGTCCTTTAAAGCTTTAAAGCCAGGCATTGACTCCCTGCTAAGACTCCCTAAAAGACGAAGATGTCAACTTCTTCCAATGTAAGCTTGATTCATCTAGATGGGAAGGCTGCTGTTCAGTATTTGTTAACTTTTTTCTCAATTATCTTAATGAGTTCTGGGTAACTTGCTGCAGTTTCTACATCAACTCTTGCTGGTTCACCTTGCATATTTATGTTATGGACGGCTTCTTCCCATAAATCTCATGAACCAACCTCTGCCAGTTTCAGACTTCTGGAGCTTCTTTGCTTCTCTTAGCCTTCACAGTATTAAAGAAAGCTAGAGCCTTGGTCAGGATTAGGCTTTGGTCTTAAGAGAATGTTGTGGCTCATTTGTTCTATCCAGGCCACTGAAACGTTGTTCTCCACACCAGCCATAAAGCTGTTTCTCTTTCTTATCATTCTTGCCCTCATTGAAGTCACACTTTCCATCTCCTTCAAAAACTTTTGCTTTGCATCCACACTTGACTGCCTGGCAGGAGAGGCCCGAGTAAGCATCATTTCTAACTTTTGATTTGAAGTGAAAAGTCTGTGACTTTTCCTTTCACTTGAACACTTAGAGCCCATTGTAGAATTATTAATTGGCCTAATTGCAGTATTGTTGTGTCTCAGGCCAAAGGAAGGCCCCAGGAGAGGGAAAGAGGCAGAAGAATCTTGGAAGCTCGATACACAGAACATTTATTGATCAGGTTCACTATCTTCTGTGAGTGCAGTTGGTGATGTGCACCCCAAAACCGAAATTGTAACATTAAGATCACAGATCAAATAATAATGAAAAAGTTTTCAATATTGTGAGAATGACCAGAATGTGCACAGAAAGGCAAAGTGAGCACACGCTATTGGAAATTGGTGCTAATACACTTGTCACAAGCCCTCACTTTGTAAAACACAACCTCTGAAAAACACAATAAGCCAAGTTCAGAAAACTAATGTATGGCTTTATGTAGGAGTCTACTGCAAATAGTAGATATGCAAAAATGTTTTCAATTTTCATTTACTATCATCACCATCTAGGCTTTTGCAAGTAAGTGCCTCAGTGTTCTAAGACTGGATTGTTTTTTATAAAATCAATGCATGAATACTGCCTTGATATTGGAGTAATGATGTCAGAGTGATTTTTTCCCCCTATTTTGTGGATATCTAATGAAACAGATAGGAACTAACTTGAAGTGAGAGAGCTCAGAACCATTTTCGGTTAGTCACTTTTTAGACATTAGTTGACAATGTTAGAAATTTCCTGGTGTAAATACCATATTATTGAGTTTGAATTACTAAATCTAATATCTAGTTATTGAGGAAGCTGGAGTTGAATATTGCTTTCTTTGGGGCACCATTGATCCCTATAAAAAGAGACATACATGAGTCATACATAATGGTCAGCCAGTGCTTCATACAAAGCAGATGTGTAACCTTTGAAAACTCGGGCCTGCTGAAAAGAAAAGGCAATAAATGCCAAGAAATTTACTTACTGTTTTTTAAAATCTTCCAGTTTATACCATACCTAAAATTATTTCCATATTCTATTATTATTCCTCCATTCAAATTTCTTTTGTAATTTACATTAAATATTAACGTAATGTAATATTTCCATAAGTGAATTTATATTTGATATCTTACAATGAAATAAAAATAGGTTTCTATTATTAAATGTTACTTTTTTTAAAGCCCTTATTCCTCATAAAGATAACCAAAAATACTAAAAATTATATTACAGGATAGCATGTAAATCACTGAGAACAAGCTAGAACACATCTTCTGGATGAATTTTCTTTCTATTTTTTCTTTCAGCAATACCTAGTAATACACAAACAGTTCTGTATTAGATTATTTGTCAATGTTATTTTATGAAGAAATTTAATAAAATTTACTACTCTGCAATCCATTGAGCACTTCCTAACTTAATTGTCATATTCTGCATTTCCTGAGATTTACAATTAAAATCATGATGAGCCAGACATACAACTATTCTTTTTGTGGCAAGACAGGTTATTAGTGCTTTATCAAAATTACCTAGGATTTTCATTTATAAAATAAAAACTTTATTAAAAATTGATTTCACCCATGTATGAGTAACCTATATATGATATATTTTAAGATAAAATATTCCTTAAACACAATTTTCTCATACTAACCACCACACAAATAGATAGCTCAATTTACTATTTATGCCTATGCCAGATCCAGTTAATAAAAAAATAATAGCTCTGACATTTTATATTTTTCAAGGATGATCAAATAAGAAATGGTCTCCAGACAAGAGTAAACATTCATTGTGATTGAGGAACATATACTGTTGCTTAGATTATTGTCACTAGTCACTGATATTACTTCCTAAATCTTTAAGACTACATCATTGAATTAACATAATATTTTGTGCCCACTTTTAAAGCTAAGTGTAATTTACAGAGAGGACAGTACAAATCTGAAAAGATCACATTGCCAATATCATTGCTATTGTGTGTGATAACTATGTTGTTTACAAATAGAAAACAATATGGAAGCAAAAATCAAGGATTGATTTTTATTATATTCTTCTTAAGTTGTTTATCTTTAAAATGTTTTTGACAGTTTCCAACTGAATTCAAAAAATAAGCTATTCCTTACTAAACATAGATACAAAAGTCTATCCATCTACATGGTCATTCTCCTATTTGTTCTTTCAAATGTCTTCAGTGAATGCAATCATAATGGAAAAGGTAGGCAAGATAATGACCTTGGAAATTGTTGCATATAAGAAATGAATGAGAGAACCAACTTTGAGAAGTGTTTATTTATTCCTTCTACTATGCTTTCAACAATTACTAAGTTCTGAATATTGGGCTTGATGACAGGCTGATTAAGAAAATGGCAGCACTATTAACAGAGAAATCTGAGAAATGAAGACCAATTCCAGGTAACACAGGTAGCCTTCTAACTTTCATTTTGACCAGTGTCAGTCTTGCTTGGAGTTCTTGACTTGTTTAAATAGATCTGTATTTAACATATGAATAGTTCTTGTTTCTATAACAAATTTTATGGCTAGAAAAATTCAATTCTTTCAAAATCTGCATCCTAAATATAAAATGGAATTAATGCAGTCCACTTTACATGAGTGCTGATAATTGCTCAATGAATGAATGAATGCATAATAAGAAAATGAGAAAGGCTATACAGAATACCTTTTAGAATGTTTGATAAGAAAAGTGAAAACAGAAAGAACCATAAAGAAATACATACAAGTTATTATTTTTCTCAACAGGGAGAAACAGTCCTAATTTTATAAAAAATAAAATAAAGTAAAAAGCTATGAAAATGCTTCCTCTGACTATCTTTGGAAAATGGCCTTAGGAATGAGATACTATTAGATTCTAATTTTCTAGGCATCACAAAATACAGCTCTTGAACTTTATCACTTTCCTTTTCAACAAAAACAACAAAATAGGTATAGGCTAAGGTGAAAAAACTAAAATATACCCTAGTTTTCTTTACCACAGAAAGTAAAATTCTCTTCTTCAGAAGCTAGGCAAGAGCACAAAAGTTTTCCTTGATAAAATAGTTTATTATTCTGAAATAATCCTGTTCAGAGTTCACACTGAGTATCTTTTCATAAGAAATTATATAGCAGCACAATTAAAATGAAATACTAATTGTAACAAGAAAAGATGGAGGCTGCAGAATATAATTCAGCCTTAACAGATTTTCTAATGCCTTTTTTTTACACCAAAGGGGAGTAACCCTTCAGCCAATAAAGTAAATTTTCTGATCTCCAAATGGATCCTTTATCCTTATTCAGGCTGATATTGCAGTGGCATCATGAATTTCTCTGACAGCTTTGTGAATCAGCAGAGTATTTCAGAGGCGAACACTGACTGTTAAAAGCAAAGTTGTTATTTTTTTAAACAGTCTTTAAACTAGTAAGTGAAACATTTCATTTGGGGTCAAGGATGCATTTACTAGCAACAAGGAAGAGCAGAGGGGCTGAACCATTTGAGAAGGACTAGAATCATGCTCCCAAATCGGCCAAACCTCAAATGATACAGTTTTACAGGTCAAAACCTTTTGATTTTTTTTAGTACCCAGGTCCATAATTCTTATTTTCAAAGACCTCAAGCATTAATAGCTCATAAAATATCACCCTTTATTTCTAGAGAATCTTTGAAAAGCCATTAACTATTTTGTTCAGAATAAACTGAGTTCTAGAAAAAAACCCTGATTTTCTATTTAAATAACTTTTACAAAAGAAAATTAAGCCAATAAAAATGTGCTACCACGTTCCAACACTGTTGTAGGAGTACTGATGTAATAAGATACACTCATTTTCCTCACTCTGAATTATACTAGCGAAAGATGACACATATGACGATATGCAATGTTAAAGGCCAAGTCATGACATCTAAGATGGGGATACATCTCTCTTTCTTTGTTCTAGTGCATTTGTGAATATTTTTGAATGGCTTCATAGGGTGAAGTTGAAATTTATGTCTGATTTAGTCTTAAATATCTTAATGTAAACTTAGCTTTCAAATAAAACCCATTTTTACTTTGCACTTTTTATTGATGTAAGGGTATATTTGAGAGTTATGACTTCAAGCAATAGCTTTAAAATATTACAATAAATACAAAATGAGTTTGAGAGTATATCATATTTATGAAAATATGTAATTCTGATGGTTTGTCTTATTTGAGAACTCAAAAATATACATATATAAATAGAAGATAGAGAAATAGGATTCAAGAAGTTCAGATAGAAATCTGAGTTCTCTATTTTGCTGTTTCAAAAATATTTCAGTATATATTTTAACAAATACTAATTTTTCATTTATGCTACTAGCTTCTCTTAATTTATTGAAAAGAAAGTTTTGTGCTTTTATCTATTTGTTTCTTTTTTGTAAGAGAGTCTTTTTGTCCATGACTTGTACTCTGAGTACCATTTTAGTCATCCCTTTAAGACTGTGGAACACACTACCTCACAAGCGCAAGGACCCAAGTTCGATCCCCAGTACCAAAAAAAAAAAAAAAAAGACTATAGAACACATAAATATTGTTATTTTCTAATTTTATTGTGAAATTTTGTTTTATTTTTAATAAAATACGTAGTAGTGAAATTACTTTATATGTTCAGAAAATTGTTTCTTATGCAGAATAATTTTTGTATATGACCTGTAACTTCTTTATTTCCTTGGTTTACATCCATGTATATACTTCAATATTTATATCTGTAGTCTTGTGTCTATTCACTTGTCTGTGAGGAGTAGGGGTATACAGTGTGGACAATTTAAACCTCAAATTTTCTGTGCCCTGAAGCTCCATAGTCTTCAAGTCATCATTCTTTAGTTTCCTGTTAGTTGTCACCGATCTTTTAAAACTCTTGAAACTCTTTACACTGCAAAAAATTGTGTTAGGATAGTAGTTTCAATGTAATTTATTTCATTATTATATCTATATCTATATCATTATATACATATATTTTCAATTCATATTTTCCTCTTAAATAAGTTTAACCTCATCCCAAACACTAATAAATTCAAATCACAATTTGATATTATGTGTGTGACACTCTATTAAATAATAAAATTAATATATATTTACAGATATGTACACCATTTAAGTCAGGGATCATAAAGATCCAGATACTAAATAATTTATTTTTTGTTACATTCAGTCTCTGGCACAACTATATAACTCTGCTGTTGAAGTGTGACGATAGCCATATACAATAAGAAGATAAATGGGCATGGTTTTGTTCCAATAAAACTTTATTAATAAAAACAGCATGCTAGATATGGAGCATGGGCTATAAATTTCAGAGCTGTGATCTGCACATGTGGCATATCATCATTCTTTATGTATTAATATTTTAATATAATTCTTTATGTTGATAAATATCTGACCCTTTTCTCCTCCATGAGTAGCACTCATCCTCAGGTATGGTATGTGTCTGCTAAGATCTGCACAATAGTAAATAAATTGAAAAAAAAATCATGCTGGTATTTCTGCTTAGGAAAGGACAGATATGTCTGCTGATTGGCATCTGAAAATTCTCCACCAGTGTTCTTAGTATAGTTTGAAAAAAAAATGTGGTGTCACTGAAGAGATTTGGAAATGTAAGAATATATGTGTAATAAAACATTACATTTATTACATTCGTTAATAAAATGTATTGTTGGCTATGTATCAGGCTTCACTATTAAAACATAAATTCACTGAGGGGAAGGACCTTGAATATTGTTTTGTTTCCCATATGTTCTTGCATACAGTGATTTTTCACATTTATTGAATAAACGTTTAATGAATTGGGAAGGATTTAGAAAATAAAGAAAAAATCACAAGAAATATTTTAGTAAATAATGTTCACATTTATTTGCAGACGGTTTCTTGTTAAAAATACAAAGTTCAGTCATGATATTAGAGATGCATTACAAATATATGAAAAACAAGAGATTATGTGGATTAGAAAGCAAACTACAGTGGATTCTTACAAACTTGATCATTTCCCAAGGGCTAGTTGTAACTCAAGTTGGTTGTAAGTCAATACAGCTGAGATCTGAATATTTATCTGGGTATACACTATAGACAACAAGAGGCAGATGAATATTCCATTAACCTAACTCCAGTTGTTTGTATGTCAGGCTGGTCATAACTTGAGGGTCCATTGTATATGTATCACAGACTACATGTACCTAGAAAATAGTTAACTAAGATAATAATAACTGAAGACTTCTCCTGAATACTTAGGAATATTTGAATATGGAATAATAGGAATATTTGAAAATGAATAATGTTAAAGTTTTACTATTCTTTAATTCAGTTTTTAATATGGTATGTAATATTCTTATTTGATTAACTAACATCTTTTTCTTTTCCTTGCAGCAAGATTAAATTTAAGAGGCCATTTAAAGAAGCACAGCATTTGTCTACTGAACACTAAAGTATCACTCAGGAAGATATTAAGTAAGTGAAAGTTATGAAAAATACTCTGGTGAATGTGTTCCATTAAAATTGCCTGTCATTTTCCCCAACGCATGCAGAGTTCTTACTATTCTCACCGAGCTTCTCTAGTTTGTTAGGCAACTAACATACCATTTGTATTGAACTCCCTATTTACTCAATATACCATATCAGTTTCAAATGGTTATGGGTAATCGTTTAAAAAAGGATATACTTTAAAAATAGCTTTGATAAATATTTACAAGACTGGCTCTAATGGATCTGACAGATACTTCCATTAATGGATATATGGAGGGGTTATCTCAGGAAAAAAGCTAGCACTAAAAATAAGATAAAGAGTTTATTGAAAAACACATTAGAACAGGATTCCCTCTACATTTTAATATCCAATTTGATGTTTAAAGAGTTGATCTTTTTTTAGTTCATGGTTATCAAACATTACTTGTACCAAGAAGCTAGGAAATAGTGTATCAGAAATAGTAATAATCTTTGTTACCTAGAAAGTACAGAAATGGCAAAAACGTGTAAAAACTAAATAACAAAATATAAATTCTAAAATTCCAAATGTATCAATGGATTGGATGATTTAGGGAAAGAGCAAAAAGAATTAAAAGAATAGCAGAAATTTGAAAAGATACTTCTTCAATGATGAAAATACAATAATTATTTACATAGTTTTTATAATTTATGTATTATAAAATATATGGATATACATAATCACTGTAACATTACAAGGTTGTTCAAAAAGTATCTTTTAAAAGTTATTATCTATCTATCTATTTATCTGTCTATATCTTCCTATTCATTTACTGAACAGTGCAATATATTCCTTTCTGGCTTATCTGTCCTTTTAAATTTTCCTGCACAGAGAATGTATTACTTTATAAAAACATTAATTATATTTCAATAATATAACATTTAAAGGTTTGCAGACCACTTTTTTTAAACCATTAATTAATCAAAACCTCAACTAGTCAATACATGACAAAAATGTTAGTGAAGCATAAAATTTCTACATTCTTATTTTTATCATAAATGATGTATGTTTATTAGAGTTGCACCTCTAGAAGTTATACGCTTATTGATAATGCAGTTTGCTTTTAAAAGTCAATCCATTCATGGCAGATAACAAGACATCTGGTGGCAGCTAGTGTCTGAGAGTATTGTTAGGCAGATGGTGAACAATAGTAAAGTTTTACAAAAGATCTTCATTGAAAAGCACAAGTAGGTAGCAATTTAAGAATCAGGCAGTTTCATTTGAACCAGGGATTTACATGGGCAAAATCCTCTTACAAGATTTCAGCTATTCTTCTGAAAGCATAAAGTGAAAGCATAAACTTGTCTCAAGGGGGTTGCACTGATATTTATTTAAAAGTTGCATGTACAAAAGCTCCTATGTCAAAACTTTAAATATCTTTGATAACAAATTTGTCAGAAGACATCTGCACTTTAAGCTTAACCCTTTAACTAGAGAAATATATGTTGTACTGGGGTAGCTTCTGGTTAGCTCCAGACCTTTGCCAGGACTCTGCCATTAGCTGAGTGTCCTTGGGTAAGTCACCCCATCTGAGTCTCTATTTTCTCGTGGGTAAAGAGAAACATTTAAATTACAAAATTCGCCAATTTGATAAATCTTAAACGAGTGTGTCACTGAAAAAAAGGTTCTTCTACCAATTTAAAAGTATGTGAAGTGGTCAGTCCGCTGCAGACAGGCAGGTCTGCGCACGCCCTACCAAGGTCCTGAGTCCCACGGAAGACGCCAAATCAGCCCGCTCCCTGAATACAATCCACTGGACCCCCCCACACCCTGCTCCTCTGTGTGGCCACCTGGTTCCACACTACAAAGATGCAGAGGACACTGGACCACAAGACCAAGGTACTGAGTCCCGCTGCTCCTGGCCCAGACGTAGGGACTTCTGGGCCATGGTCCCACTGCTCCTGGTCCAGAGGAAGGGGCTTCCTGGCCACCATCCCTCCTGCTGCACTCAGCCCAGAGGAAAGGGCTTTTGGGCCACTTTCTGTCCCGCTGCTCCTGGCCCAGAGGAAGGGGCTTCCGGGCCACCACCCCTCCCACCACTCCTGGGCCAGAGGTAGGGGCTTCTGAGCCACCATCCCACTGCTCCTGGACCAGGGGAAGGGGCTTCCCGGCCACCATCCCTCCCGCTACTCCCAGCCCACAGGAAAGGGCTTTTGGGCCACCATCCCTACCGCTGCTCCTGACCCCTGTACCACCTCTCCCAGCTCAGAGGAGGTAATCCATGCAGGCACCAACAGCCCCCTGCCCCTGCAGTCAAAATGAGAAAACACATAAATAAGTCTCAAAACCAGACTCCCAGATCACCTACAGCAACCCCAAAGGGAAATGAGATGGAACACTCTGATACTCAACAACCTGGACCCACTGAACTGGTAACAAAAGGGGATCTGGAAAAAATGAAATCAGAAATAATTTCTCAGATAACAGGAGAAATTGTGCCCCTAGTGCAAGACATGAGTAATAAATCTAGAGAGGAGCTCAGGAACATGATGGAATCCCAACATAGGAAACAAATGGAATCCATAAAACAGATGCAAATAGATTTCCAGGACATGAAAAATGCCATTGAAAGTCTGCACAGCAGAAGGAGCCAATGTGAGGACAGAATTTCAGGTATAGAAGATAAGATTGCAATTAGTGACCAGGAAAAGAAAAATTGCTTCAAAATTATAAGGGAACATGAGAAATCAATCCAGTAGCTGCAAGATGATGCAAAGAAGAATAACATAAGACTAATTGGAGTCAATGAAGAAACAGGAGAGAGTGCAGATGACATAAAAGATCTCTTAACAGAAATAATGGCAGAAAACTTCCCAAACAGGGAAAAGAGCTTGACATACAGATAAGTGAGGCATATAGGACTCCAAATAGCCTTGATCAAAAAAAATCTACACATAGGCATATAATTCTTAAGATTCCAGAAACTCAACAGAAGAACAAAGTTCTACAAGCAGTTAGAGAAAAGAAACAAGTCACATACAAAGGAAAGCCCATCAGAATCACAGCAGACTTCTCAACACAAACCATGAAGGCAAGAAAAGCTTGGAGTGACATATTAGAAGCCCTAAAAGAAAACAGCCTTGGTACCAAGGATTGAACTCGGGACCTTGCGCTTGCGAGGCAGGCAGTGGAATTGCTGAGCTAAATCCCTGGCCCCGAATATTAGAATTTATAGCAAAATAAGACACTTTCATGACAAAGAGCACCTTAGGAACTTCATGAATACCAAACCAGCACTCCAAAGACTTTTACACAATATCCTAGGAACAGACATTGAGGATCACAACCCCAGGAAGCAAAGCAGAATGAACCCATCTGGCATGACAAGAAATTAAATGTAAAGGGGGAGAACCCAACAAAAAGAAAAAGTCATGGCAATGACAAGTCAATACGTTTCAGTTATACCATCAATGTTCATGGTCTCAATTCACCAATCAAAAGAATTAGACTGGCAGAATGGGTCAAGAAGCAAAATCCAACAATATGCTGCATACAAGAAACACAATTCAAAAGGAAACTCATAGACTGAAAGTTAAAGGGTGGAAAACAATACTCCATGTGACAGGAACCCAAAAAAAAGCAGGAGTAGCTATCCTCTTTGCAGAGCAAGTAGATTTCAAACCAACACTGATAAGAGAGATGAAGAAGGACACTACATCCTTGTAAAGGGAAGAATCCAAGAGGAAGAGATGACAATCATAAATATCTCTGCACCAAACACTAGTGCACCCAACTGTATAAAACAAATATTAACGGACATGAAAAGTCATATATGCACTAATACAATTGTAGTGGGGGACCTCAACACCCCACTGTCACAAACAGATAGATCAACTAGACACAAAATAAGTAATGAAATACTAGAACTCAATCGAACTCTTGAACAAATGAACTTAACAGATGTTTACAGAGTCTTGCACCCCACAAAATCAGAATACACATTCTTCTCAGCTGCACATGGGTCATTCTCCAAAATAGACCACATACTCACACATAGAACATGTTTAAGTAAGTACAAAGGAATTGAAGTTATCCCCTGTATATTATCAGACCACAGTGAGATGAAATTGGAGATCCATAACAAAAGAAACTTGAAAAATTTCATAAACATGTGGAAATTGAACAACACACTTCTGAATAACCAATGGGTCACAGAGGAAATTAAAGAAGAAATCAGACAGTTCCTTCAATTAAATGACAATGACAATACAACATATCAGAATCTATGGGACACAATGAAAGCAGTCTTATGAGGGAAATACATAGCGGTGAATATGGATATTTGGAAAACAGAATGAGCCCAATTAAACAACCTGATGTTGCACCTGAAGCGTCTAGAAAAAGAAGAACAGGACAACCCCAGAGCTCATACAAGGGAGGGAATTATAAAGATCAGAGGAGAAATCAATGCAATGGAGACTAAGAGAACAATACAAAAAATCAATGAAGCCAAGAGTTGGTTCTTTGAAAGAATCAACAAAATTGATAAACCCTTAGCCAACCTTGTCAGAAATAGGAAAGAAAAAGCCCAAATGCATGCAATTAGGAATGAAAAGGGTGAAATGACAACTGACCCAGCAGAAATCCAGAGGATCATCAATACCTACTTCCAGAACCTATACACCAATAAGATGGACAACACAGAAGAAATGGACAGATTCCTAGATACATATGAATTACCAAAGTTGAACGAAGAAGACCTAAAAATTTTGAACAACCCAATATCAACCAATGAAATTGAAAATTTAATTAAAAACTTATCAACTAAGAAAAGCCTGGGCCCTGATGGCTTCACTGCTGAATTCTACAAGACATTTAGAGAGGAACTGCTGCCACTACTGTTTGAACTCTTCAATGAAATCGAAAGGGAAGCAATACTCCCAAGTTCATCCCTGGAAGCAAGCATCACCTTGATCCCCAAAGCAGAGAAAGGCCCAACCAAAAAGGAGAACTATAGGCCAATCTCACTAATGAACATAGATGCAAAAATCCTTAATAAGATACTGGCAAACAGAATGCAGAAGATCATCAGGAAGATCATACACCCTGATGAAGTGGGATTCATCCCAGGGATGCAGGGATGGTTCAATTTATGCAAATCAGTGTAATACACTATATCAATAGAGCCAAGGACAAAAACCGTATGATTATCTTCATAGATGCAGAAAAAGCATTTGACAAAATCCAACATGCATTTATGATAAAAACCCTACAAAAAATTGGAATAGATGGTCTCTACCTCAAACAGATAGAAGTCATCTATAAAAAACCAACAGCCAATATCATACTAAATGGTCAAAAACTGAAACCCTTCACACTAAAATCAGGAACAAGACAAGGATGTCCACTATCACCACTCTTACTCAATATAGTTCTGGAAACACTAGCCATGGAAATTAGACAAGAGAAAGAAATAAAAGGAATAAAGATAGGAAATGAAGAAGTCAAATTGTCATTATTTGCAGATGACATGATACTCTATATAGAAGACCCCAAGAACTCCACCAAAAGTCTTCTAGCCTTAATAATCAGATTCAGTCAAGTAGCTGGTTACAAGGTCAACACACAAAAATCAATAGCTTTCCTCTACACAAATGACAGACTCACTGAGAGAGAAATAGAGCAAATAATTCCTTTCACAATAGCATCCAAAAAACTGAAATACCTAGGAATCAACCTAACAAAAGAAATCAAAGACCTCTTCTCTGAAAACTATAGCACTCTGAAAAGAGAGATTGAAGATGATATCAGAAAATGGACAGGCATCCCCTGCTCCTGGGTAGGAAGGATTAATATAGTGAAAATGGCCATACTTCCAAAACTGCGATATAGATTTGATGCAATTCCAATTGAGATCCCAGCAGCATACTTCATGGACCTTGAGAAAACAATCCAAAAATTCATTTGGAATAAGAAGAGACCCAGAATAGCAAAAGCAATTCTAGGTAACAGAGACATGGCAGGGGGTATCCCAGTCCCCAACCTGCAACTCTACTACAAAGCTACTGTGATAAAAACAGCATGGTATTGGCAAAGAAACAGACCTGAGGACCAGTGGAACAGATTAGAAGATGCAGAAGCAATGCCAGACACACTGGGCCATCTCATCTTTGACAAAGGAGCCAAACACCCTCACTGGAGGAAAGACAGCCTCTTTATTAAATGGTGCTGGAAAAATTGGGCTTCAACTTGCCAAAGATTAAAACTAGACCTATATCTCTCACCATGCACTAAACTAAAATCAAAATGGATTAAAGATCTAAATATTAAAATAGAAACTCTGAACCAGTTGGAACAGAGGTTAGGTAGAACCCTTGAAGACATCGGTGTAGGAAACGATTTTATGAACAAAACCTCAGTTGCCCGTGAACTAGCACAAACAATCAACAAGTGGGATCTCTTCTTATTAAAAGGCTTCTGCACAGCAAGAGAAACCACCAGCAAGGTGAAGAGACAACCCACAATGTGGGAAAAAATTATTCACCTGCTCTTCCTCAGACAAAGGTCTACTATCTCAAATCTATAAAGAACTTACAAAGATCAGACCTCCCAAATTTAAAGAGCCAATCCAAAATTGGGCATCTAAAATGAACAGACATTTCTCAGACAAAGAAGTAGAAATAGCAAATAAATACATGAAAAAATGTTCAACATCATTGGTCATTCAAGAGATGCAAATGAAAGCAACGCTGAGATTTCACCTCACCCCAGAAAGAATGGCTGATATCAAGAAATCAACCATTAACAAATGCTGGCAGGGCTGTGGGGAAAGAGGAATCCTGCCCTATAGCTTGTGGGAGTGTAGACTGGTGCAACCACTGTGGAAATCAGTATGGAGATACCTCAAAGAACTAGGACTGGAAGTCCCATTTGACCCAGCTATTTCCCTGCTGGGGATCTTCCCCAAAGAATTAAAAGAATCATACCACAGTGATATATGTGTGTCCATGTTCATAGCAGCACAGTTTGTAATAGCTAAAACTTGGAAACAGCCAAAATACCCATCAACTGGAGACTGGATCAAGAAAATGTGGTGTTTTTATAAAATGGAGTACTACTCAGCCATAAAAAATGAGAAATTAGAGACATTTATAGCTAAGTGGATGCATATTCAGGTGATACTCTTAAGTGAAATAAATAGGACACACATGTATAAATACCAAATAGTTTCTCTGGTGTGAGAAACTGAAAGTGTAAATACAGACTAAATGTATAATAGGTAATGTGAAATAGGAAGAAAGGGGGCAAAGGGTAAGGAAGTGGGAGGGCTAAGGGAAAGGAAAGAAGGGAATGGGATTAATATAAGAAAATGGAAAAATAGGAACAAAATCTTTGTAAATAGGGAGGAATGGAGGGGTTGAAGGGAGGGCTGGGCAAGGGTGAAAAATAAGAACCAAGAGAGACTATGTAAAGGTGCAAATTTCCAATGATGAATGTCATTATATTGTATACCTAAAATGTACCAATGATTAGAATGAATAATCGATAATGTAAAGTAGGAAGAAAAGGTCCAAAGGGGTAGGGGTAGTGGGAGGAGCAGGGGAAAGGAAAAATGCTGAGAAATGGAAAAAATGGAAATAAAGTCTTTGTTAATAGGGAAGGGTGGAGGGGGTGAAGGGAGGGCTAGGAATGGGAAAAAAATAAGAACCAAGACGCATTATGTGAAGGTACAATTCCCAATCAGAAATGTAATTGTGTTGTATACCTAAAATGTACCAATAAAAGAATTTAATTAAAAATACGTGAAGTTATTCTAAAAACCTCAGAAACCATTTTCTAATTTTTGGAAATTTAAATGTATAATGCAGGTGGTGTTTTCCAGAATACATGTTAACTAGAATAAGAAGGAAAGCATTGTTCTTGAATAATTGTCAAATAATTTCTTCTAACGTTCAACCTTCATGCTTATAGAAGAACATCCAACTGTAATACGACATTTACTCAGAGGAGCCAATAGTGAGCGCACAATTCAAACTTTCTGACTTATCTTGTGTCATTCTTTTCTCTAACCCTGCAGACTGCATTGGGGAGGACAAATAGAACAAGAATTTCAAAAGCAAAATTATAAATTTTTATATCACGGAACAGTCTATGCTAAATATGTGACAAGTACTATTTATAACTTTACCAAAGCTAAAATCTGGTAAAATATATCAAAGAACTTTTTTCATAAAGTTTTTGACTTAGAAAAAGTTAGAACTCACAATTTAAGAATTTAACAAGAACAGTTTTGTATATTTTAAGGTGGTTTAATCACTAGATGGTTTTTGCTTATGTAGCCAATCAAGTCCTCTACTAAAAAATTTACCAACATTGTTAGTGAACATAGATCACAAAAGACTTTTTTTTCAAAATTTCTGTTTTCTCATTATATAGTACATATTCATTGTCAGGAGAGGAAAATAAATGTATAAGGTAGAAAAATGTCATTTATTTATCCTATTATTATTTTTGCAAATATTTTCTTATTCTTCCTTCTATAGAAATATATTTAAATAGTAAACATTCATAAATAAAGTATATGTATACATTACTAAATAAAAACATATTTTACACATCATTTTAGTATTCTGTCTTTTTATATATGTATTTTCTATCATATGTAATAGCACTTAGTTATATATTTCAATAACCATTATACCTCCTCTACCTTAAGATTGAGATTCATTAAGATTCATTGTATAAGAGGCACCATACTTACATATTTTTTCTCATTCATTTATATGAAGTCTCTTTTTATTTGAGGAATCTAAGGACTAGAGGGTTAAATTAACTTGCTGAAACTCGAAGTCATTAGATTATGTATTTTGTAATTTAAACCAATGCTTATCTTCAAAGCTTACATTCTAAAGCTATCTCCATATTGCCTCAATGTTTGTAAAGGATCCATACTTGTCCAAAATATAAATCTAAAAATTTAATTAATTTCCAGTTTTGAAGATTTAGTTTGTCATTCTATTTCTATTATTTTAGGATGTTTTTATGAACATTTTATTCACAAATTATTATGCTGATCTCTGATATTTCTTTGGAATGCATTTCAACACTATGCATACATTTTATAGTTATATATAATTTTCCAGCAATTTGCATTTCCATCAATGATTTTATATTTCAGAATTCTGAATAATGTACTCTCTTACCTGAAAATTTGAAGTTAGTTATCAATTATTTGTCAGTAATTTTTACAAACTTGCATTAATTTTAATATTAACACAATTTTTAAATTTTACACAGATAGAATCATGCATTTATACTCATAAATCAGTAGAAAAAATTTAGCCACTGTACTTGAACATGCCATTTTCTGGGAGAAATTTCTTTTTAGCCTTTGGCATGGATGAATCAACATATTCTCTATTGAAGCATAATTATAGACCATTTGATAGGTATTTATGTGTGTTCGCCACTTTATGTATGTATGTTTCTGTGTTTACATACATGGACCTGGTTTGATTAAAAGTTTTTGCCCTGGAATAGCTTTCCAGAAGACCCAAACCAACACACAAAGATTGAAGGATCAATGTATTCATGGAATTAACTAAATAAATATGACTACTATTAATATCCAAGACTTAATTTAAGAAAAATTTCAAGTTTCTTTCTTGCACAGAACATACATAGTTTCAGTACTAGATGTTTTTATAGATCACCTGTTAAGTCTTTATTTGAATTACATGTCCAAAACTTCTTTGCCAATAATTTTCATATTAAACTATTTAAGATTCTAAGTTAATCTGAAATTTCAATTCTCCAATATGAAGGATCTAATAAATATTATTTCTTGTTTAGAAACATTAAAACATGTAATTGTTTGTATTCATGGGAAAATAAATGTAGAGCTGCCAAAGAAAATTTTTGACAAAATAGTTTTTAAGTTTAGAGAGTGATTCTTTCCATTCTTTAGGTAGTCACCTTGATTTGTTTCATTTTTTTCCAATCATCACTGAATGAGGAGGTTCTGGCAAATTGCAATAAATTTGATTCAAACACAATTTACTTTGCATGATTCTAAGTATAACAGAGGCATTGCATTAGACTTTAAGAGATGGAATATGCATTTAGTATACCAATAACTACTTATAATGATTGCAAATATATTATACACAGCTCTCTCGGTATACCCGTTTACATCCATTGTGTAAATACTTCTGTCACAGACTGCGTGTTCTACACAGTTTTGGGAGATGTTCACATACAGGAGCCAACTTTACCGCATCAGCAATGCTAGTAAAACTACTGACCAGTTACAAATATAGTTGGAGGTATTTAGAATTTTTAAACCAAAATCCCTAAAGTTAACAGTTGCTTATACAAAGAATATTAGACACCAGGTCTATTATGTTATATATTTTATGGGACTTATATCTTCACACAAATCAAATATGTGAGATTATGCTAGGGTGTAATTTGTGTATAGGCAGCAGAATATTTTCTCTCTTACTTTGTCCCCATTCCTTTCCACTAGGCCCATCTTGGTTGTAACTTCAGATGTATTTTACATTAAAAAATTTCCAATTTCCATTTAATTTGTCTACTTTTATTTTGATGTTGTAATTTTTATTAAAAGAATTTATAATGCTATAAATGTGGTTTGTAATATCATATTTCTTAAAGTCATTTTGTTCTCACTTAGAACATTGAATTCTGATCAAGTGATAGGTAATATTATCATATTTACATATCTAAGGAATCAATGTTAATTGTCATAAAAAGACAACTCTAGTCTAAATTAATAATTGATCTAGTAATTGTAGAAATAGGAAATCATTTTATTTAATTATATCCTTTCAAGAGAGTTGATGTGAAAATATCAAAAAAT
This sequence comes from Heterocephalus glaber, assembly GCF_053883595.1. Taxonomy (NCBI): domain Eukaryota; kingdom Metazoa; phylum Chordata; class Mammalia; order Rodentia; family Bathyergidae; genus Heterocephalus; species Heterocephalus glaber. The sequence goes on along the minus strand of NW_028258156.1, from coordinate 15,767,760 downwards.
GTGCCTTATACTTCAGGAAATTATAAGATACATTAAACTTTAACATGGATTTGCTAACTGAGGGTGGTAAACCAGAGAGGGTACTTTTAGTGTGAAACTTTTAAATAAAATACTTCATTCTATTTTCTGAGATACCCCTCCAATCTATAGAAATAGATTAATTTAATCCCATACTTCTTTTTATTTTCTTTTGAACAAAGAATCTGACATTACTAATTCACTCCAGTGGAAGACTGATTGCCTATGTGAAACATTTCTATGTTTGCCAAATAAAGAGATTACTGTTAAAACAATCTTCTAAAATCCTTTGTTTCTCAAGACCCTACAATGTGTTTCTGCATATTTACGCGAGTTTGATTACATTCCTAGGATAATTTCACTTGGCTACCTGAAAAGTTACTAAAACATTGTGAAATTATTATTCAAGGTGCAATACATATCAAGTTCTACATGGAACTGTTTTTTTCTTGAAAAAAAAAAAGACTCTACAGTATCCAACATTCCATAATCATTGATACTATGATATTTAATTTATTCCTTTCAAATATATGTGAATTCAGACTTAAGTTTAGAAAGCTGTGTTCCTAAATTCAAAGTGTGAAGTTTGGGACCACCAAAATAAGTTCAAATAGGGAAAGCATTGAATGTCTATCTCCTTACAAACATACATGAAGTTATATTGATCATAATAAATATTTTCCCTATTATTTTTTCAAAAATTATACTGTGTCTTAATACATACAGTCATAGAGAGAGACTAAGATAGAACATATTGAATATGTATTTGAAGAATATGGACACAACAGACAAATTTGAATAATTGTGGCTGAAGTATCACTGTTGCGGACTAAACAAACACTTTTAATTACTCTTTCCATCAACATGTAGAATTTATTTCCCTTTCCTGTTGAATCTGGGCTTGTCCAGTGATAGCTAAAGAAATAGGATGTGGTAGAAATGACAGCATGCCTGTCACAGACAAGCTTTTCAAAAATACTCATAGTATCTATTTTCTTCCCTTTAGAATTTTTCACTCTTGGAACATTCCTTGGATCTCTGCTGCTGTGCTGTGAGAAAAACAAGCTACAAGTATAGGACACATGTTGAAGCTCCAATTGATAGCTGCAATTGAGCTCCTTGCCAATGACCAACATCCTACGTCAACCATGTGAAGTGGTCCTCTTCACTGTCCCAGCATAACTGAGCACACAGGTGATCAAGGCAGAGCCAATTCCACAGGAAGTAAGAGAGCATTGGTGTTAGCCCATTCAACACCAAGACTAGTGAGAAATTGCTGTTGTTTTAAGCCACTAAATCTTGGAGGGGTTTGTTAAGAAAGTAACTGAAAAAGTGTCTTCCGTGAATAAGGGTCAAGGAACCATAGGAATAGATGAGTGTAGGGGGCCCTGCCCCCCCGCTGGAACTCTTGAGTGCCTTCTACGGACATGCCCGGGCTTGCTGCAAATCTACCCGGCAACAAGGAAGTAGCCCCAGTACACTCCTCTTGCTCCTCCCCTCTCGCCCTACGGTATATATGTTGTAACAGCTTCCGCAATAAACGAGACTTGATCAGAAACCTGTCTTGTCTCCATCTCTCGTGTCCCCTGTCCCCTCTCATCCTCGCTCCCCCTCTAGGGTCTCCGTTGACTTACCCGCGGGCCAGGACAGATGAGATTTAATAGATTTATATGTGAAATGAAAGAAAAGAGGCTTAGAAGAGAATTCATGGGATTTTAAATTCCTTGACAGAAAATAAACAGGGTTTGTGGAATATGTTTAAAATATAAAAGAAAATCCAAGAGATTACCTTGACCTGCAGAGCAATGGACAGGATGAGAGGCCAGAGTTGAGTGCTAATGAGAGATCAAATAAGATATACTTGATAATTTTTTATTACTTTTAATGACCTAAAAGTTAAAAATGGCCTTAGCAAAAGTAGATTTTCAAACAATCAAAGAAGTTCAGACTGGAGTTAGAGGTAGTTGGAGAATGAAAGGTGATGAATAGAGAGAGTATATATTCCTTAAAGAACAAGGAATGTTGATATAAGATCTCTCTCTCTCTTTCTCTCCCTCCCTCCCTCCTCCTTCCCTCTTTCCTTGTCTCTGTATGAAACAGAGATAGAAATGGTAAAAGATTTAAATTATCAGTAAACAATGGTGAGAAGGAAATGAAAGAAATATAAAGTCATAGTAGGAGAAAAATAAGAATAATAATTTCCAGAAAATTATTTTTCTTTCCAGAAAAGTTGTAAAACCACAGATATTTATTTAGGCATTATCTACATATGCTGTCCAAACACACAATTACATCAGAACAATATTTGTTATATAGCAGACTTTGTAATAACTTAGCTATATCATGGATCACAGCCAAATTATTCACTGAACTATCAAAATGCCCTAGTTAAAATTCTTGTTATAGAATTCATAGAGGACATTTAAGATTTTTGGAGCTCAAAATTGTATATCTTTCATAATTATAGGCAGTTTCTTCCTGCTAGGATAGACAGTAAAATCTACCTTTTGTGTAGATCCTTGCTTTTTGGAAAATAATACTTGAGTAATGTTCATAAGTATGAAAAGTAATCTACTTACTGATATGAAAAAGTATAGAATATTTTTGCTTGGCAAGCTTCTGAGAACTATGCAAGATTGTGTGTAAAGTTCATGCTCTTCCCAAAAGTGTATCTATTTGACAATGAATTTATACACATGCAGAAGAGCCTGCTAGGAACAGAATGGCCTGTACACTGGTTCTTTCTTTGAATGAATTGTTTCATTCAAGTACGATCAAGATGGAGCAAAGAAAAATAGCATGAAGCTGAGGGTGGGGTTCTACAGTGACTTGGGATTAACCCGAAGATGAGACAGAGAAGATATGTTCCTGTGTACATCATGTACCTGATCGAAGAAGCCCTCCTTATCCACCTACCCTTGTACTGTGGAGTGTGACCAGGGGAAAAAACCAGAAAGGTCTGCATGGAGCAAACCATGTTACATTAAGATGAGTTTTCCTAGAAAAATCCTGAGCAGAAAAGAATCCATCCTCTCTTGTTCCTGGAGATTTCTTGCAATGTGAGAAAATGGAGTTTGATAGAACTTGAGCAGATTAGACTCCTGGCCACCAATTTTCCTATACCTCTCCATTATGGTTTAGATCTAAAAAAAATTCCTGCAAAGGATCCTGTGGGGCATCTGAGTGGTACAGAAACCTTTAGGAGATGTAGCCTGAAGGAAGGAAGTCAGGTCACCATCTGGTGTGACCTTGAAAGAAATTATTGGGGTCTGGGCCCTTTCTTTCTCTCTCATTCTTCTTCTTCCCAGCTGTCATGAGGTGAACTGATCTCAAAGGGGCCAAATATCATGTACTGAAACCTCTGAAACCATATGCCAAAATAAACTTTCCTCATTTAATTTCCCCATGTATTTTGTCACAGTGGCAGAAAGTTGATTAATATATACCCTCCCCTGTTTGGATTACCTAGTTCCCACTCTTAATTGTGCTGTTTTCTCCACTATTTAATTTAGGGTTTTTTTAGGAAATAAATTAACCAGAGAATTTTCATCCTATTCTCTTCTGACTTACAGAACTTGGAACTTTCAATTTTCAGGAAATCATAAAAATTAGGTTAAGTAGAAATTATAAAACCAGTTTAAAACAACATATAAGATGATTTATTGCTGAGATTATTTTATGAGACAAAAACATGACAGGATTTTTTTTCAAAATGCATAAGCAACATTTGCTCAATTCCTCCTGCTACAGCTGAAAAAATGTAAGCAAATGGGAACATGGACAAAATGTGTAGTTCTTTTAAGTAATCAAACATCCATTCATTGATTCCTAGCCCAAGCAGAGCAAATCAGGAAGTTTTCATAAGCTCAAGGAGTTTCCCAGATATGTCTTTGTGCTGGCTTAACTTCTACCAATTACCACACTTCCTAAGCACCTTCAATATTTTGACAATAATTGCAAGTGCTGTCAAAGTTAAAATAAGTGCTTTAAAAATACGTTCTGGAGAGTAAGACTTGAACACTATTCACGAAGTGCTAAAAGATTTTAGTTCTATGTCCTAATTATTAATGAGGATAAAGACACAGAAATAAGAATACATTTGCAATACCAATTGTGCTGTCTGGTTGACCTAGCTCCAATTCACCAATACGGAGAAGAATTTTCAAAATGTTAGCTAAATCCTCTTGTATTAAAATGATGTAATAACAAGGAGAGAGAAAATGTTAATTTCTCTGACACGATCAACACATATAGCTTATGTGTATTGAAATACCACACTCTATCCCATAACTACATGTAATTATTATGTGTTAATAAAAGTTTTAATGTTGAGATGGAAAGATAACTTTCCTGATTTGATCAATATACATTGTATACTTGTATTAAATTATCACATTGTGCCATGAGAATTTGCACAAAATTAAAATAAATAAAACTTATAGGCCCTATACAAAAATAAATAAATAAATAAATACAATGAAGTCAAGTCATTTTCTAAATTGTTGAAGATGTACCATTAGAGCAATGATTCTCACCTGCTAGGGATTTTTCTCCCTGGGAGACATTTGGCAATATCTGAAGGGATTTTCTGTGACGATTTGTGGTGGTGGTGGTGGTGGAGGGCTGTGGCTGGCATGTATTGGCTAGAGACCAAGCATGTTGTTAGACATCTTTCAGTACACAGGCCAGTACTCTGCAACAAGGAATTATTTGTCCCAAATATCGCTGGTGCCACATTTGAGAAATCTTGAGTTGGTGTCATCACAAAGTTCAAATTCTTTCTTTTATTTATAAAGTTCCCTCTGCTATGAAATATTAAAATAGCATCGGCAAGTAGGAGGACGTTTATCTTCCAATCCAGTATGATATTCAGGGCATGGACTAGAGAAATGCTAAGGCTATACGTGAAAACAATGGTATGCTATTTAAACTATAAGCATAAAAGGGTTTGTCTGAGGCGCTGAAATCTTTGTACTATTTGATCATTTAGATGAACTGAAATTTAAGATTGCTTTAAAATATGGGTTAACTGCAATATTGTGAGTTCACAACAAACTTTCTAGCATGTTTTAAGCGTTTACTTTCCTCATGAAAAAATCAAATAAGATCCTGAGGACCTTAGCAACAAACTCAGGACCTTGCGCTTCCAAAGCAGGAAGTGGCACCACTGAGCTAAATCCCTGGCCCAATGCTCTTTTAACTAACATAAGTTCAACTGATTAGGAAGCTAAATTACATCTACAAAATCCCTTCTCCTTTGCCTTATAACAAAATTTCACCACTAGAGTAACACCTGCTTTGTTCACAAGTCTTACCTATACTGAAGGGCAGAAGTTTCAATACTGGAGGAGGAATCACAAGGCCATCTAAGGTCTCAAGCAGCTGTATTGGAAAATCTTAAGAAAACAACATACACAGGAGAGATCCCAAAGAGGAGAATAAAATGTTGTGAAAAAACGTTAGTAGACTCACAATGCGGCTATTTTGCAAAGGCCTAAACACGGCCAGTGTTCCTAAAGGAAAAATTACCATGTCACAACATTCTTCAAACTGTTTCAGCTACAAGACAAATCAGTTAGCTTTAGTTTTAGTAAGACCAATAGCAAAATAGAACACATTTCTATTCAAGTACCTATTGATGAAATTTTTAAACCAGGCCAATAATGACATAAGATATAATAAATATATTTTGACATGTGCACAAATTTCCTAAAATAAAGATAGATACTTCGGCCAATTATTAGAACATAACAGATAAGCCAGGCCTATACCTGAAAAAAAAAAAGTTTTTCTTAAAAAATAGAGAAACAGTATCTATTACATAAATAAAAGACTCAAAAAAAAATTGTCAGAGTTAATTTCTTGTGAATAGAGTCTACATTCCCAGTCATTTCCTCAAAAATTATCTTCACTAAAATGTTGCAAATTTTTATGACTGTGACCACCATTTAGTTTTTTGTTTTAAACTATCATGGCATTTAATTAATAATAAATCCTTCTAAAATAATGTTTAACTTTTATATATCTCAATTTAAGGGAAAGAAATAAAAGAGAAAAGTTAGGAGAATAGGATATTATTTTTACTATAATTAATTTTCATAATTTTTTAAAAATTCAGACTATAGAAAATAACAATAAACAAAGTCAGTTTCTTCCTTGGTTGTTGTGTAAAATTGTACATAGCATAGTTTTTAAGTGAAAGTAGAGTTCTCATTCCTGTATTTATAATGATGGCTTTTAGTCTATTGATTTAAAAACATAGTTTGCTTCTCTTTCAACAGGAATTATGAGATCACTGATAAAGCTTAAGCTCATATGTCTTGATAGAGCTCCATTCTTTGTACCAGTTATACACTGTATGTATCACATAGTTTTAATTATTTGTAGTTCAGAGGAAAGGGCTAGCTCGGTGATTTGTGAACTAATGGTAAAATCCCAGTCCACAAAACTAGCTGTACAATTAGAGTTTATTTCTGAATATTTATAGATCATTCCAGAATTAGGATAATAATGTGATGCTCAAATATAACAATGAAAAGCAAGAAGAGTTCCTTTTGGAAATGTAGAGCAACAGATACAAGTCTCACATCCCTCTGGACCAGGACATAAATCAGGTAAAAATATCGCATTTCATACTGAGGCAACCCTCTATTCGAAGGGAATGTGGCTTGCAGAGGCCCGAGAAACACAGCACAGTGTAGCCTGTAGAGTGTACAAATAGCCCTGTGAACAAGGTTAATCAAATGTGCAGTGTGACTCAGGAGAAAATGCCTGCGATGGCTGACCAATTCGATTCATATCTCCTCATGGAGATCCATAATGTCTCAATTCTTAATTATCTAGTCTTTTGTGCTTTAGAAAAATGGCCAATAAAATGTCAGCCAAGAAACACACTGTTCATCCCTTTCAGGTTTATTTTAAACCTATTGCACTTAGGCTAGAGCTAAATCAATTTTTCATGAATATCTACCCTAGTAGATTGCACCTGGAGCCAGTTCAGATCCCCAGAGAATTTTAAAAAAGAGATTTATCAAGTAACAAGTAACACCTCAGGAAAAAGAAACAGGGTTTTTAATTGCTTTGTGCGCTCCATAATTGAAGGCAGGCACCTTCTTGAGGCGCTCTCCGCCAGGAGGAGTGAGACTCCACTTGGCCCTGCCTAATTAATCCTGTGATACAAACCTTCTGGCTTCAATTTTCACATTTCTATCTCTTTTTAGAGGTGATAATAAAACTAAAAATTTATGTTGGTTACTGTATGACTATAACTGCGCCAGCGGAACACAAATAAAGCCATATGGGCGAAGGAGACCTTGTCTCCACATTTCTGGTTTCCCTGGGATAGCAGGCATGAGGCGAGCTTCAAATTAACAAGAAAAGGTAGGGAAACTCAGTAGCAGGGTGAAAGTGCGGGTCAGCCCTTCTCGTGAGTTTGCTCTGCTGCGATGACTCATTGAAACATATGCTTTTTTAATGACAAATAAAAAAAATTCTCAAAATAGAAATGTGCACTAGGAAATCTCAACGGCTCAGTGACTTCGTATCACTAAACTGCACTGGAGCTTTTAATGAGAGTCAAATTGGGCAGCTGAGCTTTTGAAAAGCTGTCGGAGTGACGAGTGCAGGGTCTATTATCTTAATAGCTTACATGTTAGTCCTAGTACAACACACCCCGCGGAGCGCTGTCCTTCCCCAGCCAGGCCAGGGGCGGAGCCCCGTGCCTCACCCGCCCCACATTGTGAGTGGGCTACTCTGTAGACACAGCTCAAAATTATTTTGCTTTCATGAAGAACTTTGATTTATTATTCAATGTCCTGTGGAATGAAGTTACATAAAGAGGAGGTGGCACTAAAGGAGGTGTTCCTTTAGTAAGACATAGTTCATGCCCGGGTAAAATCCACATGCGAAGAAAGAGCATGTGGATTTGTCCTAATATTAGAAATGACATATCACATGTGTGTTTCTTAAAACAAAATATGAAAACACAAGATTTCACTGTCATCTATCATTTCTGTGGTGTTTCTCTACGTAATATTTATGTTTCCAAGGTGAAATGCCAATAATGTAGTATTTTCTTAGGTTGGGGTAAGAAACCTGAAAGACATGCAGTATTATATACCATGCTGTTCATGTATAACTCACACATTTTTAAAAGGAGAGAAATATCCAAAAATTGTGTTACTTGTAGTACATACTTAAGATTTTCACAGGCTGTCTCACTTTATTTAATGTTATTTCTTTTAAATATATTTATTTATTTTTAAGAATTTCCACCTTTTTTGCTGAATTTTTAAAAATATGGGAGCCATCTGGTGGTCAACAAATTATATTTTTTCTTTAAAATAAATACATCTTGTGTTTCTTACAAAATAAATTCCTATTCCATTTTATCATGTGGTAAGTTCTTTTCCCCAATAAAAATATTTTAACCCATTCCCTTCAACAGCTCAGCTGATAGAACAGAGAACTATAGAAGTATTTTAATAAAGGTATTAATCCTCTGCTCCCATCAGCTTAAATAGTTTGAACATGAAAATAACTTACACTCTACTCATATTTTTACAAACATGGATTATTCTTTCTATATATTTCGTGTATGTAACAAGTGCTTTCTATCATGTAATAAGTTGGCAAAAATATAAATACACAGTCTTTACAGTGACAATTTTGATACTTTTAAAAATAAAACAAGTGATTTTTATCAATTTTTTTTGTAAAAGGAAAGCTTTGGGAACTAGATTTAAGCTTTTATAAGTCTACACAGAAATGAAATAAAATTTAAAAAGCAAAGACTAAAATGCAAATACCAAGGTTCAGATCCTGGCCAATGATATATGAGAAAACAAAACAAAATATCATTGATAGCAGTTGTTGAATTTCTACACATCTTGTTCATGTAGACCTAAAATAAGCTATTCACTTTCTGAACTAGTATATTATACATGTATATATGCATATATATTATAATCTTCATCTGTTGTGAATATATTAATACATAAAAATTTCATCCTAATCTCCATCTCCAGATTAAACTGTTGTTTATAGTTACACTGCTATAAACTTCTTGTTATCATGAAGCTTGGTTAATAGTTTTTACTTCCAGTTAACACCTGAATATTTACTTTATTGCTGGTTCTTGAATAAGCCCTTTTAAAAATGATCTCATTGAGTCCATGTAAAATATTACCTCATAGGTACTATTATTCTCCCATTTAACTAATCAGACATATAAGGCTCAGTGAGTTATGAAATGTCAATAAAAGTGACTAGCCTTGGCTTGACCTCAATTATTATTCCAACTACTATGCTTTTATCTATTATTCAAAATCAAGTGACAGCCAGTCACTTGCCGCTTTTCTGTTTCCAACAACATAGTGATGATGTCGATCAGTTTTGAATTAGTAGGGAAGGCATCCACTTTGTAAGCCAAATCTGTTAGCCACTTATCAAGTGAGGTGAGAAATAAATTAATAGGAGGAAATCAAATGTCTGTGTAATTGGCATCTGTACTTTAGTCCATCAGCCACGCTTTCTCCTCCTCCCTTGCAGTCACTCATCTCTTCCCTTGCTCAACTCTGGGGAGCAGAAGGAGCTCCAGTCTGCAGGTCAGTCATGTAACCTAGGCCTGGCCACAGGGACAAGAGGACAGAGCCGTGACAAGCAGAGTCGTTCTCTGGGGTTTTAAGTGTAATCCAGAAGGAAGGGTGGCAAGAGCTCCTTCCTGGAAGATCCCTGAGTTGGAGAAACCTGACCATGAGGCTGAAGCTCCACTCACCCCTGGCCTCATGCAAGGCCTCCACACACTCACACTCCTCAGTACTGAGGGACCAGAAGGGAATGAGAAGAAACACACACAGCAACAAGAAATGAGCAATGAGGACAGCAGATCTCAGGAGCCTGCACTGGAGCCTGTCCCTTTGTTTGCCCCAAAACACTCCAAAGCAGAGCTGAGCCCTTAGAAGTTCCTCCAGTTGTTGAGGCACCCAGCACTTCCTGCTTTTTGGGTGTAGTTTTTGCCGCTGCTTTTCCTTGAACTAGTTTGAGTTGGTGTTTTGTCACTTGAGCACAAGAAGCCACTAGATTGTACAACTGCAAAATAAGAAGTTTCTATATGGTAGGATAACCACTGTTGGCCCACACTGTATTTGGGCATGCTTTAGAATAAACATTTTCCCTAGGAAAAGAGCCAGTGTGCCTGCATATGGCAGGGGAGTGTGACACAAAGCACCAGACTGGTTTCGGCAAACACAGGAATGAGGCAGTTTCCAAAGGTTCACAGTTTCAATCCCCACTGGCGCGCAGTTTTTGTGTTTATCTCACTCTTATATGTGTAAAACTGGACTCAAAATGTGCACAAAACAACACCACACACACACATGCACACACACACACACACACACACACATACTTCTTCATTATTTTGCTAAGATTACAGGCCAGATGTAATTCTTAGAATTTAAAAACTGTATCTTCATAGTCTATTGAGACAGGAGAGTGGCAGACATATTGTAGAAAAGCATAGTGTTAATTTGAAAGAAGTCAGAACCAATTTAGTATTGTGACTAGAGACATAGTCACATGTCAAGCCAAAAAACATATGCCTGCGAGTTGGATCACTGTAGCTCAGTGTCCTGATTTTCCTGCTGGTCTGCTGGGTAAGTTGGTTAGTCACTTTGAATGTGCATTTTCTTTTAAATGTGAAAGAAGAATAACAGTGTCATTGTCAAGATTGGTGATAATCTATGGAAAGAACCTCAAACAGATGTGCAATAAATAACAAGTGTCGCTGTGGTTACTATTAGGAGTAGTATCAGCGTAATTAACGCTGCATATATTTTGGTTAACTAAAACACTAAAAATAAAACATAACAAAGAAAAAAATGGTTTCTGTTTCTTTTATTTACCAATTTTGCCTTTTCTGAGTACTCACAATAATTTTCTGAAGGTACTCACAATTAAAAGTAATAGATGGAAAATACAGTGCTGAAGCCTAATAGAATATTATCATTATTGCAAATGTAAATATTGTACTGTGACTGCATATTTTCCCAGTACATGTTATTTAAACTAAGATATTTATCTCCAAATAATCCATTTTTGTTGTTTCCGAAAATATGGTGAGAGGGCTGGGAATTTAGCTCAGTGGTTCCGTCACCTGCCTCACAAGTGCAAGGTCCTGAGTTCGATCCCCGGTACCAAAACACAAAACAAAACAAAACTGTGAGCTGAAAATATGGTGAGAGAAATTTGATAGTATAAGAAGCCACCCCAATGGGATTCATTCATAGGATGGTCATAATTTTTACTCAATCATTAGAATGTATACATTTGGACAAAATTATGACATGAAAATATTTAATCTGACAAGGATTTATTTTGAACAGAGCAAAGCCAAATTTGAAAGTGACAGACGTGTGACAAAATAGCTTAGTGGTTTCCCAACTTGCCTGCTTATTGCAAACACCATAGTTTTACAAAGTCCTCATTCTTTAGTCTTATTTTCCAGCCACATACTAGAAAAGCATTTAGTTATATGGAGCATGGTCTTAGCTTGGAAAATAATCCTGTGTGCAGGATTCCAGTGTGCAGTAAGTTTAGAAAACATTGGATAAGCTTCTCTCCCTTATGATCTTTCATAACTATGTCATTTTCATCAGACCAACTACATTTATGGGGGAGATTTGACTTTTAAACAAAAAAATAAAAACCAAAAAGCTTTTTTTTTTAATCATTGAATCAAATTAATGTGTTCCACTTCACTAACATTCAGCACACACTGGTGACCACTGAAGAGGAACAATAAAAGTACAGGGGACAGATTTTGTCTTAAAAATCTTTGTAAATACAGTTCACAAGATGGAATAACAAATATACATAAAACGAATAACATTCTAAGGGTTTCTTCAGCAACAATGATTCTGAAAGGTCATCATCACTTGAATGCATGAAAATATTTTTGAATGTAAGGGAACCACATAGCTGCAGCCATTGGAGAGGGATGCCAGATACTTTCCCTTATATTCACCAACATTTCTCTAGCAAACTTGATTGAATTTTTTGTTACAAGTGAGCCTGTTTCTTTATCAGATAAGTAGAAACTGCTTAATTGATTTTCACCCACTAGGAAGGTGGAGAGGTAGCTTCAGATGTGCAGCTGTTTTCTGACTTACAACAACACTTTCCCTATACCTTGTATCTACCACATGGTTCTATCTGTGTGGAAATCATCAATACATCCGCTGATCCTATCACTGATAAGAGCCATAGTATTGATGGGGAAAGTCTACATTTCTACAAGTTTCTTTGGTGCTTTTGGAAAATCCCATCTAACACCACAGCTTAGTATTAATACAATATTTCTAAATTTTATGTCTCAAGAATGTTGTCTCTACCTCAGGCACAATAATAAGGATTAAAGCTGATAATGAAGAGAAGCAGATTTAGTACATATTATGTATGCTTTATACATAGTAGCTATTCAAAATGCTTGCTTCCAAGGCAAAGATGATGTCAACTTTTGAAATGATTTCTAATTTTAAGAGTACCAACCAGGTGTGGTGATTTACGCCTATAATCCAAGCACTGAGGGGGCTGAGGAAGGAGGATCTCAAGTTTGAAGCAGGCCTGGGCTTCAAAGGAGGTTCAAAGTCAAGTTGGACTGCATAATGAGACTGTTCCAACACAGCTCCTAGCCCGAGTTCTCCTTTAAAAAATATTCATTGGGCATTTAAAAGAGAAGCACTATTTCACTTTACTGATATTAGTACTATTTGCTGGTTTTCCTTAACTTTGGTATGTTTCCCTTAATTGGGGATCAGTGCTTCAAAAATGGATAATTGTAGGTCCCAACATGGTGACCTAAATGACCAAAAGCTATTTTGCCTAAAGTAGGTTGAGAAAGAGATGTGTATATCATTAGCAGTGGAATAATAGTTTCTTTATGCCCTTCATTAAATCTTCACTCTTTTTTCCCAGAAAGAGTAGAGGAAACCAAAGTTATAGAACATCTGAACTCTGTCCAAACTTTAGTTGTATTTTTAAATTTCATGTTAGAATGCATAATACATTAACGCTATACAATTTTTATTGTGCTCACTTTAAAATTTATATTAAGTAGATTGTTACATTATGGTAATATACTAAATTACCTAAGGCAAAGTAATACAATGATTAACTGACTATAAACATTGGTTTATGGTCAGTTTATAAAGTATCACAATGATTAACACCATGCTTTTTCATAACAGTAGAAAATTGCAAGATGAAATATCTGTGGATTGACTCAGTGCCATTAGGAATAATAAACAGTGGTATAACTCAGTGTCAGGTTACATCTTGAGAGTAAACTTTGTTTTAAATCTCCTCTCTAAGTGGTTGAGGAATTCATTAATTTAAAATGCCCAAGGCCTAACAAACAGGAAATAGAGAATGCAAGTAGTCATACAAACATATAAAAAAAAATAGCATAACTATCATTTTAAAAGTATTTTTTCCAGTGTTTTGCTGTAGAAGATCAAGAAAACATCAATGTTATTTATTGTGCTCTTTAGATGGTGAAAATATGTAAACTGATAGACTTAAGATTTACAGCTCACCTTTCAAAAATAGATTCAAAATAGGACACAACTTTAAAAAATAAACACAAAGAATTGAAAAAAAATCAGACCCCCCCCAAATTCAAAGGTCCAATTCAAAAATGGGCACCTGAAATGAACAGACATTTCTCAGACAAAGAAGTAAAAGCAGCAAATAAATATATGAAAAAATGCTTAACATCACTCGTCATTCGAGAGATGCAGATGAAAACAACACTGAGATTCCACCTCACCCCAGAAAGAATGGCTGCTATCAAGAAATCAACTAATAACAAATGCTGGCGGGGGTGTGGAGAGAAAGGAACCCTTCTCCATTGTTGGTGGGAGTGCAGACTGGTGCAACCACTGTGGAAATTAGTATGGAGATACCTCAAAGAACTAGGACTACAGATTCCATTTGACCCAGCTATTCCCCTGCTGGGTATCTTCCCCAAAGAATTAAAAGAATCATACCACAGTGATATATGTGCACCCATGTTTATAGCAGCAGTTTGTAATAGCGAAAGCTTGGAAACAGCCCAAGTGCCCATCAACTGGAAACTGGATAAAGAAGATGTGGTTTTTTTATAAAATGGAGTAATACTCAGCCATAAAGAACGAGAAACTAGAGTCATTTATAGCTAAATGAATGCATATCGAGGCCATACTCTTAAGTGAAATAAATAGGACACACATGTGTAAATACCGAATAGTATCTCTAGTGTGAGAAACTGAAAGTGTAAATAAGGATTCAAATAATTAAAATGAATAATTGATAATTTGAAATAGGAAAAGGTCCAAAGATATAGGGGTGGAGGGAGGGGAAGGGGAAAGGGAAGGAGGGAAAGGAAAACTTACGAGAAAAGAAAAACAATGGAAATGAAATCTGTGTAAATAGGGAAGGGTGGAGTGGGTGAAGGGTGCACAGGTAATGGGGAAAAGAAATAAGAACTAAGATACATCATGTACAGGTACAAGCACCCAATGATAAATGTAAACATATTGTATACCTAAAATGTACCAATAAAAGAATTTTTTTAAAAAGACTGAGAAAGTTTTAGTTCATCTTTTCTGCAGCATAATGTAACAAAAGGATTGTTTGTAGAGACGCAGGTGACACAGAGAAATAAACCTGGAGATGTCACATATTTACATTGCCTTTTGATATCAAAGGGTTGGCAAGTAAATGGACTCTCAGGAGAAAGAAAATAGGGATCAGCAAGAAAGTTTTTAGAAAAATTGCAGAGGCAGACCCGCTGGAGAATGCCATAACAAAATTGTCTGAGCTTGATTTCATCCTTGGCTATATATCTGTTGTGCAACCTTAACCAAATTACCTTAAATTCTTCATCTGTAAAATGGATGAGAAGTCTCTCAGTTGTTGAATGGATTATGTGAAAGTTGCATAGTGATTGACCTATAATAAATAACCAATAAAATACAGCTAATTGTATTTATACTATCATTATAACTATATCTTGTTGGGTACAACTCATTAATTATTACTGGATTCTAATAATAAGGAATAGTTTTAATTTAGAAAAGGACTAATGTGAAGATTAGTAAATTCAGCTCAAGAATACTGACTGGTGAAAACGATGTGAGCTGCTAAAATGTGTTGAAATTCTAAAATATACAAGTTATCTGTTTTATATTGCACAACCTTCATCTTCTCACCTTAATATTTGCCTGTTCCTTGGAAAAGTATATGGAAGGATTCAAGGTCCTTTCCTGAAAAAGAACTTCTGTTATAGACACTCGTTTTTCAGTGGTTAATCCATCAGACTACCATCATATATGCTTTTGTCTACCTCTCCCTAGACTATGGGCCATTTTCTCGCAAATGCTCAGATCTGCAATCCCAGCTCCAACACAATCCCATGCCCCTATTAGATGTTGAGGTAAGATAGTTGTGCTAACAAGTAATGACTGGAGAAAAATAGAAATAACATTTTTAAATTCATGAATTTTACTGCTGGTCAGTATTTAGCTAATGGTTTCACTTCCATTTGTTACATGCATCCATTTACCTGTTCATTTGCTAAACTGTTTCTTTTTTTCTATTATCTAAAATATCAATGAATATCAAATATTAATTGAATAGTTTGATCACTATTTTGCCATGGTACATTTCTCAGAATTAAAAACGTTGATGTAAAATGAGTGATACTAGACTATTCAATGTGGCTACAACAATATTGTGTCCTAAAAAATAATAAAATGTAAATGCATTGGTTCTTGTTGCCTAGAAAAATATGTCAATCTAATGCTCTTGGACATGAATAGGTTGTATGTCAGACAAAATGGTCATCATATATAATGGTCAGCCATTTTATATCCAAAGAAAGATAGATTTTAACATTTCTTGATCATGATGATCAAGAAAATTTTTCTTACATGGTAATCAAATCCAAGTTGGTGAATTAATTTGTTGCTTTACTTGCCCTTCAAACCTATACTAATAAAAAATAAAAATTGCAAAGAATTGGAGAATAAATTCATACTATAATCATGCATAAATAACTTCCTAAAACAAAACTCTCTAGAAGTGTGGTGTATGATCAATTTTTTAATTGAGGTACAATGAGACAAGTACAGAAGTTTGAATAACCCCACACACATGCACATTTAATGGCAACGTGTATGTTTTTGTGATTCTATTTTCTCTTCCTTATTCATTTCCTATTTCTTTTCTCTTCCTTGTTTTGATTATATTTATGGAAACTTTGTGTCAGTTGAATCTAATAATGAAAAGTGAAGCTTTATTTTGCATGTCTGTTTTTAAAG
The DNA here is from genome assembly GCF_053883595.1 of Heterocephalus glaber. NCBI lineage: Eukaryota > Metazoa > Chordata > Mammalia > Rodentia > Bathyergidae > Heterocephalus > Heterocephalus glaber. The sequence continues at coordinate 15,751,381 of NW_028258156.1, read as the reverse complement.
TTTATTTTCTAAGTAGTTCATCTTTATAGTATTTAAAAAATGTCAATTTGTGAGAAATTTAAAAAGAAGAAAAGTAAAAAGGAAACTAGTCCTTTCTCACAGATAGTTTGAGAAGCACTATCCTAGAGTATGATGCCCTTTGTCCCACATTACATATTTTCTTTAAAAAACTATTTGTGACTTGTTAGATAATTTGCAATCCTTTTTTTAATCTTCCGCAGGTGCTGCATTCCATTTGTTATTTGTGTGGTCTGTACAAATATTTCATTAATAAACCACAAAAAGACTGAATTCAGGAACAAAAACAAATTTGATGAGATTATTTTCTTGATTAAAATGCTTTAGTGATGTTACATTTTAAAACATGTTGAATGAAAATGTTTCAGTGATGTTACTTTAACAAGCACCTTTAATGCTTGTTAAATTGAGACTCTCACACTCGCTAATATTTTCTCTTTAAGTGTCAGGCTATAGGGAATTTCCTCCAGAAACCTTGTCCTCAAATTGTTAGTACTGTTTCTCTTTCACAAAATTTACTACATTTGTGAAATATTTTTGATAGCTGTGTTTTCACTGGACATTAACTCTATAAGTACAATGAAACTCTGCCTTATGCTTTTGCATTCTCAGAACCTAGCAGTGTCTGACACTTAGGGGATTCCCACTATTTATTAAAGGAATTAATGAATTAAAGAGTATATAAACCAGTGACTTAGAATGACAAATTCTCATACCTTCTTCTTTTCTTTCATATCTTTCTGCACTATGCCACATAATATTTGTTGCCATTGTAATGTTGCTAATTTATAGACAGAACAATATAGCCTCCCTCGGTCTTTATAGTCATCATTATTACTCAGTCAGGTTTTTCTTTCTACAGTATTGATTGTACAAAAGAGATTGTTTTGGAAAAATTCAGCCTTTTGTTTTTGACATTTCTTTTTTGTTTGATTTTTTTTTTCTGGTAGCAGGGATCAAACTTGGGACCTTGTGCTTGAGAGGCAGGCACCAGAACCACTGAGCTAAATTAAATCCCCAGCCTAGCTTTTGACATTTATTTGGCTTCTCAAAGATGTTTTAAATTCAAATCCTTTTTCTCAATATCACAGACAAATTTATTTATAAAGGAAACATTATCAGTTAGGTGGTATACCCCTCTGGATTTTACAGTTTATCTTAATATGAAATTAAGTTAAAAGTCCATTATTTCAAATTAATTTACACTAACTTCAACAGCAGTTTAACCCTCAGTACAAATATTGATCTTTTATAATAACACCCACCTCTCACACTTAGTATAGTTATTAATTTATATTTAACTCAAAAGTATTTATTCTTGCCTATCTTCCAAAAGCCTACCTTGATGATAAGAATTTCACACAGTCTTCATACTTATCTACCTCCTCTAGGGCTGTTTCCATTATTTCTTAGAAACTGAGTCCTATAAAAAAATAAATGATTAAAAAAGAGTGACTAACATCAGAAGATCCATGATCCAAGTCAAACTTATTTAATTCACAACTAGTATCTTTTCAAATGCTCCTCAAATCATCATCACTGACTATTTATTTATTTATTTATTTATTTATTTTGCTGTACCAGGAATCAAATTCAGGACCTTGTGCTTGCCAGGCAGGCATGGTGCCACTGAGCTACATCCCTGGCCCATCACTGATATTTTCTAAAAATGCACATAATTTCTATAGCATTTCTTTGAAATTATTAAAAAATAATCCAAATTACTATCAAAAACTATATTCTACTATACAATACATATAGTCACCAAACTTACTAGAAGCCATTAGAAAGGAAAATAGAAGGGAACGATTAGTGCATGAATTACTTTTTAGTGAAAAGATGAAATACTGAGTGTCTGAGGCCTATGTCATCAGGGCTGACTTGATGGGAACAGAGTCATATAGATCATCCTGCTTGTAAATCAGGTGGGTTGGTTTAATGCAGTAGGCAACAACATGTCTCTTCAACTTAATTTCAAACATATTTTAACACTGTCAGAGCAGGACAATCTAGAAAGCTATCTATTTCTCCCAAGTATGATAGCAGATGAAATATAGGAAAGAGATGGATTAACTTGGTTTCCTTTCCTATGCGGCATTAACATTTGTTTTTGTGTCAGAGCCTTTTGCACTATTTACTTTTGTACCTGAGTGTAAATGCAGGAGATGTGCTTCCGTGGGACATGGAGGCCACTTATGAGGAAATGGTAGATTCTATCCACAGAACGTCATACCACTCAAGTCCCACAATGGAAATGGTCAGGTCAGTTGCTTAGACTTACTGCACGTGTGAACAACTTAATCCAATTTCTCAACCCCTGATCAAGTTTTCTCTTTCCCAGATCATATGATCATCAGCTTTGTCATCAATAAGTGCTGTTGACCACAAGCAGGGGTCAGATATGAAAACCTAGTCAACCACAATTATTAATTAAAGGTATGGACTTCAGTTATTTGCTATGACACATGAAAAAAATCTAATGAAAGATCTGTAGAAACCTTGATAGTGTAAGTGATCAATTATAACATAGTCTGTCAAAAATGCATGTAGTAATTTCATTATATAGGTTCATATAAATAAACCACTATTAGAATTTATTTATTTGTTTATTTTGGTACCAAGGATTGAATTCGGGTCCTTGTGCTTGCGAGGCAGGCAGTGGAATTGCTGAGCTAAATCCCTGGCCCCGAATATTAGAATTTATAGCAAAATAAGACACTTTCATGACAAAGAGCACCTTAGGAACTTCATGAATACCAAACCAGCACTCCAAAGACTTTTACACAATATCCTAGGAACAGACATTGAGGATCACAACCCCAGGAAGCAAAGCAGAATGAACCCATCTGGCATGACAAGAAATTAAATGTAAACGGGGAGAACCCAACAAAAAGAAAAAGTCATGGCAACGACAAGTCAATACGTTTCAGTTATACCATCAATGTTCATGGTCTCAATTCACCAATCAAAAGAATTAGACTGGCAGAATGGGTCAAGAAGCAAAATCCAACAATATGCTGCATACAAGAAACACAATTCAAAAGGAAACTCATAGACTGAAAGTTAAAGGGTGGAAAACAATACTCCATGTGACAGGAACCCAAAAAAAAGCAGGAGTAGCTATCCTCTTTGCAGAGCAAGTAGATTTCAAACCAACACTGATAAGAGAGACGAAGAAGGACACTACATCCTTGTAAAGGGAAGAATCCAAGAGGAAGAGATGACAATCATAAATATCTCTGCACCAAACACTAGTGTGCCCAACTATATAAAACAAATACTAATGGACATGAAAATTCATATATGCACTAATACAATTGTAGTGGGGGACCTCAACACCCCACTGTCACAAATAGATAGATCAACTAGACACAAAATAAGTAATGAAATACTAGAACTCAATCGAACTCTTGAACAAATGAACTTAACAGATGTTTACAGGGTCTTGCACCCCACTAAATCAGAATACACATTCTTCTCAGCTGCACATGGGTCATTCTCCAAAATAGACCACATACTCACACATAGAACATGTTTAAGTACGTACAAAGGAATTGAAGTTATCCCCTGTATATTATCAGACCACAGTGAGATGAAATTGGAGATCCATAGCAAAAGAAACTCAAAAAATTTCATAAACACGTGGAAATTGAGCAACACACTTCTGAATAACCAATGGATTACAGAGGAAATTAAAGAAGAAATCAGACAGTTCCTTCAATTAAATGACAATGACAATACAATATATCGGAATCTATGGGGTACAATGAAAGCAGTCTTAAGAGGGAAATTCATAGCAGTGAATACACATATTAGGAAAACAGAACAAGCCCAATTAAACAACTTGATGCTGCATCTCAAACTTCTAGAAATAGAACAGGACAAGCCCAGAACTCATACAAGGGAGGAAATTATAAAGATCAGAGGAGAAATCAATGCAATGGAGACTAAGAGAACAATACAAAAAATCAATGAAGCCAAGAGTTGGTTCTTTGAAAGAATCAACAAAATTGATAAACCCTTAGCCAACCTTGTCAGAAATAGGAAAGAAAAAGCCCAAATGCATGCAATTAGGAATGAAAAGGGTGAAATGACAACAGACCCAGCAGAAATCCAGAGGATCATCAATATCTACTTCCAGAACCTATACACCAATAACATGGACAACACAGAAGAAATGGACAGATTCCTAGATACATATGAATTACCAAAGTTGAACGAAGAAGACCTAAAAATTCTGAACAACCCAATGTCAACCAAGGAAATTGAAAGTGTAATTAAAAACTTATCAACTAATAAAAGCCCAGGCCCTGATGGCTTCACTGCTGAATTCTACAAGACATTTAGAGAGGAACTGCTGCCACTACTGTTTAAACTTTTCAATGAAATTGAAAGGGAAGCAATACTCCCAAATTCATTCATGGAAGCAAGTATCACCTTGATCCCCAAAGCAGAGAAAGACCCAACTGAAAAAGAGAACTATAGGCCAATCTCACTAATGAACATAGATGCAAAAGTCCTTAATAAGATACTGGCAAACAGAATTCAGAAGATCATCAAGAAGATCATATGCCCTGATCAAGTGGGATTCATCCCAGGGATGCAGGGATGGTTCAATTTATGCAAATCAATCAATGTAATACACTATATCAATAGAGCCAAGGACAAAAACTATATGATTATCTCCATAGACATAGAAAAAGCATTTGACAAAATCCAACATGCATTTATGATAAAAACCCTTCAAAAAATTGGAATAGATGGTCTCTACCTCAAACTGATAGAAGCCATCTATGAAAAACCAACAGCCAATATCATACTAAATGGTCAAAAACTGAAACCCTTCACACTAAAATCAGGAACAAGACAAGGATGTCCACTATCACCACTCTTGTTCAATATAGTTCTAGAAAAATTAGCCATGGCAATTAGACAAGAGAAAGAAGTAAAAGGAATAAAGATAGGTAATGAAGAAGTCAAATTGTCATTATTTGCAGATGACATGATACTCTATATAGAAGACCCCAAGAACTCCACCAAAAGTCTTCTAGCCTTAATAATCAGATTCAGTCAAGTAGCTGGTTACAAGGTCAACACACAAAAATCAATAGCTTTCCTCTACACAAATGACAGACTCACTGAGAGAGAAATAGAGCAAATAATTCCTTTCACAATAGCATCCAAAAAACTGAAATACCTAGGTATCAACCTAACAAAAGAAATCAAAGACCTCTTCTCTGAAAACTATAGCACTCTGAAAAGAGAGATTGAAGATGATATCAGAAAATGGACAGATATCCCGTGCTCCTGGATAGGAATGATTAATATAGTGAAAATGGCCATACTTCCAAAACTGCTATACAGATTTAATGCAATTCCAATTGAGATCCCAGCAGTATACTTCATGGACCTTGAGAAAACAATCCAAAAATTCATTTGGAACAAGAGACCCAGAATAGCAAAAGCAACTCTAGGTGACAGAGACATGGCAGGGGGTATCACAATCCCCAACCTGCAACTCTACTACAAAGCTACTGTGATAAAAACAGTATGGTATTGGCAAAGAAACAGACCTGAGGACCAGTGGAACAGATTAGAAGATGCAGAAACAACACCAGACACACTCGGCCATCTCATCTTGGACAAAGAAGCCAAACACCCTCACTGGAGGAAAGATAGCCTCTTTAATAAATGGTGCTGGAAAAATTGGGCTTCAACTTGCCAAAGATTAAAACTAGACCTGTATCTCTCACCATGCAATAAACTAAAATCAAAATGGATTAAAGATCTAAATATTAAAATAGAAACTCTGAACCAGTTGGAACAGAGGTTAGGTAGAACCCTTGAAGACATCAGTGTAGGAAAAGATTTTATGAACAAAACCTCAGTTGCCTGTGAACTAGCACAAACAATCAACAAGTGGGATCTCTTCTTATTAAAAGGCTTCTGCACAGCAAGAGAAACCACCAGCACTGTGAAGAGACAACCCTCAATATGGGAAAAAATCTTCACCTGCTTTTCCTCAGACAAAGGTCTGCTATCTCGAATCTATGAAGAACTTAAAAAGATCAGACCTCCCAAATTTAAAGACCCAACTTAAAAAGATCAGACCTCCCAAATTTAAAGACCCAATTCGAAAATGGGCATCTGAAATGAACAGACATTTCTCAGACAAAGAAGTAGAAATAGCAAATAAATACATGAAAAAATGTTCAACATCATTGGTCATTCGAGAGATGCAAATGAAAACAAGGCTGAGATTCCACCTCACTCCAGAAAGAATGGCTGCTATCATGAAATCAACCAATAACAAATGCTGGCAGGGCTGTGGGGAAAGAGGAACCCTGTTCCACTGCTGCTGGGAGTGTAGACTGGTGCAAGCACTGTGGAAATCAGTATGGAGATATCTCAAAGAACTAGGTCTGGAAGTCCCATTTGACCCCACTATTCCACTGCTGAGGATCTTCCCCAAAGAATTAAAAGAATCATACCACAGTGATATATGTGCGCCCATGTTCATAGCAGCACAGTTTGTAATAGCTAAAACTTGGAAACAGCCCAAATACCCATCAACTGGAGACTGGATCAAGAAAATGTGGTGTTTTTATTAAATGGAGTACCACTCACCCATAAAAAATGAGAAATTAGAGACATTTATAGCTAAGTGGATGCACATTGAGGTGATATTCTTAAGTGAAATAAATAGGACACACATGTATAAATACCAAATAGTTTCTCTGGTGTGAGAAATTGAAAGTGTAAATATGGACTAAATGTATAATAGGTAATATGAAGTAGGAAGAAAAGGGGCAAAGGGGAAGGAAGTGGGAGGACTAGGGGAAAGGATAGAAGGGAATGGGATTAATGTGAGAAAATGGAAAAATAGGAACAAAATCTTTGTAAATAGGGAGGAATGGAGGGGTTGAAGGGAGGGCTGGGCAAGGGTGAAAAATAAGAACCAAGAGAGACTATGCAAAGGTGCAAATTTCCAATGATGAATGTCATTATCTTGTATACCCAAAATGTACCAATGATTAGAATGAATAATTGATAATGTAAAATAGGAAGAAAAGATCCAAAGGGGTAGGGGTAGTGGGAGGGGCAGGGGAAAGGAAAGAAGGGAAAGGAAAAATGAGGATAAATGGAAAAAATGGAAATAAAGTCTTTGTAAATAGGGAAGGGTGGAAGGCGCGAAGGGAGGGCTAGGAATGGGGAAAAAATAAGAACCAAGATGCATTATGTAAAGGTACAATTCCCAATGAGAAATGTAATTGTGTTGTATACCTACAATGTACCAATGAAAGAATTTAATAAAAAAAAGAATTTATATCAGATACCCACAAAGCGGTTTTCAAACCAATAAAATGTACACTTCAAACTAGCAAATAGATTTTAATTCAGACTATGAGATTTTACTTTTTATTACATAGCTTTGCTTTCATAAGAATAAAAAATACTCTTACAAGAAAATCCTCTAGTATATAAGCAAGCCATCAGAAATGTAAACATTATGTTGTAATAAGGCAGATTGACTATTGGAAAATGCATAAAATATTCTTCAGAATAATGTTCACATGAAATGGGTATGATTGTTGTTTTGATCACCGGGTCGGAAGTGATGGAGGAGTAAATATTCCCCACTATCCAGGCTGTGTGTAGAAACATGAATTAAGCAATCTGACAAGCCCAAATACAGAACATTAAGTCTCAGAAATACCTTGTACATACACCTGAAATAGCAGAAAACAGAAATCTTCAATCTTGTATAAATATATTTCCACTTGCAATCTATAAGAGCAATTACTACTATAGAAAAGATATTTCATAGGGATCAATGACCAACTGAAGGTAATGATTCCTGGCCTCATGTTAGCCCATCACCTCCTTTCAGAAATGAAACCCAATCAATCTGTCAGTGTTGAGCTGATATTATGTAGATACTTAACAGAAAAACTACCTCATTTAATGCTGATAGACTTGAAGATGGAGAAGTACAATCCTTTTCAGCAATACCACACTGATTGACTTGGTCCGGAAAAATCTGCAGGGAGAAATGTAATTGGCTGACGATGAAGCTAAACAAGTACATGCCTACAGACACATTCGCATTAAATCACTGACTGTATAAACTTAAAAGCTATAGCTTCTCTGTGACTGTGGTTGTAGTCTGTAGCATGCATTAACACTTGCTTTTATCCTATTCAACAAAATTTATGCTGGGAGAGAAAGACCAGGCATGTATCTTCAGTACTGGAAATACTGGAAATACAACTTCCTTTGACTAATACATAATCACTATCTTCAAGGAAATTTTAAGGTTCAAAGTAGGGCATCCAAGTAAAGATGTTTTGTTGGTTCATAGACATAAAGCCTTTTCTAAGGAGAAAACACTGGAGTAGAATTTAAGAATTCGGATATTAAGCATTTGTCTGTAATATGTATGTATGTATGTATGTGTGTGTGTATATATACTTATATCATAATTTATAAATTATAAAAGAAAGATTTGGTATGTAAAAGCACGCACAAATTCTGAAGAAAACCTTGAAGTGAATCAGATTGGTTTAGGGGCAGAGGGAGAAGGAAAGACATAGGAAAAGAATAGAGGCAATGAGATAAAGATACAGCTGACTATGATGGGAAGAGATAGGAAGAATACAATGAAATGTACAAAGAGGTATGTATGTAAGGCAGGAAAAGATTAATTTTCTGTTTAAGGTAGTGTTACCTTAACTTTGACTTGGGTAAATTCTTCCTTCCATGCTCAGCCATACTCTATAGACTTTACCCTCAGGACCTAAGACATGAACATAAGAAGTGAGCAAAGGTTGTCAACCCATTCCCTTCTCATCTGGCTAGAAAAAAACGTGGGTATAAGACTCAAATGATTGGCTCAAAAGTGGGCACAAAACTCAGATCAAGTCAATCAGTGTCAATCTAATTCAATTCTAGAATTTTGAGTTACTGGGAAAATAGATTCTTCCAAACTGACTGTTGCAAGCCTGAAACACATAACTTTCCATCATTCAGTTTGAAAAGACTCATTCCAAAGGTCCCAAGGGAGACACCTCCAACTGGCATCACTGATACTGGTACTCACAGTCAGTTTACAGTACGCAGTTAACTGTTCTAGCAAGAGTCACTGCCCAAAGTAAACTCATGTTTTTCTTGCTTTTTTACCTAGAAAACTGCTGCCATATCAACTTGTTTTCATTATTTTAAGCCACCCTACTGGAAGAGAAATATAAATCATAGGAGAATTGGAGATTGGAGAAATTACAATGAAGGACATAAAAGTTAGTAACAATCTTATTAGTAAAGGATACTACATGGTAAAATTCCCAATATATGGTAGTATTTTAAATTGTATATGATATAACTAAATTAAAGAAAAACACTTCTGCCACAACCAGAAAAAGACTATATGGAGATGTTTTAAAATGTCGATTTAGCTATTTTGAATGGCAAGGATATAAATGAATTTCTTTCTTTCTCAGAGTTAGCATGTTGTCTCTGCATATTGTTACAATGTGAATAAATTTTAGGGTTGTTTTAGTCTCTATATACCATGGTTCAGATCTTTCTCTCACAGACCATAGAGACCAAAAATTACAGAGTCTGCATCTATAATTCTCTTTATTTCTAATAAGGTACAAATTTTGGGATTGAGTTCATAAGTACTTCAAGAACAAGTTGTTGTTACAAAGATAAAACAAGTACACAATATACATTCAGTATGAGAACAGTTTGGTGTTATTATCAGAAACTTGTATGAGATTTGGATATCTCCAGTAAGAGGTAAAAATGATAGCGGACTGTGGGTCTCAAAATGTTATTTTTAAATCAGTGTATGTGTGTTGATTTATTGAAGTTTAAACGCTGTCATAAAGAATTACTCATGTGATCTTGACAAAAGAAAAAAGAGTCAGAAGGCTGTAGTTCTTGGAGCTGTGATTCAAACCCCAACCAGCTGAGGCAAGTTTTATCTACTTTTATAAACTAAGGAGTTTATTTCCTGTTGTCAAAATTAGGGTGAAAAAAACCTCATAATATTGGCAGAGCTTAAAATGAGTTCTCTCTGTTTTAATCATTCAATATATTCAATGAGAGGTGTTTTTTTTTTCAAATTGTATTCTGTAAAAATAAAACTAAACATACTACATAGAAAAGTTCCAGATTTCTTTCTTCATAAGAACTAAAGCTGCTAAAGGGGTGACATCTTAATTTATATATAATTCTTCATGTCATTGTTTGGAATTTAATAAAACTACATTTGAGCAATAAATGGTATACAGAATGTTTTCTCCTCTGATAGACCACTTTAATATAGATTCAATGTGTACTACTCCTGAAAGTTCAAGTGAGATTTAAGATGACTCAAAAATATTTTAATTCTATGATATAAATTGAAGGCATCAGCAAATATCCTAATGGTATACTTTTTATAAGAGTTCTTTAAGGCATCCAGGGCTTCTAACCAGGACTGATATTAAAATCATGCTCTGGAGAAGCATAATTTTAACTTGTCTAGTGGTTCAGATCCTTTCCAAGATATAACAAGAATTAATTTCACTTTAGGCAATGAAATTTACTGCATAAACCAAAACTTTATACAAATTATGAGCTTCACTTTCTAGCTCTTGAATCAGAGAGGCTCTGGGTATGAAGGGTCTGTTAGCCTCCTCTTCAGTTTCCTCCATTCCTGACTCACAGCCTCGGGACCAGATTTCCGCCATGTGTCTCAGGCTAACATTTCCCTATGTAAATGCTAATCTCCAGACACAAAAGAAAGTAGTTAAGAGTTTTGTTTTGATCTTGAAGAATAGAGAGTGAACAACTACTATCATTCAGCACATGGGTTGTGATTGAGAATTAGTTTAGGTCTGAAACAGGTGCCTGTACTGCTTTACGTGCTTTTGGTTAAGTCCACCCTTGTACAGTTTGGGGCTGTCCTGGGAAGGTGATTGAGATTTCTTACTTTCAGGGCTTCTCAACTCTTTACACCTCTGGATGTTTTGGTTGTATCTGTGACTGAAAGCTCTTGGTGGGGTGTGGGGGGATTGGGGAGTGAAGTTCTCTGCCCTATCCGAGTTATCATAAACTTCCCTCTGGAATTTGACTCCTGTTTGAACTCAGCAATTAAAATGCAGTCAGGCCCAACTCTCAGCCTTCGCCAAATGCTTTACACTCTTCTATTAAAGGAATGCTATTCTCTCAAGCCAAGATTCCAGGCCCGGTTTGTCCCTGGACTGGAAAACCATTTCATTTACACCGCTGTTTAGAAGAAGCAGACATCGTGCAGTGGAGTCCTGACCTCTCACTCAGCCTCCACCACAGCCCTGAACATCCTCTATGAAATTCTGGGACTTTCTGGAACACAGTGTGAAAAACCACTAGCCCTAGAATGATCTTCCGGCATCTTCCAGGTCCCAATCTCATAAACAGTATGTGAAAGTTGCATTAGGGACAAAATTTCCAATATATTCACCATGATTTGGTAACATAACTATACAGTAAATTATGATACTGAGTCTCCATTCCATCAACAATGCCCAGAATGTGGTTACCTCCCATGAGATGGAGGAAATGATAATGATAATAGGTGAATATTGGCATCGCACAGATGTTGAAAAGCATTTTTTCCGTTGAAAACGCTAACAAATTTCCATGTTCTTTTAAGTTAAGATCAAGAAAGATCCTACTGATAATATGCTGCAGTGTCTTAATCCCTAGATCTCCTGCTGTATAACTACTTTAATCCTGGAACTGAAACCAAGTTCTTTGTTTGGAGCCGATACTGCCCTCTGGCTGCTGATACGAATTAAATCCTTACACAAGAAAATCTAAGTCTTCACTGAAAAACACCTTTACTCTGGGAACTGAATCTTTGATAATCTTATCCAATAGCCCCTCATCCTGGATGATGAAATCAATACACACTTCATACTGTCAACAGTGGAGCACTTTAAGGGTCTCTTAAGTTCCAAGCTTTCAGTATTTCCAAAGAGAAGAGATTTGAAAAAGAAAATATCACATTCCGCAAGAACAAAAATAAACAAACTTCATAGAAAATCACAATGAAACAAATCTTTTTACCAGCATCTCTGGCTTTCACATGTTTTTGCATAATGAAAGGGCTAATATAACATAACAAATCCTAAACTGTTTTCACAAGGAATGGAAAAAAGATGTGTAAAAGTATGCTCTGTCTTGCTTCCTTCTGTTCACAATGTATCTAAATAAAACAAATGGTGTTCTTGCTCTTTCTGTCTGTTTCCCAATCTGTTTGGATAGTAGCCACCGTTCCACAGCCAACGATAATATCTGACACTTCCTGACATCATGAAAGCCACCATCTGTCTATCACCAAAACCCTGTACTTTTTCAAGACTACTTGGCTTGATCCTTAATGAAGCTTCAAGTTGAATGCACAGATTGGTTCAGAAGGAATACAGGGAATAATTGACACAAGGAATCTGTATAAAATCACGTTTTCATTAGATTCCATGTGAAAACAAAAAATGAAATATTAAGGCCCCTTCACAGGCAGAAAGCCTTGATTTAGTTTCAATTGTGCTTCATTTCCGATTTGCCTGTGAAAGTTTAGACAGCGTTGAACACCAGGAATAAACCTAGAGTAAAACCTGAGCTTTAAATTCAATAATTTCAGTCTTGTAAAATTAAACAGCCAGACATGACTTTGCAGTGTGTATATTTGAGCTATGGAAAAAGAAGAAGAAAATCCATCAATTACTTTACCAACGCCTGAGATAATCATGCCATTTAAAATTGAATCAACTTCTTCTTTAACACCTGAGTGATTATCCAGGAAACAAAAGGAGGCTCTGTATGTCTTCACTTGTAAATGTCACAGGTGAACACAAACAACCGAGTGCTGGCAATGTCAAGTTACTCTTTGTTTTATTAAACTATTGTAGCTGTATTGTGCACAAGGGAATTAGTTAACAAGAGAGGCTGAGGAAGAATATTCTCTTTGGTGATATTAAGTTCTTTCGGCAAAAGAAAAGCCTTCAGGGAAAAGACAGAATAATAAGTTTTGTATACATATTTCACAAGTTCACTCTGTATTGTGATTGTATATGCTGATTTTCCTACTCACGTCTTTCTTTTCTGTCCTTATTCCGATATTGTCTTGTGATTCCTTCACCAATCTCATGAATCCAAGTTTTATGAAATCATGAAATTTCTTCTAGTTGTCAAAGAAACCAGCCTGTGTGTGTGTGTGTGTGTGTGTGTGTGTGTGTGAAAAAATGACAGACAGGAGGTATAGAGACAGAGACAATGAGGTAGATACACAGAGACACTGCATGTATGTGGAAGCATATGTTTGAATCATAAATAGAGGAAAGCTATTTCTAGAGTTCATAAATAAGAGTCCATGTGGGAGATGGAGTTGAATTTCTCCAGAAAATAGCTTAGTAAAATAAGATTTATTAAGTGTTTATTCTACATCAGGTTCAAGGCTAAGCACTTTGTACTTGCTATTTCACTTTATTCTATGTGCCATTATATAGTTACTATCCTAATGTTTTGAAAAGTAGATTGAGGCTTAGAGAAACTCAGTGCCCAAGAACTCACAGCTGACCAGTGTTAGACCCTGGATACAAATCAAAATCTCCCAACTCAATGTTGTGTTCCCTTCTACTGCCATCGGATAGGAGGCTACACACTCACTCCGATACAGTTTAGTCATGAAGATGTAAGATTTGGAGCAGTAGTGGCAACTTTCAAAATAATCACCATGAAAGTCTAAAGATTTATATCTACAAGGATGCTAATGGTTATGTTCTGGAAAAGCGAGTGCATCCAAACCTGGTTATTAGCCCTAAAAGAAAAAGATCTTAATGTGTCTAGGCCCACACTGTGTATGTAGAACAAGCCCTGAGTCGACTGCAAAGCAGCCTCAAGCCTCGTTGCTATTCTTTGCCTGTCCAGCTCCACATCAATATGTTTTCAGATGGAAAGTGAAGAATGAATTATCCACTTGAAATAATGGTGAGGGAGCAGAATGATTCACTCGAGCAGCTAGGCTGTCATAACATTAGACTTACTCCACTCTAAGCATCACCGTCCTCAAAACCACCAGATGCTCAGGGGAGCTATATTCAACATGTTATCCAAGGTTCTTCCCAACTTATCATGAAAATAGCTGAGTTTTTCTCCTGAACTAATTCAGAATAAGGTATATATCTTCATATCATCGAGTCTTTTACTTTCTGCTCATCACCTTACCTATTGAAAAAATGAGAAAAGTAAAAATACACAGCCTAGAGCTGGAACATAAGTAAAATGATCAGTTAATCCTTTTAGCTCGTGTGTGTCTTGAATAATACTGGGACTCTATAGACATTTAATTTTACCCTTTACTTTAATATTGTTTAATTGCTTCTCATTTTTCACACACAAGCCCTTATTTCATGTCACACCTCAAATCCAGACTCATGTTTTTCAACTTGGAGATGAGGCACTGTAGTTGCTAGAATAGAAACAATACATGAGGAAAGAATGAAAACAGACTGTTTAAATAAAAAGTGAATAAATTATTCAGACCAGCTGTTTGGATTTGGAAAGAACCTTTCTGTGTTGATTAAAACCTCTTGTGTTGTGCTGCTGAGGAAGAGGCGGATGTAAATAAGTTGGGGTCAGCATGCTGTTATCTCCAGAATTACCTGGTCCAGCCTGAATTGATGTGGCTGTTTCCTTGCAACTTCATCTTCATTTTCCTTCAACTTCATCTTTAGAACAGGCTTTTATAGGGAAATACATTTTTACTTCAAAATGATGCAAAATGTTATCTAAAAATGTATTAGTGTATGCTTGAAGTACATAATAGTTATATTTGTTTTAGGGATTTTGTAAATATAAACTTTTTTCTTGATTATTTTCAAAACTTTTACCCCCTCCCTGTTTGAAGATTTTAAATAATGGGGGAGGGGAATTGCAGGGCTACAGTATGTATATCTTACCACAAAAAAGAAATGAAAAAAGAGAGGAAGGGGGAGGGAGTAAAGAATTAAGAGAGAAAGAAACAAAGTTTCATGAAGGAATGAACAAAGAAAGTGATTGGTAACGTTTGTCCCTCACTGCCCCAGATCTTCTTAAAGGCTGTGTGAGGAATTAAGAACAGGAAGAAGCCTTGCGTTACCCTCCTAGTTCAGTCTACTTTACCTTCACCCTTTAAATATAATTTTATTGCTTCTTTCCACATAGATTTATTATGGTGTTGGTTCTTACTAATTATAGCCTATAAATTGCCTTTACATAAACGTACTAACTGCATAGTCCTTAAGTATTTGCTGTAAGAATTACTTTAAGATTCTCATTCGTATATAACACCATAAACTTGAGTGTTTTTGTATAGTTTAATGATTCTTAAAAAAATTATTTTGTCCTTATAAACTAAAAGCAATACTTCACACTAAAGTTTAATGGAATTAATGTATATAAATCATAAGGTCATTTTTAATATATTTTAAACTTAAAAATAATGTTTTCAACCTATTAATGAAATTTTATTAAACTGTACTAAAAGTGTCAAAGTTTGCTTTTAGAATAATTTTCAGTAGTATCAATAAGCTCAAAAGATTAAAAAAAGTAGCATTTTGACAGACACACTGGAAAAAGCCTTGCCCCTAATATTCTTGTTTGGAGGAACTAACCCAAAAAACATTCTATCATTTCTCCACCAGGCTGACTTTTTCTACTACATTGTACAGGAGCCATTCATTGAATTTGCAGGTGATCTGAACAGTGCCTGCAGTATAAGGGTGAGCTACAAAGAGGAAGAGAAAAGAAACATTGATTATTCATAAATATTTTTCAACATAAGCCACCTCGAAGATATTTGTAGAAATATCTAGAGTATAGTGAGTTGTGTTGTGAGTTGTATATCTTTTACTAGTTATGCAAACTTACTACAGCAAGTTAAATGATAAAAAGCATGCATTAAGTGAGAACTTTGATATAGTACACTTTAGGCTTCTGTACTTCTTAATTACATGAAAATAGCACAAATGAGCTACTTTGCAGCAAAATACAGATGCTGATATCACTGCCTTTAAAGAATCTATCAAATTTAATAGTGTTTAAGATAAAAAGAAAAAAGAAAAAGAAACACAAGGCACAGGACATTTAAGTTACTACCAAAGTTTGATCGAATAATAATATGTCCTTGACATTTATACCATCCTTAGGCTATTGCTCAACTATGCCAAATTCGTCACAACTATTGTCTTTTTCCTTTACATTTTCACCCTGAGACACTTTTTCTTTGCTTTCTTTGGACTTTGGAAAGACTGGTTGTGGCTTCTACCAAAGTAAGTATTACCCCTAACTTACCCAAGTAAGTATGCAGATCTCTACTATATCTAAACCACTACTGGGTTTAGATTTATTCTTAACTCTCATTACAAATATAAGTCCAATGAAAGGACTCTTTGCTTTATTCTTATATTTTTCTCATTTGAAAAGAAATTATTCTGAAGTCAACATCCTAAATCTAAGACTTTGGCATATTTTGGAAATAGCTTATGTGTATGATGAAGACTCTTACTTTTTAAAATTTAAAAGTAGATTCTTTTCCTCATTACCAAAGTAACACATATAATTTGGGCTATTTAGAAAATATTGGTAACCAAAATAATAATACATAACCATGTCATAGAATATAAAACAGAAGTTTTGGTGTATATTCTTCTATATTTTTTTCTCTTCTGTAAACTGTCTAAAAAATTTCAACTGACACTGATGGACCGTAAATCAAAATTACATTCACCTCTCTGTATGTCTAGACTGTCTGAATCTGTCCAAAGAATGATATTGAAATAGTTTTTTTTGTATTTATATATTTTTTAATTCACTAATTTTGTTGATATATTTTAGGTATACAATATGCTGACATTCATTATTGGGAATGTGTAGCTTTACATAATGTATCTTGGTTCTAATTTTTTACCCCATTCCTCTGGCCTCCCTTCAACCCCTCCACCCCTCCCTATTTACAAAGACTTTATTTCCATTTCTTCTTTTTCTCATATTTATTCCTTTCCCTTCTTTCCTTTCCCCTACCCTTTTCTTTTCCCCTTCCCCTTTGGACCTTTTCTTCCTATTTCACGTTATCTATTATACATTTTGATCTTTATTTACAACTTTCAGTTTCTCACACCAGAGAAACTAATTCAGTATTTACATATGTGTGCCCTATTTATTTCACATAAGAGTATGGCCTCAATGTGCATCCATTTAGCTATAAATGTCTCTAGTTTCTCATTCTTTATGGCTAAGTAGTACTCAGTTTTATATAAAAAAAACACATTTCCTTTATTGAGTCTCCAGTTGATGGGCAATAGTGCTGTTTCCAAGTTTTAGCTATTACAAACTGTGCTGCTATGAACATGGGTGCACATATATCGCTGTGGTATGATTCTCTTAATTCTTTTGGGATGATACCCAGCAGAGGAATAGCTGGGTCAAATGGGACCTCCAGCCCTAGTTTTTTGAGGAATCTCCATACTGATTTCCATAGTGGTTGCACCAGTCTACATACATTCCCACTAACAGTGGGGAAGGGTTTGAAATAGTTTCTTGATTGTCAATTTATCCTTGCTACGGTTAATAATTTTATACTTTCATGAAATTGGTACATATTTCAACAGTTTAAGAGAAAAATTATATAGTGGAAGATTACTTAGATAATTCTTCCCTTTACTTTCACTGTTTTTCCTGCAGAATGTTCATCTTCACCCATCAACTCATGAATCACACTTTGTCAAAGTCCACTGTAAGTCTAATTCCCACTACAAAGTCTTTTGTATTGTCTTAGATTCCCAGGGAACCTTCTCAGACTCCAAGTATCTTGCTCGAGACAGGAACATTTTGATGTCAAGATGACAATATTAGATGTTTAGGTCTCCATTTCATCTTTTCTCATCTTCACATTTTTAAGATCTGTTCGTCCAACAGAGCACTAATTACTAATTATAGAGTTTTTTAATTTTCCAAAGTTCGAAAATTTCTTTTTAACAACCAAAATAAGTTCAAAGTTTTGTGGATTTGGAGAGATGTAACTACATCTTTGTTTCATAATTTAAGTCCATCATGCAAAGCCTTGCTGGCTTTCTTAGCCTAGTGGTAGCATCCTCCACTGTTGATTTAATGTTCTTTATCTAGTGCCATTCTCCACTGAAAATAGTTTTAAAAAATGCAACAATATTGGATTTTTAGCCTTTAGATTTTCCTGGAAACCAATAATCCTTCTGACATTTTATTAATAACTTTAGAGATTCATAAGCTTTATAAACTTATGCATTGACTTCCCAAGTTTATTTCCAAAAACTTTCTAAATGTAGGTAGATATTTTTTCATGAAAAAATTCCTTGCTATTTTAATTCAAATAATTTGATAATTCTTCATACTATGAAATAAACTGATTTAATATAATTAGTAAGATGGTTAATTTTATAGACTATAGTATGATAATTACAAAACATTGTTATACTTTATACCTTGGTGTTTAGTTCTAAGGAAGTTGATACAGGAACCAGGATACAAAGTGAAAAATGATAAATAATTTAATTCAAATGTCAAAGATGACATGTACAAATGATGTACATAAATATGTATATAAAGTTTTTGACATTTCGTTTTGGAAAATCTTCCTTTCATGAAGTAGATTGGACGTCAATATATTTAATATATCTATATGCAACAGGTGTTTTTGTTTTCAATAATTATTCTTAAAAACATAAGAGATAATTTTATTGCAATGCTATAATCAAAATGCTTTCTTTTGCAATGTACATATCAAAACCATAAGTTCCTATAATATTTATGCTATGTGATTTACTCTAATTCAGTAGTAAAGCACAAGGGGAAAATTCCTCTTCAAATTTTACTACTCTCACTATTTTTCTTCCTCAAATACTATTTCATTTTACAAATCAAAACAATTACAATGTGGACATCTGAATGCAGATGTTCTCATTTGCAAGAAACTACATTTACAAAAACAAAACACCAGGAAATGTGAAGGGGAAAAGGGCTGCCACCCAGAATCCTGTAGCTAAGCAACGGGATGTCTTCTCTTCAGTAACCAAATTATCCAATCACCCCCTGTGGGCTCCAGAGCTCTATAGGATTTTCATCCTTTGACTTTAACTTAAGCCATTTCTGGCTTTTTAACTTCAGGCAATCAACACCATCTTGTCAAGTTTATGGAGTATGGATTTCTATTCCTAAATTGGTCACAGCAGTCCTCCTGGAGGTTCTACCCTCTAATAACCATCTTAGGGAATAGTTGGTGCACTGATAGAAATAATGTAAATGAAAAATATATAGATACCCACCAAAGAGGAACTGCTTTGAAAGGGGACTGCTTATAGTTAAAATGAATTAATCTCAATGGAATTTTTCACATGCAAATTTCCAAATATCAAACATGGGAAAAGGTACTTGTGTCTAAATTCATGTATTAATAATGTAACTCCTTATAATGCCCCTCCCCCAAAGATTTTATGCTCTGTGAGAAAGCACACTAAGCAAAACTCTCTTGAATTTTTTTTTTTTAATCTGGATGCTACCTTTAGAAATGTATATATATGCCAGACACTTAGGACTCTGGAACCTGGTAAATCACTTTTTTTAAATTTTAGGAATAATGCCATCTTAACAGATGGGTGTTAGTGTAGGCATGCCAGGGAATCAAAATGTACATCACGTTCCACTACAAGGGGCAGAATATCATCCAGAAATGTCCGTCTGTACCACCGGCTAAAGGAATATTCCATTGCCACTCCACCTCAGAGCTGGACCACTTAAAACAATAACTTTTAAAATCATAAATAATTTTTTTTCTTTTTTGTTTTTGAGTATAATGATTCTCATTCTTTGAGAAAAAGCAGGATACAAGCCATTGCAAAGGCAAAAATACTAGTATGACCAATTTCATTTTTTGAATGAATGGCTTGCCTAAATAAAAAAGCCATTCTGTGGAAGCTGGTATATAATTTCTGTTAAAGAGAACCCTGGAGGTCCTTTGTGAGTTAACAATAATTTGGAAGTATTTTGTCCCTTTTTGGAACCTACAGAAGCCCATTTTCAATTGGGAAGTTTCACTTGGGCTGCCCTACTGGGCAGATCTGTGCTGAAAGCCATAATGGGATTTACTAGGAAAAACTCAGCCATTATAGCAAGGATGTTCAACAACAGTATTACGGAGGCTATGTGCAAATTCTTGCTTCAACCAGGGTATAAAAGAAACAGTCCCTGAAATAAAGGAAATTTTGATCCTCTATATTTTAGACTCCTTCTGTCCCTTGAATATATGACTTCCTAACATTGAATAAAGCAATCTTTCTTTTCTTTCTATGGTAAATCATTTATGTACAATGAGCTTAAGTTTGATCATATGGTTGAAACAAAATGTTTTGATGTTGGGTGGTAATGGAAAGTTGGGAACTAATATCAGTTACAGAGATGAATATTGTTAAGTTGGGCCTGAAAATAATTTCATTTTAAATCTCATATTTTAAGCATTCATTTAGAAATGTAAACTAAAGCCTTTCAGATACATATAGGTCACAAAATAATAAGATAGAGCATTTCATTTTACATAAATCAACACAAGTCATACAGCTTTAAATATTATTTTTTTCATTTATATTCTTTGTCTTAGTTCTAGAAGATGATTTTTCTCTTTTTTTCACTGTCGTTAATGAGGAAATGTCCATTTTCCCAAATATAATAACAAAGTTTAGATAAAATAAACTTATCAGGTTACATTAAGAAATATAGTGTTCTAATTATGGAAACAGTTATCCCTAAATATATTTGGCACATTTTGTATCATTGCATTCATCATTTTTAGGGAAAATTAAATCTGGTATTAAGATATGTGGAGACTTAGTGAAATTCCCAAAACTAATACCTATTTATCAACCTCCTTAGTAATTAAATATATTGGAAGTATTGGAAAGAAAAGCAGCATATTAATTAAATTATATGAACTATATAAGGCTATGATTATCTTTTTAAAAACATATCTTCTAACTACCTTTAATTTACAACATGACAATAAAATCACTTTGTGTTTAACAGCTATAAAACCAGACATAGTTTTACATCATTTTCACAATATATTACTCCTTTGGGTAAATTATTGTGTGTGGGGGGGGGTAGAGCTATCACATATACAAAGTTATTTCCTATTGACTATGAGAATTATCTACATATTACTTGCTTTCATTTGCTCTTCCCATTTGTAAATATGCCAAGTCGACTAGCCTTTCTATTAAAATAAAGACTACCTTAGCCAAACAAGAAATTGGACAGATTCTCAGCTTTGTCTGCAAACATGAAGACGAAAAAATACACTAATGGAAGCAGCATGATTCTTCATTATGGACCCTTCCAGGTCTTGAAAATCATCCAAGGAGCTATCTCATCAAATGTTGAAAATCTTCCAAGGATCCCTTCACACACACCCTTTTTAAGTAGTTAGTTCTGATAAAAGATATTCTCCATTGAAAATGGAGAGAGGGGTTTCTGGGATGATTTCCACATTCTTATTCTTATCCAAGTTCTATCTAAATACTGACAAAAGATTCAATATACTTTTTCATTTTTAAGGATGGAATACCTCCAAGGAAGAAGTGACCTGCTATCATGCTTTTCAAGGATGAATCTTGCCTATTATTTGATGGTGGAAATTGTCCAGTGGATTATGTCTTTGCTTCTAAATATACATCTTCTTTCAGTCCCAAGGAATGGAAGAACTCCACGGTCTCTTCCTGTTGAGATTTTCCTCACATACATCAGAGACATACCTTTCTTTCATTACTGAAATATTTCCAAATAAGACTCTTAAAGTCATGAAAAATTTGTAAATAAGAAGTAATTTCCCCAAATACTGTGTTTTATTTTGAAGCAGTGTTTGTGTTTGAAGTTCTCTAACACAATTTCAACTACACGATATGGCAAACATATGATATTTTATCCATATAAAACAGAGCATGATGAATTATCCACTGTCATATTTGTTATTTTAAAAATAGCTTCTACTAATTTTTTACTATTCCAAATAAAATTTATTCAGATGTTAACAATTGGAATAGGAAAGGAAAATTATCAAATTATTTGCTCAAAATTGAACTTGAGATAAAATCTCTGGGTGCAAAATGAGGAATTTGCAGTTGTCCTGAAACCATATAAATAGAATCCAGGGTCCAGATGGACCCAAAATTGCTACCGTCAATAATGCCAGAATACATATGCTCAAGGAAAGAGTAAAGCCATCATGCCTATTTCAAGGTCATTTCCAGAACCACAGTGTGTCTTTTGGTTTAGTTGTCCTTTATTTTTAGCAGCAACTTGTTCTTTTGGTCCTCAGACCAAAGCAGTATTTTGAATTTGCACAATTTCTCTCTCTCTTTCTCTCTCTCTCTCTCTCTCTCTCTCTCTCTCCCCCTATATGCACGTGTCCAGAGAACAAATATCAACAAAGAGATTTCAGAGCATCCAGTTGAACATGGGTAAAATTAATTCTTGTGGGGTGAAATTAGTTTTAGGAGATGAGCAGATTCATGATTGACATGGAGAATGAAGTGAATTCCTTATCTGAGAACAAAGAACAGGTCATTGGCTGAATGGGGTTATCTTTAAGTAAGAAAACCTACCAAATTGTTGAATAAAAACTTTCACATACAGGGCACAATGGCACATGCCTGGAATCCCAGAAACTCGGGAGGCAGAAGTGGGAGTATCATCCGTTCCAGGCCAGACTGGACAATTTAGAGAAATCTTATCCCGTACACACACAACAACAACAACAAACGTTTTTCATTAAAATTTGGAGACTCATGTTTAAATACCTCGTTTCCTTTAACATGGTTTAATTCATATATCTAATGTATAAACTCAATAATTAGAGCATATATTTCACTTTTAAAAATTATCCACACTAAAAGCTATAGAAATATAGAAAATTGTGATAAATATAAAAAGAATTAACAGGCCAGGGATTTTATCTGAGTGATTCCGCTGCCTGGGGAAGCAGCGCAAGTGCAAGGTCCTGAGTTCAATCCCTGGTACCAAAAAAACAAAAACAAAAAACAACAACAACAAAAAAACCAGGAAAGAATTAATGAAATACCATTCATTATACCCTCATGTCCACTTTGTTGTACTTGCTTTAATTATTATATTTTTATGGCTTTAATCATATGACAAGCAAACTGTTGGGTAAATCTTTTTTCCCACTACCTATAGTATCAAAAGCATTTTGCATTTTGCTTATTTTTTAGAATAGTACTTTCTTAATGACTGAATAATATTTTATTAAATGAATATGTGTCTGGGAACATTGATTATTTTCATATTTTAACATTTGCCTTATTTCTAGTTACTTTTATAAATAACAATATTGATTTTTCTAAGTCGTTTCAAAATACATTTTGTTTAGAAATATTTTGGCATTATAGAAAAGCTGCAAAGATAGTACGGAGAGCTTCTGTATATTCCCCGTCCCAGCTTCAGTTTCTCCCAATGTTACTGTATTACATTTGTGTGGTTAATTGGTCAAAATGAAGATGCCAACAACTATTAACTAAATTCAGACTCTTAGGACTTTACCAGTTTCTCCAGGTGATTCAATTTTTAATGATACTTCACATTGAAATAGAAGAAAAAGCAGACTATGTCTATAGAAGGCTACCAGGAGACAAAAATATAGTCTATCAGGTTATTTTGAGGGCTTTTGTGTTATTTAATAAGATGTCAATCATCAATATTAATTTTTAAAGCTGAATATCTCAAACTTATATTCTAATAGTAATTAGTTTTTAAAGTAATAGTAATTAAGTGTTAAAAGTGGAAACAGATATGTTCCATTCAAATTCAAATTTCTAAAATATTATCCAGGAAGAATTTATTTTAGTGGTGTGTTAGTACATGTTGATATATGGCTCTGCAGATGGTCAGTCTTTATTGAATTTTAATTATCCGTTCAACCTCTCCCAGGTGCTACAAAAGGAAAAGAAAATATATCCAAAATATTTGACTCTTCCCTCAGAAAATTAAAAATTGAAAATCATCAGTGGTTTTGAACATGAGAACAATTAGTTCTCATAGTGAATGTATGACTGTGATAATGAAGAGCATAGGAATGATCATGCATATTTTTCTCATAAATATAATCTTGCGATGTATAGAAAAGAAAAATTGATAAAAAGATGAAGAAAAAGTATTTTCTAGGAAAAAAATATTTTACTAGAATTCCTGAAACTTCTTTGGAATTGTGATAGCAATTACTAAAAAATTACTAATATATGTTATCAAGTGCTTACTGCAAGCCAGGAATTTCTGGGCAATTCATTCATTCTCCAAACAAGTGGAAGCATACAGCTCTACAAAAGCAACTAATTTAGTTTCCTCAACTCAATGAATTGTAGATCTCAATACAAGCCTCTATATTAAAATAAAACCATTCTTTGTTGTCAGGGCTCAGAAAAATGGGTTTGATGAAAAAAATCACTAATATTTATTGAGCAGCTACTCTGAACTAAGCATGCTTTTATGCACTTTGCTTGTATTTGCTCATGAAAATTCTATGAAATAGAATATATGACTAGTTTCATTTAAAGTTGAAGAAATTAAGTCACAAAAATTCATGCAACATGTCTAATGTTATTGAGTAGTAAATGAAGGAGTCAGTATTCACTCCACTTTTTCCAATTTTTAAGTCTAAGCCCAAGACTTCTCTGTTGCAGAGGAAAAAGCAGGAGGTGGAAAGTTCTAGTGAGGGGAGCCCCCAGAGAAAAGGAGATAGAGAAGCAAATTGTCTGAGTCCAGGAGATGTACTACACAACGTCATGACGACACTTATTAGCAAAGTAAGAAATTAATTGGCAGAAATAAAATGGATGTTTTGGTTGTAATCATTGAAAACTAGGTAGAAAACATTAGATATGAGAAATATCACAACAAACCAAAACACCAGAATGATTATGCTGGTGACACATAGGTTTAGATTTTAAATTACATGAGTGCTTCTCTTGTTTCATATAAATCACCTCCTGATTTAGGCTGCTTTTACTAACAAATAAAAGATGTGCACCACATCATTTTCAAGTGTGCCTAAATCATATAACATCAATTACAGACATTATCTAGCTAACCCTAAATCTAGTTTAACCATTTGTGAAATCTTTGGGGATATTTTTCATTAATCAATCTTTCAGTGCCTAGCACAGGGCTGGCCTGTACTTCAGATCCACATGGCAAGTAGTTCAAAGCATAATCCTGTCTCTATTCCTGATTTACCATAACCGTTCTCCCTCAGAGCAAACTGCTAGTTGATAATATTCTTTTGTGATCTAAAAACAGAGATGCTTTAGTACCAGGATCCAATACCACACCACTGTTTTCTTTCTGGTTTAAATTTAAATTTTGATTTTCAAATTTGCTTAGTTTCACAATAAAAATCAGATATTTGTAAAAGTTTTCTTCTTTTTATGCTAATGTTAAAGAATTTCAGCTTGTGTTTAATGTTTCTCTTGCTATCTATGACAAAGAAGTTGAAAAATGGATATTTTTATAATATCAAATCATATAATTTGACCCAATTTTCATTCGTCTCCCAAATGTCCAGAAAATTAGAACACCTTTTTATTGATGCTAGCCAGTCTTCATCCTCACCATTATAGCTCATTTTTATAAAGCCAGTAACAAATGTTTTATAGATACTAACATAACCCTCACAATAACCATTTCAGGCATCTGCTATTTTTATCCCGTTCTACAGATTGGGCTATAAACTGAGAGAGGCACTGACATTAAGTAAACTTACACATCTATTATAAAGTCAGGATTCATCACAGATATTTTGATTCTACAACTGATTTAAACATATTATTATCATTTTACTCAATATGTAATAGAAGTTTCTTGGCTAATATATAGATTAGTGAAATAATTTATAAAAACATAATATCCAAAGTGAAAATTTCATGCACACATTCTGAGATAGTGAAAGAGCACACATAGTTTAAAAATTACAAGAGATGTTGAAACTAGTTTTGATTTAGAGCCAGCGTTATAGTTTTCCAATTGCTCAATTATTTGTTTGAATAACATAACATCCAGGTAAAGAAACTACCATAAGTACCACTGTGAAAGGTGTTATCCAAATGCTTGAATGAGTTTGTAATGCTTTCAGTGTTTACTTAAGAATGATAAAGAAATTGGATTCCATAATTACAGTGTACTCTGTTAATGTTTCACTTTTATAGAGGTACATGTATTGCTTGAGTACTTCTGAAGCTAGTTAGAAAAAAATGTATTGCATTTAAGGTAAAATGTCTTCCTGTGTGCATATTACTTCAGAAACATCAAATGCTGCATATTCTGAAACATTCCTGGCATTTACTGGTCAGTTGTTCATTTTATTTAGGTAACCACCCTTCCATATGTGATCATTTCTTTACTGACAAATTCTGAGGTTAAAATAAAATACAACCTATTTATTATTAATAACATTGTTAATTAAATGAATGAATATATACCATTTTATTTTCTCTTGAAGAATCAGCCAAACAATTACAACTAAAATATCAAACACAGATACGTGTTTCTAATGTTTGTAATGAAGTAATAATTTACAATTCTTTAAATAAGATGTAAAAAATGTAGCGTTGAGTTGTACTCTTAGTTCAAATTTAGTCCTACAACAACTAAAGTGAAATTTCTAAATATCCCAAGTCCATAGAAGAGATGTTTTACTGTTAGCATTTTGTCTTGTTTTGTTTCTAAATTTCCTAGTAATTAGATACAGACAACTGTAAAAGAATGAATATTAAAAGATAGCTGTCATAGTTGAACTAAATGTAACATGTACCTGGGTTAGTTTCCATGCCAAGTCTCCTGTATCAGAACTTGTGCAGAATAGATTATCTAAAATAAAATACTTTTTAGTATTCTTCTTGATAGTGCAAGAAATGGCTTTGATAAACTCTTGAGACCAAATTTGTGGCTTTGACATTACTCAGTTGAAACAAGTTGAGCAACTTTTTAAGCTTTTGATTTCTTTTTCCATCTTAGCTTTCTTGTCCATACAATGGCAATAAAACTTAAAATTAGATATAAAAATGAAAACATACGTGTGAAATGTCGAGCTAAATGCTACCTTTAGGAAATAATGAAATGTTCCATATCCTGAAAATTCCCAAATGTTTCACTGGCTGCCAATTAAGAATTGAGCTATTACAATGATGAGGACCTCAAGTCTTAGCTGCCGCAACCTAAGCGCAACTTCTTGTCCTGTCCTCTACTAACAGCGTGACCTGAAGATCGCACAGCATTTGAGTGGCCCATACAATCAACAGTCAATGCTTTCATGATTTCTCCACATGGTACACCATATCAATAAGCCCATTCCCCACTTTTCTATTCCCTTCTTCTTGTCCTCCCCTTAATATTTCCACTCCTCTTCCTTCCAGAACAGTAAAGAACACTAGACAGGCCAATGCACTGGAAATCACCTTATTCCTCCTGAATAATCCAACACAGGCAGTAGTGCTCATCAACAGAAGTTGTACAGTTTTAATCTCTTCCAATTAGATCTCTTCTAAAGAGTCAGATGTTTTCTTTGGCATCACCACTGGAGAGATGAACTGAAAAGAAAGAAGTAGAATCCAGACTGATAGTCTTGGGAACATCACATGACATTCAATTAGCAAGACTGACAATTGGAGAAGGGATACCAACAAATAAGGCAATGCCTAATTATTAAATTACTGAATCATAGCTTGATAACCCAGTCTTTAAAACCCATCTTTCCATATCTTTCCTCTTCAGCTTCAGATTTTATTTTTCAAATCCAATACTTACAGACAACCTTGCAGATGAAAAGAGGAGCTGCAGTTGTATGTTTACTTAAGTTAAATGGTGCATGTAACATCTCTGTTACACAGTGTACAACAGTGACAGAGTTTAGCGGTTACATTTGTCATTCGCTTTTTCTGCCAAGTGACCTATACTTATTTATGTTGGTAGATATCAGATAATGCCCTTCAATTTTCAACTAAAGCTGAAAAATAAAGACACTGGTTAAACAGAGGAAATCTCTGATAGCCAAATACCAAAGGAAGAATTCGTTCATGACATCCAGGATGGAAAATGTTAGCAGAGAAGAAAGGACCAAATGGTCACATCTAGATTTTTCCATTACTTACCATCCTCCTCCCTCTACAATTAACAGAAGACCTATAAGCTTCTCACTGAGCTAGTAGAAGTACAAATCCCATTTCCATTCCTTATTAATTTGGGGGTCGTTGATAAATTAGTTAACCTCTCTGTGTCTCAGATTCATCTATAAATTAGAAATAGCAATTATAGTAACTTCCTAATGGAATAGTAGAGAGAATGAAGTCAACAATGATTGGGATACAGTAAGAGCTCAATAGATGTTAATAACAACCTAAATAATATTGCTTTAAAAGTTTGTGTGCGTACTCACCATAAACACTTCCCTCACTTAAAAGATTAACAGAAGAACAATCTATTAAAACACAGTGTATATGAACAGCTTGATTACTAGAATCACCATAACCAAAGGTCATATTTTAGGTCTGTATCTGCTGTGGTTTGTGCTCCCAAATCTCTGTGTGTAAAAGGTTTTATCTCCAGGGTGGTGCTATGGGTAGGTGCTGGGACCCTTAGGAAGCGGCACCTTGTGGGGGTCTAGGGAATTGGAGTTGTCCTTGAAGAAGGCTGTGGGACACCAGTGTTTTCTTCTTCCTATTTCTTTGTTTTGCTTCCCAATTTATAAGGCAACCAGTTTGCTTCAGCGCACACTTCTTCTATGATGTTTTGCCTTGTCAGAGATCCAAAGATATGGGTCCTTCATCCAGGACATGAACTCCAACAATCTCTTCTCTTCATAAGTTAATTATCTCAGATGTTTTGTTATACTGACATGGAGCTGACTGCTACAGTATCCTAAAGCTATAACAGAGGGTCAGTAATCAAGTGTATAATTTAGACCCTTTTGGCAATACTTGAAGGACAAATGGGAATGAGTCCAGACACGAGATGATGACAGTTGTCAAAAGGAAATATGTTAAAAGTTTAAATGTCTACAGTGGTAGTGATTAGGGAAGGAATGGAAGAACCATAAGGTATGAAAGAAACAGAAACTACGTAACTATATGAGTAATATAACATCTGCTATACCAAATAAATCAAACTATATCATTGTTTTTAAAACTTGCTATTTTTCTCTAGTACATATTTCATAAAACAAACATAACTAATCCAAAATTTATCTGAACTCTCACTTTCTAAAGAATTACAATATGTTGCATTATGGAAAACAATGATTATAGGCAGTAAAATATGATTAGCTTCATTACTACATCAAGCTAAACTATCCATATGTTAATCGATATATTTATGTTAATTGCTAATTTTCATGTCTCGCAACAAAGGTGCAAATTGTGGCATCATCTGACCTTCAAGGCACACATGATACCAGCTCTGCTTTTTTTTTTTTCTTACTAAATTGTGCAACTGCTAAAAGTAATTGCACCCCAGGGCTATTATATTATGCATGAATTGTCACTTAAATGAATGACAATGTTTGAGAGAGAGAAAAAGAATGGGGGCCTAGATATATTCTCAGTGAATGCTGCCAGCTACATAACAACTGACATGATACCAATTACAGGATCACTAATTAAGGCTATCAAAGAAGCCCAGGCATTTTTGTCCAGCAGTAAGATTTTCAAGTATGACCTTTGTATTTTCTTTCAGTAAACAGGGAAAAAAAATTTTCAAAGTAGTTTTTCTCAATTTTTTGAAATGTGGATTCATTTTTTGATATGTTATACAACAAGGTAATGTTTCTGTATCCAGTTCTAACATGTAACGAATAGCAACAACATGCTTTGGTTGGATTTTTCCTATAAAAGCTAAGAAAGCCAGGGATGTGTGTTTATCTTTTGAAACTGAACTAATAAAAGGGAGATCTCAAAAATTTGATTTCATGCAGAATATAAGGATATGTTATGGAGAAAAGAGCCTTACAAATATACTCTGCAGTACCTTCTTTATTCTAAAATAACTTAGCTAATTAAAAGTACAAATTTTATAGCTGCTTTATAGAAAAATAAGATGAACATAATGGCTCGATTTTCTCCATATGTAGAGTAGAGCCCGAGTCTATTTGGAAGATAATATTCAATAGTTGTCTTAATGTTTTAGATGAAGTCTTGGAAATGTTTATATATGTAAGCATGCAAACCATGAGATGTGCGTGCACACACACACACACACAAACACAAACCATCATTAAAATGGAGTATTGACAATTGGAAGCTACTGCTCTGAATGGTGGACTGCTGCCTTGTTCTCTTTATACATGACTCTGAATCTGACCTTGGCAATGAGCTCACCACAGAAATCAGCTATGCTGCTCCAGACAAGACTAATTTCCCAACTGAGCTATAGAATCACAAGAAGTAACAATTGTCTTCTATGAGCCAGTAGCTTTGGAGTGACTCAATAAGCAGAGAGAACTGATCCCTTGCCTTAATCCACCTAGGTTATGAAGTTCCTTCATACTAGGCTTTGTTTTGGTGTCCGACTTGACTAGTAACAAGACCGACACAGCGAAGTGTCACAGGCTATGGGTGAGACTACTAGTTCAGGGAATAGATTAAATTCTATAACTGGTAGTGCTGTGAAAGTTTCTCATTTCCATGGTTTTAGAACTGTTTGGTGGGCATCCTGAAGTGAGGGCTTCAAAGGGTATCTTGGAAGAAAGGCCAACATTCTACACTGCTTGCCCTGAACCATCCACGTTTGATACGGTTGAGATTTCAGGAGTTTTCATTTCATTTCAATTCACCCCCCCACCACCACCCGACAGTGGAGATTTAGAAACCACTAATCTTGTTCAAGTATATTAAGAATTATTAAATCAAAATCTAGAGAAATAAAGTAGTTTGTTTAAGTTTATGTAACTAGAAGAGACGGGTAAGTATTTAAACCGCCTTCTCTCTCGGTCCACCTGACTTGGGCTTTTGCTTCCTACAACATTTGAGATTTTTAGTCTGGAGGATGAGGGAGCCTCTGCAACCACAAATGCCTAAACCTCTGTGGACCAAGAAGCACCATAACACCTCTGATTTCATTTTTGATTTATTCAACCAACAGATATTTACTAAATCACAGTCACCGTCATTCACAAGTAGGTGTGCTCTCATCTGAAGGGGCAGGATTTAAAGTTATAAATTTATGAAATTGTAGAACTCAGCTAACCTTTTTACAAAGCTCTCAATCTTATTAGCTACTGAGGTTTATAAAGATCTATTCTGTTGCCCTATTTCTTTTTTTAAACTTCACTCCCTTAGGTCTGATAGTCTAAATAGGTACCTTTTTATATTGAGGGTTTTCATGTAATCAAATAGGAAGAAGAGGAACTTTACCCTCAAGAGTAAGGCATCATTATATTGGATTGCACTCATACTAAAGTACAAGTTGGGTATTGTAAATGATCTCCATTAGTTTTGCAAACCATGAACAAGTCGATAGTGTTCATTTCTAAGGTCAAAACTAATGAGTACACATTTTTCTCTGTCCTCTACTCTGCAGTGAATAGTGAAATCTCAGATGGAAGTTTCAGAGAAAAAACCTATTTATTACATAGTAAAACTATCATGAAAATAAAAATCCCTAATCTTATATAAGGATACTATTTCCTCATGGAAAATTCTACAACTTCACCAAGAAGCCATTTTTTTCAGTGCTGGGAGTGAATGGAGTGACACACACATACTAAGCAAGCATCCAGTAATCGTCATTAAGTTACCTTGCCCATTTTGTCCTGCGACATTAATGAATATGCATTAAAACACAACTGTTTCCACCAAGTTACCATTTTACTAACTGAAAAAGTGATAATAAAATCTTGTTAGCAACTATCGTAGAGAGCTAGAACAAACTTTTAAGAGTCATATATTTGAGTCCTTTGATTCCATCCAGACAGTTTAATGAATCACTGTACTTTAGATATATTTTGGAACATATAGTGCTCCTTGGTACCAGTAGGGGTGACACATATTTCATACTCCAATGAAAGTGATCAAATAAAATCCATCAGAACCCAAATAGTGTGAAGAAGAGGCGAGAATGACCCATGGACCAACCAGTCACCTAGGAGAAAGGCAGAAGGTGATGATGCTAAAAGAGATGAAGCCAAGGCAAGGGAGAATACACAGAGAAGGTCCTCAAGGCTGTCTGCTAAATGTGCTTCTCCAAAGCCAGAGCCCAAGCTAAAAGGGACCCTGCAAAGAAGGGAGAGAAGGTGCCCAGAGGGAAAAGGGGGAAAGCTGACCCCAGCAAGAATGGCATAATCCTGGGGAAAATAGAGAGGCCCAGGCAGACCAGGAACAGAAAGCTGAAGGTGCTGGAGATCCCAAGTGAAGTGTGTGCATTTTTGATAACTGTGCCCTTCTGGTGACTGTCCAGTTTGAAGTATTATTTTTATCAAATTTTAGAAAAATGCAGAATTTTTTAATTTTTATTTTTATATGTTGTTAGCACACCGAACACTTTATTGTTGCTTTGGGGAAGAGCATATGTCACTAGTACAATGTGGGGAAAGCATCTTTCCCTGCTAGTTTTGGGAGCCTTTCTCCTGGCTCCCAGAAGGAACGATTCCTTGATGCTGACATGCGGTCACCTTGGCACACATTTCTTGTTGTGTGGGGAAAGTCCCAGTTCATGTTATGTCCTCCTTTCCTCTGCCATCAGCACAGACTTAACTCCCTTAAGCCCAGAGACCTCTTGGGACCTGACTCCCAAAAATTGATGTTACCAGTGTGTAGAGCAATCTGGATTTGCCAGTGATGTTAAGACAGTGTCTCACAAAAGCAATGATTTCCTTTTCTAGATTGTGGATCTTCAGATTGATAATTCTGCCATTTTCATTTTATTTCCTGAAAATCAAGGTTGGCTTGTGAACAGTTGTTAAACACCATGCTAAATGTGAAATGTCAACCCTCACTCTAAACTTCCTCTACTCAGAACATCAAATGAAGACTTCATTGAATTTTATGGTGGCTCTCTGAGTTTTTGTATTCCACCCAAGAAGGGAGCTTGAAAGCTATTATATACTGTTAAGGAATGTGTGCCCATATCCTTCCTGAACTACCACTATTGTTTATGAAAAGTATCTTTAATAAAGCTGCATATGGCTCGGCTTAGAAAAAAGTGATACCAAATTCAGAAAATGTATTTTGCTAATGAGAATAATCACACTCCTACCTTGGAAGTAGAAGTTGTAGAACATAATATAATTGGTTTAAACTTTAGCTACACATTTTGGAGAGTGTGTCCAAAATTTTTTTGAATGTAGTGTTTCACTACATTCAATCATTTAGTTGTCTAAGCATTCTAACCAGGCAAACTTTATTATGATCTCTTTTTCATAGATAAGGAAGCTGAGAATCAAAGATATCATATGAGAAAAAAATAATACTTTCACAGCAGAGAAACTGCAGACAATAACTGTGATTGTCAAAATAACTCCCTCCTTGGCCTAGATGTGTACCTAGTCACTGTCCTAATCACTAGAACCATGAGTTTATTACTCAGCAATATCCTAGATTAAGGAAATTGACACAACATAATAATAAAGATTCTTCTACAGAAAGAAGGAGCCAGAAGAACACATCAGTCACAGATGGATTGGGAGATGCTATGGTGCTACCTTTGAAGATGAAGGAAGATGAGACCAGGAATACAGGCAGGCTGTACAAATTAGAGGAGGCAAAGGAAAAACAGATTCTCTTCTAGAAGGGAACACAGCTCTGCTGACCTCCTAATTTTAGCCCAATGACATCCATATTGTACGTGTAGCCTGTGGTAATAATGTTGTTTTAAGCCACTAATTCTGGGTGATTTGTTATTGCTAATAATGTAAATTACTGTGCCGCCTAAGCCAAGTGACAAGTTTCACATTACCATTGATGTCAGATTGATACATGTGTCTCTTGATGTGATGTAATGAGGAAGGCTTCTCTTCTCCTTGTTTTTCTTCTCCCAAACCTATCATCCCATTCTAATCCTCAGATAAATAAAATTGGAGAACATTCTGGAAAATATCTACTTTACTCTTCCACACTTTCAAAGAAAAAAAAAAGAAGAAGAGGAAGAAGAGACTGAGAACCCAGACCAGAAGAGAGTAAGAAGATAAGATGACTGACCAAATACATACATTGTTATATCTGTGATTGGATCTTGAAACAGAAAAGAAACATTAAAGGAAATACTGTTGAAATGTGGAAAAAAAAGTCTATAGTTTCGTTGATAGTTTTTATGGTTTGGATCTAAAATTGCCTCCTCCGAAGCCTCACTTATATAGCAGGTGATTGGCTCATGGAGGCATTGCATCATAAGTGATTTAGGAGGTAAGAGCCAAACAGAAAAGGTGAGTGACTGTGGGCATGAGCAGAAAGGGAACATCTCCTCTCCCTTTTCCTCACTGGGCTCTCTCCTTTCTGTGAGCCATGAGGTGAGCAGCTTTCCCCCATCAGTCCCTTTTACTCTGGAACTTCTGCCTGGAGCCAGCCAACCATGCCAAGACTGAAGCTTCTAAAACTAAAGCCCAAGACAAAATAAACGTGTTCTCCTTTAAGTTGAAGGTGTCAGGTGTTTTGTTCCAGAAGTAAAAAAGTGACTAAGACAATAGTATTATGGCAAAATTAATTTCTTAGTTTTGACAAATGTACTATGATTTTGCTAGTGCCAGGGAAAGTGGGATAAAAAGAAATGGATGCTGCCTATAATTTTCAACTTTTCTATTCTTCAAAAAGTTTTCTAAAATGAAGCTTATTATAAAATAAATAAAACAAAAATTTTATATACATACATAAATATATATAAACATAAATATGCCACATACATACACCAAAGGGTCATGTTTAAGTGAGTGTCCTAATTTTGCAGTTCTAAATTATTTTTACTTGCTTCCTCCACAGTATATTCTGCCCTCAGTTATAACCAACTCAACCTGACCTTTCTTGACCTACTACTGTCATTCAGTTAAAATCAAAAGTATCCAGAAAAGAAGAACAAAGTTAAGCCACCTGCTTAAAATTACCAAATAAAATTTTTTAAAAAATCTAGAAGTTTGTGAGGTAAGGAAGCTAACCATCTTCTCAAATTCTCATATTCTTCCTGCTTAGTTTAGTTATTTTTGTTCTTGTAGAGTTTTGTTTTGAATCAGGAATAATCTAGGATAGATTCTGAAGGTGAAGTTGGTCTCAAACTGTAGGTGTCCAGAAATGAGTCCTGTGATAAGCATCTTATATCATCATTGGGGTTGAACAGAGAATAATGTCATAAGAGTTATTTTAATAACAGAGCTTCCTGTGATCTGACAGAGTTCTATGTCTTTTAAAATTATTTAACTCATTTAACCCATCGAGTAACCTTATGACAAATGATGATCTTTACTCATTTCCAAACAAACAAAGTGAAACATGGGGAAGTTAAACACATTGCCACATGACCAATAAGTGGTGTACAGAGATTTAAAAAGTCCCTCATCTCATTCCAAGATTGTGGACCTGACTACAAATTTAAAGGATTTGGCCAGAAAGCAAGACTCAGTGTATTTTCACTAATTGTGATAATTTTTAGTAGTAAACACAAATTAAAATATTACCCCATTTAACCCTTACAGCCATTCTTCTGAGGCAGAGAGGACACCAGCCATACGTCAGGTTCCCTAGGAAGTAGACGCAGAGACAGCCTTGGAATTCAGTGAGGGAATACAGGAAGATTGACTCCAGGTCTTTTAAATTTCAGTGTGAGTCCTAAGTCAGTATGCTATTTGAGAGCTATGGGCATCAAAGGAGAATTAGCCAGACTTTGATGGGAGTGAAGACATCAATATAATTACAAGGGCAGCTCCCTTGTTCAGTCTGGGGTTTAAAATGCTCCAGAAAATGAATAAAATAAGGCAAGAATGAATTGGTTGTAAATTTTATTTTAGTTGTAATGATTATTTTAGTTGTAATGATTCTTAGGTATCTTTAAAGAATAATATAAAGTATCTTTACTAAGAATAAAACACCATTACTTTCTAAAAGTTAACATACAAAAGTGAGGAAGATTAAAAGTAAATGTTAAGTTTCACTGATAGTATAAGACTCCCATATCAGCAGTCTCCAACTTTCTGGTAAATTAGGCTTTCTTCAACTGGAACTCAAATATGTGTAATTAACTCTGCTCAGAGAGGGTAAGGGAATAGAATTCTGTGTATAAACATATTTGTGAAAATTGGTATGCTGATATATTTTTATATATTTACTCTAGCTCAAATAATTGAATGGTTAATTTAACAATCATGTATAACTGTCTAAAAAGTGTTTCCCATTTTTGGCTAATTTAACAGCAACTTAATCAACTGTTAAAAATTTTCCCCCAAGTAACTGAACTTGTTTATAATGCCTTTGAAAGGCTCTAATTTCTAACGTATCAAATTGTGAATCTTGTTCTTTCCATTCCATATTTAACAAATATGAGCTAACCATAAGATCAGTAGAGAAGTAATTCTAAACAGGATTACATGGGAATATGACTAGCAGAGTGAGAAAGTGCAGGATTGGGGCAGAAGAAGGAGGAAGGAAAGGTTTAATTGTAGAAGTAGTAAATAACCACCAGGTCATTCGAAATGGAAAAGAATTTAAATACTTTGAATATCACTGCCCTTTGTGCTTCATACACTTCTGAAAAACTGCTAACAAGTCCAATTTTTCCCATGATTCTGCTTCCATGTTATCTTAAACATAAAGATAAGAAACTGTCAAATGTCTTTCCAAAATCAAACTGTAATATTTTTGTGGTACAGCATCATCCAGATTTTCTAGTCCATTAAACATTGCCTAAAAAGGAAATGAGTCTGGTCTGGCATTAGTTGCTAGCAAATTTATTCTATAATCACTGCATTCTTTTCTTAGATTCATGAAGCGTCTGTTTATTAATCCATTTGAGAACTTCACCAGTGGTTGATGTCACACTCAAACATCAATTCTGCATCTCAGCAGTTTCCTGCTGTTTGATATTTCAGACTTTGATATCATGGCATCAGTGATTTTTCCAAAGATCATTCCTAGGGACAAATAACCCTAAAAGTGATTCTTTATATGGATTCTTACAGAATTATAATGCAAAGCTTATTCTCCTGCACGAAAAGGCATTTGCACAGCTGCAGAACTCCCAGACATAGACTTGCTCAAGCAAACACTCTCTGATGGCATCTCATGGAGCTCTGAGCTGCTGCTCTCTTCCTGTCATCTCTGGATTCTACAGTCACTCAAGGCAATGGTACCTCCACCATGCAAATGTAATATATTCATTCATTCATTCAAAAAATGGTCATTGGAAAATACCTTTTGATTACTGTGCACTACATAGTGAGCTGATCACTGAAAAGACAATAAAAAAGAATATCTGAGTCTGTAAAGTTCATGTTCTTTTTCAATATTGCCATAACTTATTTTTATAAATTAGAATAGATATTCAATAAAAATAATTTCTGAAAACACAGTTTTCATTAAATGAATAAGTTAGAAGCAAAGTATGTGATGCATTGTGCACTGTGAATACGTAGGAGCAAAATGGACTATGTAACACTTGCCAGACTTATGTGCCCAAGAAATTTCTCTTTTCTCCTTAGAACTTGCTAAGGGAGTAGGTTTTTCCGGAAAAATCAGCATATCTAACCTGGTGGTAAAGAACAGGCATTAGGAGAAATGTTCCTTTATGCTGTGCTATCTCCCACTCCGTTGTGGTCACAGAGTAACGCAAGGGTGGATCCACGCACCAAGGACCACATCCCTGAGTGAGCAGTACAGACCACATGTGTGGGGGAGCCAGCTTTACTCAGGGTGTCATCAGAGAAATACAGACCCATTCTTTACACTGGCTTCAGAATGTGTGCTGAACACATGCACAGTGACTACCAAATTCAAGGCTCCTCGTGCACAAACTAGATGGAAATTTTTTTCATTTATGTGACTTGATTTTTTCTGACACTCCAGTGTTTGTTTTTCTTTAAGAAGTCCTTTTGGATTTTTCAAGCCATGTACAATGCTACTCCCTAAAACATGGGTTCTCAGATTTTGGCATATGGAGTATTTTCATTAAAAATCTTGGGATGCTCATTTGAAATTATGAATGTCTTATTGCTACAAAAATGTAGAAAAAAACCTGAATGTTTTGTAGGAATTCTTTAAGTGATTCATATGTTTAAAAAAACTGGAAAGTCACTGACTTACAGTCCAATCTGTCCTTATCCTTCTCCTTAATTTTAAGAAATTTCTTACAATGAATCATTTTGAATGTCCACAGCAATGGGGGAGAGTATCTACAGGTAACAGGAATCCACAGGTGAATCAGGAGCACTAATGTGTCAAGAGTGGCAACCTCATTAAAATGCAACCTTTTAAGGGGGAAAAATAAGAAGAAACAAAGATGGCTAGTTTCAGATTAATTTCCATCTCATTATTGCAAATTGAAAAAGCTAAGAAGTCAGAGGAAGGCAGATAATGAGCCAGAAGATAATGAGATAATATATTTCTAGGCATCTTTAATACATATTTATTTCTTAAGAAGTTAAAATCAGGATATGGAATGGAGGTTTCTGGGAAAATGGCTGCCTGCACTTATGTGCCTGTCTGTCTTGTTCTCATCTCAGCTACTTGTTACAGAGGCTTAAGAAGTAAATTAATCTTGCTGGTAAATACTCAAGAGAAAAGCAGTGAGGCATTCATTGTTGGTAATGAATCAATGAACCAACAGGGCTACTGAGAGGTCTGGTATCAAACATGGCAGAATTTCTTTGATGTGACAGAGAAAGGATTTCTGTGCTTTGCTTTTCACTGTGGGTTACCTACTTGACTAATGAACAAAATCTGGAAGAAGGCACATTCATAAGCTAAATTACGTGTCATCTTTTGGGCAAGAAGAGCCATTTCTCTTCTGCTTGGTCCTAAAGCAGTTTAAGCTATGAAGGCCTTCTCTCCAGTCCTCTGTAGAATCTTCAGGTTTTCCCACCTGCCTGACTGGAAGAAAGTTCTGTAGGATCTTCACACCCTGAGAGATCCCAAAACATATCTGCACTATACTGAGATTTCTTATACCTACATCCATGCAAAGAAAAATTACAAACCTCAGATGTGAAAACCATAGACATTTTGACTGAGAGAAAAATGTTATTTTTCATGTAAATAGCAAAAGATTAAAGTCTAAAATACACAAAGAACACATATACATTAACAAGAAAAAGTTAAACTGCCCAAAAGAAAATGTAGTAAAAAAAATAACTCATGCATGAGTCTTCAGAGAAATATGTTTGAATGTGTTTTGCAGAATTGTAGAAAAGGCCAACAGTGCTTTAACTGTTGATTCATGGAGTTGAATATTGGATTAAAATTAGTGAAATAGAGACACATGTATCAATATGAGTATATCTCAAAAGTGTGACAAAAAATTGAGCACAGGAATCATAAATATACTATACTATATATACATTTTATTAAGTGTAAAATAATACTATATTTTACATATAAAGACACTTTGAACTTGCATAACAATAAACAATAGACTGAGATAACCGTTATGTATCACAGGGAAAAAGAAATATAATCAGAGCACTTAGTGTTACTAGTGACTCTCTGATGATTTATTTCTAAAAGAAACTGAAAATGGGACAGAAATAGACAAAATTATGTGCTCTTAGATATTTATTTAATAACTTGAAATATAGTAGAATATGAAGGATGTTAAAGACTTCAACAATTCAGATTTTCAGTATTGAAGAAAACCACCATATACCAGTAATAATGAATACAAAAGACATGTCTAGGTATAATTTATGAAATAACTAAACTCAGGATAAAGAACAAATTTCACAGATTTTTAGATAGCACAAATTGACTGAAACAAAGAAAGAATTCTCAGACTACAAATGTTTCTCTTCAATTGCAGATAAAAATACATTTTTAATACATTGTAAAGAAAAAATGTCATTTCAAAATACTATGTTTATCAAAGATACAATTCTTATATGAAAACAAACTGAAAATATTTTCTGACATAAGAAATTATGCATTTATCTTCTTTAGAAAAATAATAAACATGCACATATAAAACGTCAATATTTCAAAAAATGAACAGAAGGGAAAAAATTCAATGAGAACAATAATTTTATATAGAGAAATTTAATATATATAAATTCAATTTCAAAACATAAATGTTAGTATTCATATAAAATGATATATATGTAAATATGTACTTGAACCTGTATGACTAGGAATTATATTGAAAGTATGCTCAAGACATTATTATAGTTCAAAGATAAAAAATTTGAACTCCATAAACATCAAAATTGTGGCAGTGAATGGATTCCAAACACTTTCCGAAGTAGAAATTTTGAAAAATTGATCAAATGAAATGTCCTGTGTAGACTAAGTAATTATTTAGTGTTTCTCTGATAAGAGTAGGTATTTGCATATATGGTCCAAAGGGAATATAGTCAGTAATAAAATAAGAAAATAGTAAAACAAAAAACTTTAAATAGGGAGGAAAAACAGGAACAGTAAGAGACTTAAAAGTAATCAATAAGTTGAAAGCCTACAATTGCTGTCAACTTGTGTGAGTGACCATCAAAATAAACTTCATCAACCAATGCTAACTTACCAGGTTACTGCATTAAGGAATCCTACCACCTTTTTACTGACCTTCTAAGGACAAAGTCAGGGAGGCATATTTTTCAATTTGGGTATTTGATTTAGGGCTGGTCTTCTCATACTAGCATGAAATTTTGAGCAGAGTCTTACAAATATCATGTTTTATAACTTAGGGTTGATGAACATGCAAAATGAGTGTAGTACAGCAAGTCTTGTAGAGTAAGATCCAAATGAATAAGCTAACTTTTCTGAGAAGAGAGCTGTTTATTCTCATGACACCTGGTTGAACAGAATTTGCTTGAATAAATCAAAATTCTGGAAATTCTTGAAACTAACAAAATAATTGTTTCTAATGTTATTATCCTGTACAAAATGTCCTGGAATAATACAGTCCATTAATTCAGATGTTTAAATAGTAAAGTCACTTTTATGTAGAGTCATATTTCTAATCCTGTTGATCTGTGATCATTAATGAATAGTTTTGTATCTCATGGCCAAAATTATCAAATTCGTAAAGCTAGAAACAATAGGATAGGTAAAATACATATAGATATTTAAAACTGTGATATAGAAGAAACTTGGATGCTTAAACTTTAAATAACTGAAAAGTGCTTTCTTTTTATATCATTCTATGCAACTTCCATTAAAACCTTTAGAAAATTCCATGGGGTAATAGATCCTGAAACCTAATTTTATGTTTGTTTTAAGCAAGTATATCTGAAAAATTGTTTTAAATGTTTTGAAAAAAATGAAATAAAAAATATAATACAATAAAACACTGTATAAATACTTATGCAAAACTATGTGGAATTTACTCAAGAATAAATAGTTACATTACTAAACAAGCTAGAGAATCTAGAAATACATTCAAGAATATTTTGGAAGTTCTTATATTATCAGCACTTTGAGTAAGAAAAAGATCTTTAATTTGCTCTGTAATTCCTGCATAGTAGTAATCAGCCCCAAAATAAACTATATGGATAACTCTCTTCCTATATATACTAACACAAACCCTACATGAAAGGAAATTCTCAGTACTGACAAAGTTAAATTAAAAATAAAGGAGGTTTAGCCACCCATTAGTATAAACTTCATGTGAAGGTAAACTTTCCCCAGGCAGGAAATCCAAAACCAAAAGACATAAAAATTATATATTTGACTGCTTTTACAAATTATTTGCAAAAAATACCTATCAAAGACAAGATATAG
The DNA here is from genome assembly GCF_053883595.1 of Heterocephalus glaber. Taxonomy (NCBI): domain Eukaryota; kingdom Metazoa; phylum Chordata; class Mammalia; order Rodentia; family Bathyergidae; genus Heterocephalus; species Heterocephalus glaber. The sequence continues at coordinate 15,709,382 of NW_028258156.1, read as the reverse complement.
ACTGGGAGAAAATTGTTACAACAAAATGAAAAAAAAATAATGTTCATGATGAGAATAAGGCCAACCACCTAACAAAAAATAAATGCAGAATATAACCAAGTATTTCACAAAACAGAAATGGCAAATGGACAATAAATACAAAAGGATTCTTATTATGGCTAGTTATCAGGGAGAGGAAGTATTATACCATTCTGCAGGCATCAAATTAGCATAGCCAGAAAGAAAACACTCAATAGTCTATGAATGGAAATAAACACTCATATTCTGTGGGTAAGATTATAAATTGCCAGTTTTTGAAAGTCTACAAAAATAAAAATGGCACATGTTTTGAACAAGTAAATCTCTCTTTGAAGATTTACCACACAGATAAAAATATAACTTTTAAAAAATTAATTGTATTTGGGTGTGGAATAATAGTTATAGTTTACCTTTATATTATTCTTATAGTTTCATCATCAGCTTGAAAAAATGGGCACAAAAAAGAAAGCTATCAAATGGAGACGAGGCATCATGAATTTTAACTATTTCTATAATAATGTATATTTTATCAATTTTATCAAAATAGAAATGTATATATATATATTTGCTTTAACTTCATTTTATCTGGAAACATACAACTATTTTTTTCATTTTGTCAAGTATCATTCTTTAATAAAACTGTACAATTTCTAAACTCTGCAAGTATTACAACAAATGAGGTGACATTAGTCAAAAATTAGCATGTGAGGGGCCAGGGATTTAGCTTAATGGTTTCACTGCCTGCTGCACAAGCGCAAGGACAGTTCGATCCCTGGTAGCACACACACAAAAAAAGTAGCATGTGAATAATGTTTGTTTTTTGTGAATATGTTTGTGTTTTTAATCTTAAATTCCATATATTAAAATTATAGTGTTAGAGTCTCATCAATATTTCTCCTTTGCCAGTCATTCCATTTTTGGGAATCTTCTTAACCAAAAATGTTTAAAAGAAAAATAAACAAATAAAACCTCTTCAATTTCTCACACTAATCCTACCCAATCTGTTTCTAAGCCTTACTTGAAACTGTTTTGCATTTATGGTTTGCATTTCATTCTGATCACCATTACTGGTAGCAAACTATTTATCATCTCACAGCCAAATAACCTAGTGACTTTCCACTCTTCTAATAGCTTTTCCCTGCTTGACCCTTCTCCCCAAGTTCCTTTTCAAACCATTTGAAATGATCACGGAGCCAAGTGCCTCACTGCTCAATACACGAAATCGCAGCAACTCCTTTTGCCTGCCTCTTACATTTTATAAACTGAATACACTCTCTAAATCTTCCTAGCTTCAAAAGTTGCTTTCCACTTTCTTTTAGAAGAACATGAAAAACGAGACTGAGGCAAACATATTGCAGTTGCCCCAATCGTGCTAGCAATTTAATAATGATATAATAACTTTGACTTGTATTTAAAGAAGAAGCCAAGTGCAGCCTGAGAGAGGGAATTCCTCTCCTACCCCGCAGCAACTTAGTTCTGTCCTAACCATACAATACAATCACCCACCTTCAAACCTGCTGCCTAGCAAGTGTACCCTTCACAGGATCACGCTTAATGACCATCCATCGTGACTTCCAGGCCTGTGTCCTTTCAAAGACATAGCAGTACTCATCACTTTGAAAGGAAGTCTAGAAAACACGACTTTCTCCATTGTGTTAGATTTCAATGTTGTTTTCCCCCTTCCGTGTTGTTTCAGCTCTATTTTTATATGGGTAATCAGGTAACGTCCTGTTTGTCCCAATACAGCATCTGCCCTTACACTTAATTCCCTTTGACTATGTAATTTTGCTCTGGTTACGTGGAAAGCTTTCTCTTTCTTGTCCACCTACAGACATAAAATTTATTCAGAATGATTGACTCAAATTTCACTTTTACTCAAAGCCATATCTGACTATTTTCATTACTACATGTTTACAAACTCTCATTCTAGCTCTCTGTCTCTCTAAGCTAGCTTTGTCGCTTTACGGGGATGACATGTAACTGGTCATCACATACGTTGTGTTTCCTTTTTTTGTGTTACTATACTCACGTAGCACATACACAGTAACCAATTACTATGTTCATCAATTCAATACTATAAGACTGAACAATTTGCTTTAAAAAATTTATAACAAAAGTAAGTGTAATCTCCAATTGCTTATTTTTTTTGTTTTTAACAATCTCTTGTGGTATCACAAAAAGTTCTCGCCCACTATTCACCACTATATTTGACAGTATCACAGTGAAGTACAGTATTATATAATGAAATAGTATTTTCTATCCTGAAGTTTGAAATTTGAACTAAAATACAAGTTTTTAGAGAAATACAAAGCTGGCTCTTCTTTGTACCTGCTGAGATCCAATAACTAATGATTAAGTTGTAATTAAATGCTACTACAGCTGGGCATGTTGTGTTCCCTATATTCCCCGTACTCTGGGGGGCTGAGACCAGAGGATTGCCAGCTTAAGGCCAGCATGGGCAACTTGGCAACTTAGGGAGACCCTATTTCAAAAGAACAAAAAAAGAAAAGAAAAGATGCAATGAGAGAAAGCAAGAGTCTAAGACCCCCCCCTCCCCGCAAAAGGAAATTTCTACTAAGATACTGTATGGTCAGCTTTCTGTCGCTCGAAAAAAAAAATACCTGACATTTTACTTACTGAAGGACAGGTTTATTTTGGCTCTTGGTTTCAGGTGTTTCATCCAGCAGTCAAGGAAGAAACATCATGGCCCCAGGGCCAGCCTGAGGAAAGCTACTAAACTAATGGGAAGTGGACAGCAAAAGAGCCAGGAGGGAGGGAGCCAGGGACCAGATATCGTCCCTGAGTCCACACCACTGTGATCCAGCCAGACACACCTACAAGTATTTTACAGCTCTCCCAGGCATTTGTCAAGCTAAGCAAGTTGACAATCAAGATTAACCATCACAAACACCTTCTAGAAAATGACTCCTACATTTTTTATGTTCTTGGGAGTATTATAAGAGAAAAATTAGCCATCAGTGATAATCTACAGACATGGTGATCTGGGGATTCGAATCAGAGCACACCGGTATCCATTTTAGAAACTAGTTCCAACAGTCCTACCAAATGTATTCATATTTCTTCCTTATTTTATATTTCTTTTAGCATTTAAAAACTGACTTTGAAATTTGAGATCACTTTACAGATTTTCCATAATGTTAATTCACTTTCTATAATCTACTTTAAGTAAAAATAAACTTTATATTTTATAACAATGGAAAAATAATCACCTTGGAATACAAAATTGAGAATTCAGTATTGTAAAGAAGATAATTAAGTAATGTATTTTATTTAAATTCTTACAGGAAACAGGAAGGTAGACAATTAGTTAAAAATAGTTGTAAAAACGATGTTACTCCAAGTTAATTCTGTCTTTTATTCAAAAAAACTGTTTTCAGTTTTTCCCATCAATTTCCTAAATTTTCTAATTTAATTGTTTAAATTATGTTTATAAATAAGTTTCATGAATGTGACTTGAAGCTTCAGATTTAATGATTTATACATTATGAATGCTTTATTCAATGATTTAGAAAAATCATTGAATCATATGAAATAAAAGTATTTTATAACAGGCACTAATGTAAAAAGCAGGAAATGTATGTTTAAAAAAACACTGCAAGTGAAATTTTACCACAAACTAGATATATATATTTGCCAACACATATCATCATTTTCATGAAGAAAATATTTTCCCAGTAAAATGTAAAATGTTAGATGTAAAAATGTAAATAACTAGAGCTGTATTAAACATATTTGTTTTTCTTTTCTACAATAGTGATCCCTTCCCTACCATCCTGTTAGTAAAAACTTATGCTTGAATCTTTCTATGGGTCATTTTTAGACATAAATGTTATAACTTTATATTTACTATATTTTCCCCATAATGGAGATCAGTTTTATGGCTTATTTCTCATTTTGCATGATACAATACCCATAATAGCCATCAACCACGTACTGAGGACATTTTTAAGATTTTACCCCACTTAATGACCACTTCATTACATCTAAGTACGAATTATTCATAGTTGAAGCTTATCCAAAGGCAGATTTTAAAACTGATTTTTAAATACATATAAAATATAACTATTTTCTTTAATAACTCTTACTATTTCCTTTTAGAGATATATATTTAATTTTGCAAAAGTCATTTCAAATGATGCCAGGGAGGTGGAAATTTATGTCAGTCCTAATCACTTTTTAATAATTAGAATCCTGAAATCATGAAACCCTTATTTTTTCTGATATTAGGTAGCAACCCCACCATTGCCTACTAATTGATCACCATGTGAGCGAGGGCAGAACTAAAGATCAATTATCACACAGTGGTATCCATAATATAAAGATAACTGGAATTAGGAGCCTTTAAAACACAAAGTGAAGGGTTGTTTCTCTTCTAGTTTCGATGCCTTGCCATGAAACCCTCCTTCTGAAACCACATTCAATTTGCCTCTAAAAGTGAAGTCAGGTGAGGTGAGCCTTTGGTTGGGCTTAATGCATATGCTTAAGAATCTAAAAATTGCTTCATTTTATTACTTAATTCCCTGGCACCTTGGAAATTTTGGTTCATTTTTTTAATGGTATAATAAAATCTATAACCAACCATGGAGACATATTTAACAACAGATATTTCTGATATGATTTTTACAAACATTTTCTAATATAATTTTTCTTACTACATCCAGATTGTGACCCCTGACAACCATCCCTTCAAAGACCAATAATTATTAAGTCTAGTAAGTGACACTATTAAAAGGAACTTTACCAGGGATCTATAAATGGTGTCATGGAAACTCTAATTTACTCAAAAGGAAAAAAAAAATGTATAGCACTCCTCTCAAATTTCTTTATTTATTATTTCAGATGAAGTCACTACTAAAAGGAATTTGCTTGTGCTAGCAAAGAGGTAACTTTAGTATCTTCACATTTATATGCTAAGAAACACATAGACAATTAAATAGAGTTGTTTTTGAGAAATATGGTTTAACTAAAACCCCAAATTATTTTTTCAAATGCTGACTGTCAAAACTGAGAGGTTTTTCCAGTTGGAACTATGTAGAGAGTAATCTTGGATCACAATAATTTAGTATTTTATGAAATATTTAATAGAAGATATTCTTACATGCATTTCTTAAATTGAAAGAGTAGGATTAACAGAAATGGAAAAAAATGGTATTAAAAATAGCAACAGAAGTGACCCAGGCAAGGTAAACTTTCTAGAAATAAAAATATTTCAGCTGATCTATGTCCCTTCCATTTTGCAAATTGTAGAGATGTAGAACATTCCACACCCTCTCAGACTGGACGAAAATGTCTCATTTGGTGGATGGATTAACTGCTTTGGGTTATGGGTTAACAGTGAGAATGGGCAAAAGTCTTGAGTTTAGCTAATATCAAGGAATTGGCTATATATATTTACATGTGTAGCAAGTAGTAAAGCAAAGTCAAAGAAAATGATCTGATTCAGTATGTTCATACTGAATTCACTGTAGACAGGATTCAAGAGGTCAAGGACAAGTCAGAGAACAAATGTGTAACCTCTGATTCAGTTTCTCCCTTGGAGTAGGTAACTTTGTACCTAATAGTTGTCATCGTGGCAGGAATTGGTCAGAAAACTACAGGTCAACCCTGGCTTTCACTGAGGCAGAATAATGATACTTAGATTCATTCAGTATTCACTGACTGATTGTTTATTGAACATTAACTATGTACATGGTCTTCTGTGTATAACAGAAGACAAAACCCACTCTATCCTTTCTCTTAAGTATTTACCATCTAGCAGCAGAAGAAAACAAAAATGAAAGTTACTAGAATACAAACAAAGGCATGGATGGTAGAAAGAAAAAATGCCAAGTGCTGTTTTACATTGAGTGGCATAGAAACAGAGCCTAGTTCAAATAAATAATGGAGAATGTGCTTTTAGAAAAGTGGTATGCACAAGGGAGAAGTAAGCAAGAAGATGACCTCAGCTGAAGACTAGCTTGAACCCAACCTTTGCAAGAGCTCTTCAGGAAGATTGCCACCACTCAGTGGTCCCACATTGTGGTTCAGAGCTGTACTTTTTGTAGTCTTAGTCATTGTGTGCGGGCTGCCAGGTAGAGTTGGAGTGGAAGGAAGAAGCACTCCTTTTGACAGATAAACAAGTGAAGATCTGAAGGTTGTATGGTGCTCACCTGGGAAAACAAACGAACTGAGAATACTTAAGGTAGTCAAAGTGGTCAATGGTCACCCAGTATCATAAGAAGATAGTACCAGTATAGAGCAGAAACTCAGACAAGTGATAGATTTTACAGTCATAAAGTCCACATCAAAAATTTTAGTTTTTGAATTAAAAGAATCATACCACAGTGATATATGTGCACCCATGTTTATAGCAGCACAGTTCGTAATAGCTAAAGCTTGGAAACAGCCCAGGTGCCCACCAACTGGAAACTGGATAAAGAAGATGTGGGTTTTTTTTTTAATATAAAATGGAGTACTACTCAGCCATTAAGAATGAGAAACTAGAGACATTTATAGCTAAATGGATGTGTATTGAGGCCATACTCTTAAGTGAAATAAATAGGACACACGAGTAAATACCAAATAGTATCTCTAGTGTGAGAAACTGAAAGTGCAAATAAGGATTAAAACGTTTAAAATGAATAATTGATTATTTGAAATAGGAAGAAAAGGTCCAAAGGGGTAGGGGAAGTGGGAGGGAAAAGGGAAAGGGAAGAAGGGAAAGGAAAAATTATGAGAAAAGAAAAAAATGGAAACAAAGTCTGTGTAAATAGGGAAGGGTGGAGGGGGTGAAGGGCGCACAGGTAATCGGGAAAAAATTAGAACCAAGATACATCATGTACAGGTACAAGCACCCAATGGTAGATGTAAACATATTGTATACCGAAAATGTACCAATAAAAGAATTTAAGCAAAAATAAATAAACAAATTATACTGTAAAAAAAATAGTTTTTTGTCATAAGAATGATGGGCAACTTTCAAAAGTTAAGTGCCGAGGAGGTACTTAATTAGACATGCATTTTTAAAAGATCATTAGAGAAAAAAATAAGAATGAGTCAAGAGTTGATTTTGGACTATCAGTCAGGTGATAATTGCAGGAATTTAGAAAAAAATAATTGTGGTTAAGTTAGAGTAATGACCATGCATGAGAATAAGTAGAAATGGACTCAAGTGACAATTACCATGTTAAACTGACAAATCATGTTGATACAGTCATGCCATAAATGGTATCAAGATCTATAACTTACCACTTCAGTCTGTTCCTTTTTTCTTTAGCTATTTTGTGCTATACAAGATCTGGCACAGACAGAGGTCAGTTGAGCTCAACCAGAACTGATTATTTTCCTGTGTGTAACAGAAAGACCAAGTGCAAAAGAGTTTAGGTCACTGATAAGACAACTGTTTCAGTAGTGAACCACAGAAACCAAACTAGACCAGGAGAACATTAAGGATGGAGTTACTACTATGGAGAGTTAGAGGTATCAGCTTCTTGCAGCTACTGACTAGAAGCATAAGTACTTGTCTAATGTAGAGTTACTTCGATCATTCAACTGCACAAATTACATAAATTAAATTTAATATTCATAAGTCCCTGAAAATTTGCATAAAGAAAACTACAGATAATTTATACACAGGAGAAGTAATTCTAGTTATTTACTACCAGTGTACACATGATTTAACAATGTATTACAATGCACTCACAGGACAGCTACTGAGGAGAGAGGATGCAAGACACCACGTGCTACACAGGCACTAGTTAGGCAAAATGCATGGTTCTTACTATAGCTGGATAGTGAATTCATCTCATCATTGAAACAGATCAAAGAACATTCGAAAAACCAGGCAAAGGATACAAGGAAAGGAAAAGTACTCTTGAGTGTGCCAGGGCATGATTACAGAGGTCACAATGATTTTGCTGTTCGATCTGCTTAGATAATTATTTCACTTCCTTATTTTTGAATCTGTACACACAATCCTTGTGAATTTCGTGTACCTTTTGATGTCCTTGAATCCTCTAACGTCAGGTAAGTGGAGACCTGAGTGGAATCAGGAAGCAAAATCTGCAGAAGTTTCTCCTTGAAAGGTTTGGAACTCCCTGACAGGCTGCCCCAGTTGGCAGTGTGGATATTGGATCCATGGAAAACACAGCTGTGTAGACCAGAGTGTAGATCAAAGGTTGGAAAACCTATTTTTATTTTAATGTGGTGAAATACTCTCAGGTCCAAGACCCACATAGATTTGGACATAAAGGCGGCATAGAGAAAACTCAAAGGCCTTCAGTTCAGAAGTGCCTCGGAAGGATCACATAGTAGTGAATAGATGGGAATGAAAGTGCTTGAATTTGAAAAAAAATCACATAAAATTGCAACATGAATTTTGGAAGTCTAAAAATACCCTCAACATAGCATAATGGATTTTAACATGTTCCACACCAAAGTTTTACTTCTGAAAATAAACTACATGCTGTTTATAGCAACACTGTGCTGTTGTTCTGTATTTCTTAAACATGATTATAAATGTGTCAAGATTACATTTCGAGTTCTGAAAGCAGAGCTGAACTCATTATCTGAAAATATTTTTGCTGGGCTAGGACTGCCTGCAATAATTCTAGTTAGAAGTAGGTAAAGAGAAAAACATGGTAAGGCTATGATTTGTGCTACTAAAATTTTTTTTAAACTAGCAGTGCTACATTACCTCACTCCATGTCCCTTTCCCCTAATCTGAGATCTTCTCCACCCCCCACTGCCACAGGTTATCCAATTTTAGCTTCAAAATATCTCTTCCTGAAGCCAAGAAAATCTACAGAACTATCCTGAGGAGTAGATATCCATGTCTAAACTGTGTCCAAGCCAAGTCCAACCAATCAGAATGCTCCGCATCTGGAGAAACCATCATTGCCCAATACTCTTTGAAATATGAACTAAAACTTTTGAGTTTGTATTAAAGTATGACACTAGAGATGCCAGACTCAACACTGAGAGGAGGACATCCAGCCATGGAATTCAACAACTTTTTACTCTACAGTGCTGCTCCATGCTACAGAAGGGGCAGGCCAGTGGCTTATACAGTTAACCTGAGTAGCTTTCCGTCTCATTTATTTTTACAGGCTTCTTGTTTTTAACAGGTTTCTTTTTTTATTTTTGGCAGTGTTTTATATTCCTAGGGTAAGCCAGTTCTCAAAAATAAATAGTAAAAACTAAAATAGTGCAGAAAGATCAATGAACTCTTTTAAATAGTTTGTAAAAATGTCCTAATTTGGGCGTTTTCTGTAATTAACATAGTATTTAGGGAAGTAATTACAGCATTTGGAGGACTTGTGTAACCTCAATGGGAGTAGACCTTTAATGTATTACAGACATATGTCTTAGCAACTTTAGTATACATTAAGCCTTTAAACTGATGGGTACATTATAAAAGCAATTTGCTTTTCATTTGAATAAATTACTACCAGAGCAATGCATAGTTAAAAGAGTTTTGTCTGTAGTTAATTATTTAGCTCAGGGATTTAGAGCTGTGTGGTGAATGGCTTTCTCATTTTTGCAACCGAGGGTTAGTTCAAGCTTTTAACTGCTATCACGGGTTGGCAGCACAGCTCTAGTTGGCCTCTATCTTTTCCATTTGTTAGATGCTACCTGCTATCAGATTCAGTACTCAGGTTTGCCAGCTGCTCTCATGGATTCTGGGTAACCTCACGCAATGCAGCTATTATGTACAATTACACAACCATTCCAAATCACTTAAGTCTAACATTACTCCAGAACAACAAAGGCAGAGTGGCACAAACCTACCCCGTTCCATGGGTGCACGAATGTGTAAAGTGATTTTAATAAAACTTTTGTGGAGAATTTATTAGGTAATTCTGAGGGAAATAAACCTTTACTCTGTGTAAGATCAGAATCGCCTGCCTCTCTCTCACTGTGTGAGAATGAATATTCTGCTGGAAACTGGGGGAGCAGTTGCTTTCTGCTGCTCTCTGTTACTCATGTTTTCCAGGCCTGGGAACAGATGGTGCACCACCTGACTCAGAAGAGTCTAATGTAAGATTCATTGTGCTTCACAGGAAATCAAAGATCAAGCAACAATGCAGAAGGTGATGCAGCACCTCAGCAACCAGTCACACAGTAGGATACAGTCAAGTGGTCAAGGGACAGGGGAGGAGAGAAAGAATTGTATTAAAAAAAAAAAAAGAAAAGAAAAGAAGAGCAAATGAAATAAGTCAACCTACTTGGAGAACAAAACCTTCAGCTCTTATGGGTTAATATTTAAAAAGACAATTAACTTCCACCAGTCCAAAGCTTTGTCCAAAGCAATAAGAACTTTTTCTCCACAACTGTAGATATCTGATTGTTGTCAGCACCAAAGGACTGCTCTGGAAGCCTTCAAATCTCCTTTGTGGCACAATAATAGAGGATGACTGTGACAAATATATTGAATTTCTTATTTTAACAAAGAGTAAGAAGAGGCCTGGAATAAGATAAATTGTATTGCATGGAATAAGACATTTTCATAAGTATTTCAAAAGAGGCACAAGTGTGGTGTGAGTATGTGTATAGCCTTCTTGCCCTTAACCTAAATCAAGAGTTGGTAAACTATAGCCCATGGCCCAAATGGTATGCATGATTTGTTTTTATAAATAAAATTTTACTGGAACTCAGTGATGCTCATTTATTTGTGCCCTGTTGATGGTTGCTTTTACAATACATTAGCAAAGATAAGTCATTAAAACAGAGATAGTATGACCAACGAGGGCTGAAGTATTTACCTCCTGACCTTTACAAAGTTTACTGAATCCTGGGCTAGAATATGCCTCCCTCTAATAATCTACATTTGAACATGAACTTCCACCCATCCCAAGAAGTGAATGAGAACACCAATAGTCTAAGTATGGAACATAGTTGATGCATACCTTTTGGAAAGAAACCATTTCTATTGGACACCAATCTACTGTTACCTGGAGGTAATACCATGTTTCTGCTTTTGTTGTTGTTGTTGTTGTTGTTTTTAAAATTCTGCATCACCTTGAGTTCAAAACAGTAACAGGGAAAAAGAGCTTGAGATGGCCTCTTAATGTTTCAGTATCAGCTTCTGACCTTCTTATAAAAAGAACCCACACATACAATGTCTTTGGGCAACTATATGCTAATTTGTAGCCTTCCTACTCTTATGCTGCTAAATCTTGTTGAATTGTTTGTTCCTGTCAGGCTGTCACAACAACAAAAGAAAGTTTCAGGCCCTAGACAAATACCATGTGAGGATATATTCCTAACCTTGTTATCTCTGTAACTGGTTGTAACACAGACTCACCCCCAGAGACAGAGTGGCATTAAAGTGCAGTCAAGACATTTACAAATAAATTACTGCCTGAAAAAAATCATAATAAGTGAAACAGCATTTCATCCACAAAGAGCACACTTGAAAATCTGCTATCAAAGTCAATTTGCTATTTCCACCCTACATTAGCCTAATATCATGCACACAAGGCACGAACGGTGGTGTTCCAGCACAGACTCTCCAAAAAATAAGCCTTTAAAGATTGCAAAATATCTGAGAAACTGCATTACTGGTCAAGATAATGGCATTTTTATAACAAATGAAAAATAGCAGATGAAATGCATAAGAGCATGAGATTGGGCATGAACGATCTGGTTCAGATACAACCCCACCATCTGGCACTTCAGGTATCATTCTGCAGCAGGTCAGTGCTTCCCCAGCTTTCTGTTTTAAATAGGCATCAGCTAGAGGAGTGGCGTAGAGATAGAGGTACACCTTTTCTTATGCCCTTTTCCATATTGTATTGATAATGAAAGTGTCATTTCCTGGGTGGAGGGGGGATTTTCCTTCCAATCCAAAAGACTCTTTTCTCCCAAAGGAACAAGATCATGACGGACAGGTGATGAGTTGGTAAAATGGAGACCAACTTCATCCCTCGGAAAATCTTCACACATCAAGCCTAACCCAAAATAGGAAAGTTAATTAAATGATTTATAGCACATGTATTTTCCTCTGCTATTTCAGTATTCATTCATGTTTGATGGTAAGAATATCAAAGATCACTGAAGAAATGTCTAGCTTCTTGTTTCTCTCTTTAAGTTTTTCAGCAGGTCCAATAAAAATCTCAGAGGCTTACTGTACTGCTTCTGTGGAAGTAGAACTATTATTAAGAGGATTTTCTTACCATTGCAAATCATTCTGTCAGAGATGATTATTAGCAATATGCTCTATGAATTGCATATAGATTTCATATATTCACTTAGGAATTAAATATTTCATAATAAAAATAGGAAAAAGCCACATTTAAAAAATCTTTTGAAAACATTTCAAATCCTTCGGCTGCCAGTGCTAAGTTACTGACGTAATTGAAATGGCAAGAACAAATCTCAGGGAATTTTTTCTGTATCAGTATTCTGGCTAAAATGTACATGATGTGTACAAAGGTTTTTGCTTTTGTCACAAAAGTCTCAGTCTGTAATTATTTTAGGTAGGTTTTTCAAGATTTCACACCTTCAAAAGTATGATATAATGGACAAACTTCAAAATAAGGTAAATGCAAACTCAAATGTCACACCAATATTGTCTTTTGTACTAAGGAAACACAGAGGTGAAGCTATCAGTGTGATTGAGAATTAATGCAAGCAGCTATTGGTATCTCTAAGATTTTACATCACCCTCTCAATGACACATTATAGTTGTATTTCAAGATTAAACTGCTGGAAAGGCTATTAAGGCTATTAAGGTTGTGCTTAGCACAACCAAGAAATAAACATTTTCAATTTTATCTTCTAGCCAGAATTTAATCTTTGATTCCCCAAATTTAAGCAAATATATATAATTTATATCTTTCATAGAAATGTTGTGCAAATATTTTCTTTTTACTCAAATAATAGCACATAATGCTACCTTTTGATACTATAAAGAGGAACTAATTACACAAAGGTTAGGAGAACAATTTTTCCAAGAGAAAAGAATTCAATCTCACTTTCATAGCCTCGCATGAAATAAACCAATGCAGAAGGTACCTATTTTACATTGACATGAAAGTTAGTGTGAGCGGCTCTAATACTATGCTGGTATGTTCTCTGATTGTCCAACACTTGGATCAACAAAACGAAGTAGAGAAATTCTTTCAACAATTATTTACTGAATACTTTCTGTGCCCTGTGGGGAATGGGAAGCAGTGTGCAGCACAAGGCTTCTAGAAGAAAGTGCCACCACCAAAGTGGGCTCCTAGGAATTAGCAAGATGAAGTGTGGAAAAGGAGACAATCCTCTTGCTAGCAAGAACACAGACTGAACAGAGGAAAGAAATGAAGTCTGACAAAGATGCAAGCAGCTCATCGTTGCTGGGGCATCAATGGGAAGGTACTCAGTAAGGGTTTGCAAGAATCAGATAACAGAGCTGCTGTTCTGAGTTAACAAGCTTTGGCGGATGTCAAAGTTATCAGATGTTGAAAGACTAGGTATTTCTGAAAGATCATTCTAGAAGATGGATTGGAGATGGCTTTGATTGGAACATGAATAGAGAAATGAGGAGGAGGGAGAACAGAGAGATCTAATAAAGACTAAGCAGGAAGAGGGATAGCAAGGATGCAAACTTAGGCACAAGGATGGATTTGAATGAGTGAATTCAGATCTAAAAACCTGCAGTATTATGTGATTAGGTATATATAGTTGGTAAGAGGGTTTCCAAATGTATTTCAACTTGTACCCAAGTTTCCTGGCTATGATTCCCTCTGTTGAGCTAGAAAATGTGTGATAAAAAGAGAATTTTCACTTTTCTGCATAGAACATGTACATTTGCTATGGGACAATCATTCGTGGTGCCCAGAAGACAGTGAGATATGTAAGTCTGGGGAGACGTTTGGGCTGTACATTTAAAACTGAAATACAAAGCTCTGTGACTAGAGGAGACATTGCAGTGGGAGTGAGAAATTGAAGCAGAGAAGAGAAATGAATAAGGAGACAATGCAGGAGCAGTAAGAAAGATAAAAGACCCAGGGAAATGTCTGATCTTAAAAGCCATGAGACTAGAACAATCCACAAAACAAACACAAGAAAGAGGAACAGAAGACAAAGACTAGGATAGCCTCAGTTGGTAACTAGGAACAATTAGAGGCCATGTCACAGTGAATAAAAAGCATAAATTGGAAGTTAATGTGAGGTATTATTAGGTTAATCGAAGTAATTTGGCAGATTCTCAAATATCAGTAAAAAGAAAACAAAATGTCAGTTTTCATCAGATGGTACTGTACGACAGTTTTGCCAAATCTCTGACTCTGCTTAACGTCCATTTGAATATAAAACACTGAATTCTAAAAGATGTGAAATTTAAATGAATTTCAAAATGAGAAATATCACCATTAGAAAGCATATAACATTGCTACTTAATAGAAGTGGTACCTGAGTAATGGTACTGAAAAGGAAAAATGAACAAGGTAAATTGGGGTGTGGAGAGAAGATAATGCTCACATTATTTTTCTTGAATCCTTGGAAAGCAATTCTCCATGAAGCCATTTTCACAAAAGACCAATTTCTGTCCATCTTTTATTTTAGTTGGAAATATCCTGTTTGTGCACTAAAGAAAGAATAGCACATTGCCTGCTGTAGGAACATGTAATATTATCAAGTCACATTATATTCTGAACAAAGGTGTTTTCTAAAATGTAACCATAATTATGTTGGTATATTTTCTCCCCATTTTTATTTTCGATTGAAGAGTGATAGAAGACAATCATAGTTTAAAATGTGATGCAATAGGAAAAAAAATGATTTCCTAGAAAGGAATCAATTTCACAAAGCTGCTGATGAAGTTCAGATGATTCAATCACCAACCTCAACTTTTAAGTGAAACTCAAACTTTTCCCCTCACTTTGCCCAGAATACATTACTGCTGCAAAGCAATTTGCACATTACAACTTTAAAGAGAACAGAAAGGACTAGACTTGCCAGAAGGCACTTGTGTAATCGTCACAGGCAGATTGTTTATTCTACCTAGAGGTTTATTATTATTTTCATAGTATTCTGCAAAGACCAAGAGAAAGTGCTAACAGGGCCTGCTTTTTTTAAAAAAAAAAAAAAGAGGGAGTTTAAAGTATTGTAAAGCAATAAACCATCAAAGTGCCTGAAAGGTTAGGATGCAGGTAGGTTATTCATATTACTATATTAGCAGAGAATATACTTTATTTTATTAGCTCCAGAATTGTCCGACCCATTCAAAATAACAGTTGGAAGAGAATTTAAGATTTTTTCTGAATTTTCACCAAAATTCTGGAAGTGATTCAGGGCCAGATATAATAAACTAATAATGTTTGAAATAAGAATCAGTGTTGGCATCAGAAATTATGAGTCTGTCCTTTTGCAGTTTCAAATACAATTGATAATAATATAGCATAAGCTCCTTGTTGAAAGCAACAGTCTCAGATCTCACAAGGGATTAAAGAGAAAGGGAGCTCCCATTGTAATGACACATGATGAGGAATCAAGTTCATATCACGTTCCTAACTAGGAAATAAAATTGCCCAAACTGGGAAGCTCAGAAGTACCCTGGAGGAGCCATAACAAAGTACCACGAACAGGATTTTTAATCCATCCAGAAATTTATTGTCTCACAGTTCTCCAGGCTAGAATTTCAACATCAAAGTGTTGGCAAAGTTGGTTCCTCCTGATGACTGTGAGGGAGAGTTTGTTTCAGGTCTCTCTCTCTTAGCTGCAGGTGGTTTGCTGCCAATCAATCGTGTTTCTGGGCTTGTAGACCCAAAACCCAATTTCTGCTATTATATTTCCTTAGCATCTTCCATATATGCATGTGTCTACATTTCTTCTTTTTTGTAGAGATAACAGTCACATTGAAATAGGACCCCAGCCTGCTTTAGTACGACATGATCTTAATTACACCTGCAATTACCCTGTTTCCAAATCAGGCCACTTTCTGAGGTACACAGGGTTAGGACTTTGGACTATTCACTTTGGAAGGTGGGGAGACACAACTCAACCCATAGCAACATCCTAGATGTCTGCATCCTTGCAACACACCATTGTCTCAAAGTTCAGTTTCCTCCACTCTCAAATTTCCCTTGTGTTTAACTCTTTCCCCCCAGAATCACTGTTATTGCCTTTTCAGTACCTTATTCCATCATTCATGAACTGTGATTCCACAAGGCTTGGGCCATGGCCACATTTTCCCTCTATGTGTGCCCAGTGGCTAGATTCTTTCTGACTAGCTCTTAACATAATATCTTCTGACGGAGTTTTAAACAGAAGACTCCTCATTGATTATTCACATTTATTTCTAATTAGATTTCCTACTTTTAAACTTAATCTCTACTTCAGTCCATTTCCCTCACTACTAATAGACAGATCTTTAATTTTTTTTTTTTTTTTTGCCTGGTTCAAAACTATTCAATGTCTTCTCACGACTCACAAAATAAAAATCCCATCTCCTTAACGCGGTAAATAAGGAACTTCATCTTGTCCTCTGCTTATGCTTCGGGTTTAATCTCCAGGACTTCCTCCCCTCCTGTCATCCAATAACAGCAGTGTTGTAGCTCTCCTGTCCAACCATGCCTTTTTAAATCTTCCCTTACCTGGGATACAATCCTCACCCCATTAGCCCCAGCACAAGTCCACACTTATGAGAACAAATTGTGTGTGGTCTAGGTAACTGTGTGCTTTTGTGTTTCATTTTCTGTAAAGCCCCAAACTCCTTGTACTTCTAGAGGACAAGAGTCAAGGCACATCTTTTTATCTTATTATCCACATACACAGGGCAAGAGTAGGTATTGAATAAACATATGCTGAATAAGCAAAATGAATGGAAAGAAAGCTATGTGATCCAATGTCCCTTTACAGAACTTAATTGGGACATATTTTTAGGGAATATAATTTAAAGGGATTGCAGAAGCCAGAGTCAATAGACCATGGCCTCAGTAGTGGCCTAAATGTCAGCATTCCCCTGTCAAGTCCAGGCAAGCCAGTGAGCAGAGCACACGACAAAGTATAGCATAGAACCTGCTCCATTCCTCATGGTTTGTAAATGTTTCCTGAGACTGAAGGAGGGAAGACAATTGAAAGTACTTTGGCTTTCCATTTGATGATGCCTAGTAAAGACTATGATTCAAGGAATTATGTGGCAGGTAAGTGGCACTACTTTCCATTTCTCTATACATAGTAATCAAGCAGGCAGTCACTGACTCTTAGATCAATAATAAAATCAAAGTGAATCTACCAAAATTATTGATATAGACAGCTTTTATTTTTGGTGTGTGTCCTTGTATGTGTATGTGCATGCCCATGTGTGTATGAAGTAAGAGCCATACATCATAGCCTGATCATAGCCCATACAGACTTTTCCCCTTTGGAGCCAGCCACTGGATGTGGAGGATCGGGTCTGTGAAGGAATACAGTGGGTTTCTTATATAGCAAAGCAGGAAGACATTAGCAATAATTCTCCAAGAGGAACAACTGAAGGTAGGTAGCTATTAGGCAAAGGTACTGCTACCTAGGATGTTGGCTGTTGGTCATTCAGGTATCATTTAATTATGGGACTCAGTAAACTACTTTTTTCACAATGCTGTTCATCCATGCTGTACACCAGATGATATCCCAGACACTGCAAATAGAGCAATGGCTTCTTCCCTCAAGATGTGAAGAAAGTATATCTTCAGCAGGCCTGGTGGCACACGCCTGTAATCCCAGCGCTCAGGAGGCTGAGGCAGGAGAATCACCACGAGCTTGAGGCTAGCCTGGGCTACATAGTGAGTTCAGGGCCAGCGTGAATTACAAAGGAAGACCCTGCCTCAAAAAGCCAAAAAAAGGGGGAAAAAAAAGAAAGTATATCTTCCATAAGTAGTGTGTCACATAAATGTGTGAACATGTTTTGCATTAAGTACCTCACAGCCCCAGAACAAGAATAATAACATTGTCTTCTTGGCCAGAAAAAGACAACATAAATCAGGGTTACAGGAGGCTTCCTCATATCTGCATCTCATCAAAAGAGCATTTTCTGTATGCAAGTGGAGGGACATGGAAATTAAGTGGGTGTTTCATCAGCAGTAGTGGCTCCTTCATAGCTTGGGTACAGAGCATAAGTCCTGCCAATTGTCTGGAAACCAAAACTAATATAAATAAAAATGATAACATAAAATAAATATTGATGGATTGTTTTCCCTGCTAAGCATCAAACTACCTATACACATATGGCAGAGGCATTAACGCTCTGGATATCTTTGGAGAAACTCAAAAGCTTAGTTTGGAATAGTTTCTCCTGAAGCATTGGTTCATAGATTTACCAAAGATAACTTGTTACCTTTGGTAAATATAATATTGATATTTATTGCATTTTTTGTTATTTAAATTAAGAATAAAATAATGACTTAGGAATATTTCCTTTAAAGGGAAAAGTTTAATTCCCTTCATATGTGTCTGTGAATATAGTCAATGCTTAGAGAAAGTCAAATGAGCTGGCTGGTGCAAGATTTAGTCACTTTCTGACTCAGTTGATAATCATACATTAGTTTTAAACAGCACATTGCTTTTTAAAATTCTCAGTCAAATATTCTTTTATTTATATCCATAATGGACCATTTGTTAAAAACAGGAAGCACAAGGAACACTGATGTTGAAATGCAATAAGGAAATTAGGGGCATAATGATATAATTCTGCAAATTTTGTCCAATTTTCCCTTCATCAGACCAAAATTCTTGCGTATATTTAGTACTTCAAAAATCAATTTGAGAAACATAAACTAATGTAATGATTATTAAATATGGCCTTGGATTATGGGGAAAAATTAGCCTGCATATAATTTGTCATTTGCAGAGATTTCAAAGAACAGCTTAAACCTCCTCTTATCTGTCCAGCTAGAAATAAGATGTAAAAATTATAAAACTAACCAATTGTTTATTTATTAAAGTATAGTGTAAGAATTCTATACACCAGGTCATAATGGTAGGCTTTTTCTCATATCACAACATACATTTGAAAAAGTATATTTCAATCAATATAACTCACAAAACCAAATATAATATACTATTAGTTGGTTAAGTTTTTTCAATAAATTATGACCTTTAAAATAAAATTAAAATCAGAAAACTTTCATTTTAATAGAAAAAGTGATCATTTGTATTTATGTATTGTTTCTGTTCTTAAGATTGCACTAAACTATTTTAAATAATTCGATCCAAAATTACATGTATGTGTATACATTTACCTACTCACCTAAGTATATGTATTGTATATCACTCAAAAATTATTTCAGGCTGAGGATTTACCTCAGTGGTTTCGCTGCCTGCTGTGCAAGCACAAGGACCCGAGTTTGTTCCCCGGTACAAAAAATAAAAATTATTTCAAAAATTTAAAATCCTACATACTTTTTGAAACCACATGTTCCGCTAAAAAGTTTTTTCAAGGCAAAGTGTTTGGAAAATGGTTATTTGGGTTAATCTCTGAGCTTTTCCTAATTAAGACTTCATGAATCCAGTGGCTGTGATAATCCAAATTAGACTATTCTTAAGGGAATGTAATATCATAATTTCGGTCTTCAAATGACAAGCTCAAAGAGAAAACTGAAAGGAGGGGGAGGCATCATTTGTAAAAGAACACCCATTAAAAATCTCTTGTCTGTTTTGTATTTCCTCTCCCTGTCTCCTCTCATCATGCCCTCTTTCTGGGCCATGAGATCCAGTATTGCACAGCCAGATACAAAATCAGGTCTTAAAAAAACATTCATTACATCCAAAAAATTTTGTATAGAAACCTACTTTTTTCACTTAGAAGTTAAGAAGGGTTTCTGTTTGAAGCATTGGAGAAACTAGAGCCTGGTTTTATGTCTATTTACTCTTTTCCTCTTTCATTTCTAACTTTACAAAACAGAGACCAATGAAACCTGAGTCCTTAATCATAATGAAACTGAACTTGAAGGAAAACACAAAATCTTGATTAAAATATTTACATGTTTATAATTTGTACAAAAGTAAAAGAGACAAAGAGAATGCTAATAAGCAGCATGGGCATCCTTCAGAGTCCAATCATTGTGTGTAAATCACAGAAAGGAGAACACAAACGGTATTTATTGGGCAAATGTTCCAGCTTCCAATTCAGTTCCTGAAATAAATTTAAATATATCTAAAACTGTGCCTCCACACCAACAGTTCCTTTTCCTTGGGGTAACAGTTCAAACTGTGACTCTGAAGGCAAAATTGTCATTCTTGTTGGAGTTGAATAGAGATGGACTTTGTCCCCTTGGAAAAGAAGTGAGAAAAGCAGCTGTGTGTCAGCCACGTTGTGCGGGTAATTCAGGCTGTAGTTTGGGTTTAACAGCACGTGTCTTGCATTTGATAAACATTAATGTCACCTAATCTTCTACCTTTTCTTCTTCCAGCAAATGGAAATTAGGCCAATGATGATGCTTCAAGACACTCCTGCGAGAAGAGACAAAGCCGCAAAGGGATGAATCATTCTTTTAAAATGAGCCTCTGCCCAAAGTATGTTAATACTTTCTGATGGATTTTGCTGGTAAAATTTTAAAATGGTTATAAACCTAATCCTATACAAGAGAAGAGTGTTCTTGTCATAAAATACCAATTTGATTTTTTAAATACCAATTTTACAAAGATATACATGCCACAGATGATCCATTGATTGCAGATCATTTAAATGAAATATACTTTGTTCTTCACCAAAAAGACATTGCACAATTACCAGGACTTGAAGGCCCTGGAGTCAACAGGAGTGTGTGTAATATCACTCTAGTGGTGTGCAGTCTGTTGACTATTTGTCATGTCCTTTATCTGTCATGAAGATGGTACTTTGGAGTGATTGTGAGATCAATTCACTACTGAGTAATCAAAATATAGTAATACCTAGAAATAATCAATTAATCAAGAGCTACATTATATGTAATATTTTAGGGAAATATAATTCATTGCATACCAGAAATCCCTAAATTCTTTCCACTGTATACCTCAGCTTTACCTAACACTTAATGTGTATCTATTCAAAGCTAGACAAAGTTTATTTTTAAAAACCATTTTATTGAATCTTCATAACAATCTTATAGGATAGAATTAATAATCATATATATATAATTATTAAAATAAGAAAGTTGAATATTTAGAGTGAAAGTAGCAAAGGCCACCAAAATATCTAGACTTATGTTATCTTTACTTATGGCAATTTCATAGAAATGGGCATATATTTTAAGGTTTTCCTCTAATCTCCTCCAGGTGACTCAAATCATTTTCTTTGGGTGTTGATGATTATTTTCAAACTGATTGCTGTCAGAGGACGGCACTTTTCCTGGCTATGCCCACATCTTTTTTTTTTTAACCCATGCTTGGAAATGGAAAATGGAAGCGGGAACTGCCAATCTAGCCAAACTATGTGGAGCTAAGAACAGGAAGTAGGGAAGGAGTTTATCCCATAGAAATTCTGGGCAACCGATCAAAATTAAACATTTTTATTATGTTCTGCTCCTTCACTGCTGTCATCCATTCACACTGCTTTCCAAAAATAAACTTTCAAATCCCATATCCAATCAAAAATGTCTCACTCCATCCCATTATGTAATAGCTCAAATTTTTATCCAGTTACTACATCCTGAGATACAGTAAATAAACCATGAAAAATGATTAAATATCTTCAAGACAAAAATTATAACACATATCTGGGGAAAGAGACAAAGGGAAATGATTATAAACATGTTTTAATGCATTTTGGCTTCTATACCCAAAGCTCACGCACTGTGTGGCATTTAAAATACAGACACTTTTTTCTCACAATTCTGAAGACTAGAAATTCTAAGATCAAGCCACCAGCAGACTTGGTATGTAAGGAGGGCCCATTTTCTATTTCTTAGATGAAGCATTCTTGCTGTTTCTCCATTTGGTGGAAGGTGCAATGGATTCCCATAGCAAAATCTCTAATCTTGTCCTCTATGCATGACCTACTCATTCCACTTTCTAGTATTATCATGATGGTGATGAGATTTCAACACGAATTAGAGGGTAACCAAACTTTCAGTCCCCAGTAGGCTTCAAAGCACAGGCTATATATCCAGGGTCATGAGAAAGCAAAATGTGGCTGACTTAATGAATCAGTCCCTGGGTCCATTACTTGAGTTTTTCGGAATTTTGTTCTCTGATAAACTCATTCTCAACTTTGGTTCTTCTTGACCAAAAATTAGCTGGGCAATAGAAATTTTCTTTTCTGATACCTGGAACATGTCAGGAACCCAGATATTTCTGAGATAAGTCATGAGTTTTGTTTTAAATGGAGAATAACAACATATTTTTTTTTCTCATCAGTCTTGGAATTTCTCTAGCATTGTAATTTCTTTACCTTCTTAATTCTTTAACCACTGATTTTCAGATTCCTTATATGTCCTATAAATTTAAGTTTATCGATGACAGTTTTTAATTTGCCTATGCAATTATAATTAATATATTATAATTATTCTTTGCAACTAAGAGGGTTAGGGCTTTAAAAATTAGGAAGTAAAATTGCCAGATTCAAATCCTTGAATGTTAGAAGTAATCACAATTAGGATGAAGATTAAAAAGAGATGATATGATAAACGTGCTTATGTACTATGGTTACCATTGTTTATTTCAAGTTACTGATTAGAATTAATTTATTAAACTGCAAACAAAAAATCCTAATATGGATTACTTGCAGCATTTTTATGCCCCAAGAAACATGAAACCTACTTCTGATCTATAATTTAGGGAATGAGAGATCATGTAGTGATACAAATAGAAAAGAAAAGTCAGGGAATACGTATATAATTTTCAATGAGTTATCTCCAAATACTGACTATCAGTATTTTGAGAACTATGAAGACTTTTTGGAAAGGGGTGAACATTAGGACATTTCCAAATCCATTATCATTTGTTTCCCTCTACACACAAGATAAGCTTATTATATTTTGCCTTCTCTAAAGTTCTTCATGTCTGTGTGATTTGATTTGGACAATGGGATGCGCCTTTACTCCTGAATGAATGAGGAACAGTTCTCTCCATTACCTGTCCTTGTGATTTTCTAAGGCCCGTGACAATGAGAGAGAGCTTCCATCAGCCTGGGTGCCTGAATATCAGTCTCTTCCCTGCAGGCTTATACTGGGGATGCCATGCAAACAAGAAATATCTTTCTTAGATTAAGCCATGGGCTTTCAGATGTTGTTTATTTGCAAAGAACGAATCAGACAACATGTTAAAGGTCATTTTTTTAATGATACATAAAGCTCTAGCTTTATTCTAGCTAGAACTATTTGATCAACAGTGGTGTCAGTTTTACCTTCTGTAAAATTGGGACAATATTTCCTTATTTCCTAATTCCAAAGTGCATTGTGAAGCTCAGCTGGCCATCTAGATATTATTTTGGAATATGGAAACTATGAAATAGAAAAGATTGCCTTTTCTGACCACTACTTTGTCTCATCAGTTGATTATTTTCATAAATTTATCTGTCTCCATTTTCATGCTTATTTTTCTCCAGTCTAGCTCTATCAGGCCCAGACATGGTCAGTGATAGAACATTGTCTTCATCATGTTTTAGAAACAAGTAACATTTTTTGAGTTATTAAAAATTGCCGATTACAGTATTTTGAAAGAAATAAATCACCCAAATGAATCAGTAGCTTCTTAGCTACTGGAAGGAAGCACCAAGTACCTGAAAAAGGACATTCATTATTCAAATTAGCTTCTAGAAGGGAGCCTATTAAATACAACAGAGAGAAAAGGATACAAACTCTATCAATTCTGCCCAGGCTTTGTTTTACTTTATTGTTCCAATGTATATCCTGCACTTGTCAACACTCTACAGTGAGCTTTTAAAACTCCATTTCTTGACATATAAATCCAGTGTGTGAAGTATCACAGATTTGTATACAAAACTTCAGTCACGGACAGAGTGAGAGAGGGAGAATGGATCGTGGAAAAATAATCACCTGACAAATTGGCCAGAAATCGAACTTCCTAACCATCCATTGCACTAGAATCTGTAAAAGATACTTACTTGGACTCTACTAACAGCAGAATGTAATTTCTAAATTAATTAATCTAATATTTTCATGTTAATTTATTTATCTCATACAAAATTTTCCCATATATTAGTTAATAAAATGTTAGCTGTATGAGTTGATTGCTTCTTTTAGGCTTCTGTTCACCCTCTTTGATCTGGCTGTCCACTGAAATTCCCTGTTCACAGGGACCCAAGGGACTGCTTTAAATGGAAAGCCAACACTCAGATGCCAAGTAGCATGCTGGTGCCACATAGCCTTCATTCCATAGTGACACTGCAAACCAAGACCTTTCTGCACTAAATGCACCACATCTCCTCTCCTACTTCCCTGGGCTGGGTTTCCTTCATCAGACTGACTCCGTTTCTGGCACCAGACATGAAAACTCAAGCTGAATTATCCTCATTAAAACTACTGCTGGTGTCATTATATCAGACGTTCCACCATGAGCTCTATTCAACCGAACAAAGTTAGAAGGCTCTTCTCCTCCAGGCCTGTTTTACATTTGTCTTGTTTTTCTTGTATTTTGTACTCTTGCATCATGCTGATGGGCACTGTGTTAGATAAACGAGCTGATTGCTGTTACTCACGAATGAATTTCACAGCTCTTCATGCAGAGGCTTGCTGCCTTTTTTCATGACACTCCCCATAATGAGAATGATATAGTTCAAAGAATCACACAAAATAGGAATTAATAGTTTCCACTCAAGGTGAGACAAAAGTCGCGGCGTTGTAGGGAATTTGTCTGTTAACAAATGTGTAGCTCTATGAATTATTTTCAACCAGTCTTTGGTGTAAATTGTAGGTACACTGAGGTTCTTCCTGTGGTTATGACTGTATTTTATACTGATTTCCCACAAATGGAAATATTTCATGATGTCCCCTTCTCTACCTTTATAAATCTAATCATCCTCACTGTCCTACAATGATAAGATGAAGGTGCAGGGGCAGAATTATCCCTTTTCAGCAAAGCAGAAGCACAGGAAAGGGTCAATGACTGCCAAGGAATAGGAGTGAGAAATGAGAGAGGAGAACAGCAGCAAGGTCTAAAGACCAGTCATCATCTCTTTACTTTTTAAGAAACAGAAAATCAAAAGTAAACTGGCTTAGTCGAAAAGACAATGCATTGGATTATGTGTACGGTCATGAGGAGAGGGCTTCACGCTTTAGCCTGATTTAGGAATCCAGGGAAGTCATTAAGATACTTCATTTTCTCCATTTCCACATTGACTTCCTCAGTATCATCCTCTTTCTAAGATGGTTTAAATGACAGCCACAGTTCCTAGACCCATACTCATGCCGTACCATGTGGAAAGACAAAAAAAAATGAGGCCTGTAGCTTGCTCTCTAAGAAAGGTCAAGAATCCTCTTTCCCCGGGCACTTAAAAGCAGCCACCTATGTTTTGTTATCTTACATTCCCAATTCCTAAACAAATTTCATTGACAGGAAATATCCTGAGAAGATAGGCTTAGGAATGTACTCCGTGAAGCAATCACTGTGGCAAGAGGGAGAAGCTTATCTTAATGTTGTTAATCAGGCAAATTTGTAGATGGGATGAGATCAGGTTCCCTCCCGCCTGCCACCTATATATTGCTACTATTAAAGGGAAATGGTGGGAAAAGACTATTAGGTAATTGTAAGCTGTATACTCTTAACAAAAATCACTGAAGTGTGTCTTGTCCCCTGGAAACTTGGCCCAGGGCTGTTTTTAAACAACTTCTTTGACTTAGATATTATGTAACCCCAACCTTGAGTAAGGAGCTGTCTCAGGACCATGGAACCCAAAAGCTTCTGCATTCAGAGTATTTTTGGAATGGAATCATAAATTACCTAAGACATTTTTACTACCTTTCATATATCAGATCTCTTGAACAAACTTACACCTTCAAGAATTCCTGAGCAAGTGAGTTGATAAAAATCCAGACATAAAACAAAAGATAGTTTCACCTATAGGATAAAAGAATAAGTTATTCTCCTATTACTCAAGGAACATAAAAAGATAAATATGCCCAAACGTGTATGTATACTCATGCACTGTTATGGCTTGTGTCTGGATGTCTCTCCAAAGTCTATGTGGTCTTAGACGGGGCTTTTCAGAGGTGGCTGAATCTAGGGTATGTGGTGCTAGAATTAAGTTTATAATGCTGGGATTGAGAGTGTGTGATTACTAAATTAATCCACTGATTTGTTTGGCATAGTTCTGAGTTGGATAATGGGAAGGCCCACCCTGGGTTTCCTCTACAACCTGTGAGCTACAATAAACTTTTTCTCCTTTAACTTTGGGTGTTGGATATTTTGTGTCAGCAATGAGAAAAGTTGCTAAGATACATACATATATATATATATATATATATATATACACATATATGAATTTTTAAAGACTGCAATACAATTTGGTCTTCATTTATGAAGAAACAAGAGGAAAATTCTAAATTCCAACCATTGCGATTCTCAATAAACTTGCTTCTGTTCAAGAGTAACTATGAGAAATTATAAACGGAGTTCCACCCTCAGATAAGTCCTGCTGAATGCCTGCCTAAATTGGTCTTCCTCTCTGTAGTTTAGCTAAAAGCCACAGCACCTTCTCAGTTCACAATTTACTCTTAATCCAGCTTGAAATAGTATTAGAGAACAAATAGTGAAACTGTGGTCAGAGCTTGTCTTTTGTTATCATTTTTTATTTTATTGGTATGATTTAGATTTACATAAGGATCACATTCATCACTGGGAACTTGTAACTTTACAAGATGTATCTTGATTCTTTTTTCCCCATTCCCCTCCTTCCCTTCAGCTCCTCTTTCCCTTCCTTATTTAAACAAGCCCCATTTCCATTTTTTCCTTCTTTTCTCATTTTTTTCTTTTTCCTCCCTTCCTTTCACTCTCACCCCTTTTGAGTTCCCCCTTCCTACTGAACAATTTTTTCTTATTTCACACTGTCTGTTTACATTTTGGACCCTATTTACATTTTTATTTTCTTACATCAGAGAGACAATGTGATATTTACACGTGTGTCAGGTTTATTTCACTTAAGAGTATAGCTTCAAGGTGCATCCATTTAGCTATAAATGTCTCAAGTTTATCCTACTTTATAGCTGAATGGTAGTCCACTGTATAGAAAAACCACATCTTTTTCTATTCATCAGTTGATGGACAACTGGGGTATTTCCAAGTTTTAACGATTTCAAACTGCTTCACTATTAACATGGACATGCATATATAACTGTGGTATGATGCTTTTAATTCTTTTGGGACAGTACCCAAAAGGGGAATAGCTGGGTCAAATGGTACCCCTAATCCTAGTTTTTTTCAGGAATCTCCACACTGATTTCCAAGTGGTCGCACCAGTCTGCACTCCCACCAACAATGGAAAAAATTTCCTTTTTCCCCACATCCCCACCAGCATTTTGTGTTCCTTGATTTCCTGACATTAGCCATTCTTTCTGGAGTGAGATAGAATCTCAGCATTGTCTTACTTTGCATCTCTCAAATGACCAGTGATGTTTAATATTTTTTCATGTATTTATTTGATGTTTGCACTTCTTCATCTGAGAAGTGCCTATTCATTTCAAATGTTCACTTTTGGATTAGGTCTTTAAATTTGGAGTGTCCGTTTTTTTCAATTCTTTGTATGTTCTAGATATTTGTCTTTTGTCTAAGGGGCTACTGCCTAGAATTTTTTCCCACTCTGTAGGTTTTCTCTTCATTTGCTGGTGATTTCTTTTTCAGTGCAAAACTTTTTAATAGGGTGATATCCCAGGTGTTGATTCTTTGTAGTATTTCCTGTGCAGTCTGGGTTTTCTTCATGAAGTCTTTGCCTACTCCTGTGTTCTCAAGAGTTCTCCCTATTCTCTCCTCCAGCAGATTTAGTGTTTCTGTTTTAAAATGTAGATCTTTGATACATTTTGATTTTAGTTTAGTCCCTGGTGAGAGACATGGGCCTAGTTTCAGTCTTCCACATGTAGAAAGCCAGTTTTTCCAGCACCACTTATTGAAGAGGCTCTCTTTCTTCCAGTGAACCTTTGTTAAAGATAAGGTGGCTTAGTATGTTTGGTGCTGCTTCTGTGACTTCTAGTCTGTTCCATTGATCTCAGGTCTGTTTTTGGTGTGTGTTTTTTGGTGGTTTTTTTGCCAAACCATGCTGTTTTTAACATGGTAGTTCCATAGTATAATTTCAAGTCAAGGATTGTGATGCCTCCTACCTTGCCTTGGTTCCCCAGAATTTCCTTTGCTATTCTAGGTCTCTTCTGGTTCTAAGTGAATTTTAGAATTGTTTTCTTTAATTCTGTGAAATAGAATACTGGGATTTTGATCAGGATTGCATTAAATTTGTACAATAATCTTGGAAGTGTGGCCATTTTCACTATATTAGCTCTTCCTACCCAACAGCAAGGGATATCTTTCCATTTTCTAATATCCTCTTCAATCTCCTTTTTCAGAGTATTGTAGTTTTCAATGTAAAGATCTTTCACTGCCTATATTAGAGTGATTCCTATGTATTTTATTTTTTATGTTATTGTGAAAGGTGTTGTTTCCCTAATTTCTCACTCAGTGAGTTTGTTGTTTGTGTAAAAGAAGGCTATTGATTTTGGTGTGTTGAAATTACATCCAGCTATACAACTGAATCTGGTTATTAAATCTACAAGTGTTTTGGTGGAGTTTTGGGGTTCTTCTATATAGAATATCATGTCATTTGCAAATAATAATAGTTTAACTTCTTCCTTTCCTATCGTCATTCCTTTTATTTCTTTCTCTTGTCTAATTGCTCTGGCTAATTTTTCCAGAACTATATTGAATAAGAGTGATGACAGTGGACATCCTTGTCTTGATTTTGCTTTTAGAGCACAAGCTTTCATTTTCCAGTCCAATTAGTAGAATGTTGGTTCTTGGTTTGTCATAGGTGGCTTTTAGCAGCTTGAAATAAAGACCATCTATTCCAATTTTCTGTAGGATTTTTATCTTGAATGGGTGTTGGACTTTGTCAAATGCTTTCTCTGCATCAATTAAGATGATCATGTGATTTTTGTCTTTGGCTCTGTTGATTCATCCCTGGGATGAATCCTACTTGATCATGGTGTATAATCTTCTTGATTTGCTGAATTCTGTTTGCCAGTATCTTATTGAGAATTTTTGCATCTATGTTTATTAAAGAGATTGGCCTGTAGTTCTCTTTTTTGGTGGGTTCTTCTCTACTTTTGGTATCCGGCCAATGCTTGCTTCTAGGAATGATTTTGGAAGTATTGCTTCTCTTTCTATTTCCTTAAAGAGTTTGAGGAGAACTGGCAGTAGATCTTCTCTAAATTTTTTGTAAGATTCAGCAGTAAGCAGGACCTGGACTTCTGTTTGTTGGTAAGTTTTTAATTACATTTTCAGTTTCAATGGCTGATACTGGGTTATTTTGAATTTTAATATATTCTTGTTTGAGCTTTGGTAATTCATATATAACTAGAAATCTGTCCATTCCTTCCATGCTTCCAGTCTTATAAGTGTCTAAGTTCTCCAAGTAGGTCACAGCTTGTCTTAATACAGGTATACAGGTAAATTAATAATCAAAGGATTTCTGAAAAATCAAGAAAAAAGGGGGCATATTCATGCCAAAACAAGGAGACTCACAACTAGCTTTGTCTTTCAACCAGAGATTTTGTTGTTGCTCTTTATTTTGCTAAGTTCATACTAAGACAGTCCTTCAACACCCTAGTTTTGGAAATTTGCTGCTAGGTGTTTCCAGACATCAGCCATGGATTATAACTTTACTTCAGTTATTTCTATACACGGCTGATCTCAGTTGTTTTGTGACAATTGTATCTAATTTCATTCTCAGAGGGAAACCTTAATTTCAAGAGCTGAGGATTCCTGGCTGTTACCTCCTAGGTACTAACTACTATTTTCACTATAGGTGTTAAAGTCAAGATTTTAAAATATTGGTTCAGTATCACAACATGATGTTAAATTGATATTGAATTCTTCTTGCTCTTTTAAACATTTTTGTACAGAGAGCCTGCTCTTGTAAGATTACGTTTTTTCTTTAGATGAAGTATGATAACATATTTTTAAAGCATGGAATTTCCATACATCATATTCTGTCTGACAATCTTGACATTAAAACAATTGTTGTTGAGTACATTCAGTGTTTGGAAATGGTAGGTCATACCTCACTTGCCAGGCTAAATAAAGGGACTTGATAAATTGCAAAAAGTCACACACCTTTATGAGTTAAGTGGTGGTTTAAAAGGTTTGTAGACCAAGAGTTTGAGCTATATTTTTTCATGAAACTGTCTTGTCCAATGTTGTGTTCCCAGCTGGGCACATGTGGAAGGTTTAATGATTATTTTGGAATTAATTAATTAACTACAAATTTTGGAAAAGGTCTTAGAGCAAAGATATTCTCCTGCTAAAGTACTTAGAATGCAAAGGGATATTTTTCCAAAAGGTTGTATCCAAGGTAAAAATATAAATACTAGCAAAACAATGAATTAACAACTGATTCTTCTATTGGAATAAATGTAGTTTCAAATTACTATTTAAGGAGCAATCCCACTTTTCAAAATTTCCAGATAGAAGCATTTGGTTTCTGATTTCCCTGAAAACAAAGTCACAGATTTTTGTATAAGGAGGTTAAATTGTTAGAAAAGCTTTTGTGGACCTTAATAAAATAATAATATTATTAAAAGAAAGAAGAAAATATAAATAAAGCATATTTCTGAATATAGATAGGAACATTGATGTATTATAAGGGTTATTCATTCAGTCAAAGTCCTTTGGTTTATTTAGCTGGAGCATATATATTTAGAGAGCACATTTTATTTGAAGTACACCCTTAAACACATGGAGAAATTAAAATCAAAATTAATAGTATTAGTTATTCTTTTTTATATTCTTTAAAAGTTTAAAACCCTAAAAATGAAATTCAAAGTGTTTATTGAAATGTGAAAAATCATTCTTAGGGTTATGATATTTAGCTGTTATGATATGTTAGACTGTTCTAACTTCAAAAACTAGATGATCAGTCATTACCAAGACCACCTGTAACTTTTCTTGGTTTAAGCAATTTAGAACACAACTTTCTTTTGATTATAATTCTAGTTTGAATTAAAGCATCTACTATCCCAAGCATCGGTGCTTTTCAATATCTAATTTCACAGTTTTCTTAACACGTATCTCATGTTATTTATTATGGTCAGAGGCATCCCAACACCTTGTGTATCCTTGCTAACTTTTAAATGGTTTATCTGGCGAACCATCAATCACAAATCATGAACATATTTTAACTTAAGTAAGATGAGTTAAGAAATAAAACAAGGTTTGTGTGGCCTAATTGGAAACATTACTCACATCAATAAGTGATAAATGCTTGTTCTGGGAAGGAATATTTATCCCTCAAATCTGTTAGTAATGCAAAATATGAATAAGATTAAAATCTCAAATCCCCTTCTAACTTGGGGCCATAAAGGTATTGATAAAAACAATCCAATGTTTTTTGTGAAAAAAAAAGGGTTTTTTAACAAAAATGTCATTTTCAGGTTCAGAAGATTATTTATATTAGCAAAGAAGTAAATATGGCCATCTTATTTATGACATACTATCCTCTGGTTAAAACTACAACTCATGTACTACTTGAAGATAATGCTTAATAAATTTAAGCAAATGTTGGAGCATATTTCAAAATCCTAAATGAATCGGAATACTTGGTTTTATCCTGAATGACATTTGCTGAAAGTTTTCAATAATCTCTTGTATGATATTTATACTATTCAAATAGTGTTTTATTAACTGTAATATAATTTAATTCAGAATCTGTTGATATCACATATACCATTTTCTATGTTTTGCGAAGGCAGCATTAAATATATTAAGCAGATAGATCACTGGGTAGGAAAAAACAAATGCTTTCATAAAATTTTAATTTAAAGAACTCTAGAAGTGCTCACTTATTCCATGAGGTCAATCGCACTAGGACAACCATATTAACTAGGTGATGTTCATTCACTTTACAGGTAATTTATTACAACTGCAGCACTGTCTCAGCGATGGTTCACACAAATAATTTAACTTAAGTAAACACCATTTTCCAGTAATGATAGGACAAAATAAACTTTGGGAACATTTATGAGATGTAACATCTCACTCTTGGTACACACTGGCCAACCTATCTCTGATGTTTGCAAATGAATTAGCTATGGCTTGAAAATCATTAGAGCCATCTGCTTTGATGGTAAGGAAGAACTTCTATGATTATTTTATTATAGGAACAGAGACTAGGGACTGTGTTAGAATATATTTAGTATCATTTACCCGAAACTTTACATGCTATCCAAAAAGTGAACAATATTAATCCACTCTCATTCACCATTCTTATAAATGCATTTACTGAGAAGCCACTTTTCACAAGTAACTTTCTGTGCAGTTTGACTTGAGGTGTCAATTTTTCCTTTATTATATTCAGTTATTACATTTACCAAATTTTCCAATATGTTTTAATTCCTTAAGTAAGAACTAATGAAGGGGCTAAAAATTCAGCTAACAAATTAGTTCCTTCGGTTGTTTTTAAAGAGACAGTAAGCTTGTAATATACTTTTTTTCAGTTCACTTCTTTGTTCAGACAATATATTGATCATCATTTTCAATGCCACTAAAGTATGAATAGTACTATTTTTCATTTGCTTAAAAAGTATGCATCTATTTTCTTGTGGATATTTGGTTCAGAGCCATGCTTGCAATGTGATGTTTAGTATCTGATTGTGTTTGGTAGGTCTAAATAAAGTATAGGTAAAACACACATACACATGTATACCCACAGACCGGCACACACGTGTGCACACACAATGTAAACTCACTGCTGTATGTCTGTTTGTCAAGATGTATACATTTTTCGAAAGAAAGAAAGTTATAAAAACAGTGAAAAGGCAGAGAGGTAAGGAAAGAGAAAAATCACTGATGTTTTTCTTCTACCTTAATTTTCCAATAACTACAGAGTTTAAATATTATTTGGTTCATACTGTCATAAATATCTTCTTTTTTCCTTTTATCTCTTAGGATTGGGGTAGTAGAGAGATGACTGCAAAGGACTTCTCTCTTTATAAGTGCACTTAAATGCAGTAGATGTTCCATAACTAAATATATGTTGAACAAATGGATAGGTGGATGAATAGGTAAAAAGGCATATCCAATTTTATTCTATCCAAAGCTCAAATACAAAATAGAGAAAATCTACTTATGTAGAAATCAGCAGCCTTATTCAAATTTAGAAGACTACTTTCTCTGGATTTGGATTTTATAAGGAACAAATATACAGTTGTAACCCATCAGATGAATTGTTCGAAAGCTCTGAATCTGTGGAGTGAGAAATACACTAAATATATCTTCACCGTAACTGAACACATAATTGCTTTAATAGGTAAGATACTGAAGAGTTAGGAAGATTTTGCAAAGGTTGCTCATAACCCTAAATGTGAATAACAAGATACCAGATATTCTTGCTTCAGACAGTGAGTATAAAAGCATATGTTCTTAAAATCTTAGGTTTGTGTATTGAAAATGGAATGTCAAAATCACATAACTGACTCTTTTCATATTATTAAGAGAAATAGCCATATATATTAATAGAATTTTAAGTCAATGAAACCCAAAGCTGGCCACAGACTGGTAGCAAACACTTGACCTCTTCAGCTACATGACCTTTGACAAAGGGGTCCAAACACAAACACTGGAGGAAAATGTCTCTTTAATAAATGGCTCTGGGAAAACTGGCTATTCACATGCATAAGATTAAAGCTAGACCCATGTACTAAACTGAAATCAAAATTAATTAAAGATCTAAATGTTAAGACAGAAACAATCTGTCAGACAATAAAATAGGTAAACTACTGAAGACACAGGTGTAGGCAAGAACTTTTTTTTTTAATCATCCTGATTGGTACATTTTAGGTGTACAGTACAGTTACATTCATCATTGGGACCTTGTATCTTTACATGATGTATCTTGGTTCTTATTTTTTCCCCCTTCCCCTGCCCTCCTTTCACGAACCCCTCCACCCTTCCCTATTTACAAAAACTTTGTTTCCATTTTTTTCCTTTAATCGTAATTTTTCTTTTCCCTTCTTTTCTTTCCCCTCCCCTCTCACTTCCCCTACTTTCTTTTAAGTGAAATAAATAGGACACATGTAAATACCAAATAGTTTCTCTGGTGTGAAAAACTAAAAGTGTAAATAACTTTTACACTTTTATACGCATGTATAACTGATATTGTAAAATAGGAAGAAAAGGCAAGGACTTTCTGAAAAAAAACCTGATTGCACAAGCAAGAGTATGAAAAACTAACAAATGGAATTATATCAAATTAAAAAGCCTCTGCACAACAAAGGAAACAAGCAACAGAACGAGGAGACAACCTACAGAATGGGAAAAAAAAGTTTCGTAGCTTTTCCTCAAACAGAGGACTGATATCTAGAATACAGAAAGAACCCAAAGAAATTAGACATCCAAAATAAAAGATCAAGTCAAGAAAAGGACATCTGAAATGAATAGGCACTTCTCAGGAGAAGAAGTAGAAATGGCCAATAAATATGTGGGAAAAAATGTTGAGCATCTCTGGCCATTGGAGAAATGCAAATTTTAAAAACACAGATTCCATCTTACTCCAGAAAGAATGGCTATCATCAAGAAATCAAATAATAATAAATCCTGGTGAATCCAGGAGAAAAAAAGAACACTTTTTTACATTATTGGTGAGAGTATTAACTAGTACAGCACTGTGGAAAGAAATTTGGAGATGCTTCAAAAAACTAAAACTAGAAATTCCATTTGACCCAGCTTCTAGCTGTCTTTCTGAAAGAGTTAAAAACATCATATCACAGTGATACATGCGTGCCCATGTTTATGGCAGCATAGTTCATAATAGCTGAATCTTAGAAGCAGTCTATATGTCCATCAACAGATGAATAGATAAAGAAAATGTAGTATTTACACATAATGAAGTACTATCATGGCATAAAAAAGAATAAATTTGAGTCATTTGTAGGAAAATGGCTGCAGGTAGAGACTGTAATATTAAGTAAAATAAATCAGACACACAAGCTTGAGTATTTCTTGGTATCTCTTATATGAGAAAACAAAAATATAAATCTAAAACACAAGAATACATAACAGAAAATAGGGAAATGGAAGAAAAGGGGCAAAGGGGAAGGGGAAGTGTGAGGGGTAGGGGAAAGGAAAGAAGGGAATGGAATTAATATGAGAAAATGAAAAAATGGAAAGGAAGTCTTTGTAAATAGGGAGGGATGGAGGGGTTGAAGGGAGGGCAGGGAAAGGGGGAAAAATACGAATCAAGAGTGATTATATAAAGGCGCAAATCTCCGATGATGAATGTCATTATATTGTATACCTAAAATGTACCAATAAAATTAATTAAAAACTAAAAAATAAATAAAAGCATAACCCTAAAAGCCTGAGAAGGAGACTAAGGCATGGAGGGGAGAGGGAAGAGAGGGGAAGGATATGAAAAAAGAATTGAGCCTTGTGATGTACATGTATGAAATCCCTAGGAGGGGTGTAATCATTATATTCTGCCAAGGTATACTAATTAATAAAAAATAAAATTGAAAGAAAATAAAAGAAAGAGATCAGAGAGCAAGAGAGAGAATTTAAGGTGTAAACCGCTATTTATTTGTATAACCTATCCTTGGAAGTAATACACCTTCACTTATGGGGCACTCAGAAGCAAGCTACTTGGCCCTGCCCTTGTTCCCAGGAAGCAAATAAGCATCAAGAGATGGGGAGCCTCGAGGGGCCTACATAGCTCTTTAAACCTTAGGCCCTTCACACAGATCTTACAGAAACCGTTCCCTCTTACTCTACAGTACTGAAAATACTAACTTTGGTAATGGATATCTAACATTTGCTAGAACGTCTGTAATAAAATAATAGTCCCTACTAGGTTTTCATTACCAGACTGTAGGTCCTACATCCTCAACCACTCTTCTGTTTTCTTCAACATCAGTTACAAACAATTTCAA
Organism: Heterocephalus glaber; assembly: GCF_053883595.1. Taxonomy (NCBI): domain Eukaryota; kingdom Metazoa; phylum Chordata; class Mammalia; order Rodentia; family Bathyergidae; genus Heterocephalus; species Heterocephalus glaber. The sequence continues at coordinate 15,673,344 of NW_028258156.1, read as the reverse complement.
GTCTCGTGTCCTTCAAATCCGGAAGCTGCTCCCCCACGTTTCATAGCCAAGTTTCTTAAAGTGTGAACTGTAGAATCCATTTTCTGATCTCTCAATAACTTCTCTGTATTAAAGTCTCTAATCTGTACTATGCCTCTCTAGGAAAGATTGGAAAGGATCTTCTAACTGCCTAAACTGAAATTTCTCCAAATGTGGTACCTGTGCCAACAGCATTAGTACCACCTAGGAACTTGCTAGATGTGCACTTTTGGGTTCTATTACAGGCCTGTTTAAAACATGGGTTCAGGTCTTATAACCTGTTTTAAAGGACCCTTTAGGTCATTTGGATTTCAGAGAGTTTGATAACCATTGGCTTAGACTGTCATAAAAGAATCACTGTCCTAAACTGATGGATTTTTTTCATTCCTTATCTAATTTTGTTTCTGTAGTTTTCAAAATTGACTTCTTGAAAGTATTATACCCTCCAGACATTCTTTTTCTTTCTACTGCTCTAATTTATCTATAGTATTTCCTTTTAAACTTATCTTATCATACCTATCCCAAGAATGACAGACGTGTCCTCAGTTTTCTTCATTTATATATATAATATATATTATATATAATATATATTATATATATATGTATGCATGTTTTCCTTATAATTCTTTGGGTTCCATAGATTTATACACAAGCCTGCTGATATCTACCAAAATCTCTTATCTCTTTCCTAGTCCACTTCCCTTGCTGAGACTCATAGTTTCAACACCCAAATCAAGATCATTAAATCCATGTACTTAGTGAATTCCAAATCAACATGCCCAAAGTAGAAGTCATTTTCTTTTCCACAGTTCCTGAATGTATTCCTCCTTTATTCCTCTTCTTGACAAATATGCAACATTAGAATGATCACTACATTCATAAAAGTGACATCATTTTGCATATAATCAAGCATTTTTTCAAATTTTGTCTCCTCTTTTATCAGAACCCTTCTGCTATATATCTATTATTATTCTTGGAGTGATGAATTTTCTCATTTTATATATTAAAAATGGTTATTAGTCTTATGGCCATTTTTAGAGGAGGAAACCAAGACAAAGTGGAATTCAGTGCCTCACCAAAGATACACAGCAGTTAAGAATCTGAGCTAGATTTTAAACCTAAGTATAAGTCAACATGTTTTTTCAAGTAAAACCAAATTTCCTTTAAAAATGTGACTAGTTCACCTTGCAACTAAAACAATTGCACAAGTTCATTTCCTTAAAACAGCTACTGCATCTGGACACTGAGCAGCTGTTCTTCACAGGTACTAGAGTATTCGTGCACTTTATTAAATAGATAATAACTCAAAGGCTAAGACAAGTTCCTTTGTGGATTTCTCTTCTTCTTCTTCCAAATGGCTTGTTTATATGAGAAACTCAAATTATAGACAAAGAGCAAAACAAAAGACAGATAATAGGAAATAGGGAGATCTATCTTTTTCAAAGGAGAAGGAGATCAAAGATGGAAGGAGAGGGGAGGGAGGGTAAGTAAAGGGGATGAGAAAAGGAATTAAGAGGAGTTACGTACATGTACCAACTCCTCACAAGGAATGGAAACCTTACGTATTACAAACATGTACTGATGTTTTACAAAGTCCAAGATACCCACACAATTATGCTAGTGTCTTTAGGTCTCACAGCTTTTGTGGGTGCTAAGCCACAAGGATTGTAACCCAACATTGATTTCTGCAAGTTTCAATGCAGTGAAAGCAAGTACATAACTTCCTGGTGCTATTATTAAGGGAGGTCCTTAAGATAAGGCTGGAGGAGGAGCACTCTGGCTTCTGAGTCCATCCCCCTAAAATCATAGTGCATGATCGTCTCCTTGTCAGCTCTGTTGTCTGTGAGGTTAGAACTCTAAGAACTGAACCTGACTCTACTACCTAATGCATGTGCAAGACCAGGCAATAAATCTTAGCAGTGGCTACTATCACTTAACTATACTAGAGTAAACTGACAAATTGGGATTTTTATGCAGGCTTGTCTGCTGGTGCTTACATTTAAAATCCTAAGTCTCTTTCATGACATCGAGGCCTCCCATAATCAGATTCTTGTCTATAACCTCTCTGACTTCCTCTTGCCTCACTTTACTCCCTGATAGCCATACCACGTGAGCCCCAGTGCTAAATTATTTGTAGCCTTGACTTTTACCACCATATCAGACCACATATTTCACATCTATTTGACCTATTCAATACGCTGTCCTTCAAAAGAAATTACTAAACATTTTCTTATGATGGGGGCTGGAAATTTCCTTTTATCTAAGGATCAGTAAACAGTTTTAAATGAAATGTGGATGAGTTAACATATATAAAGCTGACAAAGAATAAACCAAAGTACCATATATTGTATAAACAAAAATGGTGCTGATCTGGAAAGGGTGGGTAGTGGAGGAAGGTTTAAGGACCAGATTGCTGTCCGGTGACAGAAGGACATAGGGCTGATGACAGCCATCCTGTGACTGGAGAAGAGGGTACATCAAGATGTCAACTGTGTTTCTTTGGGGTAGTGGGATGTGGGTGCAATATTTTTTCCTCATATTTTTCTTTTCCCCCAAAATGTCTACATTGGAAATGTCACAAATACATAATCTGGAGAAATGCTACTTCGGAAAAAAAATAAAACAAGTTGTCTAATAATTAGTGAATTTAAAAGTCTTTGTGAAGACATTGGCTTTAAGGAGTGGAAGAATAATTATTTTAGGCACCAGCACAGATAGTGGAGAATACTCTATTACCATTGACGGGTTTTGTTTCCAGGGTTACCCTTCTTTTACTGTAAGGTAAGGAACATCTTTGTCTGAAGTCAGAGAGACACAGAGAAGGCTGAGCAGCCAGGCCTTGCTCAGTCCCCACAGTGGATCACTATTAGATCAGACCCTCTTAGTCCCTCCCATCTTACATCTACACAATCTCCCAGGCTGTTAAAACTAAACATGGAACTACACAGGACTGAGCAGGATATGGTGGCACACACCCATGGTCCTGGCACTCAGGAGGTTGAGGCAAGAGGACCACTTGAGCTCAAGAGTTCAAAACTGGCAAGATTCTCTCTAAGAAAGAAACAAACAACAAAACAGCTAAGCAGGAATACTTGTTTCTTTTGGCCTTCACTTACAAAGACTCTTATACTTTATAAAGCTTAAGTAAATATTGCTGCTTTTTTCCTGTTATTCTTTTTTATTATAACAGTCTCAGGCACGAACTAGGATTAAGGAAAAGATATTACTTTTTCCTCCCTACAATTTCTGGCACTCAAGAAATCTCTCCTCAGTATCATTCTAATAGAGCAGATAATGGTGACATCTGTAATAAGATAACAAAGATCCAGAGGGGTTAGTTGTTTAATCACAGAACTGTAAACAAGAGCCATATGGAAACCCCAAGGCAGGAAGGAACATGCAATGAGATTTAACATGAAATCTTGTCACCCATAAGCGTGTGCACACACACACACACACGCACGCATACACACTTTCAAGCACTTCTAATATTGTGTTCATCAGAACACTCACCCAAGGCCCTGAGCATCACAACCATACCTGGTCCCTATGACAACCTCATGGTCACTATAACATCTACCACAAAGAGCCCCACAGTGTAAGATGATGATCTATGAAGCATGAGTAGAAAAAGCTAAAACATAAAAATTTGCACCTGCATTTTTCTCATTAACAAAATAGGATTAATAGTAATATCTACTTGAAAGGATCTTTGCAGATGGTACATGTTAATTCACAAAAAATACTTCTTTAGAAGAGAATTCCTTGATGGATAAATGGTAACAATTATTATTACTATTGTTGTTGTTATTGAGTTTTTTTAATTAGACACATGTTCGAGTTTACCAAAATTTTCAGGATAGGACAGCAGTGATAACTTCAGAAATATGTATATCTTGGATGTGCCTATTAAAAATGTTTCTTAATCAAAATTTTGGAGCCCATACAGGAAAGAAAGACCAAACTATCTCAGATCTACCTGCTGTGCACGAAAATTCTTCCAAGGGGACATACTCTTTCCACATCTTTGTAAATGGAGTTTCTCCTTTCTGGAATTTTCTTCTACTTCCTCTCATCAGCTAAGTAAATCCTTTAGTCCTGAAGAACTAAGAAAACAACTATTATCATCTGTGGGCATCCCAATTCCACATCTCCCTTTCTTCCAACTACTCTCTTCCCATAGAAAGTTACAGTCATCCCTTTTATGGCACCTATACCATTGTGTTTTAAATGATTATGGATTTGTTTTTCCCATTTGATTATAAACTTCCTGAGGGCAGGCACTGAATCTTAGTAAACTTCATTTCCTGCAGACTAACACAAAGCTGGCAGTCAACAATTGCAGAACAAGTATTGAATGACTCCCTTTCTTACCTTTTTTAAGAATAAATTAATTTTCCCCATAGGTTGGTACAAGAAAAACAAAGTCAAAATATGTCAAACAGATGGGTTATTAAAATCTGGCCAGAGATTGATTCTACAATGACATTCTCCTGGATTAAGGACTTTAGCTTTTCTTTCCTTCCATCTGATTCTGATGCTGTACCGAGATGCTCAAACTCAGAACCTGACAAGCTCCCTGAAAAACTGCATGGAGTGGCAGAGAGAACATACTACATTGTGAAAGACAACATCGATTTGTGGGTTGGCACTGCCACTTGCAGAAAGGACTTCTGAGAGAGACATGTAAGCCTGTTTGCTCTGTTGCTTTATCAGTAAATTAAAAATTGTACTGCTCACTTCACGATTTGCTTTTGGTTTTTGTTTCCTTTGTGTTAATATAGAGTAAGGGGCACACTATCTGGCAGAGATTCTTTTCTTTACACATGGGAGATATTGAAACTGACCCTCACCAAATCCTGTCATCATCCCTTCTAAAATAGGGCTTATGTTTCTGAATTTTTTAATGTTACATAATTACTTGACTTCTTTAATAGACTCAGCTCCTGGATGACAGACTCAATCTCTTTCACCCCTTTATGAGCCCTTGCAATGCCACGCCTGGGACTGAGTGCTTGCTCAATCAATATTTGTTCCTTGAATTGAATTGAACTGCTGCTAACACTTCCCTCCAAATTTGGTTATTTTCAATGTGTGCTAATGTAAGTTAACTCTGGATGAGGGCCTCTCACAAATACACAGGGCATGTGCCCTTGTCGGCCGGCCAGCCTGTGATCACTGGCCAATTTTCAGCTGCAAGCCCACAGTTTTTTATTCTGGGAAGTTATAAAAATAACAATTCCGCCATCACTTTCTAATTCGCAAAGTGACTTTAGTCTCTTGCTTTCTAATTCCTTTCCCTTCTCCTTTATAGGCCTGCCAATAGCCTCGGCCTTAGCTGGCCTTACATATTTAATCAGAGTAACCAATGCTGAGAATTTTTACAGGGAATTAAGTCTGATTTGTTTTGAGACATTTATTTATTCCATATGGCATTTAAAGCAACTGAATTATTTTTGGTGTTGGAATAAGGTTGCAGAAACTAGATTCAAATTTTAGATTAAAAAAAAAAGAAAAAAGAAAACACAAAGCAAAGGCCCAGGCAAAGTTTTGTTAAAAAAAAATCTTCTGCCGAAGAAAAAGTAATGTACAGCTGAGAGCTCAGATGAGGAGATTTGGAAAAATTGCAATGATAATTTTGCTAGAGTTGATGTCAACACCGTGTCTCCTCAATCTCAGACAAGCAGGTGACTGCACACTGTGCGGGGCCCTGTGGATTTCCTCCCTGTTAGTGCCATGTGACTACCACTTTGGGGCCCCTGGATTTGGCAGACCTTCTCAGTGGATGCCTCTTTTAGCTCAGGCAACGACATGAAAGGGCCAGGTGGCCTTGACCACTCTGTTTTCATAGGTCCAGGATAGTGTGAGGGCTCCAGGCCTAAGTCCTGCCATAGTCCCCAGTGGCTGGTGTCTGATTCAGGGACAAAGATGTGCTCTCATTTTATCCAATCAAGAAAGCGTAGTACTTTTTTCCAATAGATAAAGATGAAAGTTATATTCTTCCAGGTTCCCTAGTGAGACATGGACACACTGACACTGTCACAGCCATTTTCTTACCATAAAAAGGAGACAAACAATAATTCTGAGGTAATAGAGAGACACAGAGCCCAAGCGTGAAGTCAAACATTACCTGAAGTCTGCTGAACTGGCTGCTAACCGAATACTCCCTTTTCTGTTAAAGCCAATATACAGTGCATTTTGCAGAAGGGTTTGTTATTTTGCACTTTAATAAAAAATATCTTCATAGGCAGAAAAATGAATGCATAATTACAGAATACTCATGCTGGAATTCTTTCACTAAGGACACAGTGAGTATCATTTCAAACATTCCCTTATTGAAGTAAAATTGTGCTTCGGCTCCTATCTGTATTCACCAAGAAATACCATGACGGAGAGGCCATTTTCTAATGTAAGTAACGAAGTTGATGGTAACAAACATTTCAAACCAGCTAAGTGCATCGCTGCTGTTTCCCTTCTCTGTGGTTAGAAGTGTGAGTCATCCCTCCTGTTAAGCCCAGACACGGTAACTCTGTTTGAGGTTTTATTATTTGGTAACAAAATGGAAAGCACAGTGGTGCTGTGTCAGTGAGCTGGAAGCAACCAACATTTACTAGGCTTACACCCAGGAGCAAGGCAAATAGGTTTCATTTGCAGGGATATGGGTTGGTGGCTTGACTCAAACACTTCAGACTCCCAGTCAAAAGAAAGTTAAACCACAGGCTTAATCCTTGACTAAACCTTGGAGCATTTCAAACCACAAATTAGAAAGTTAAAACCAAGGCGTGTTCTGCCATTCCAAAAACCAAAGAGCTAAGCTTTTACTTCTGAGGCTGGCAAACCAAACTCCACCACTTGGGCCCATTTCACTCGATTTGCTCACTGATTTACTCTTACAGGCCTAACCCCAGCCTCTCTAAGCAGAGCTACGCAACCATGTGTCTCAACTCCGGAGCCAGACACTGTGGTGATCAGGGATGAGAAGACACCAGAGCTTTCCATGGTGTGCAGTTGGTCCTTAAGATCCATGGGCCAATCGTGGATGCAAAATACTTGTGATGGCTTTGCCGAACATGCGAAGACTTGTTTTCTTCTTATTCCTGAAGCAATACAGTAGAACGGTTATTTGTGTAGATTTGCATTTTGTTAGGTGTTGTGTGTGTTCTAGAGAGGGTTGAAAGTGTATGGGAAAGTTGGGTAGATCACATGAAGATATTACCTCCTTTGAGGTAGGGGCTTGAGCATCTGTGGGGTTCGGCATCTGCAGGGGTCCTAGAACCAAGACCCCCTCAGATCCTGAGGGATAATTGTAAGTGTTGAATTTCTGAAATACTGCAAAGGGTCACTGGGCAGTCTAGAAAAAGGTGTTAGTCTGAAAACTCACCATCTTCGCAGTTGTAAGAATCATTAATTATAAAGTTAAAGGTAGTTGTACCCAAAAGGCAGAAAACAGTGGAGAAGAGGAGCTATCAATGTCATTCAAAATACAAGATTCTTTGCCAATAGTAATTGATAACAATGATATGTTAACTTTTAAAAAACAAGAAATCCGGCATGGTACCACAGGCCTGTAATCCCAGCACTTTGACAGGTTGAGGCAGGGAGATTGGAAGTTCAAACGTGGCCTGAGCAGTTTAGTGACTTAGCAAGACCCTATCTCAATCAATCAATCAATCATTAATGGGCTGTGGATCTCGCTCAGTGTAAATGCTCTGAGTTCAATACCCAGTACTGCAAAAAAAAAAAAAAAGAGAAAAGTGAAGAAAAGTGAAGGGCAGGGAAGGTTCCTTGCCTCGTTCATAAATCCCTGATTTTATTCCACAGAGACATGACCAGGATGGTCAGAATATTTGTTTTGTTTTGTTTTGTTTTCTGTGTTTTTTTATGGTCAGAATATTTTAAGAAAACTATTTTTGAGCATTGTTAAATTGAAATACTTAATGTAAGAAAAATAATCCATAGAGCAGAGGTTGCTTAGGATTAATTTTTTTTTAAATGAGTGCTTTGGAAATAATGAGACAGACAAATAGATAATTAATTCGAGGACATAAAACCTAGAAATTACTATTGTAAACTCTGGCTTAGTTAATCTGCACAACATAAAAAAAATACTCCCACTGACTCAGAATTTCAGAGATGAAATGTGTTAATATTGTTTCTATGAAGGTTCTAAGGTATTCTAATGGATGTTTGTAAGAGCATAAAGCAAATTATTCATGCCTTTCATTAATTCATTTGAGAAATAGTTAAAGTACTTTAATGTGTTTTGAAAATATATAAACCAATACACTGCAAAAATAAATAAAATAAAATTAAGATTTCTGTCATTACAAAGCTCACCAGCTACAGCAGAAGAAAGGCACGGACCTGTATGTCTCTCTTCTGTATTTGGCGTACAAATTGTGTGTCCCAGTTGTCAGGTCTGGAATTTGATTTCATTCTACTTAAAACTAATAAGTTAGCCTGTTTCTGCTTCATGGATTCTGGCAGAAGATGGGAAACTCCTGGTTTAGAGACAAAAGACTTCATTAATCATGCATTGCACAGCATGCAGCATGAGCATCAATATGTTTGTGTCAGTTTCTCCTAATGTCCCCTTCCAGGTCCAGGGGGGTGACCCAGAGAGACTAAACCTCAGTAGGCCGTGTTACAAGGGAGAAATACTGAGCTTAAGGAATCTACCACTTCCACCTTTAAGATAAGCAGTAAGCTGGCCTGCTGCTTGTCATAGAGGAAGACATTGACTAAGCCCCCAGGGCTGTCAGCACAACAGGAAATAACTGCTTTGAAGAACAGTCAGTGTCTTGAATTCTTGGCATGTTGGCAGAACCCACAGGATGCAAGGGATCCGTGAAGGACATTGTTACAATACCAGGCAGGATCCAGAGAACAGTGCTGGAAATGCCATGTATTGGGTGCAGCATCAAATCCAATCCATCTCTCTTCAATATTCCAACCATCTCCTTTTAATATGTCTAAGGATTTGCATGTTCTTACATGGGGATTCCTTCCAGGTTGAAAGAAGAACCCAATCTGCTACTAGCCCATCTCAAGGTGCTTGTTGCGAAGTGAGATGCTGTAGGTAGAACATATGGAACATTCAAGGTATCCATGGCACAATCCAAGAATTAGGCTAAACCGCTATGTCCTAGAGCAGCTCACAGAGTTCACATGATGGTTGCTGGTACTCTATGCTTCCCCTACCAGGGGAGCTCATTTGGCAAAACTAGGTACTTTGATCAAACTACAGAGATGGGAGAATCATCTAAGGGATCCCTAGAGACATTAAGGAGACAGGAAACAGAATAGAAATCTGTAGGAAAATGATAAAGGATGAGTAGAAAGGGACAAAGTGGCAGATCTCTTGAAACTGGGGAGTGGTCCAAGGAGAAAATGGCAAGAAGTGAGGAGGAGAGGAAGGGGAAATAAGAAGAATAAAGGTACGTAGTGTACAGGAACCTAATAATCCCAATTAATATAAACACTATATGCTATAACATGAGCTAAGGCAAATAATATCAACAAGCATAGAAAAGGAGATAGGGGAACCAGAGAGGGGAGTGAAGGGGAAAGGAATTAAAAAGAAGAAAGAATCCATAATATGTACATGTAACCACTCCCCAAGATGACTGTAAACTGTATGAATTGCACAAATGTACCAATAAAAAATGTAAGAATTTTTAAAAAAATTGTAAGAGACTGAGTACATCACTGATAGGTAACAGCAATCACCACCAAAACAATCATTCAAGAATAAAACAATTCTGCTAGATTTAATGATACATTTAATAAATTACATATATTCAGAAGAATAAAGTGAAATGAAATAAAGACTTTCCTAAGATAGGACTGATGCTAGAAGCATGATTTGTGAGATGAGTGTGTTTGAAGTAGCCATGAAGAACCTGAGTTAATGAAAATACTCTTTAACCTGTAGGTAAATGGGCAATAACTTAAGATCTCTGTACCAAAGCGTGGTTCAAACAAGGAGAGGGTAAAATGAATTGAAAAGGGAACATATTTGGAGCAGAAAAATAAAGCAAAAATCAGGCCATTGTATTATATAAAGTGAATGATGATCAATGATTGACTGCAAGGATAACAATAAAGTAAATGAAAAGGGATTCCTCGTTGACATTGTCAATGAAGAATGAACATAACTGTGGGGTTAACTTGGAACAAGGGATGTGAAAAGTTGCTTTTCTGGAACTTTATAATCTTTTAAACTTACTTTTAGAGACTTGTATTCACTGACAACAATCTAATGCCATTTATAGTCACCTCCCTGATCTTAGACTTCAAATCTTTTTAATCTTCGTGTTGGCTTTATTTTAATTTTTATTTTTTTGGTACTGGGGATCAAACTCAGGACCTCGTGGTTGTGAGGCATGCATGGTGCCACTGAGCTAAACCCCCAACCTGTGTTGGCTTTATTTTTAATAGGATTTTTCTCTAAGATAGGGTAGAACCACAATAGACATTCAATATTCCTACTTTCTCATGAACATTGCCTCTGCCTGAGCTTATCTTGGTTATCACTAGATCTGAATAAGATAGAAATTCTTTTGCATTTTTACTCATGTTTTTATCAAATTACATTTACTCATTCATGCACATTTTGTATTTTATTGTGGTAAGAACACTTAACATAATATCTACTCTATTCGATTTTAAGTGCACAAAATGCGATTGCTATTTATAGGCACATTATTGTACAGCAGCTTTCTAGGACCTAATTCTCTTGAATATTGTGATTTTACACTGTTGATTATCATCTCCCCATTTTCCTTTTCCCATATGTCCTGGCAACTACCATTCCATTCTTTGATCCTGTGACATTGGCTACTTTAGATACTACACATAAGTGGAATTATTCAGTTTTTTCCTTCTGTCATGAGCTTAGTTTACTAAGCATAATGTCTTCAGTATCATCCATGTTCTTGCACATTGCAAAATTTCCTTTTCCTTAAAGGGCAAATTATATTCTATTGTATGCAAAACCACCCTTTAGTTTTCTTTTCATTTATAGTCAAGGGATATGTTGGTTATTTCTACAGCATAGCTCTTGTACACAGTGCTATCATGACTATGGGTCTGCTAATATCTCTTTGAGGTCCCAGTTTCAGTTTTTTAAAATATATAGCCAGGGGGCCAGGGATTTAGCCCAGTGGTTCTGCCGCCTGCCTTGCAAACACAAGGTCCCGAGTTCAGTCCCCGGTACCAAAAATAAAAAAAATAAAAAATAAAATACATACCAGAGGTGATATTGGAGGATCATATGGCAGTTTGATTTTTTAATGTTTTGAGGACTTTTTGTGTTGTTTTTTATAGCAGCGGCAACATTTTGCATTCCCACTAGTAGCATACAGAGTTCTCATTTTTACACATCCTGGTGAACACTATCTTTTAAACTTTCTGATGATAGCCATACTAACAGATGTGAGATGAAATCTTATTGTGATTTTGATTTCCATTTTCCTGACTATTAGTGACATTAAGCATTTCTTCATGTACACATTGGTCATTTTATGTTGTTTTAGGGAAAATGTCTATTCATGTCCTAAGTGTGTTTGTTAATCAAGTTGTAGTTTTTGTATATTGAATAGTAGGGGTTCTTTGTATATCCTGGAAATTAACCTTTTGTCAGATGTATAATTTGCAAACTTTTCTCCTATCGTGTAAGTTTTCTTCTCATGCTATTTATTGTTGCCTTTGCTGTGTACAAGCTGTTTAGTTTGATATAGTCCCACTTGTCTATTTTTTGCTTTTATTAGCTAGTTTTGGTGCGATATCTATGGAGTTCCATCTTCAATAATTGGCTACTGCATATCAGACACCATGTTAGGTGTTAGGTATATAAATATAAACAAGGCCTTTCTCTGACCTCAAGGAGTTCACTTTCTATAGGTGAACACTCAAATGTGCCAGATAATATAAGAATACAAAAAAACTATACTATTAGCCAAAAGGAGAGAATTAGAAACATTGGGCCAAGGATAGACAGTTTTGGAAAGCTTAATAGAGGAGTGACTGTCATGCTTTACCCTAATGGAAAAGCAGGATTTTTTGGGGTAGACAATGCTGAGAGAAAGAAAACCCAAGTAGTGACAAAGGGAAAGAGAAAGAACAGATCATGCAGGGCTTTGGCATACCTAATATTTCATACACTTCTTACAGGCACAACTGAGAATTCCTTAAGTACATTGACCATTTCCACATGAATTAAAGCGAAAACCAACAGCAGGTCTTTGCACGGGCATTTGTATGAATCTTTGAAAGCATTTACATATTACAATGTGTCTGTTATTAAGAACCACATGGAAGCCAATAGTAATTGGTTGGAGCCTATAGTAGAGTGGGGACGTCCAAACATTTCATTCAGCTATTGAAAAATACAGAGATGAGCTAATTAACAATCATGCTATTTCAATAGAGAACAATTTTAGCTATTTTCCATCAGACAGTTTATGGCTGTAGGTCTAAACTATTGCTCTAGCTTCTTTTTCATTATTTTGGAAATCATTTCTATAAGGCTGCATGTGGGTGTCATTTTAACATTAGGAAGTTTATATCAAATCCAGTTGACACAGTTTGTTTTGGCCCTTAGTTATCTGTAACTACTTCTTCCCAGGTCATCAACAGCAATTTCCCAAATATTAACCTTGTTAATAATGAGTTATCTGTATATATTTACTTTAAGTTTTCATCTCACCTCCTTTCTTTGTGAATCAGATATCATCAGATATCGAGACCTCACTTTATAATCAATTTTATAACCATGATAACTTCATAATTTTTTTCTGTTCTTTCTTCCTTTTCACCTTTTTCTTTTCTTGTCTTTTTCTTCTTTAAGACAGAGTCTTGTCATGTTGCCTAGACTAGCCTTAAACAGCTGGGCTCACACAATCCTCCCGCCTCAGCCTCCCAAGTAGCTGCAACTGCACTTGTGTACCACCATGCTTAACTTAGAAAGTTTTAAAAATCGGAAGCCTCTTGTCTCTCTTAAGGTATATTACATTTTAAAATTTTCTACTCTAGGAATACTAGGAATACAACTTGGGACCATAACATGAAGTGAAATAAATCAGACACACAAGCTCAAATCCTGCATGGCTTATCTTATGCAAGAGACCCAAAATATAAATAAAGAGAAAAATACATAATAATAATAGAAAATGTGGAGATAGATTTTTTGCAAAAGGGAAGAGGATGAAGAGATGGAGGGAGGGAGGAAGGAGAAGAGGATGAAGAAGTTCATGTGTATTATGTACATGTGCTGACACCTCACAAGGAGTGCAATCATTGTGTGCTGCAAACATTTACCAATAAAAATTAAAATCTAACAAAACAAAAAATTGCCTATTCATGGCTTACTATATTTATCTTTAGTTTCTTCACTTACATACAGTATTAGTTTCCCAGGGCTACAGTAACAAGTAGCACAAACAAAGTGACTTAAGACAACAGAAGTTTATGTCTAACACTTCTGTAGATTAGAAGTCTGGGAAGGGAAAATGAAAAATAGAGGATAGAAGGGGAAAAAGGAAACAAAGTTGTATAACTAAGGAGAGGAAGAAGGGTTGAAGGGAGAGGTGGAGAATGGGAGTAAAAGAAGAAACATGATATAGTGTGTACGAGTACAAATTCTCTATGATGAATGTGATCATTACATATAACAAAAGAGAATCAATAAAATTAACTTTTAAAAACTAGCCGTACCTTGTCACTGCTGCGAGCTGAAGGGACATTCCATACTTCTTTGCTTCTTTCTGCCTTATGAGTGGTTTGTGGGCAGTCCGTGGTGCTCCCCAACCTCTGCCTCTTTTTCAGGTGCTATTTTCCCCACACATCTTTTGTAAGGACAGAAGTCACACCAGGTTAGGGGCCCATCCTTCTTCTATGTGGCCTCATTTAATTACATCTGCCATGACTCTACTTCCCACTAGGGTTGTGGTCAATTTATTTTGAGAAGGGACACAATTCAATGCATAACAGTTACTGATACTGAGAAATAATTAAAGGTGAAGCCTAAGAGCATGGGCATTGGAATGGAAAAGCCCTAGTTCGAGGCCTTGCTTCCTTACTAGCTATGACTGTGGTCAACTTACTTCTATTAATATTTATGTTTTATTACAGGGTAGGAGCATTGATAACACCTAAGTATTTTTTGAAGTTTAGATAAAATAATATCAAAGATGATTAGTTCAGTGTCTGGAATATAAGAAATGTCCAGAAAATATTAGCAATGAATCTTATATTAAGTGTATAAACTATTTCTTAAGTGTATATAGGAATCTTTACTTTAAATACTATGAAACTTAAAATAGTTCAAGAGGGCAAAGGATTCTGTAGCTTCAGCCTAAACTGTCATCAGAGTGCTGATGCTTCTGGTAATGTCTATAAAATAATGAAAAGAAACTAGGAAGACTCCTTGTGTGAAGAACTGAGAAAGCTCAGAGTGAAAACTCACTTCACAAGGAAACAGAGAACTATCAATGGCCAACTGGATCCCATATTGAATTTTGTATTCAGAAGGGAGTCACAGTATGACCAGGCCAGCATCATGGGTTTCTAACTAGGTTTGATGGAGGGAAAGAATGTGGAGTTAAAACAAACAAACAAAAAAGAGTTACTAGACAAGAGGAAGTAACTGAAGCAGGATGTAAGGGTAGGTAAATCAGGAGACTGATATGAGAAAAATATGCACATTACCCCCCTCACCAAAAAAAACCCAAACAAACAACAACAACAACAAAACCGTGAAACTAGGAAGGAGGGGAGAGCACAAGTTGTAATGATGGGTGAAAATGATAAAGTATGTTGCATTCATGTACTAATGTGTCACAAAATGAAACCCATTCATTAAAAAAACAAACAAAAAGCAATGGTGTTGAAAACCAAAATGCTGGAGCATAACTCCTGTTACTTTGATAAATAAGCCTCAAACAAATTTTAAAACAAAGGAATGATTCTAGTCATTTCATTCTAGATTGCCGCAAATATCTCTGAAACTTTGCCATTTGAGGACTGTGGGGCTGCCTGGTGGTCGCAGAGGTACCTGGTGAAGTGTGAACACAAGAGGCAGATGCCGCAGCTGTCCCAGCTGATCCCACCTCAAGGGCAGAACAGCGTGGAGGTTGTGAAGAGTAGGAGCAGCCAGGCTCGGACTGCTGCGCTTGTTCAATTGATCCTGGAAATGGCCCCCTTAAAGAGGAGTTATTATTGTTATACCCGTTTTAGACCAAAAGGAAATGGTAGATTGAAAGAAGATTGGCAGATGCCTAGTCCAAGATCAGGGTTAGCAGGTAGAAGAAAAGAATTTATTTAACTGAAGCAATCTGACTTCAGGAGCTGAAAATATTCTATAACTCATGCTAGAAATGTGCTAGAGAAGAGGTCAAAGACCTTTTCCTGTGAAAGGTCAGATAGTAAATATCTTCAGCTTTGGGGGCCATATGGTCTCTGTCACAGCTACTTAACTTTGTCACTGTAGTGCAAAAACAACCACAGACATTTGTATATGAATGGGCATGGCTGAGTTCCAAAAAAACTTATTTCCCAAAACATAAGTGAGCTAGGTTTGGGCCTACGCCACCATCTGCTGAACCTGTCTCCTTTTAACAGCTTGGCAAATGATCTGTTCAATCTTAGGAGAACCTGGCTTATTAACATGGCACTTCACCCCTGTCACCTCTGCCTCGTCCATTACTGTTGACCTCTCATAAACAGCTCGATTAATCAGCAATGATTTGCTCTACTTAGAGAGACTAGTCCCCTCCCACAATAGAGCCAGGAACAGAGCCACCTTGTGAATTTTCCATGGCTGATCACATCTTTTCACACCTCTTTCACTGCACCTGTCCATTGTGGGCAAGATGCTTACTTCCCTCACCCTCCTGTCTTCCCACACCTGTACCAGTCCACCTCCTTCCTCCTTTTTCTTCGTACCTGCTTTCTATTTATTATTCTGAAATTTCACTTGATTGTGAACTTCTCATTTTTTCTTTGAATCTGTGAATTTTACTCCATTTCCCTTGTACTGCTGTGAGCACATTTATTTATACTTCTCATATCCATGACTGTGGGTACCGCATAAATTCTGTGAGCACTTCAAGTAATTATGGAGTTAGTGATGGGTAGGTAAACTCTTAAGAGATGAACCTTACTCAAAAGTTTAATTTTGTTAATATAGCATAGAACACTGAAAAAAGATGAAACAATAAACACTCTAAAGTGAAAGTAAACTTACCACATTCCTCAAAGAGACTTTATTAAGCCTGGAAGGAATGTTACTACTGCCAACACATCTACCACTCCTTTCACTAAAAATACTGAAATCAAAAAATTTAGAATAATTTATTTAAGTGGTTTTATAGTTCATTGAAGAATTTATTCTGAAATCATAATCTCCTAATTTGCTGTCTAGAGTTTCTCCTAACTTCATAAGAACTAAACATGTGGAAAACAGGAAAAGAATTTCTAAAATGTTTTCCCTTCCAGTGATCTGACACATTGTGTCTTTATTCCTGATTCTGATTCTTCAGACACATTGACTAGAGTTTGTTCCCTAATTTACATTTCTTTTCTTCCAATTTCTCATCCCTGTGGGTTACAAACATGAAGACCAGAATTATAGCTTTAAAGGAAGTTTTAAATAACTCCCTCCAAACAATCATGCTTTCCTTTTTTTTTTTTTCTTGCTAACTTTCCACCCAAAAAGAGTCTCAAGGTGATCCACGTTATTTCCTTGGCTAGTCTTCTTCATATGATAAGAGATTAACTTTGCTAAAGTACAATTCTGAAAATGTCATTCTACTGCTTACTGGGAAAAAAAAACATTCAAAGAGTCCTCGCTGCTTACTCACACTACAAACATTTCCTGATCTTCAAGTTTTACTTTTCATTTTCTTTCTTCTAAAAACAAAAAAAAAAACAGAACAGAAAATCTCTATCTCTCTCTATCATTCTTCTGGTTAAAACTCTTGTATTGATTTTTCAAGACCACCATAACAAAGTGCCACAAGATGCATACTAAAAGAATTTTATTGTCTCATATTTCTGGAGGCTAGAAGTATGAAATCAAGTAAATTTCCAGGAGTCTCCATCAAATGGTTGGTTCCTTCTGAGATTTGCAAGAAAAAAATCTCACGCGTCTCCTCTAGTTTCTGGTGGTTTCCTAGAGATGTTTGAACATCCTTGACTTGTGGCTGTGTAAGTCTAACCTTCATGTGTTTTTCTCCTTGTGGCTCTGCATCCAAATTTCTCTTTTTTTAATATATGTCACATTAGGTTATGCCCAACCTTTTTTTTTGGTACTAGGGATTGAACACAGAACCTTGCACTTGTGAGGCAGGTGCTGGAACCACTGAGCTAAATCCCCAGCCCAGATTAGGGCCAACTTTGACTGAGTGTGCAAAGACCCAATTTCTGCAGAAGATCACATCCTGAACCAAGAGGGCTTATGACTTCAGCGTATGAACTTGAATGGCTGAATAGCTTATCATAGTCCTCTTTAGGTGTCTAGCCCTTAGACAAAAGCATGTCCTTGCCTTTGAAACATTTCCTGACCTCCAATGGTGAGGAGATATTTTCTCCTATTGAGTACCTTAGTTACAATTCCCTTTCTACCATAGTAAAAATTGTTTGTAGAAATTAGAAGATTCTTTTCCTTTATTTGCTATTTTACTGTTTACTATGTCATCTGGTAGATGGTAGACACTGAAAAATATTTGCTGAATTGGAGAGAAGGTCTTCTACCCCTAGATATGACAGAGACTTTAATGTAGTTGAGATCCACGAAAGAGCTCTATACTTATATATTGTATGTATTTACATCATAGTGCTAAGGAACATTTTAGTACAGTGATTAAGAGGATGGACTTAAGTGACAAACTGATCTTGTTACTTATGTATAAATGAATGTAGTCTGATGACATGACTCAACCTCTCAAAAATTTCGCACAAATTTCATTTATACAGCATGACATGTAATCCCTATCTTGGCTGAAAGTTGCTTAAAATAATACTGTGACCTTCTAATCAATAGTAGCTAATAACATTGTTGCCTTATCTACAACAGCGACAAACTTACCATGCTGACAAGATTCCTAAAGACAGTTAAGAAGTCTTCAAAGACATTAGCATGAATGCAGGTCACAGAAAAGCCTCCATAAACAAGAGAAAAACTTTTTTGAACCAAATTCGTGAAGAGGAAAAAAATAGTAGAGGACACCTTGTATAAGCTTGAGGGCACAGTGGTCACAAATGGTCAAGGAGAACAAACAGCAATTGTACTGAATTAAGCTACAGATCCTACCTTTGACTTTTAGTCATTTCATACAATTAGCCAGAAAAGCCATTTTTAAATATCAAGGGCAATACAAATAACATTGTTGTCATCACTCACTCTTCAAAGCAGTGACCTTTACATTGGGCTAGTTACCTTGGCAAGGAAGTTTGGCATGAAGCTACTGAAGTCACATTAAATGACAAAAATCTCTTCGTGTGCCTATGCTACCTTCGTGGCAATTTAACAAAATGCCTAATTTCAGGCTCAAATGTAAAAATGCACAAGCAATCCACCTGAGACTCCCAGGCAGCATATTTATCAAAACGAGTTAAAGTCACCTTCTGAGTAATTGCGGTGGAGGTGTTTTTGCACAGCAAGAGGCACATTTGCTGTGGGTTGTACGATTGATCACTAAGTTCTAGTAACAGGTGCATCTTGCTTCTGGGGCCTTGAAACATGACAGCCTGTAGAAAAACTATTAAAATCACTTTGCTAACAAAGAAAAATCAATTGTTCTCCACAAGGAGGTGCCCTCCAGTACAATCAATATACAATAGTACAATGCTGGACTGAGAAGCCTGTGAACAGATTCAAGCTTTTGATTAGATAAAAGGTATGGGGACAGGAACGATGTTTTTCATCTCTCTGATGGACTCCGAGAGGTAAAGATGTATTTTGCTGTAAGTTGCATCTAATTTTCCTCCAGTAGATCCACTTGTTAAAAGCACAGTGTTTTTCTATTGAGTATAATCCTTTGTAGAGTATCGTTTTCCCTGTTTCCAGTTCAAAGTATGTGTTAGAGAGTTGGAGTTGGTAAGTGGCATACTTATGAGCCTAGCTCAAGAATCAACACGGAAGGACCTATGGGAACAAGAACAGTATCAGTTGCTTTGTTAAGAGCTCTGCATGAAAAGTACATAATATTTGTGATTTTTCTCCTAAATGTAAGACATGTATGAATTAAGATGTCAGTCAGGTCTTGGTACTTTTTGTGCATTTTTCTATCAACAAATCAATAGTGACCTGTCACTTACAGATACATGTTTCAAGAGCAAAAAATGACATTTTTATGGCATTTACAACCTCTATGTATTTTCAGAAAGCTTTGCCTGCATGCCAACAATCTTTGAAGCAGGTATAAAACTCAAAATAAACCTCAATTCCAGCTGTTCAGACAGAGGAAGGGCAGACTCTCTGTAACAAAGAATTTGATGCTGAGAACAGGAAGTGCTTTTTACTCAAAGGAATGTTACAGCTAAATAGTTTAGACAAAACCCATTGAACAATCTTCTGTAACTTTTCATAGTTAGGTAAAATGTGTATACATTAAGAGATTTGAAATTCAGTGTTAAAAAATATTACATTGTCTGGATTTTAAAAACCCAGCAACATAATTCAGGATCTTTGTAGAAAATTAATTATATACACTAATTGCACAAAAGTAAAGATATTTTGTAATTTAATTAGTGTTAAGGAGTACACATTATTTAGGAGGAACATATTGGTCCATCCTCTGAAATTCCCAATCTCTTGAGTTTGAGTTTAACTGCCAGAGATTAATGTAGTCCCTCTAAATTGTTTAGGCTATAGAGAAGTCAAGTAAGTTGTCAGAGATAAAGCAACATAATTCTCAATCCATGCATTTGAAATAAAATTTGAAATAAAAATGCTGACAGGCAGCATTAGGTCCTCAGATCAAAATTCAAAGACAGTAGAGGGCTACAGAGTCAAAGCAGAAGAGATGGCTGAAAGTGCTTCCTCTAATGGCTGCCCACATCTCACTCCCCTCCCTAACTGGATCAGCTTTGCCAGAAGAGGGCTGCATACTTCCCAGATCAAACTCTCACAGTCTCTATGTCTTCCAAAGGAAGAACTCAAGGTTGCTCTTCAGGCAGATGAAATTGGTAAAAGAGGGAATCACAGAGAGGACATTAAAGTATTTGAAAGAGTAACAGAGAGTAGACTTGTAGGCAAAACTAAATGAATATTAACAGTGTAAAATCTTGATAATATAGGAGTTAAGTAATGTTTTAAATTTTATATTTATTAAATGTCATTTTAAGGTCATTGCGTTGTCTGAGAAAAGGAAAAGTATTAACTGATATTAGCCTTTCATCAATTAATGAGTAATAATCTCTAGAATAAAGGCTATTGTGTCGAGAGATATAATAGCAAAAGTAGCAGAAGGATGTATAACTAACAATGGGTGGTGAATTCAATAATTACATAAAATAAAATAATAAAAATGTACATCAAACAGAAGAATTAGAAAAAATTGTAACATGAATGATTGAAACACAGATATGTAAGTATGTAAAATACACTAAATGTAATGAATTAAAATTGAAATTACAGCATGAAGATTAAAATACTCTAAAGAAAGTAAACTCAAGCAACACTTTATAAAATCATTCTTTCAAATAATAAAATTTAGAAAGTTTTAAAAACATGAAAAATTACTGAACAACACTAAAGAGATTATACTAATATCAAAGTTGATGGTAAGACAAAATTTATTATTAAAGATGAAAGAGACATTTTATAATGATAAAAGAATCAACTAGAAAATGGAAGGATTCTAAATTGTACACATCTAATAAAGTAGCCTCAACATACATAATGCAGAATTTAACAGAACTTCAAAGAGAAATAACCAGATTTACAGTTGTATCCAGATATACAAATATATAGATATGTAGATATACAGTTGTAACCAGATTTACAGTTGTTGAGAGTATCACCCAGATAAATCAAGGAGTTCATAGAAGAGTCAAACAGTTCATTTGACAAATATCATTTATGCAACAAGTGCAGAATATAAGTTACATTAATTTCAAAGTAAGAGGAGTATATTTGACCTATTATAATTTATTGTAAGAGGGATGTGCATAGTTCTTCAAGTTTCAAATATCAAGGATCTTTTTTGGATCTGTTCTATTTAATTCTCTATTTTTGAGATCTAGTATATGGACCCAAGCAATTCTAAATTTATATTATTCAAACCTTGTAATCCCAGGGACATAAGAGTCATTCATAATAACACTTGCTAAAACAATTTGGGGAATATTCTGATCAATCTGTTTTTTTTTTCCATGACTATAAGCAACAGTCTAAAATTATATCTTCCAGTGTGATGACCCCAAAGCCATCCTTGATGCTGGATAATAGGAAAATTACAAAAAGGCTTAAAATTGGTCCATTTTGGGTCATAAATTCATTCTTCACTCACATTAGCCAAATCCATAAGTAAACACTCCATTTTGAACTTATTTGAAAATAATTCCAAAATTTTATACAGATTACAATAATATTGCAAATAATTCCTCACTTATTTCTGTTATGATGGTAGCTACTTGTGACCAAAAATGTATCCAATGACCAAGAACATAATTTTATGGCCTTCAAAACCTCATTTTAGAAAGGGCCATATATAGCCTACTTCATTTAAAGTTATATGAGCTCCAACAAGATTGATTCACTATATTCCTCTTGTTTCAGTTATCTGGAAAGAAGTCATCCCAAACTTAGGAGTTTAAAACAATAAATATTTTATTTTCATCACTCCTGCCTATGAGAGTTGCCTTGACTCTGACAGGCAGTTCTTGTTTGGGATTTTCCAAGATGTTACAGTAACTGGGGTGTGCAACCCAATTCATCTCACAGGCATCCTCAGGGTCTAGCCATGGTTGGTGGGTGTGTCAGATGGAACATGGCCTCTCAGTGCAGTCAGGAATTCCTGAAAACATGGTGCTGAACAGTGCATGAAGACAAGCTAAGGGTTGTCTTGTCTTCTATGACTATACCTTAGTGATCATATACCATCACCTCTCTACAAAAGAAGAGGAAACACTGAACCTTCAATGCTTAATGAAAGAAATGCTGAAGAATTCTGGTGTTGCACTTGTGTGACACCATAATTCTGACCAGGTATTCTTTTTTTTTTTTTTGGTACTGGGGATCGAACTCAGGTCCTTGCACTTGAGCAGCAGGCGGTGAAACCACAGAGCTAAATCCCCGGCCTCTGACCAGGTATTCTTTACCTTCAATATCATGTCATAAAATTCTGCATTACAACTTCTTTCTCCTTTATCAGATGACCCTCAATTGGATATTAATCTCTATTATTCCCATTTATTACTAGTAGGAATGTGATGAAAGTGCACTTAGTACCTAGATCCATTAATTGATAGGGATTGCAAAATAGTGATATTCTAATTCTTTTACTACTTATTCACTAGCTCAAATACTTTCATAAGTTTAAATATCTTCTTTTTAATTGGTCAATATAGAAAAATACAGAAAGATTATTTTCCTTTATTAAACATTTTCCCAAAATGAGTTTTTTACAGTATCTTTTCATAGTAGCCAGTTATGTTTTATGTTTTAATTTTCCTTTTTTATTTTCCCCTTTTCTTTTATTTCCATCCTTAAGAGTTCATGAACTCATACATCTGTGAATAACTGATTTGCAGCAAAGGGACACTATCCAATAGGAAAAGAATAGTATTTTCAACACGTAGTGCAGGGATCACTGGCAGCCACATAAAAAGAATAAAATTGGATTTCTACTTCTCAACATACACATGAATTAATTCAAAACTGGTTAAGTACACAAATATAAGAGGTAAAACTACAAAACTCATCAGATACATTTAGATAAATCCTTGTGATATTTGGATTTGTTAAAGAATTCTTAGACAAAATACAACAACAATAAAAGAAAAATAGATAAATTTACATCAAAATGTAACTCCTTTGTGTTTTAAAAGACAACATAAAGGAAATAGAAGATAATCCACAGAATGGAAGAAAATATTTGCAAATCATACATTTGAGAAAAATTTTAACTTGACTATACAAGGAATGCTTATAACTCAATAATAGAAAGATGAAAAGCCCAAATTAAAATTGGCAAAAGACTGCTATCAAGAAATCAATAAATAACAAATGCTCGCGGGGGTGTGGGGAGAAAAAACCCTTCTGCATTGTTGGTGGGAGTGCAGACTGGTGCAACCACTGTGGAAATCAGTATGGAGATACCTCAAAGAGCTAGGACTGGAAGTCCCATTTGACCCAGCTATTCCCTTGCTGGGTATCTTCCCAAAAGAATTAAAAGACTCATACCACAGTGATATATGTGCACCCATGTTCATAGCGGCACAGTTTGTAATAGCTAAAGCTTGGAAACAGCTCAATTGCCCAACAACTGGAGACTGGATAAAGAAGATGTGGTTTTTTATAGAATGGAGTACTACTCAGCCATAAAGAATGAGAAACTAGAGACATTTACAGCTAAATGAATGCTTATTGAGGCGATACTCTTAAATGAAATAAATAGGACACACATGTGTAAATAACAAAGTTTCTCTAGTGTGAGAAACTGAAAGTGTAAATAAGGATTAAAATGATTAAAATGAATAATTAATAATTTGAAATAGGAAGAAAAGGTCCAGGGGGTAGGGGAAGTGGGAGGGGAAGGGGAAAGAAAGGAAAGGAAAAATTATGAGAAAAGAAAAAAATGGAAACAAAGTATGTAAAAGGGAAGGGTGGCGGGGGTGAAGGGCGCACAGGTAATGGGGAAAAAAATAAGAACCAAGATACATCATGTACAGGTACAAGCACCCAATGATGAATATAAATGTATTGTATACCTAAAATGTACCAATAAAAGAATTTAAGCAAAACAAAAAATTGGCAGAAGACATGAATAGGTATTTCTTCAAGGAAGAAATACAAGTGATCAAGAAGCATGTGAAAAGATGTTTAACATCATTATTGACTGGACAAGTGCAAATTAAAACAACAGTGAAATAATACTTTATATCCACTAGGATGACTAGAATTAAAAAGTCATATAATAATAAGTACTTATTGAAAAAGATCGGGAGAAATTGAAGCCATTGCACATGGTTAAAGAGAAAGTAAAGTGCTGCAGATACTTGGGAAAACAGTCTAGTTGGTAATTAAATGATTAACAATGAAGCTACCATATGTGATTCAGGAAGGCCATTCATAATGACACACCCAGAAAAATGTAACCAAACATATACCCCCAGAAATCCAACCATTTAAATACATAAGTGTTTATACTTGTATTAGTCATAATAGTGAAGTGGTAGAAATAACACAGTATCCATCTACCAGTGAATGAATTAACAAACGTGGTATGACCATACAATGAATTATTTGCTTATGCATAAGAGTGAATCCTGACACATGACACACACGGATGAAATTTGAACATGCTAAGTGAAAACAGCTGACCACAAGGGCACCTAGTGTATGATTTTGTGCACAAGAATGTTCAGAAGAAGGAAGTCTAATAAGACAGAAAATGAATTAGTGATTAAGGTTAGAGGTGGTGGAGGAATAAGGAGGATGATAGCTAAAAAGTATAGGATTTCTTTTTCAGGTGATGACATGTAAAACTGACTGTTGTGATAGGTGCAATTTGAGAATATATTAAAAACTAATTATACACTTCAAAGAGTGAATTGTATAATATGTGAATTAAACCTTAAAAAGCCACTTAAAATGAATTGTGGA
This sequence comes from Heterocephalus glaber, assembly GCF_053883595.1. Taxonomy (NCBI): domain Eukaryota; kingdom Metazoa; phylum Chordata; class Mammalia; order Rodentia; family Bathyergidae; genus Heterocephalus; species Heterocephalus glaber. Next base: position 15,648,494 of record NW_028258156.1, on the reverse strand, counting down.
TAAAACACATTTAAAACACATTCTATTCATTGTAATTACTATTTTTTATGCTGAAATTGTCTCAACATTGAGCAGTAGAAACCTCCCTAAACCACTTGTTGAATGTCTTTAGTACATCTTGTTTTTGATAATTTTCTTGATATTTATATAAAAAGATGTTCCAGGCTCTTATATTATAAATACTGCAAAGAGGGGGAGTCGCTATATCCCCAAATAGCCATGATTCCTTCTATTGGGAAATGGTCATAGTTGTCAGTTCACAGTCATGGGAGCTATCATTCTATTAGGTATGTCTAGCAAACAAAACTAAGTTTTTAAAATAAAATACACACTGTTTGTGAATACTACAGGGATTTTATTTAAACTCTTCTGTCTTCATCGGTATCTGCTTTCTCGAAAGATGAAAATCTTAGTTCTCCAGGATATTGAGGCTAATAAAAGATCAAATAATTAATTATTCATTTGCTTTATCTTATATGTCACATAATACAGTATTCTCAAAATAAGAAAGGGAAAAAAGAGAATGGAAGGAAAAATGGAAACAAAGCTTTTGTAAATGAGGAAGGGAAGAAGGGTTGAAATGAGGGGAGAGAAATGGAACAAAAAAGAATTAAGATATATTATGTACAGGTACAAATTCCCTATGATGAATGTGATAATTATGTACTAATAAAAGATAAATACTACTACTAATAAACAATATGACAACCACCAATATTATTAAACATGTCATACTAGGGATTCCTGGTCAAATTATTGTTTTATTGTCAGTCACATGATGGGCAGGAGCATAACTCCGTGATAGAATATGTGCTAGCATATGCAATGCCCTGGGTTGTATCTCCAGCAATACACACACACACACACACACACACACACACACACACACACACGCAGCTACATTTCCTGTTTCTGCTAATAATTGAATGCATAATTTAGCTCTTTTATTTTATTTTAAAAGTTATACTTAGAAATTTAAAGATTTTAATTTGTTTTGTAAGTATGTGATATATTTTAAACTTTCCAAATTCAATCATAACTCTGCTTCCACTAAGGATGTAGAAGGCTGCACCAGAATGCATTTCCCAGAACAACACAAAGAAGAAAAGAAACAGATAATTTTTAAAAGCTATGATTATGTTTCACAACAAAGAGCCATGATTGAAAGACAACCAAAGGAACTGAATTCCAAAGGAAGATCAGTCCCTCCAAGGAGAGTCGGGGCTCTGCTTGTGGCTAAGTAGAAAAATACATGGCAGCCATCCAAAAACACAGAAAATCAAGTTGATGATTTCTTTAAGTGACAGCTTAGAAACCAATGACCCTGGGATTCAAGTGATTTTGCACCATTCTCCAGCTCTTTTCCATGGATCTCCAACCAGGTGATTCTGAGAAAGATGGGGGACAGAGCAGCAGAACTTTGCAAAGTATTGGAACAGTCTACCCATGTTGGACATTTAAGTTACTCTTTTCCTTCCATACTCACTATGATCCCATACTTTCTGCACCTCTGTGAACCATACTAGACTGACTTCTCCATCTCCTATGGACAGGCTATACTCTTCTGGCCTTCTACAGTTTCCTTGTCTCTTTCCATTTCTGTGCTATGGCCATCAGATAAAAACATACAGTTGATGTCCTCCTTTTTCCTGCTGTAACTACTCCACTGTGTTTACTCCACCCTGATACCAACAGTTTGGTGTAGGTCTGTGTGTCCTTGTGGATTCTATGACTGTCTGGGTATAAGATGTATTCATTTTAAGAAAAATTATTTTGCCTCTAGATGTAGAGAAAAAGACATTGTTCCCAGCCTTCACCAATGTTCCTTCTAAACCTAGAGTACATTTATATCTCTCTGTAGCTAGAAATAAGTCAATTACTCTAATCTTCAATAAACTCCCTTCAATTTGCCTAGTCACTTACCTTAACTGAAAAGATTTCATTGATTTGTTTTTGCATGGTTACCTTTCATGCAAGCTGATAGCATTATTTTCCCTAAAATGACCTTGACATGATTTACCTGCTGGTTGATTAAACTTCAGCAAAGTTAAAATAATAGCACAACAGTTCATTCTATGACTTCTAGCTCTTTCACTTCTAAAAATATAACAAAAATAAAGTATAAGAAAAAGTGCACAGGTAAATCCTTCTATGATTTATTATAACTTCCCCTCAAAATTAAAACAAGCCCAGCAGCAACTAAATGGCCAACATTGGAATTCTGCTATAATTGTGGAACATCTATATAATTAAATATTGCATAACATTTAAAAATAACACTATTTAAAAACACAGAAGATTGTCTAGGTCAACAAATCTCATTATTAGTTTCATTCCAGAATTATTCTTAGGTTAAGTAGCAAAACTTGAGTGCGGGTAGGATCTCTGTTCTGGAGTTAAAAGGAAAAAAAAGTCAAAAGCAAAAACTAGGAAAGTTATTGAAGGGAACTTCAGACATAAGAAATCCGAAAGAGTTTTTTGATTTCTACCTTCACAGGGTCAAAATTAGCCTTGACATAATGCATATGTTAACAACCTTCAATATTAATTAATAATAATAATAGTAATAATAGTAATAAATCTGATGTGGTCATATTCAGCCTCCCTGCTTATCATATCAAGGATTCAACCCGATCTTCACCAAGCTCAGCTGGGTGTCAAGAGTGTTTGGGCAGTTGTACCATTTATATTTCTCTTCTCTAACTCCTTATTGCTGGGCAATTCTCTTAAGCATTCTTGTTATTCATTCTAAGAACAAAGGTGAAACAAAGAACACAATTCTTCCTTTCACTTCCTTCTGCCCACAGGCAAAGTTTGCATATATCTTATCCAAGAGATGAAATGACTGAGTTCTTCTGAAGCAGTAAACAGCCCTAAGAGCCCTTACTATTCTTGGGAAAGGTAGAGAAAGGTAGGCCAGGTCAGAAACACCCAGGCAACACAACTAGGACCATTCTGCAAATGACCTTTATGGCTCTTATGTTCTGCTTGACAGACAGGTGTGACAGTAAAGGATGGGTTAGTGTCAGTCCAGGGCCACACGCCTTAGAAAAGACTGCTGTAGACTGCTCGGCTGAGTTCATTTATATCTACTCCTCTACGCATCTAGAAATTTGGAATTCTATTGTTCTATTTTCCTCTTGCGTGTTTATCAAACTAGCATTGGAACGTGACTGTTCATTAGTTGTTTAATATTTTGTTAATGTACTCTTTATATATGGTCAAATTTAAGCAAATCATTATTTCAATTAGTTACAAGGCATCAACACAGAATATAGATAAGACAAACAGGAAGATGCAGTTGCAAGAAGGAAATTTAAGAATCTTTCCAGAGCTGTGTTATACGTTCATTTCTGCCATCAAAGATGCCTCTGAATGCTTAAGTGTCTCAGATCATCTGACACCAGGCCTTGTGCTGACTTGTGTGAGGTGTATGTGGCAAGCAAGTTCAAGAAAAAAAGTCACTACAAGTTTAATTGTGTGAGCTTTGATGTGCACTCTACTCACTCAGTTGTGTTTTCTAAGGAGCTAGCGTTTTTCTACCAGTCTCTGTTCTATGATTCTCCATCCAAATTCCCAGGTGAAAAACTCACTTGAAATTCATCAGTTACATTTTCCATACAATTAAATCTTTAATCCATTCTTTAGCAAGGAGTTTTCAGTAGCTGAATTGAAAATGCTAACTAACAAATTATGGTCAACAAATTCACCTTGTTCCTTCACTTCTTTGCATCTGGAGATTATTAAAAAGATTATAAGGACATTCATCTCATATAGTCCATCTTTCCATATCTTCCCAATGGATTCTCACAGAACTTTGTGAAACTAAATTACATTGGCATCTATGATTTCCTCCATCGGAACAGTTAGATCCATGGACTGATGAACAATTTAAGATCCATGGACTTTAGCCAGGCGTTGCAGCCCATGCACTTAATTCTAGCACCTGAAAGGCTGGGGAAGGAGAATTGTGCCAAGTTAGAGTCCAGCCTGAACTACATAGTGAGACCCTGTCTCAAACAAAACAAAACAAAACATGGACTTGATGTTTCTTCCATTTCAATAAGACTTACCTTCCAAGTTCCAAACAGCGTTGGGAAAAAGGTTCTCAAGGCATAGATCACCAGCTCCTCAACTGCAGTGATACAGAGCTCCCCATTCAAGGTATGTGACCAAAGTTTCCTAGAATGAGTTGGGCACTAAGGACAACAGAAGCCTAGGATTCACTGTGAACCATGCCCCTAGTGCTCAGAAAAGTTGCCTGGGAAGAATGGAGTCTCACCTGCACATATCCCAATTGTATTAAATCTGAGGAACACCGAAAAGTAGCTCACTGTGGGTTCTGTAGCTCAAGGTCATCTTGTTAGTCTCCCTCCTGATGGGAAGTATAACTTCTCCTACAGGCTTCCAGGACTCAGTAGCCCACATGGCAAATCTGTCAGTCATTAAAACTGTACATGTCCCCGACCCTATCCCCTCAGATGTCACTGATACCCGAATTTCTCCTGTATTTCTTAGAATGCATTGATGGTACTTTCCTCCTTCTAAAGTTTTATATGTAAATACACCAATTTTGCATGTTCAAATTCAGTTACTTTCCTAAATCCTAGAATTTAGCAAATGCCAATTTTTATTTGTTTCTCCATGTTTTTTATCTTGCCCCCCACCTTGCTTTTCTGGCGAGTGAATTTCTATTCATAACTCCAGGACCTGCTGACCTGCCCATGTATTTTCCTCCTCACTAACTGCCACAGTGCAGTTATTCACTCCATTTTCAGTCTTTTTTATTTATATAACTGTCATTTATGGTCATAATATTTATATAATAAGATGGGCAAGGTGCCACAACCATAGCACAAACTCTGAGAACAAGGAACATATCTTTTTCAGCTCAGTATTTTGAGCATTTAGCACCATGTGTGCAAAGATGTAGAGATCTATAAATGTTTATTTAAAAATGAATAGATGGTCTCTTCCTATCCAGGAGCCATTGAAGAACTAGGTAATCTCTGATCTGAAAAAACACACCATTTGGAAAGTTTAGAATTACCAGCTAGGATGAAGGATCAGGACTAAATTTCTCAGGATTTGACCTGGAGTTGACAAATATGCATATTCAGCCTACGCTAACCTACTCTGCTAGACTCCTGTCTTAGTCCTACATTCAAGAGCTATCTACTCCAGTGAGACTCAAGGATATAGATTTGTGGAAGAGTAAACTAATCAAATACAGAGTCCCTAATTTCATGTCAGAATCTGGCACAGAATGAGTTCTGACTAAATATTTGATAATTTAATTATATTCCCATAGGGTTTTCAAAATGTCTAACAGTCCTTGATGTACGACAAGCAGTTAGAGCAGCAGAGTAACACAGAGAGACATTTGCTAGCCAAACCATACTATTTTTCAAGCTATTAGATTACTATTACATAATCTATTTTTTAAAATACTAGTTATATTGCTACTAAATAATTCATTTCTAAGAAAAAACACCAGTCTTATATAGAACAAGAAACTTTCTCCTGTGACTCAATCACATAAACAGCAATTGTGATTTTTGAATTCTAAACTGGACTCAGATTCTGTTGCCCACTAGTGAAATACTATAAGTGATAAACCCATGGGCCAAAGTTGTAAAATACGAAGAATGTAAGCAATGAGTTTGTCATCATCTCCTGATCTTTCACTAGTGGCCAATAGAATCTGAATTCATTTGAAATTTGTAAAACTTAATTATTTAGCCTGAAAGTGTCACAATTCAAAATCACCATGTGTCCAGGGCACCAGTCATTCACAACAGGTAAAAAAAAATGTGACTACATTTATGATTCAATACCTGTGTCCACTGAATAAGACTTTGTTTTTTTGTTTTGTTTTATTTTTTTCTGGTACTGTGGATGGACTCTAAAGAGAAATTAGCTAAATCCCCAGCCCTTTTTATTTCTTAGTTTGTGACAAGGCCTCACCAAGGCACCCATGCTGGGATCACTCTTCTTGCCTCAGCCTCCAGGTTAGCTGGGATTACAAATGTATACCACCAGGTTCATGCAGAATCAAACTTTTAATATTAAAAAAGCAAAAAAGATAACATTTTTACCTGGAGTTGATCTACTCTTGTATGCTGTATTAAAGTAAAAAAAAATTAAAGATGACTAAATATTTTAAAGTTTAAGTAATTCTCCACTAATACATATACTTGTTTTGGATAAATTTGTTCCAAGTGACTTTTATGAATTTTTTTTCCTGAAGCAACAAAATATGTCCTTCCTTTTAAGTAGCTTTCTTGATACACCAGTTGAGCAGATCTTAACATTACTAAAATTTATTCTTCTTTCTTTTTTCCTCCTTAAATTTTATAGACTCCATTGATATGGACAGAAGAGATTTCATTCACAAACATATGTTGTGTCTCCCATGCAAAATATAGAAAAACGTTGATGTGGCTAGCCAGAAGGTGTGACAAAACATACCAAAGAGTCTGCTAGGACTTGACAAGTTCATGATACTGAGCTCTTCTGTTGACCTATGTGGGTGCTGAAAATTCAGTGAAAGATGTCTGGTGTATCTTTCTACTACATCTGGAGCTCTGAGTGGGAAAGTATAACACTGGCATACAAGTGTCAAACAAGTAATATTCATGCTGTTCCTATGCTATGGGTAGGACAGGAAGAAAAAGCAATGAAAAGATGATTGTGCAAAAATCTTGTTAATATATTATGTTGAGTTTTCTAGGCAATGGTCCACAAAACCTGTAATATATAAAAAAGAACTATAAAGTAATTACCTTAAGAAGAATGAGGACTTAACACTACTTATGATTTCAATTAACAATTTAAAAATGAGTTATTATAAATAAATATTTATTATAAATTAAATGGCATAAATACTCCTATAAAGAGTATGATACTTTTTAGATGCCTGTGGTAGTTTGCACATCTCTTTGGAAAGTGGCAATTAAATATGCTTTCTTCAGAATCAGTACATCTGGAACATGTGAGGATATCCAGAAAAGTGGAGGAGAAACCCCACGGAAAGCAGTGGGGAAGGATGAAAGGACAAACAGATCTGCCATGGCGGTACACCACAGACTCTTAAAAAGACAGCCGTATGGGTCAATCTTTCATAATATATCACAGTCCTAGCAAAAGGACAAGACAGAACTGTGATGATCAGACTTCAATAAGCTGCACAACTAAATCAGCAACTATGAGCCATCTGCTAAATTCAGAGTACATAAAACAATCCTTTATGTCACTGGAAAGGCTTTTCTTTAGTGGATAGAGAAAGCAGCAAAGGAACAACTTCTCTCAATTTAACTAACACGGTAGTGATAAATAGCAGCGACTACCATTTGTTGACCCCTTGGTTCCCAGAAGGTACAATGCGAATCCCTCTGTGTAGTTTTTTGTATTAATCTTCACATTCCTCTACAAACAGGAAACTTACTTTTATTTTACAGATGAAAAAATTGAGGCTCAAAAAATGGAGTGATTTAGCAAAATTTGCACACTGAGTATTAGAACTAGACAATGAATCTCAATCTGCCTGACTTCAATTCTGTTTTCTTAAACATGAGGCTACACTGAACAGAGAGGAAAGGTGTTTAACGATGTGAAAATAGAAGGAGTACATGGGGAAGAAGTGGTAAAGTTATCCTAGAATTTGTTCTGGCTCGAAGAATGAGTATAACCTACAATGTAGAAAATTGAAGTTCGCCCACTTTGGAAGGTGGAGCTAGATGCAAGGTTAAAAATCACACAAAAGGCCAATTCTATATTTCTATCTAAACTTGAAAGAGCAATAGACTGTCTGCTGTGAGAATAAACGCAAATGACACATGTTCATTCCAAGTAAATAGTTATGTATACACGACTGTAATTCAATATAAAGCAGTAAATAATTGCAGTTAACCTGCACAGCATGCGACATACCTCCATTTTCCCCAGAGTGTACAGATAATCTATTTGTTTACAAAGAACTTACCATCCCAAATTCCAAGAATGAACTATAATTGGAATAAATTAGAGGAATTCCCTTGCCTCTGTGATTCACTTACACCAGGGCATGTCACCCAAGTTGGTTTAATCAAGGTAAAGTCAATGACTTTTATTTGGAGATTTTGAGGTAATATAACACTTTTTCTCTGGATAGTCTGATGTATGACTGTGAGAACTAGTACATCAGCACCCATCTTGCCACTATGAGGGATGTCAACTCAGAGATGAAACTGACACGTAGACTAGGATACAGTTGTGAGGAATCCAGAACCAGTAGTCATCATCCAATCATGCCTAAATTGTGAATTCTTCATATCTTTTTCAGTAAACAGTATGAAAAAGTTGTCTTTGCCTGTCCTTTTGATTTTGTTTTTGTTTTTTTTTAAGTCATCCCAGTGTACTAATATATAGTATTATAAAATCAAGCTCAACACCATTCCACCTATTATGAAATGAAGTTGATACTCCATGATGCCAGTTCCTCCCCCTTAGTGTTGATGCTCCCACTGGAACAGTTTTATTGAAAATAATATTCAAGCACTTGCTAGGCACAAATGGTAATTCTATCTATCTATAAATATTTGTCACTCTAGTCAAAAATGGGTTGTCTGGTGGATGTCTCAATTTTAACATGTTTAAAACTAAACCCTCGATCTTCCTCACTCAGCCTCTTAATTGTTGGCAACTACATTCTTGCATTTTCTCATGTCCTACAACTATCTTCATTCCAAGCATACTGACCCCCTTACTCACCTTGAATAGGGCAAACACCACCTTAGCATCTTCTCATTGACTGTTTCCTTTACCTAGAAGACATCATACCTTCATATCTATCTGATTAATTTGCTTGCTTGCTTCCTTCCAGTATTTTGCCAGATAACACTTTTCCATAAGACACTTTCTATTGCCACTATTTAAAATGGTGTCATACACACACACACACACACACACACACACTTCTAAGCCCTCTTTCTGTGTTCTATATTTTCCTATAGGATCTAATGCTTTCTAGAACACTATATATTTTATCTGTGATGATTATTCCATATTTTCCAACTCCTCTCATTAGAATGTAAGATCCATTAGGTGTGTGTCTTGGCTCATATTTCACTGAAAAACTTCCAGTCCTATAACATGACTAATACATGAACAAATTTTTGTTGAATAAAGAAATGAATCACTCTACTCCCAGAAATCTGGCACAGTTATCCAGCTGAGGAAATGTTAACACAACCAGATTTCAATTAATAATCCCAATAGACATGCAAATTACAACACAGAAATACAAAAAATATGAAAAAATAAGGCAACATGAGCCCTCAAAGTTTTATGAAACTTTGGTAACTTAATTTAAAAATATCATAATGGATAAAATACCAGACAAAAAATTCAAAAAATTGATTTTTAAATTAATTAATGAAATCAAAGAGTATATGATTAAGGAGCTGAGTGAATTACGGAGACAATGCAGAATATGAAAGAGGAATTCAACAAATTGCAAGGGATTCTAAAGAAGAATCAAACAGAAATTTGGAAATAAAAAGTGAAACAGTAAAATTAAAAAACCTCAGTAGAACATCTCACCAATAGACTGAATCAAGTAATAGTTAGAATGTCAGTACTCGAAGGCAATATTAATGAGTTATCACATTCAGACAAAATAAATAAGAAATTATGAATAACACATAAAAGAACTCTCAGACATGATTAAAATACCAAACTTATGAATATTTGGTGCAGGACAGGACACTGAGATTCAGACTAAAGAAACTTTATTCAATTAAATAACAGCAAAATGTTTTCATTTCATGGAAAACGTATGGACATTCAGGTAGAGAAGGCATTTAGAACCTCAAACAGGCATGAACAAAAAAGAAACTCCCCATACCATATCAAAATTTCAAGACTACAAAACAAGGAAACAATGTCGAAAACTGTAAGAAGGAAACATAAAGGCTAAACAAAAGAATAACTGTAGATTTCTCAACAGAAACTCTAAAACCCAGAAAGGCATAGAGTAATGCATTTCAAGCCCTAAAACAAGATAAATGCCAGGTTAGATTTCTCAATCTAGCAAAACTGTCCTTCAGAATCAAAGGAGAAATAAAGATCTTCCAAGATAAACATAAACGAAAAGAATTTATGATTACTAAACCAGCACTTTAGAAGATTCTCAAAAGAAAAAGCACAAAAGTGGAGAATAGTCTAACAAATGAATATTAGGAAAGAATGAAACATCACAAAATTTTTTAAATGGAGGAATTAGTACATACCTTTTAATAGTAACCCTGGATAAAAATGGCCTTAATTCTCCAATTAAAAACACATTCTGACAGATTAGATTAAAAACAATACTCAAACCTTTGCTGCAAGAAACACACCTGCAAGAAACAGACATATACAGACTGAAGGTGAAAGGATGGAAAATAATATTCCATGTAAATTGAATTAAAAAGCAAACAAAAAGATAACTTCATATCTGATGAAACAGATGTCAACCCATAATTAGACAACACAATGAAGGTCACTATATAATGGTAAAGGGAACAATTTACCAAGAGGATATAACAATTATAAAAAATACCCACTGAATGTCGCTGTATTCAATTTCATAAAACAAACACCATTCAACTTAAAGGGACAGATAAAGTGGAGGATTTCAGTGCTATTTTTACCAGTAGACAGGCTATGCAAATAAACCAGACTCAGGAGGAAAAGTATCCCATATTTTCCCTCACATGTGGAATCTAAGCCAGAAAAGTCATGAGAATAGTAGGGAGACTGTTAGAAAAGAGGCAGGGAATCATAAAAAGGGAAAGGGAGAGCAAGGGAGAGTTAATGAGAAGTGGATATGATCAAAGTAAATGATATGTATACAAAAACACCAAATGACATCCATTATCCGGTTTAATAAATATATCCTAATGAAAATGAGAAAAAATAAAATTGCATAGATAGATCTTTTCTGTTCCCCTGGCTCCCATTTGCTTTGCTGATGGGCTTTGGCCCAGCTATTCCTGTGCCATACTTGGTCCAGCCCCATGCACTCTAGTTCATGCTAGAGTCCCACCGGATTCGAACCCATCTTTTGTCTGATTTCTGTGGAATTGTGGTTAAAGATCACTTTTAGGAACCAGATTACTTGTGGCATCCCTGGCTGCTGATAAATTATCACAAGAAGTTTTGAGAAATTTTATCCCAAATAAGTTATGCTTACACTACAGTGCTTCTGAGAGCCACTTCATGTTCCTGTTAATGTATCCTGGTTCCAGTGATTCTAATTCAGCACAGGGTCCTTGAGAAACACTGGCTTATACACTAAGGTACCTCTCCTTGCCTGGCCATCTAAAGAAGTTCAGACTCTGACTTCAGACCCTCTCACCAGCCTCATCTGCAGACATACATCCTCATGCTTCTCTCCGCTTATCAGGGCGGCGCGTGGGTCAGCTGAAGTAGAATTATGTGAGATTCAGATTCCTGTGCCTCACTTAATAAGGGCTGAATCTGAAACTCCATCATCTCTATTTTAGGACGTAAACAGCCTGGTCCTATTCATTCCAAAGGTGCAGTAGCAGTGGTGATCAGACAGATTGAAGATGTCTCCACTTCATGTGGAAGCTGGATCAGAATGAGCACTCTTCCACTTTTCCACTGTGTCTTTGGATTTTGCGAATTAGGTGCCTAGATTAAGAAAGTTTCTCAGAAGATTCTGATGAGCCAAGATTTCCTGCCTTTCTGTCTCTGTTCCTCCTACCTGCCAGTCCTCATTTTCCAACTAAAACTGTTCATCACATTTTTATGCTTAGGCCATTTATTAACTTATCTATAAAGATGTCTGTATGTCCACATCCAAGCAAGATTAACTGTTCTCATAGGTGTACTCAAATACTTATCAGATATTTATAACACAAAATTTTGCACATGGAATTAATCAGTGGTCTCTGCATTTTTCATGCCTACTAGTCTGTGAGTTCCTCAGGTGAATGCTCTGTGTCTTCTCAATCTATTTTATATTCAGACCTTATACAGAAATTATAGTGAATTAATCGAGTTACATATTTTATAACAATAAAAAACTCCTCATTAATTAGGCTAGAGAATTAAGGGAGACACATTCGACTGTGGCATTTTTGACTCTCCTGTCTCCAGAAAATTCCATGTGGCCAGAGATGAAGCCCTTCAGTTCATGTTTTCCTAAGTTTTTCAATACTCATAGCACTATATTATTCACCATCTCATTTAAAAGTATAATCTCTACTGAAGGAAACTTCATGATGAATTCCAGTATTATTTTTCTTGAAATTACGAGTATTAAGAGCCAAAGGCCCTTTCCTACAAAAGATTACATATTTCCACTCTAGAACTCAGGTACAGCTGTGTGGTATTCTATGACCAATCACTCTGGAGAAGTGTAATAACTCAGCAGAAGTTCTAAGAGCCAGCAGATGGATACCACGTTCTTTTTCCATATGTATCACATCCACCAGGGGTCTGGCTTGAGACTGTACCCCCAGAAAGAAGGCTGAAAAGTGACTGCAGCTGACCCATAATAGACACAGAAAGAGGTTAAAGTAAATTCTGTTTTTTGAAAACCACTTAGCATTGTTTGTCTTATCCTAACTGATATAATGCTCTGGTGATATCGCACCCTTGAATAGCCATAAGCAAAGTTCTCTGAGTAGGTATGGAGGTCAGTCTGAATGTGGAAGCCTTAACTATTTGGATGACTATGGTAAGTGTGTTTAAGTTTGTTTTAGCTTTTCTTGGGGGCAGAGGTCATATTACAGACACCTAGAAACGTATGCATCTATGTGTGTGTGTTGGGGGGATATTTGGCTGTTATGGTTACTGAGGGACCTACTGATGTATGGTACCTAGGATCTACAGATGCTGGACATCCTACAGTGCTATAGACTGTCCTGCTCTGGAAGAGTTTTCCAGCCCAAATGTCCATTGCTCTAGTGAAGGGACACTGGCCCGCACAAACCAATAAAAGATAAGCAGATTCAATAGTTACATTCAGAGTGAATTTATGCAGTTTGTGAGGTGCGATCAAAAAGTACGGTGAATGTTTACATTAAAGAAATAATTGCAGTAAAAGACACATTGCCATTAACCACCCCCACCCCCAACACTCCTCTTACTATGTCATCATTCTTGCCACTTTCTGAAGCTATTCTGCAAGACCTCTGTTGTGGTGTCTTTACCCGTGCTGTCATGTCTGCTTTGATGCCCTGCATCAATTCAAAACATTTACTAATGTTTATCAATTCGAAGTGATTTTGACTTGGGAAGAACAAGAAGTCACCAGATTCAATAACAAAGGTAGATGAGAACACACAGCGATGCTTTTATTGGGCATAAATTATTGTAAATGTTTGGAGTCAATTGAGGACATTGAGGCAGCCACCACAGCAAAAGCAAAGACATAAAACAGGACTTCCAGAATTGTTTCAGAAAGCAGCAAGAATGATGGGCTAAGTGTGCTTGAAGCATGGTTATTTTGACAGGAAATAATAGCCATGTGCTTTTACTGTAATACTTCTTTTAAAACTGGAATATTCACGGTATTTTTTATCATACCATGTATCCTAGAAATTGAATCTTTCTTCACATAGGTTATAGAACTTATTATATTTTTAGAATATTTTTATTTGTATGATGTATTTATAAAGGTAGAATATTTTTATGTCTGGCAAAATCTTTGTTTAGAAAATCATCAAGTCTGATTTTATGGTCCCCTCTCAAACCAATTCTTCATCCAATGTGTAGCACTTGAAGATTCTGTTCCAGATGTACAGAATTCTTCCCCACGAAGATTTTACTCATTACTAATGTTGGTGTACATGTGTTCATTCCCAGTTTTTCCAATTGTGTTTTCTTGCCCTTTACAAAATACTGATTTTCTCTCGGTACTTGCCTTAACAGATGATGCACATCGGCAGGTCAACTTTATAGCTCCTCTGCCCATTGACTGACAATACTGCACATAATCTTTATCATCAGCTGATCCTGCCACTTCATAATCATCCTTGTTTTGTGCTGTCATTTTCCAAGATACCTTTTTGTAATTCCAAAGAAATGCTTCTAAGAGAACAAAATTCTGTCTTCCAAAGGGGACTTTAGTAATGTATGGAATGAATGAGTCTTTTGCAACTCATCTAATAGATCAAACATCATATTATACCTCTTGGGTGATACCTGACATTGTAAGCTCCTTAAGTGGTTGCTGTTTTCTGTCTGCTCATTCATCCTCTAGCATTGCTGCTGGACATTTCTCTCCTTCCCAGTTGCTCTCACTTACTGTACACATTTCTCATTTGTGCCAGGGCACTGCTCTAATGATACTGGCCTCACTGCTTTTAGCAGTCCTCCTAATTTCAAATCAACTGTGAATTTTGTTGCAATACTTCTACTCTTCCCTATTTATTTAATTGGTATCATTTCTACCTTTCACTTTGAGAGAAGTATCTAACACGAAGCATTTATGTGCTCTGGTGGAATCCAAGTATCCTCGACAATACTGAACCCTAAAAGGCAGCCAACCAAGAGACCTTACATTGTCTCCCTCATAGATCTTTGCTCTAAGAAGGCCAGGATGATTCGATGCTTAGGAAATTGGCTTTTTCTGTGGCACAGAAAAAGATCAAATAAAAGTATCCATGACCTAATTTTAGAGCACGAAGTGAGGTAAATGATCCAGTGATATAAGTAGCTACTTTCAAAAGCAGCAAAAATCTAAGAGACAAAATCTATTTTCCTTTCTCCCCAAAAATGGATTTATTGAATATATTATCTGCAGTCACTGGGTGCTCTCCTAGCCTTTTATTTCATTTTTTTCTTTTGGTACCGAGGATCGAACTCAGGTCCTTGCGCTTGCACAGCAGGCAGCAAAACCACTGAGCCAAATCCCTGGCCCATTATTTCATTTCTTTTTATGAAGCCCAAGAAAACTACGTGAATGTTAATATGTTCTGAAAAAAATCCTGTGATCAGTGTACTACCTTATAATGATGTGTTCCCAAGCCACCCTGCCACGGTTGATTATTACTTCTTTTTCTTTGCAATCCTTCATCTAACACCCATTCCTTAGCCTGGAGTTAAATTTCCTGACTATTTGCATTCATTTTAGAGTTCATGAGATGGTGTATCAAATGTTTTGCTAAACTCCAAATGTATTACATCTCCCATATTGCATTCTTCCACTAATCTTGTAATTCAATATAAAAAAGCAATCATAGTTGTTTGGCATGATTTGTTCTGTGTATAAACCCACGCTGTTTATTGCTCAATGGTGCTTAAATGATAAGTAGCGCTCGATGCAAGTGTACTCATCTAACTTCTCATTTTAATTCAGAAAACTTTATAGTGCCTTTGTCCATACATTTTATTCCAGCACATAGCTAGCTCCTACATCCTAAAAACCAGAAAATGGAAAGAGCAAAACAGATGTTTTGTAGTGTCATTGTTGTCTTTTATATCACTCTTTTATCTATTTGTCATCCCTATACTTTATTAGGTTGTTATTAAATTTATTGTATGAACAATGCCTTTATGCCCATTTTCCTATAACATCACTTTAGGAAAAGTGTTAATTTGTGAAGGGACAAGAAGACTATTAAAATAAAAATTCTTAAAGTATCTCCACTGAGAAAGAAGGGCAATTTCTTGGTTATTGTTATGCAATTTCTTTCTATAGATCAGTCATAAAATTTAATAAACATACAGTTGCAATTTGTCTCCTAACAATTTTATTGTTATAGATTTTTCACTTTTATCTGACCATATTTTAAATACTCATTTTGGGCTGAGGTAGGCCCCACTCAAATGTCCTGGAGTCTGAACTGCAGTACCTCAGAACATGATTATTTGGACACAGGGTCTTTATAGAGAGAAGCTAAAATAAGATTATTAAATCTTATTTGATTTCCATATGATTAGGGTCCTTTTGAACGGAGGGAATATGGACACAGAGAGAAACACATAGAGGAAAGAACATATAGAGACATAGCAAAGAGGGCCATCTTCAAGTCCAAGAAACATCCAGCCCTCAGAATGTACAATCCCTGCCAACACCTTAATTCTTTACCTCTAGCCACCAGAATTGTGAGATAAAATTTTTATTTTAAGACACCATTTATGCTTTGTTAATGCAAACATAGAAAACTAATACAGTACCTGACCTATAAGTACAATGTTTTGTTCTCATCATTGTTTCTCTCAGATTGTACTCTTGTGCAATACGATAAATATTTCTGCTTGTTGCTAATCACCACTTTAATGCATATGCACCACGTCATGAAGCTTTAAAGTCCCATATGGATAACAATGTTCAAAGAAAATGGAAGGACGGAAACAATGTACCTTTATTTAAAATTTTTATTTTAATACATGTTCACAGTACTGAATGTTTACTTCATTTTGGAGTCAGTATGTGTACCTAACATGTAATGAATCTTTTCACTCCATCCTCTATCTCTAAATGCCTTTCCCTCCTTTCCCTCTTGTTCAGCTCATGTTTGTGACACGCAGTGCTTACACTCCCTGTGTGTAGTTGGTACATGTATGTGACATATTTAATTGTCTCCAAGTCTCCTTCCTCTCTCACATTCTCCTCACTCTTAATCTCTTGGGCCCCTTCCCATTTGCAAAAGATCTCTCTACCTTTTATCTGTCTTCTATCTTCCTCTTTATTTATATTGAATTTCTCATGGGGAGAAACCATCCTGTCGTTAAACTTCTGTGTTTGATTTATTTCACTTAACTCTGTGCTTTCAAATTGCATCCATTTAACTACAAAGGACTTAAGCTTATCTTTCCTTATAGCAGAGTAGTATTCTACAGTGATATAGGTATAATTGTATATCTTGTATATACAATTGTATATTTCTTGTATAGATACCACGTTTTCTCTTTCCATTCATCTGTTGATGGACACAGGCTGCTTTCAAGATTTGGCTCTTATGAATCGTGCTACTATGAACATTGATATCCATATACTACTGTACTATGAAGTTTTTAATCTTTTGGGAAGATCCCTAGTAGGGGAATAGCTGGATTGAATGGAATTTCTATTTCTAGGTTTTTTTTAAGAATCTTCATACTGATTTCCATAGTAGTTGTACTAGTTTATACTCTCATCAGCAATGTAGGAGGGTTCCTTTTTCACCACAGCCTGGCCAGAATTTGTTATAATTTTATTTACTGCTGATTAGCGTTCTTTCTGGAGTAAGATGAAACTTCAGTGTTGCTTTAACTTGCGTTTCTCTAATGGCCAGACACTGAGCAGTTTTTATGTATTTATTGCTCATTTGTATTTCTTTTTCTGAGAAGTATCTATTCATTCTGGTTACCTTTATTTTTTTTTTGGATTGGGCCTTTTTATTGAGTTTATTGGTACATTTTAGGTATACGATATGATGACATTCATATTGGGGATTTGCACCTTTACATAATCTATCTTTGCTTTTATTTTTCCCCATCCCCTGTGCTCCTTTCAACCCCTCCATCCCTCCTTATTTACAAAGACTTTGTTTCTATTTCTTCCTTTTAGAAGGGAAAGGAAAAATAGTGATTAGGCCTTTTATTGTGAGTCTTTTATTTTGAGTTCTTTATATATTCTAAATAGTAAAACTCTGAGTAATAGCTGGCAAATTTTTCCCCCTTTTTCAGGTTGTCTCTTTGCTTTGCTAGTCATTTCCTTTACCGTACAAAAGTTTTTAAATATCCTTGTTTTATTCCTGATTTTAGAGGGAATGCTTTCAGTTTTTCCCAATTTATATGATGTTGGTCATTGATTTGTCATAAAGGCTTTTTTCAGATTCAGATGAGGTCCTTCTATATCTATTTCTTTTCAGGGTTTTTATTAAGAATGAGAGTTGGATTTTATCTAAAGGTTTTTCTACAAATATTGGTATGGTAAAGTGAATTTTGTCCTTGCTTCTGTTTATGTAATATACTACATTTATTGGTTTGTATATGATGAACCATCCTTGCACCCCTAGCATGAAACTTCCATGATATATGCTCATTTGGATTATTTGTTCCACTCTACTTGTCAATATCATATTGAGGGGTTTGCATAAATATTTATTAAAGAGACTGGCCTACAGTTTTCTTTTTTAGTTGGATCTTTGTCTGGTTTTGTTGTCAGAGTGACGCTAGCTTCCAGGAATTAGTTTATAGGCACTCCTTCCCTTTCAATTTCATTAAAAATGTTGAGGAGTACTGGTATTATAAAAATCTTGAACATCTTATAGAATTCAGCAGTGAATCCGTCTGGTCCTGGGCTTTCCTGATTTGATAGTTTTTTTTTATTTCTTTCTTTTTTTTGTAGTAGTCCTTCAATTTCATTGCTTATTATCAAATTAGAATATGTATGTCTTCTTTGTTCAGTTTTGACAATTCATATGTGTCTAGGAATATGTCCATTTCTTCAAGATTTTCTGATTTTTTAGAGTACAATTTTGTAATAGTAGATACTTATGATGATGTAGTTTTCAGCAGTGTTTGTTATGATTTCACCTTTTTCATTTCTTTTTTTTTCACTAAGTTTATTGATACATTTTAGGTATATAATACAGTTACATGCATCATTGAGAACTTGTACCTTTACATGATGTATCTTGGTTCTTATTTTTTCCCCATTTCCCTGCCCTCCCTTCACCCCCTCCACCCCTCCACACTTACAGAGACTTTGTTTCCATTTTCTCCATTTCTCATATTTTTTCCTTTTCCTTCTTTTCTTTCCCCTACCCCTTTAGATCTTTTCTTCCTATTTCAGATTATCAATTATACATTTTGATCCTTATTTACACTTTTAGTTTCTCTCACTAGAGAAACTTCGGTATTTACACATGTGTGTCCTAGTTATTTCACTTAAGAGTATCTCCTCAATGTGTGTTACCTTTTTCATTTCTAACTGTATTGATGTAATTCCTTGTCTCCTTTTGTTAAATTTGGCTAAGAGCTTACCTTTTCTTCATCATTTCAAACAACTAGCCCCTCAATTAATTGATTCTTTGTATTTTTGTTTAGTTTCAGTTTCATTAATTTCTGTGCTCATCTTGGTGCTTTCACTCCTTGTACTTGGTTTGGGTTTTCACTGTTCTTTTGCAAGTATCTTGAGGTTCATTGTTAGGTTATTTATTTGACTTTCTTCTGTGTTTTTAATGTGAGCATTGACTGCAGAAAACTTCCCTCTTAGGACTGGTTTCATTGTGTACCATAGACTCTGGTGTTTGTACTAGCATTTTCATTTGATTCCAGAAATTGTTTAATTTGTTCCTGGATTTATTTTGTAATCCCCTGAGTGTTCATTAGTGTGTTAGGCTTCCAGGTGCTTATAAATTTTCTGTAATTTCTTTTGTGATTGATTTCTAGTTTCAGTGAACAATCAACTGATAGTATACATGGGTTGATTTTGATTCTTTTGTGTTTTTTTGAGTAGGCTTTGCAGACTAGTATGTGGTCAGTTTTGGAGAAAGTACTATGTGCTGCTCCATAAATATCTGTTGAGTTCACTTATTCAAAGATGTGGTTGAACTCTGATATCTCTTTGTCAATTTTTTGTTTAATTAATCTGTCTCTCTGTAAGTAGGGTACTGAAGTCACCCCTATGATTGTATTGGTGTTTGATCTTTTATATGCTGAGCAGTGTTTCTTTTACAAAGTTATATACTGCAATACACAATGAATATATATTTACAGTTCTTATCCCATCCTGTTGAATTGTTCCCTTAAATAATATGCAGTAACCTTTACCTCTTCAGATCAGTTTTAACTTGAAGCTTACTTTGTCCTTGTTTTTAGGGTCCTGATGGTGAAATGCTGTTTTTCATACTTTGATTTTTAGTCTGTAAATTTCTTTTGCAATTAGATGAGTTTCCTGAATGCAACATAACTGTTGAATTCTGTTCTTTGAGCCAGTCTGCCAATCAATGTCTTTTAATTCAGAACTCGAGGCCATTTACAGTGAGACTTATAACTGAAAAGTATTGATTTATTTCTGTCATTGCACTCTTTTGCTGTTGATGATTCCTTTATTTTTCCTTTTTGTTTAGCTACTTGTCTTTCTTGATGTATTCATTCCTTCTGATGATTTTGCCTTTGTTGTCTCCGTTTGTTATTTTCTTGAATGAGTTTTGGAGTGCCGGTTTGATGTTCAGGCATCTCTTAAGAGGTTCTTTGTCATAGAATGTCTTTATTTCTACACCAATTTTGAAAGACAGTTTTGGGGGATACATAATTCTGGGCTGGAAGTTGTTTGCTTTTAGGGCTTGAAACACTGTTCACCATGTTTAGCTTCTGTCTGCCTAGAGGGGGAAGAGCTTGCCTTTCCCACAGTGAACACTGCTGGGGATGCTGCTGGGACACATCAATCCCCAGTGTTTGGGGGGAAGGAAGAGGGCGATAAGCCAGGCTATGCCAGCATCTGTCCTCTGCAGCACTAATTTGTTACCTTGGGCTGTTAGGATGCTCTCAAGGAAGCTGCTCCCTGCACGCTTCCAGAAAAGATGTTCTATATTCAATAGTTTTCCAATTCTTAGGATGCATGATGATATTATTACTTTAGTGACTTTGAGAAGGACTGGATACCCAGCAGATAGTTCTACTATGCAGTTGTCAGTTACTTGGTGGAGTCACTTCTCATACCTTGTGCAAGAGTTTGATAAGACTGTAGGATCAGCTCTCCAGCCTTTTTACAGGCACAGGATATGGGCTCAACTCAACAGACAACTCGAGCAATCTTTCCTGGGATCCAAATTTTAAGGGAAGTGTTACAAGAATAGAAAGAGAGTTGTTGATCATTGATTTCAGCAAAAGTGACCTGAATTGACCATTGAGTATTTCCTGTTACGGGGATTTTTTAAAGGTAAATTCTTATCTTTTCCATCAGTTGTGCCATCTACTCAACTGTAATTCTACTAAATTTCCTTTCTACTTAAAACAGAGTAGTGCAGCATTCACTCTCATGGGGACATATCTAAAGTTCAAAAATTTTTAAGTCTGTTCAGTCCAACCTCACAGGAATCCAGACAGATATGTCTGTAATTCCTACAATTTCCTTTTTTTTTTTTTTTTTTTGGCATCAGGGAAGGAACTCTGGAACTTGTGCTTGCAAGGCAGGCAGTGGAATCACTGAGCTAAATCCCCAGCCACTCCTATCATTTCTTGACTGATGACATGTAAGATGTAGAAATACAAAAACAAAATTCATGATAAATGTATGAGGTGTTGAAGGTTAATTTTATGTGGCCTACAAAACTGTCCCTGCTGTTGATATTGTCTTAGAGAACCAGGGTGATGACTCAACAGTAAAAATTCTTTGGTGTTATACCTTAGCTCTACAACTACCTCTAAAAACCTCCAGCATTCAGAGGTGGAGCTTTTGGAAGGTCAGTCTCTACTGGATTACAAGTGCTGTGACTTCATCAGTGGATTAATCCATTGATGTGATTATAATTTGATGGCATTATTCAGAGGAGATAGAAATTTAGGAGGTGGGGCTAGTTGGAGGTAACAGGTGGTGGAGGCATAACTTGGGGATGACACGTGCTCCCTGGACCCTTCCTCTCTGGTTATTTTCTTCCCCTGTTGCCGTGAGTGAGGAGCTTTCCTCCAATACATCCTTCCATAGTGATGTTTCTGCCCCAACACGGGCCTAAAGGCAATGGATCCAGCTCACTATGGACTGAAACCTCTGAAAACATGAAGCAAAATAAATTTTTCCCCCTCTAAGTTTTCTTCTCTCTTTTTTTCAAAAGGTGGGCCACAGTGAATAAAAGCTGACTGGCAACCCAAGAGCAGCATTTCAAGCAGGCTTTCTGATCTAGGTGCAGGTAGAGTAAGCTGATTTTCCAAACTCAAATTAAAAATGGGCACTGCTTGGATAACAACTGCAAATTGGGACCATCCCAGGCAAACAAAAACTATTCTAAGCACACTGGGGTACCTAGCAACATATTGCTTGTGAGTTTCCTGCCATAATACAGCCACTGGAGTGGACAGTGAATTAAGGACTGGAATCACTCAGTGTAAGAATGATCCTGTGACTCATCTCCGTTGCCCTTTGTGAGCATCAGTGTAGGGTCAAGGCAGGAGGCCTGTTGTTAGGGGACAGACCAAAAATAGCTACATCATCTACAAAATGGGGCCTTTGGCTTTGCAAACCTCCTAACCAGTTGGTTACTGTTGCTTGGAACCAGCAAACACTAATCCAGTGGTTGCCTCACAACACAGTGATAAATCCCAGAGGTACACACATACACAGCAAGTGGGTATTTAATAAATGCTTTTAATTAAGATGCTCAGGATTGAGGCAGTAGAAAAGTTAATGAGTCAGAGGCCTGCCCTGCCTTGATTCTCAGTTAAATTTTCACATGCCACTGCATTATGAGCCATATACATTTATATCTAGTAATTAATTAAATCCTGTTTTTCATAGCAACATGCACGATTGAACACTTGTATATTTGAATAAAAGTATCCTGGCTTCTCATTGTCATTAGTAATCTTAAAACTATTCTTTATTGTACTTCTTTTGCACAGGGTCTAGTCACATTATTCACACTAAATGATATACCACATGATATATAGTCTTCTGAGAGTAGTTAGATCTGTGTGTTGTAGCCTGATCCAGTTTGAGACAGGGATCACTTTTTATAAACCCATTGCATATTCATAGAATCAACCCATTGTGTGAGAACACTTAACTTGGACAGCGTAAATATATAATCAACTGATTTTAGAGCAGTGTTCAATACCAACTTGTACAAGGTTCACCTTTGAGGATTTGGAGGCATTGAATAAGTGGATTTCCCAACATAGAATAAATTTAAATGAACAAGGCTATGCTAGTATGAGCAAATTAATATACACTCAGTGAATGAATCAGTACACAGTGTTTTTATCCTCTATGATCTAAATTATCTAAATATTTATTTTCTTATTTCTCTTTGTTTTAGTTGTAGAAATACTGCCTCAGGGTTTCTACATAATCACAAATTCTTGTGAAAATAAGTAAACAGTAAATTCTGGAAAGTCTATTTTCTTTTGATTCTATTTCATAATTTTCTTGATACTTGATAATTTTAGAAGAAAGCATGCAAATCGTTTGAATGGCAGTCTTTAGGTTATCTGTAATATTTACTGCACACACTTGCAAACAATCTCTTCATGAAATAAACCAAAATCAATGAATGAATTTGGAATACATCTCATTTTGGCCTGGTATTATATATTTAAGGAAAAACTAAACATAAGAGAATCTTAACTCTTCAGATCCTGACTTTTTCAATAATAAACCAAAAGTTTAACCTATAGTGAATGATTCTAAACAAGGTGCCTTAATATATGTGATTAGGTACCATATTTTAAGGAACAGATTTTAAAAAGAATTGTTAAGACATTTGGAAAATTAGAAAAAGAGTCATTCAACTTCTGTTTTAACTTAGGAAGTTCTTAGCTTGTAATATATATATATATATATATATATATATAGTGAATTGGTAATGGAGACAGGCTCAATTTAGCTAGTCTAATTGCACATTAATTAAATACTAGCATAAATACAGCATATGTTTCTGTTTTAGAGTTTTTCTTTAAAAATGTCATATGAAATTATCACTCTTAAAGAATTTAATCATAACTATAGCTTCAATATGTTTGTGTCTTTATGATATGTTAATCAACTCTATCAATTCAAGCTAAAGAAATATGAATGTAAAAGATCATTTTATTGATATGACTTTTTAAAAGAGGCTGTTTGTACTTGTTAAAATATATTTGATTATTTCAAGACAACCAATAAACTGATTATTTAAATGTACTTTTTGTCCCTGCCACAATTATTGAATTATATGGAAAGTGTTTACAAATAAAGTTCTTTTTAAAAAATCAAACTATAGTATAAAATCAAGGACAATCTATATTAATGAGCTATAATTAAATTATCAGAAACACAAAATTGGGCCGGGGATTTAGCTCAGTGGTTCTGCTGCCTGCCTCACAAGCGCAAAATCCTGAGTTCAATCCCTGGTGCCAAAAAAAAAAAAGAAAGAAACACAACACAAAGTTGCTTTCTTTGCATCTCTGACTCTAATATGTAACTAAGTATCTCCTGGATTATTTTAAATAATATTTTGAATAAGAATAAAACAGTTTGGAGCCAGGGATTTAGCTCAGTGGTTCCACTGCCTGCCTCACAAGTACAACTTCCGAGTTTGATCCCCGGTACCAAAAAAAAAAAAAAAAGAATAAAACAGTTAAGTATTTTGATAGTAAGTTATGTGGATGCAGAACAAAATGTTTTATCATCGGTTTTAAAAGAATGAATTTTTAAAGAATTTAGTGAAGACTATTTTAATGATAAAAGAAATTTCCATGGTTCATTATAAAATTGAATAGCATTTTGGACTTTAAATAGTAATGTCACATGCATTATCTTTTGTTTCCACCAACTCTGCAAGTTAAACTCATATTTTAAACTTAACATAAGACAAATACTTTTACTAGTTATTTGGAACATTAAAATGTATATAAGAATGTCATAATCCCCTCTGCAGAAATATGACATTACAAAATTAAGATATTTTTGTAAGTTTCTATGCTTTCAGTTCTACTTTCTACATTAAAAGCTAGGGATGAGATTTAGCTCAGTGAGTCCAGTGTCTGCCTCACAAATGCAAAGTCCCAAGTTTGATCACCGGTACAAAAAAAAAAAAAAAAAAAATGGCATTTTCTGCTTCTTGAGTGATGTGATTTTGAATCCTATGTGTATCCAAAGTCTTCAGAGAACACTTATTATTTTCAGAAGCCAAATGTAAGGTGTAAATCTAAGAGGCCGTATGTACAGTTTTCTGAAGACTAAGATAAATACATTTGTTTCTTTTGGATCTTTATGCTGTACTCTTCTGCAGTGAATAAAAATAATGTGCTTCAGTCATTTTGGTTTCTTAATGCTTAAGGTTGTTTTAATTTATGGAGGTTTTTGCTGTTGTTAAGTAGTGCTAGATTTCCTTTTTATATTTTTCCATAAGGCATGTTCAAAAATAGAAAAAAAAATAACAATGTATTTCAACAAAATTTGAGTCAATGTAGTAGATCTTTTTGTCATAAGCTAAATCAAGAAAATAGTGAGGTGCAAGTTATGAATTTGCCTATGATCACATGGCATCTTGACACAATGGCATTTTGGTTTTACCACTACACTCAGGTGTTCATTAGACAAAGCCAAGAAATGTTTGAGGCAGAAACATGTCCTTGTATCCATGCTGTTTGGCATACGGTAGCTACTAAAATAATTTAAATAGTTCTCTTCTCCAAATTTCTTGCTTACATATTAATTGAAGCAATTAAGTGACATAAGATACTGGAATCAAAACAAAATGAAATGAAATGACGTGTTTGGTACTTAAATTATCCAGACAGTGAATGAAAGAGGAATTTAGCTCAGTGGTGCTGTGCCTACCTTGCAAGCACAAGGTCCTGAATTCAATCCCCAGTACTCCAAAAAAAAAAAAAAAGTTTACTGAAGTGACTTGGTCATAAATTATTAGAATGATTAAGAAGACGATCAAAAATTTAGATGACATTTATCAGTTTTAAATGTGTCATCATTACTTAGTGATCATGACAGTCCAATTCTTTCAATTTTGGGGATTTTATTTAGGTTTAAATTCTGAGCATATTTAATTTGCTATAATCACAAGAATTTCATAATGTGTTAGTCAAACCATAAGTATAATTTGATATAACCAAGTGAATTAAAAATTTCTTCCCCATAAAAACAAATATAATTTTAGAAAGGAACTAAGTAAGAATATTGGAGTTTATATGCAAAAAAGAAAACCTACCTTTCATACAAATTCAAATACTGTAGCTATTGTATGTACAGGTTTAATAGAACATTCTAAAATCCTCAATATTTCTCTAAAGACTTCCCCTAGTCTAATCAAATTCTCTTCTTAAATCATACTTTTCCATAAATTGTTTTTAAAATGTCTGAGTCTCATGATATAAAAAAAAATCAAACTTAAGTACTAGTTGAGTTCTTAATAAATTATGTCCTCCCACTAAGAAAGGCAAGAAGCAGGCAGATGGCGACACCCAATCTTTCCCTGGCCTAAAGGGTTAAATTTTTAGTGTCTTGTCCAGCACTGATGTCTTTCTGAATCTTGGCTTTTATGTTGTCTTTTTATGCTTTTATGCTGTCTTCTGTATTTTTGCATTCTTCAATTTTTTTTCTTTTTTGTTTTTTACCCTATTTGTTTTTAACAACTCTTTTCCCCATTCATACCAAACTGCAACTGGAAAATATTTTCTCATTTCTTATTTTGAGGTTTTTTTTTTCTCCTTTAAGCTTCCAAGTAATAGCCATTCAAATGGCCTTCTTTCCTTTAATGTCTTGACATCATAAATTCTGAATAGATTTGTATGATAGTGAAAAGGTTCATTTTAGAATCGCCTATGAGCTGTCCAAATGTTGTAACATCAGGCAGTAAGTAAATTGCTTTCAATAGTAGGTCAATTCATTTTGGAATTGTTCCTTTAATTAACAAGAGAAATAATCTATATATTGTTCTTACCTAATAAGAAGCAATTGTTTGCACATGTTAAGATCATACAGTAATAAATCTTATTAACACTAAAATTTTAAAAGATATAATCTAGATTGGACAACATGTTTAACTGTGTTATTACTGTTATTATCATATCTTGTTTTTCTCTCATTACATAGTGTTCATCTCAGGGAAGACAGGATTTAAATAATTCAAAACTTAGTGTTATTACCAGAGGACCAAATGAAGTAGATGAATATGGATGCAGCAAGCTTGCAGAAGTATTGACACAGAATAAGTGGAAAATATCTCAATAGTAAATAAAAACATTCCTAATAAATTCTAATTTTAAATCCTGAATACAACTTTTTGTCCATGAGTAAATAAATTAGCTCTTTTGCTACCCAGGGACTTCATTGTACGGGAGGCTATAACAGCTTTTCCCCCCAGTCCACAAACTTTATTCATGCCCCAAACCCCAGAATCTGGGATTAGTTTGTCTAAAAAGCAACTTGGCATGTGTGATTAAAATAAGGATGTGGAAATGGGGAAATTATTTTGGGTTATCTGGGTGAATCATAAACATACTCACAAGTATCCTATGAAATGGCAGAGCGCTAACGACAGCTGAGGCGGATCTTACTGGGGAGGCAGAGAGTGAAGTGGTGCAGCGAGGAGCCAAGGAAAGCTGGCACCCTCTGGAAGTAGAAGAAGCAAGAATCCCTTTGAATCCTCCAACAGGAACCAGTGCTACAAACATCTGATTTGAGCCTCTTAAAGTTCTGATCTCCAGAACAGTAAGAGGATCAATGTGTGTTGTTATTATTGTTGTGGTAATTTTGTTATAATATCTACAAGACATTAGATCTCTGAAGATCCTCCATGATTTGAGAAAAATGCTCTGCACTGTTGGTTTTGTGGATTTTTATTTTGAAGCATTTTTAATAGGTATAACTCAGGAAAAATCATTTTTCATTAGTTATTTGGCATATCCTAGTCTTTGTTGTAATTAATCTGTTGGATATTAATATGTCATCAACAAGAGGCAAGCATACACTAATGGAGATGATTCTATTAGTTTCTTTTACCGATTAAAAAAGATAAATTTCATAAATTAATTTCTATGTTTAAATAGCCAATTCAATTAGAAATTCAAAACACAAGAATCTTGCAGAAATCAGCTGCCAGATTTATTAATCTACCTGAAAATAAAAAAACATAAAAACACAACCAAACAAAAGTAGAATAAAATAGAACTTAAAAAAATCTTAGGTACATTTCCCAAAAGAGTTTAAAATGCAGTATTTTGAACTCTCCAATATGTAATTGGAAATATACTTAAAGTTGGTCAATTGTTTAATTTAGTTCAGTGAGTCACTACCTTAAACAGTAATATATATATATATAGTTTGTCCTTAAATATCATATAATTAATACCATTAATTTCATTGATACTTTAAGATAACTCATTGTCCAATTCTTCCTCACTGAGACTAGATCTAAGAGTATTAAAAAGAAATAAAAAACAAAGAATCCTTAATACGATTGTTATTTAGAACATCTTTAAAAACTCACTTAAAATTTCTCCTTCAATTTCACCAAATATCTCAATCATATATCTCAGCTCTCTTTCCAATAAAACTTTCACTGAATATTTTTAAATCTGTTTTTATTCTAAGTGCTGGAAATGGCCACATGAGCGCAGTGGGAGGAGGGTAAGGTTCTGATTTTTAAGGCATACTTTATTAGCCCATAAAGGGCCAAATGACATACGATGTGGACATAGAACAATCATTGAAATCACAGGTTACATACATATGTTGAAATTACAAATTTTGTAGGAATTAATGTGAATAGTATTGATTTTAATATTTCAATAACTGTTCAACTTAAGAGAAATCTCTGTGAACAGTGTAGTGTTAGGAAACAGGTGGCTGGGGATAGTTTTTAATGAGTCCTTCCTGTGCTCATCACAAAATGCCTTCATAAGCTTAGTTTGGCTTTGTGATTAAGTTTTTAACATTTTGCTAGACTTTCATTCCTCTAGTATATTCATGCGTTGAAAAAATTCATATTCCTTTCTTGAATCTTTTAACAAGCTATTCAGTGATACTATAACACTATTTACTTATTTTTTTCAGAGTGTATGGTGTACTGCTTTCTATACTTCCGCCAAATGTAAAACAAACAAACACAAAAACTTAGAATCTTGAAATCTTTAAGTCTTCTCTCAAACAATCTGGTCACATTTACAGGAGTGTCCAAAATGAGATGACGGATAATATCAGTGCCAGCACTATGTCATACAGCAACTTCCTCATGTTCTTATTCTTTGACAGTTTCTAGGTCATTTTCCATTTCACCAAAAGTTACAAAAGTTTCCACAGCTTCCCTTAGCAAGCTGAAGCTTACTCTTCATTTGTCAATGTGCATAAAAGCTGCTTATAGCATAGCATGGCGTAAGCTATTTTTTAAGCAATAAATGGTGTGAATCATCTATTTTGTCCTGAAATGCTATCTGTAGTTAACTGCATTGCTTATAAATGGTCATAGTAAATTCAGCATGAAAGAGAATATTACAGAAAAGACAGCAGCAGAAGCATTAGCATTATCTAATATTTATATATGTTATCAACATAACACAGCAGTAAAACATTTAAATGCATATCAGTGGGTACCATGTCTAAAAATTACTATAGTACCTATTTAATGCAGTGGATATTTTTCTTAAAGAGTGCTTGCTGAAACTAGAACAGCATAATATGTGATTTAGTACAGTTAATTCTTACTGATTAAACAATGTATTTATGTACTGAAGGAAGTGAAAAAAGACAGATACGTTTTGCTTCATTGTGATTCCAGATTTAACATTTAAATGAAGATTCCAAAGGACCATAACGTTATTAATGAAAATGGGCTTCAAAATATTTAAAAGACAGTATGATTTTTATTTAAACAGCAAGGTGGCACCAAATACTTGTAATGCTACTGGCCTGTGACTCAGTTTGGAGCCAGAGTCCAAAATTGTGCCCCTCATATACAGTAATGGTAATTACTCAGCTTCCGAGAGAATCGCCCATTTTTATGGTCATTCTCTGTGAGTTATGTGTAAAGCAAAACAAAACTATGGCAAATGTAATCGATTGCTAAATACCTTTTTTACAAGAAGTGCAAAAACAGTTCTTTCTAACAATTAAACTGCGATTTATAGTAGATGTTTTTGTACGCCTGCAGAGACAGAGGAAAGATGGGGGTAAATGCCCAAGGCAAATAGTCTCCAAGTGGATATTTACACAATGTGAAATCAACTGTACCCTAGTTACCCAGAGAAAATGAAGATTATCTTGTTATTATGAAATCAGACATGATATAACTTCATCATACCTAAAACCTGTAGGACCCTATCCCAAGCCTAAGAAAAAAGTAATCCCCAAATCCCTCTGCCCATTCACCCTTTATCTTTCTGTTACACAGAATAAATGTTGAGATTACTCCCACCCACCCTCAAATAAAGTGCGCAATCCATGGCAGACCATAGAATAATGCAACAGGAAAAGCCCCTTTTTGTATTATTATTTAAAAATAAAATACAAACAACAAAAATAAAACAAAGATTGAAGAGAACTCGACGATTCTCCGCATCTTGCAGAAAGAGGCGAGGCCAAGGACGCCCTGCATGACAGTCACTCGTGTCAGTACACATAGCCTTCGTTGTAGGGGTGGGGGTTGCAACAGCCCCCTTCGGGCATGTAGGTCATGCTCTCGTCAAAGTGAGACAGAGGCACCGTGTCCTCCTCGTTGATGTGGCGCTCCATGTCTGTTTTCAGCAGCGGGCGCTGATTATCCGGAAAGGCCATGGAGAAAAGGGCTTCCGGATCACACACAAACTTGTAGACATATCTCTCTCCAGCCACCTGATGATAGCACAGAAGAAAAAAATGCATCCTCGCCATCCCCGGATGGGGAGGGGTCGGAAGGGGGAAAAAACAAGAAACAAACAAACGAAAAAACATAATTTACTATACTGGAAAGGTTGAATAACAAAATTAGAAAGCAACTTGTTAGCAGCAGATTCAAATACAAAAGCCTTCCCTTGTGGAATAAATTAGGGTTCAGTGGAGGGAAATACAAAATGTTGACCTTGAGTAATAATTATTTCATTCCAGATATTACTGGAAACTCAGCGGTTTGCTTGTTTTAACATAAAAATGAACTTTACACTATTATTTTGAAAAAAATCAAAGATTTAACGCAGGCAGTTCATATTGGAATTTTTTGTTTGTTTGAGAGTAATATACTTATAAAAACCTATATCTCTAAGGATTAATGTCTCCCTCTCCATATTACATTTCTGAACTGGTATAAAAGCTCAACTTTCAAACTTTAGAAGAAAAATATATTTTATTCTTAATGAGACTAGAATAGTGATTCACTGATTCTCAGGGTGCACGTTCCTCTTCCTTTTTATTTATTTATTTTTTTGCACCGTGTAGTCTCATCTAAAAATCCAAGATATATAGCCTTATTTAAATGAAAGATGGATCAAGAGGACAGCATTATCCTGGATACATCACTTTTAAAAATGAAGGCAAGATACATTAGACAGAACTTAAGGATGTATGCAAAGTGTCAAATTGAAGCAAGAGGTGTAAAAAAGTGAAAAGAATCAAAAATATACAATGCATACAGAGGAAATGAGAAAAAGAAATGTGACAACTGTCTAAAATAAAGGAGACATAGTATAATTTATAAGGAATGACATATCCCAAACTTAAACTCTCAAGAGTATTGCTTTTGTAGAAAATTATAAACAACAGAATGAGACAGTATGTTAATATACTTCCCATTAACAGACAATATTGAAGTGCTCAAAACCCAAGAGGGCAGTGAACAAATACAGCTGTTTGTATTAATCCTGTGTGTGTGTGTCTTATAATTTTAGATAGTTGAAAAATTACTCAACACCTTTGTGTTCCTGTGTGTCAAAGGCATTGCTACTTGGTTTGTTTTGTGGTGTCGGGAGAAGAGTGCTTTCAGGGTTTATAAATTATCTGTATGTGTTTAGGGGAAAAGGAGCAACTGCCAAAACACCCTGCTCCCCTGAACACAGATTTAAAATGCTTTTGGCCCTGATTTAAATGAGAGGAACCACTTTAGCAAATCCAAATAATCTGAATACTCCTGAACTTGAAAGTGCTAACTCTCGGTAGTGTTTATGATTTTGGACATGTTTCTTAAACTGCTGCTTGGTTTCTGGTCTTGTGAAGTGGAGACAAGAATGGCTCCTTGGAAAACTGGCTGTGGCATTGAGAAAGACACCTCTAGATGGACAGAGGAGCTTGGCATAATTCATTTAATTTGGTGGTTCAGATAAAGGAAATTAATTTCTTAAAGGGGAACTGGAAAAATGACTATAAAATAAAAATAGGCAAAATCAGAAACAAGTTGGAATAATAAATCCTAGTTTTGTGGTTTTTTTCATTGTTAAAAATATTTTTCAGAATAAAAATAAAATAAATGGCCTGTCTTCCTCTAAAGGATCTATAATCTGTTTCGTTTTGCTTGGGATATTTGCTGTAGTTACTGCAACTTTTATTGTCTGACATGTTGATACTGGTTATAATTAGAAATGATGTGATAACTGAAAACTTTTCACCATGAGAGATTTAAATATATACCACACTGTCAAGATTACAGAATCTCTTAAGGACTCTCCTGTACTCATTGGTTCTTCCTATTTTCTTCTTGAATTAACTTTTTAGGGCTACCACTGCATTTATTTGATTGTGTTAAATGTAACTGAGCTTAGAACAAGGGCTGCCATCCCAAAAGGGAAATGATGGCTTCCATTATTAGTAATATAATTAGTACCAGGTTGTACATTAAGAAGGCCCAAATTGCCACACTGAGATAGAAAAAACAGAAATCAGAAGTAAGCAAGGAGATGTCTTGTTGCTGTGCTATCAAAGGCTAGATATTTCAATTATGCTTTAACTTACAAATTTCATAAATAACTCAGCATATTGGCTGAGTTAGAAATACCAGACTAAACAAAAAGAAATAATGAAGTCACCCAGAAAATAACTACTGTCAAAATACAGGTATGTATTTTTCTAGGCATTTTCTTCAAAATAGAAGTACACACATGTTTTTATAAGGTGTAATAAATACTGCTCCAGTATTTATTTCTTTTATAATTACTGAAATTAATTAGCTTTCATTTTTTTACAGTTTAAAAGTATTTGTTTTTATTTTATTTTATAGTCTTTTAATTCTTTTTTACTTATACTTCATACATCCACATAGTTTTAAGTTAAAGAATAAAAGTGGCCATATAAATATTTTCACCTACATAGTGAAATATGTAATCCCACATCACAAATTTTTAAATAAAAAGGGTGGCATAGTTTTTCTCTGAATGACTACACTAGGATTTACTTAATCATCCATAGGGTATATATATTAACATTAAGATGAGAAGGGCAGAACATTCTAGGAAGAATATAGAAGATGCTCCCCTGGAGTCATGGGTGTGTCCAGGGACTGCAAGGCAAGTGTTTTCATGTGTGAGAAAGGATAAAGATGGGCATCAACATCATAAGGGGCCTGGTTGAATACCAGCTGCAAGTAGACTACAATTAAATAATGTTCCTTTTTTTTACATCACACAGTGACACCCTTTGGATCTGCTATACATAGCATTTTACTTCCCTGCATTAACTGACAAATCAATCATAAATAGTTTTCTTTGGCAGTTACAGCCTAATAGGGACAAATATGAGGATCAACAACATTTTTAATTGTTGTTTAAGATCTATGTCACCATTTGACAGCCTTCTGCCTTAATTTATTAAAATAAGAGAATGTATAAATGAAATATGGAATAAGACAGTAAATAAATGGGAAAGTGGAATTGGTGATGTGTACAGTAAGTTTGAGAACATTGCAGAATATTAAGACCCGGCATGACATCCTGGAGATCCTTTTCAAACCACTGCTCGTTTGGATTTTCAGTGTCACTGAAAGGTCCAAGTGGTAGGAGCTGGGCCCCAGCATGTGCTAATGGGAAGTGGTGGCAACTTTAAGAGGTGGAAACTAATGAAAGGTCCTTAGATCTCTGAGAGCATGCTGTCAAAGGGGAGAGGGGGCCCCCAACTTCTTCAATTTTTCTATCACTTCCTGGCCATAGAAGAGCGAGTTTGTTGCTGACTGGCTAAAGGTCCAAAATAATGAGGCAATTTATCATAAATTGGAACCTCCAAAACTGTGACCTGAAGTAAAACTGTTTTCTCTATATCAGTTGGTTTATCCCTGGTATTTGTTATAGGCATGGAAAGCTGACTAACACAACCATTTTCTGAAAGCTGAAATGGAAGTAAGGATATCGTAATAATTTTTTAGCTCTCTAAGAATGCTCCTTTTAGTAAGGGGCTTAATGGCTAAGACGTACAAGCCACATATGCCATAGCTTACACTGACCTCAGGATGTGAGCTGCACTGAAGCTACCATTTATTTGGGGCTTTTATCATGCCAGGTACCATACAAGGTGTCTCAGGTACATTATTTCACTTAGTAATCACATTAACAATCTTCAGTGAGGTAAGGTGATCACCATTGAGTAGGAGGAGAATCTGTTTAAGAAGGTGATGCGGTGAGAAGTCAGCTGGGAAACCCAACACAAGGCAACACTGCCACAACCATGCAGTGTGGCCCAGAGAAAGCACCAAACAGCTATGGAGAAGGCCCTACAAGAAGCCCCTGCGTGAGGAAGAAGATAGCAGAAAGGATTTGACTACAAGTGAATATGGCGGGTGAAAAAGGCAGGAAAGAAAAATGATCCCAAGGTTGAGATGGGAAAGATGGAAGGAACAGATGGCAAACAGTTATATTTTTGAAGGTGGGGTTCAAGAATTGGGGAGAAAAACAATTCAACTTAATCTTTCAAGGCTCTTGAAAGCTCTAAATTATAAACTAGCAAATTCCGGCACTGACTCCATGTGTTCTAGAAATCTCTATGTTAATTCTCTCTGTTAAGTTTCATGTAGCAAATGGACTCATTTTTTCTTGGCATCACAATGATGACATAAAAATATGCCAGGACCTATGACATGTAACTAGATTTACATCCCCTCAAATAAACAAAGGATGCACAATAAAACTGTAATGTCCACAACAGATAAATCATAAAAGTCAAGGCAATTAAAATTGAAATACAAGCAAAGCTGAAGAATATAATAACAGACATCTAAATGTTTTATCTGCTTGTTCATTATTTCCTTCAAAATGGTGTATTTTATCATAAGTGTAACTCGTTTATTTTATCTTTAATCTTTTTTTTAAAAAAAGCTACTTCCAAATATTAAAGGAAGCTCATTTGAAATAAAATATACTGACCTTTGTTTTACCAACAAAATGAGATCAAATACTTATTTTAAATAAGTGTTTAGGATATCAAGCTGTCAGGTAATGAAATCAGGCAAGATATTAGGCAAGAATACGTGTTTTTGCTAAAGAGAACAAAAAAAATCCCCATGTTTTAAGAATCAGAAAAAGGCAGGGCCAGGGATTTAGATCAGTAGTTTTGCCGCCTGCTGTGCAAGCACAAGGACCCGAGTTCGATCCCTGGTACCAAAAAAAAAAAAAAAGAATCAGAACAAGGCAAAAAATAAGAATTAAAGTAATCTAAGTTTCTTTATTTTCATTGGAATCTATAAATAAAAATATTCCAAAACTACATATAATTGTAGAGAATGCAGTAGAATAACAACTTCTGGAAATATATAGATGCATTATCAATACTGGAACAAAAACATGTGCACCAAAGTGGAAACTTTCAGGAAGCCTAGTACTTTGTATATAATATTACTACACATTTGTCGATGGTGTCCCTGAATTTATAAATAGAAAAGCTTGCAACACAAAAATCAAGAGCTAAGCATTGTTAAAATGAGTGGAAACCTTGCTTCAGCAATGCAATAATATGTGGTTCTTAAAGTATGACGTGCAGATTAATGTGCAACATTTCAATGAATTTTAGTGCTGTATTAGCTTCTCACCTTTTGCATGATTCCCTTCTCATAATAATAGCGGAGTGAACGGCTAAGTTTATCGTAGTTCATAGCTGGCCTGTTTTTCTGAATGCCCCAACGCCGGGCCACCTGCCACCAAAAGAGAATTGTATTATAGTGTTAAGTATTAACAGCATATTTCAGAAGAAAGTGGTTAATTAATCAATTACTTAGCCTATAAAAACACGTCCATATCAAAGACATAAGTAGAGTTACAAAAGCGATCGTGATCTGAACTTCCTGTGGCCTGGTTTGCTTTTTAAACCAAGCATGCAGTGATCATTCTGAAATATCACAATAGAATTCTTTGTCACTATTGTTTTGGATACAGAATTAAATGGAAATAAGGGAATGTGTTTACAACGGGAATGAACAGACTACAGTTCACCAAAATGAGGCAAGTTTTCCGATTTGAGATACACTATCTGTTTTTTTCCTTCTTAGTTTTTCAGACAAAACTATAGATTAAGATAAGAGGAACTTCATGATCTCTTTATAAAGGTGCTTTATTAAAGTTATGATAAACCAAAGAAGAAAAGACCCTTAAGTTATTGTGTCAAAGAATAAACAAATTGGAAGTGTGTGTAGCAGAGAAAATAGTATACAAATTAATAAACTGAACTACAAATAATTTTTATTCCCTGGAGCAGCATCAGAATAAAATTGTAGCCAATATCAAACTGGAGAATTAAGCATTCATTTAGAGAACAGTAACTGGATGCTAAAAATAAGAAGGAAGTAGAAAAGGTCACCATGTATTTGAGTCTACAAGCAAAAATCTCTAAACCAGAATTTCCACTTTGTTACTTAGTAAAAACTCTCGGAGGTTTTTAATATGTGGCTTTGGTGGAGCAATATCTCAGGTTAAGGTGGAGTTCATCAATAGAGATTTAAAAATACACTTCCTTCTTCGGTTTATGTATCTCCCTACCTCACCCCCGGGCTGGGTCAGCTGAGGCATTATCCTAGGTAGTGTAGGTGGCTTTGCGATCCCAGTTAAAGTCATGTTCTCATTAACTTCCACTTTTATTATTCTGAGCAAAATCTGCGGCTGCCATGCAAACCTAGGCAACTCGAGGAGAGCATTATCTAACAGGGTTTGTGTGTTCCTTCATTTCCTTGAAATTCCAAGTTGTTGCTAGGTCATATATACCAAAATAGCTCTGTTAAGAGAGCATTCTGTCTCTCTTCATTTTATTAGCAATAGCCTGTCTCCAGGGCTTATTTTATTTTAAAAACACCTATCCTTCATATTTTCTCTCTAATTTGCATTCTCTAAATGAAAATACAACATGCTTTAGCCAGATGCATCAGTATAGATTTTAAAGAGTTAGATGTGATGTAACAGGGACAAGATTATATCCAAGCCAATAATCACAGTGGCACATACATATTAATTTTCCAAAGATGGACTTCATTTAATATAAATATTCTGAGCAATGGGGAAATGGGAAAGAGGAAGGTGACAAAGAGAAATTAAAGCGTTTTCTAAATAAAATATCATTCAAAAACTTAACAATGGGCATTCAAGGACTCTTTAATAAACATGGCAGCTGAACAGCATGTAAACCTTGAGGGGATGCAAAAATAAATTATTAATGTCTTTTTAGATTAAACAACCATCTGAATACCTAGTCATTTATAAATGATTCTTTTCTAGAAACTCAGCAGGATTCACCTAGAAAATAAAATACTAAAAACAAAGTTCAAGATAACTTTATGGATGTCTCTGAGAAATATAGTTTTAAAAAATGCTATAAAAAAAGTGGTAGGCTTATAGAGTTTGATTCTTATGATGTTAGTTAATTCTCAGCATTGTGGTCATTAGTCTATTTTTTTTTTAAATGAATCCTCAGACTTGCTTTAGTGTCATAGCCTTCACAAAGTTGAAAGAAATGAGACAGCAATATGCTTAGGAGATGCAGAGAGGAAAGAAATTTAAAATTAACAGGGAACATAAATAATTCCCAGGTCAGGTAGACCACCCGTCAGCTGAGAAAGTACACTCAGTGACACATCAGTGCCACTGTATCCAGCATCCCTGAAAGCCAAGGCATATTTATGGAATATGTGAGATAGTGACATCCTTGTAACATTCCTTCAAATGAAAACTTTGGCTTTAGTGAGTAAAGTAAAAAGATGATAGCACTATCGCATTTGGCCACGTTGTCCACAGAATTAAATGGGGCAATGTAATAGCTTAAGTCTTATTCCACTTATTGTCAAACAGTATCCTTGATTTAATTAATAGTCAATCTTCAAAATACAAAAAAACTTCCTGGTGCTCAAAAAGCTTGAATATTATCAGAAGACTTTGACGGCATGTTGTATAGATGCCTGACCATATTAACAGTTGTTCCTGAAATAAATTCTTGATGTTATTAATTTGAAAATAATTATCTCATTATCTCAAATATCTCAAAAAGAGAGATGTTAAAGATTATGTGGTTTCTAAAGTTATCCAAACACAATGAGCAGATAATCTGCTCATGTTTGAAGCTGCAATATAATTTTAAGCCTCGAAATAAAATAGGAAGTAGTGAAACTCATAAGTAATAAAACAGTGGCTTCAGGGACATCTTTCATGAGTTGTGCTGATACACACACTCAAAGAGCTGCTATGCAGCAGAAGGTAGAGGGAGACATGGGCCACACAGGCTAAAGAAATTTCGCAAACCTTTTCCAAAAAAGAAGTCTTAATAAGACATCACAATCATTGCCTGATGGAACCAATTGCAACAGCAAGTGATGCAGTAATAAAATATGGGATGTTTCATTTTGAACAAAAGTTTTCAGAGACATTCAGTGCTCATTGCACAATTCCTATTGACTTAGTTACCATGTAGAAATAGTCTGCTGGCTCTAAATTAACCCCTCTTTACTTCATAAGTCTCCTACACAAAAGTTCTCAAAATGTGAGTTTGTTGTATGGAACAGACATAACTGTCTTTCTTCCCTGTATTTAAAAAAAAAATCACAGAAAAAAAATTTAAAAAATTAAAAAATCACAGAAACTTAGAAATTGATGGAACTTAATGGTCATCTGCTGAACTTTACTTACTCAAACTCGATCATCAAAAAAATCAATTGTTTCTATATAAAGAACTTAATCACTTGCAGAAATTTTACTCTTCCTAGTGGATCAAGAAGTACCGACATAAGTCAGTAATGCCTCTTATCTTAACAAATACATGACAAAAATAAAAAACTATATTTCTGCTTAGTTTATTTTAATCACAGGTGGAGGGAAATAACTGTTTAACTGTTACAAATCCCTGTAGAATATGGTCAGTTCCAGCATAAATCAAGTCGTGCCGTGGTTATTACCATCTTCCATGAGGGGAAAAACACATGTCCCCATCAGGTTGCAGGGCTTTCAAATTATTCTGTTAAGTATTTGTAGCTTTAATTTGTTAGTGGTTCACATTTTTGTGGTTCTTTCACCATCATTTAAGTACATCTGTAAAGAAAAACTAATGTTCTTTGACAGCCAAATTCTTTTTATGCACACTATAAACATTTAAACATCCAAACATTTAGCTTATACTAAATAAGAGGCATTTTCAATTTCAGATACTGAGCTGTGTGTCGGGGTGTGTGTGTG
The DNA here is from genome assembly GCF_053883595.1 of Heterocephalus glaber. Lineage (NCBI taxonomy): Eukaryota > Metazoa > Chordata > Mammalia > Rodentia > Bathyergidae > Heterocephalus > Heterocephalus glaber. The sequence continues at coordinate 15,609,263 of NW_028258156.1, read as the reverse complement.
TGTGTGTGTGTGTGTGTGTGTGTGTGTGTGTGTTTTAGGTGAAGCAAGGGAGACACTGAGCAGCCAACCCTCAGATGCAACTGGAGTTTTGATATGAATGGAGGAAGCTTAATTGCTCTAAATAGACTTCTTATTTCATAGTTATTATAACACCTTTTTGAAACAGATAATTTCTAAGAATTTATTACTTTATGTAACTTTGTGTTGTGAACATCAAATTGGGGCATATCACCTGATTATGTTGAATGCTTTATTTAATAAACAAAAAAATTAAGATGTAAGGGCCCCATAGCCTAGGTTCTAGAGGGCCAGTAAGTGTGAAACTAATTATTTTGAGTTCAAAAGTATTTCAGCCTGATTGAATTTTTTAACATTACTGAGGTTTGTAGATTCAACAGCCTATAGCACAATCAGTCATAAACATGTTAGCTAAAAATCTTCCATTGCTTTCTTGACTGATACAAACTAAAGTCAATTTTAAGCAGAGAAAGTATCTTTAATAAAACACAAAAATTTCATATAACAGTCACCTTTACATAGAGGTACAAAATGCTATTGAGAGGTTAGGTTCCAGTGACAGTAGCAGCCTTGAATCTAAATCTCGTTCTGAGGAGAATAAACATTTAACTGAGACATTCATCCTGGAAACTCTCCATTTCTGTGTGTATTGCAGGGTGGGACGAGGGGACATCTGAACTGTTTGTTGGTTGAAAGTATATTCCACATATATATGTTGTTTCTATGCATAGTCTTTCATCTTGGTAATTTCTTATGTACCATAGCAGGATTTTAAACTCCAACCCTGTCTTCCAGTGGAGTACATGCAGTCCAGCTGACTTGGAACAGATGTCGCTAACACTCAAAGGGAAAGAATGTCTGTCTCTACCAGGCCTGTGTCTTGTAAAGACACAAGGTCTGCAAAGTTTCCACTGTGGGCCTTACATAGCTTCATCTTCCGAATAGCTGTTCCTCCCCTAACCTCTCTTGCAACAGTGATTTTGATCCTCAAATGTTTCTCTCCTACCCTCTTGATAAAATCCAGACTGTCCAAATAATGACTGTTGATCGAAAGAAAAATTTCTCCATCTCTGAAACTAATTGGACTTGGGCAGACCTCTCCCTTCTCCCATACAGACCATAAAACTCCTGCCTCCTCCAAGTCACATGCTCCTGCAGAGACTTCTCTGAATACAGATTTTTGTGCTAATGATGCCACGGTGGATTTTCTTCAACATCAATTTTCTAAGATGGCATTCAATCGGAAACACCATGTGATAAAATAATACTATTAAATATAGACCTTTTGCAGCCCACTTTCTAATTCAGAAAGTTTCTGTATAGTTTTAAAATTTTTAAAAGTTACAGTTTGGCATATTAATCAAATACATCAGTTTGATTACATTATAACACATCTAATTTTCCTAACAGAAATCCACCCAACCAACCTCTTCAGGCTCAATCAGTTTAAATTCCATGCCTCGACCAGTCCAGGCGATAAAATGAGAATTTGAAGGGTCATCCAGAAGAGCTACCAAAAACTGCCAAAGCTGAAGTGAGCCTCGCCTCTGATATGTGGGTCCTTCCCGGTACATTCCTGGCTCTTGTTTGATGTCCCCTAAATTAAAAAAAAAAGTTTAGGAGTCTATTATTAGCAGCAATATTATGTCATTTATGTAAAAATTCACATTAACTTAGTAATTCAAGTGGTTAAAGAGAACTACTTTTGGGGCTTCTATGAAATATAATGTTAACATTAAATAGGAATTTTAAATAATTATGTGATTGTAAACTAGTAGTCTGTATAAATATATATATATTTTTTCAAATCAATGTAAGTGCACACTGGTGTATAATAAATCCACAAATGTCACTGACATAAAATTTTGTATATACTGTAATTCTTTTTTCATCATATAATTAAAAAATATACTGTTTAATCATATGTCTTTGCTTTTATTGTTAATGCCATTACTCACTACTTTAAGCAACATTGAAGAGGAAGAAATCAATTTTAAGCTCTGGGCATTTTATTTGTACAAATTAAATTCTTCAAACTATAGTTTGTAAATACTTTATTGACCTGCACAAGAAAAACTATTGAAATTTTCTTGCACATATTTCAAAGCAAATTTAATAGTATCATAAACTCTGAGTTAAGTAATCTACACTGTAGTTTAATTTTGAAAATCTCCTAGGTAATTCAGGCCATACTGGACTTTCATCATAAACACTTTCCTTCCTATACCTTCACCTGGGAGATACCACTTTTTCACCTGTCAACAAATCAGAATTTTCACTTGTTTTTCTTTATATTTTACATGTATTTTACTCACTTGAATTTACCTTGCTAAACTTTTTCTAAAGGTCTAATTTAAAAATACACCAAAGCTTTCTGTACATCTGTATTCTTAAGCAGGGAAGATTTTATTCTGTTATATTTATTTGACATTCATATATAGCATAAAAATATGATAAAAAGCAATAAAGATGTTAGCATGATAATGTTTCTGCTGCATATCTGATCAGTTATCTCGGCTTCACAAAACAAAGCAAAACAAAAAAATAGTGTCATGACCACTGATTGTTTACTTCTATCTCAAGCCAACCATCTAAAAAATATATGGAATTGGTCACACTGGGGATTGGGTGTCTAGGGCCATACAAGTATATTACATCATTTTTAATGTATCAATTTCTTTTCTCCACTAAATAAATAATTCGGTCAGAATATGTTCCAGGGGATCCATTCACACTAAGTATGAATTATAAAATAAACCAAATCATAAGCTTTCTAAAATGTTCTTTTGGTCAATGGACAGAAATGTATTTCTTAAAATAACTATAAAACAACATTTTAAAAAGCTAAACTGAAATACAAAATTACTTAGTCAATAGCTGGTCAAAATCATTATATTATTTTGCTCTTAACTAGAAAATATAGTCATGCATCTTCACATTGATTTCAAAGAAGGCTTCATTTATCTCAGGTTTCTTTCTGAGATTTGCAAAATTTTATGCGGGTAACAGCAAATATGCCGACAGAGTAAAACATTCTTAAATTTTATAGTTTCTATAGTGTTTCTACCTATACAACTGACCATATGGGCCATATACAACAACAACAACAACAAAACCCTCCTTTTTCTTTCCTCTTTTTCTCCAATATTTACAAAATGAAAGAAAAACACTATCTTTCAAAAAATGTTTCCTTAGTATAAAATTGAAGATTACTTAAAAATCAAAGGGAATAATCACGACAGCCAGTTCCCTGAACATTAGTGTGACTTTGGCCTACAGATTGTAACATAATCTTACCCGTTGTAAGACATTTTTCCTCCTTACATGCCGTTGCTAATTACAACATCACTTGCAATGTGAAGCTCAGTATAAATGAAAAGAAATGATGAAGGTCATTTCAACAAGTAGAAGCTTTAAAGCTTTGTCTCCAAAGAATAATTTGTATTTTGAGAATTGTGATGTTATGCTAATGGTGCTCACACCTCAGAAACAAAGCTTAGAGTATCTACTGCAGAATAAAGCCAAAACAATGACCCCCACTGGGGTTTCAACTCTGGGACCTTAAACACATTTAGCAATTTTAAGGGAGGGTAAAGTAGCAGATTTCCAAAGACTTACTAATCTTTCTGAAAATACAAGAGTATAAGAATAGCAAGAAGCTTGGGAACACAGAGTAGTCTTCAAGTAACTAATTAGAGATTGAAAAGCAATCTGAATGTGTACTTTTCTGTTTAAATAATGACAATTAAAAACTCTCAGAGCTTCCAAGTCATTATAGCCTGATCCCCAAAGTTTTTGCAATCAGCTAATCAGAGGGCCCCTGCTCGCTTCCTGTTTAACAATCAAAGCAGGAAATATGGAGACCACTCTGAAGAACCACTAAATGAATTAACCGTTCACTTTTTACCCAGGCTTCCTTGTAAATGCCGACTTCTGCCACCCTTGTCAAGAAAAGAAGATTCTATCTAACTTGATGCTCTTTTTAAAATATCTAAGACCTTTGCTTTGAAACTGTGAGTGATATTTAAAAAGGCAATGCTTTCCTAACTCCCTTTTAAGCAATTACAAAGTAATGCTATATTAGTAATGTACATCTTCCTTGGGAAAAAAAAAGAGGGACTAACAATCACTAACTAAATGGGCAGTTATGTGGCTCCTGTGTTCCATAATGCATCTTTTCATGAACAATGAAAGAAAGGAGACTGCATTAGTCATCAGTGCATCCACAGTAGCATGCTTTCTGCTCTGCTTTGTTAATTACAGGATCAGCTTTCAATAAATCTCGAATAACAAGCTGCATGTGCTCAGCAGGGCAATGGAAAGACCCCTCTTACTCCGCACAAAGCTCAGCAAAAATGATTGTCTCTGGCTATAGCTCCAAAAGTAGACTCTCTCACAGAAAAGAGGAAAAGGGTTCTTAATGAAGGAAGAAATGGGAGAATTTATAATAAATCAAGTTTAGCTAGAATGGAGTACATGATAAATGATGTGCATAGAAATCTTTAAGCAGTTTATGAAATAAGGAAGAGTGATAATTCCATTCTCTTTTACAAAAATCAAAACTGGGAACAGTGAATATACTTACCATCGAATTTCTCTGGGACAACACAAGTGTCATCATAAAACTGCCTGGGGCCTTTTTCAAACATACAGCCTATGGGGGAAATGGGATATATTTATTAATGATACAAACAAAGCTCACAAGCACTGTAAAATATAGCCATGAACACAAAAACTGTGCAGAAAAGTGAGTCTACTGCTCTTTGGTCCTTTGACCCTGGGCATAGTATTTAACTTCTTTGTTTCAGTTTCCTCATCAACCAAATAGGAATGACCACTACCTAACATCTCACAGGGTTCTGGGATTAAATGATTCAATGTATGAAAATTGAGAGTGATGCTTAGCACACAGTGGTGTGTAAACATTAGTTGTTTATATTATTATTAAGCCAAGAGCAGATCTCACATAAATATTGGCAAACCTAAGATTTATAATTTTTCTTCTCCCTTTCCAGTTCTTTCTTGGTTTTGTTATTCAATGGGAAGAGTGGAAAATCGGTGATTTACTCGCATTTATCTTGCATTATTACCCTGATGCTCTGAGGCAGATCCCTTATTTCCTTATAAAAATATCTAGGTAAATGTTTTACTTCTTAAGTATGGCTTACATCTGTAAAAGCAAAACTGAATATTCTCGAAGATACATTTCAGTAGAGTGCAGGAAGGTGGATTGATCTATAAAGCACATGTTCTACTTTAAAGGAATGTGGTTGTTGAAAAAAAAGAACACAGAAATCCATTTTTCAGCTATTTCTATGTGCACGACTCATGTTAACCAAATACAAGCTATCAGCACCAAAAATAAAACCTTCCTTTTACTTTAAAAAGATACAAGTTTTTAAAGTAATGGTTATGGGAACATAAATGAATTTCCCCAAAGCATATTATGACTAACTAAGTGGCCCCATATTTGGAATGTCTGACTATTTTACAAAGAATTTTAAAAATAGAAGACTTAACTTCTGATCTGCTGGGATGAGTCAGGAAGCCTTCTTGCCTCATATAAATGGAGTGGCAGCTAGGCACTTCTGAAAGAGGAAACAAGATTAGTTAGAGTTGGTCAGGAGCTGAAAGGGTGTTGTTTTCAATGGACAGATAGCTGGAATAGTTACAATACTGGCACAAGTCCCCAGGAGGAAAATCAGTCAACATGTGGTGAATATTTCTGGCAGGCCTTACACAATGGGAAAAATAATACTGATATCTTTTAAAGGGTCATTAGGAGAATCCTATGAGGTAAGTATTAGGCAATGTACACATTCAATGGCATACTATGTACCTAAAAAAGTCATCAAAGGCTCATTCATAGTTTATTTCATGAATACCTGACAGAAAGTATTATGAAAAAATCCAAACAGCTTAATCTCTTTAATGCAATTGCTATGTTTCACCCAGAAAAACACATGATTAGCTTTTCATTTTGTGAAGAACACAGGTCATATTCAGAACCAATGAGGAATCTAAAACAAGTATAACAATTCAGAACAAATATTTATTAGCTTGTTTATGGGTTGGATCTAAAATGTTCCCCCCAAAGGCCACACACTAGATGCTTTGTTGCTAATGGACTCTTGGAGGGTGATTGGTCACAAGGGCTCTAAGTTCATCAGAGGATTAATCCATGGACACGATGTAATCATTGGAAAGTGATGGTAACTGAGGAGTTCAGACCTAGTTGAAAAAAACAGGTCATGGCATATGACCTTAAAGACTGTATCTTGTCCAGCCCTCTTCTTCTCTGATGTCTGCTCTCTACTCTCTCCCTACCATGAAGTTACCAACTCTCTTCTTTGAGGCTCTGCCACCATGATGTTTCTGCCTTACCACATGCCTAAAGGTCATGGAACAAGATAACCATGGACTGAACCCTCTGAAAACATGAGTCAAATATAAACCTCTTCTGCTTTATGTTGGGGGCGTCAGATATTCTACCAAGCCATGGAGAGCTAACACACTCTAAAGAGTGAGGCCTTGCCTACATGAAGGAGGTATCTCATCACTAACAAAATAACCTCGGTTAATATTTATGTCTGAGGCATAGTGATGCTCCATACTGAATGTGTTTATTGTTTAAATAAGGGAAAAAGAAAATAAATATGGAACAACAAACAAAAGATTAAAATTCAAGTCCTTCACTTACTGATAATTAAGATACATAACTTATGACAAAGCATTTTGTGTCTACGTTTCTATAAAACAAAGATTTGGGTCTCAAGTTCCTTGATTCTGAATGTGGAGATTTTCTCACATAACCTTGGGTAGATTCATGGTGAAACCACAATGAGATTTAACTTTCATGACCCTCCACTGTTGTAAGAGTTCCTCCCAAGGCTCTTTACTTAATTTTATACTGGCAGCTTTATTTTGTTTTCTTAAAGAGCGTTCCCCAAATTTAAATTTCCAGGTCCCACAAATCTGGGCCAAACTTTGCATTTAACAAGCATAGGTTACACAGGAATATATAAATATATGTGACTGAGATAATTACATCATCTATATGTATGAAAACTAAAGTTTTCTTAAGAACATGTACAAAAACTCTTAAAACACGTATGACAAATGTAGTATTTAATACAGAAAGCATGCCTTCTTCCTACCACTTCTAGTGAACATAAGATTCCAGAGAGATAATAAAAAAACATTTAAGTGAATTAGAATCTACTCTTCATATACACACGTTGTTGTTAGGAGAGATTATTAGCTCTATTTATTTGGTCTAGAGGTAGTTCTTCCTCGGTTTGTTATGTTCCATTTTTTTTAGTCAATGTAGTGATTTTTAATTTTTCCTGGTGAAGGACAGTACTATATTTTGGTGTAGTGATAAATATTAATCAAAATATGGGGATTTTTTTTCCACAGGAAAATTTATCTAATGTCATTTTAGTCCAAAATAATGGAAATCTATAATACTAACAATATTTAAAGGTATGAAGGAATTAATAGCCTACAAGTATAAGATGCTGTAAAACTGATTATCAGATATTTCATTATAACATGCCTTCTTTATATAAAATATGATGTAGTATGGAATTATGATTCTAAACAGGCTAAGTGAACTCTGTTTCCTGATACCAGCATTTATAAGAATCGAAACACAGCTGATCTTTTGGGTGGCCAATAGTTAGTGATCCATTTTATCCCAAGTTTTTAACCAATGACACTTTGAATTAATTTTTAATGTTATTCTGATTTATTGCCAGGCCAAAGGCTGCTCAAAGCAGCTGGGTCTTGAAGGGACAATGTTAATGACAGCCATCAGTTCAGCAGCTGCTCAGAGGCAAGCATTTTGTTCTACTAATGTTGACACCCGGCCACAAAATACTTTTACTGAGGGCTGCACACCTGGAGCATGGCTGTAAAGACAGCTGGCTGGCTCTGGAGGTGGCAAGAGGAAAACACACAGGCTAAACTCTATTATCTGTAAGTGTGACCAAATGTAGTCTCTCCTTCCCAGAGGTGCAGGAAAAGAAAAGGAAAAGCTGAAATGCAAATATTCCTGAAAACCCACTACTCAGAGCTCAAGGAATAGCTTATAAAAAGTTTTAAAAAACAATACAAGATAAGCGTCATCCTGGAAAACCAGATACTTGAATCAAAGGTAAGATCTGATGCATAATTTCACAAATACTCATCTATTAAAATAGCTGATTTGTTGTTTATTGCTGTACTTGGTAGCATTCTCATAAAATTTTAGCTACTTATCTATGATGTTTAAATATACTGATTTAATATTCATCATAAATTAATGACACATAATAACGCTAATGCCAGATACTTCATTATATGTTCAAAACCCTAACATGTGATCTAACCTTTTTTTTTTTAAAACAATGAATGAAAAGTTAGGGGGACAATGAGAATATAATTGTGTTTTTTCCAGTTTCTACAACCATTTACTATACCTTAGCATAAACAAAATTAATATCCATCACTTAAAATTGAGACACTTGGGTAGCATTGTTTAAATTCTGTCTATCTTTAAAATCGGTATCCTTTATCTGGTCCACAGGCCTGAAAAAAATATGGCTAAGAGGCTTGTTCCCATAAAGTAACTAAAGTCATGTTATCCTAGAGTGATACAAGCTAATTTATGACTATCAGAGTGGGTCAGAGTCTAATCAAATTGTAGAAGCATTTCCAAAGTGATTATTCAATCAAATGACTAACATGGTTAATTAGGGGCCATAAACATTGCTCTGAAGTTCATCAAAGTAATGACTTGCTCAGAAAAATTATTGCTAATTAAATTGCCTGCTGCTTTCGTTTCTACCTTATCTGATAAAAAAATCCCACTGACGAAGTTTGGCAATACATTTTAACTTTTGCTAAATGCTTAACTAAGATCCATACTAGCTAAGTGGCCACTTGAAAGACAAATGTTTTGTTGCAGGGAATGGAGGCATTGTGTATGTATCCATTTCTGATGTTGCATGGAATGAAATTTACAAAATTTACCAGAGATAAGCCATCCCTTAAGCCATGCAAAAATAGTAAGATGGGGACATATTTACACTGTTCTATTCTGCATCCTGGGATTATAATTTTAGCATCACTAGTACATCACAGTGATTACAAACAAGCATACTGTCATCTAATTCATCCAGATTTCAAATCTCAGTCTGATGTTTCATAGTAGTATGACATTTTGTTAATAATTTAACATCTCTAACTCTCAACTTCTAATCTGTAAAATGGAAATAATATTTATATCTTTAAAAGGGGTGTTAGAACCATATGAGGTCTTATGTAATATTTCCCACAGTACCTACACACAGTAAGAATTTAATATTATCAGTAATAATTATGAATAACAGAATCTAAGTGACCCTCCTACATATTTAAACAGAGTGGACCACAGTATTTAAAACCAGAAATACTTATATATCTAAAGTACTTTTGGATCCTGATTTGCTATTCTTTAATCATGAGATGTCTAAGTTTTTATTAGTGTGCTTATTCTGAAATATTCTTCACAAATCTATTAATTTATGATATTTAAAACACACCGATTCAACTTTCATTATAAATACATGATTTACAAGATTTAATCTAGAATCTCACTTATATTTTTTAATTTGGGGGGATATAGCTTTTAAAATTACTCTTTCACAATAGTATCCGTTAATGTTTTTTCCTAAATAACATTTGCTTTAAGGATTTTAAATCGTTTCATAAATTGAATTATGTAAAATAAATTTAAAAAACAAAGGATTTTTATTTATTTAGAGACTTGTGGATCAAAAAGCTCCATAACATGATATTACTACTGGCCAAATCAGCTTGCAGAAATTAAACTGCCTATAATTTGTTACAGATGAGTTCATGGTGATGAAAGCCGATCTAATATGCTGCAAAAATTCAAAGCAGCAAAGTCCTGCTGTCATTTTAGTGCAATGGTCAATGTAGGTGAAGTTAAGGATAATTAAAATAGACTAACACTCCAAGCTATCCAATTCGGTTAGTCCTCACCTTTTAGTAACACTATCAAAGTCCTCATGAAATCAAGACATTCAGTCTTGAAACTTCTTTTTAAAAGTTGCTTTCTTTGTCTCTTGACTTGCATTTTAAAGCTATGCTGGGAAACATAACACTGATTTGGGAAGCTCTAGCAAGGATTTAACCACAAAGCAGAGTTTTGAATTTGCACATGTAATTCTGCTAGGCGCTCCTCTGATTTGCATATTTATTGCCCGGTTGTACAGAATGAAAATTCCCCTTTGGGGCATCATTTGCCTAAAGTTTCTAAAAGCTACATCAGGCCAGAGCACAGAGGAAAGACTGGCCACAACTGCGTGAGACATTTCTCATTGTTGAAACTGTTTTGTTATCAAATAGTGTGCAAAGCTGTAATTATTTTGTATTATAAATTCTGAACAAGGGAAAAACAACCAAGTCTTTTTCATTGGATACTTCTAGTTAAATAATCATTCTATAATTTAGATTGCAAATGTCTCATAGTACATGAGAAATCCAAGTAGTCAATTTTGATGTTTTACTTTAGTGTGATTTAGCTTTCATATGAATGCAAAGATGGACTGGCCACCAACTTGACCATTTCCATATGGAGGTAATGTGACAACAGGAACTTCACATAAACTTGTTCACTGTGTATTGATGATGGGAGAAAACTGGACATATTCAATATGCAAGCCAGAATATGTCATGTGGAACACATCTGGAATTGTTATGCACCTGGTGGAAAGTATGTGTGCATGTTTGTGTGTATGTGTATTTCAATGCAGACCTAGTAGTTGCGATGTTTTATTTTTTAAAAATGTATCTATGATGTAAGAAATGTTGTCTTATCACAAGAACTAATGACACCGATCTCATTCATGAAAGATGAACATTGCATATCTTGCAAAAGTGTTCTCTCTTCTGCTTCACACTTTTTTGCTGTGCTTGATCTCATTTTCTGGAAATCCAATGGGTTCTGTTTTAAATCCAGAGGTTTTCTAAAGTACATAAATAACACAAGCATTCTAAAGATTTGTTTAAATGCAAGTGCAGAAACAAGTCATGTAACACTTTTACTCTGCTTTTACATTTGACATGAATTAGGTTTGGCACAGTCATCCAAGAAAACTATATTTGGGCTGGGGATTTAGCAGTGGTTCTACCGCCAGCCTCACAAGCTCAAGGAGTTTGGAGTTCGATCCCTGGTACCAAAAAAAAAAAAAAAAAAAAAGAAAGAAAACTGTATTTAGTTTTCCTACAAGGGATGCTAATGGGAAGGAACTATTAACATTCCATAACACCATTTTATTATAGAAAAATATACAAATAATTAACTCCATAGTAAGCCACAGTATTAGTAGGTCTAAATTCACATGAGAAAGGAAACAAGTACAAATGTGAAAGAGTCATGTTTTATGAGACCTATTTGTTGTCCACTACAAAAACTTTATGAAGAGAAGATCTTACTTAGTGAACTTTCAGATGAAGAAAGCAGGAAAGTTGGAGATGACTTAAGTTTTAAAAAGGAAGTGATGAATTTATTATTACCTCACTCACACTTAGAGTGGATCTTTCACCTTAGGGTTTTCAGTAAACTGTGAATACAAATAATGTTAAATCTGCAGAGATAGTTCTTCCATCACAGCCAGTATATACTAAATTTAATTGTTGATAGAATTTGTAGACAGGGAAATAATTATATTAGTTCTCATGTGCCTATCATATTGTTTTCAAAATCAAAGGAAGAAAGGAAAGAAGGAAAGGAGGGAGGGAGGGAGGGAGGGAGGGAGGAAGTTATGCAGCTAACTGAATTCAGATATTTTTGAAACATAACTGGTTCATATTGTCAAATAATAGTATAGAATTTTCCCTACAACATCACAAATTTCTCTTGTGAGCATCCTGGTTTTTTTTTTTTTACATTATCCCACACAAATAATGAGTAGATTCAAACAAGATAAGTTTGTGTGATCTACTGAGCTCAGAATTTTACAGGTTTTACAAGTCTGTGATGGTTTTATTAAGCTAGAGTTAAAAATAAAGTTGAAGTGACAGGAAGCCTAAGCATTATTTTGACTTTGAGTACTTATTAGACATATTGTACTCTGACAACTAACAGAGGTTTAAAAGTAAACATGAGAAAGAGTGCCATCACCTGCCACAATGGACACACACAAAAAATTCTGAAGAGGTGGAGAATTTAATGCTGAGCTTCAATTCTGAATGGTCTCCCGCTGGAATCTACCTGATCTGAAACAAATGTGTCAGGACAGCTTTGACCTCTTGGTTTCTTCTTGCCTTGGATCACTACGGTATTTTAAAAATCTGTTATATTTTATTTCAGCATGACTGATACCAGTAAGTTCAATAGGGAGGACTGGAGGTGTACTTCAGTGAAACCACAATGCCAAAACAAAACAGGACAAAACACCTATTTCTTTAAGTCTAAAATAGCAAAACAATAGGTTTTTGCTTTAATGGCATATATCATGGTTATTTTGGCATAAGGAAATCTCTCTTATTTCATCATATCCTGTATCCCCAAGTAGTCTATTTTTATTATTAGAAATAATAATGGATCTTATTTAAATGACGAGTAGTCTTTGAAGAAATTTGCAGAAGTCTATAAAAACATGCCAATAAAAATTCTTTATCACTGTATGTTTAATATGTGTCACATACTACTTAAGAACTTTACAAACATAAGCATATTTAATCCTTATAAAACCACTAAGAAATGGTGAATTCTAATTCACCTCACTCTTTTTTGCTGTACAAGTGATTGAACCCAGAACCTGCAAACTGAGCTAGATGCCCAATCATTTTTTATTTTGAGACAGGGTCTCACTAAATCATTAAGTTGCCAGGTTGGGCTGAAACTTGTAATGCTCCTGCCTCAACCTCCCAGAATGCTGAGATTACAGATGTGTGCCATTATGCCCACCTAAAAGCCCAATTTTATGATTAAGGAAACCAAAGACAAAAGAGATTATAAAGCAGCCTGCATAGGATACAAATATAAATAGATGGCAGGCCCAGAATTTAATATATTATTTCCAATGTTATATAAAGTGATGGTTTTATTTCTAATGTTAAGAGTAAATTAAAGAAAAAAACATCATATAGATGAAGCCAGATACTGTAGGAACATACCCACTAAAAAGAAAAATCTGCAGAAGGGAGAGTTTGAAAACAGTTTTCTAAGTTAAAGACAACAGTTAAATTACAAGGACAAATGCTTATAATTTTTTTCAGTTTTGTTTTGCAATTTGATTCTTTTCGTATTTATATTTGAATTATCTCTCCTTGTAAAATTTTCTAGCTGTATTAGAAAAAATTACATAGAAACAACACACATGCACACACACACACACAAACACACACAATGAAAACCATAAGCATGTATTAAACCTGACAAAAAGTCCTTGAAAATTATTTCAAGTGGTTCATAACCTAGATGAAAATACTTTATATAAAATATCTCTTTTGTCCTCTTATCTACTAAACAAGTCACTGAAGTATGGAAAAATCTTAAAGTATAAAAAAGTTTGTAACAGTACTCTAAAAACATACTCATATATGCACAGAAGTTGTAAAATAGTTATACTTTCTTCTATTTTTTTCACATTCATGAAATACATACAAACACACACAGATACCCAAACATTCATCTTTAAAATGTCTTGTTTGATTTGAAATCTCAGTTCTGCTTAAAAAGACAGTTGTATGTTCATTTAACTCACTGACAGCAAGCAATTCTGGACTCTAAATGTCCTGGTTGTTGTGTTTAAAAAGAAACTATAAATTATACTCTATAAAAGTATACTCCACCTCCTTCAAAGTCCCTTTTTCCAAGCTAGTACAACTAACAAGCAGATTATCCCTCCCTTCCCCCTTTCCTGCCTGTAAAATCCAAGTTAGACAAACAGTGGGGCTGAAATGACATATTTGAATGGAATTCAGACCCACCAGTTCCTGTTTATGTTTCTGATTTGAGAATGTTGTCTTCTCATTCACTATACATTATGAACACTGGAAAGCCATAATAGTGTCGGGTTACATGTGAGCAGGACCAATGAGCATTAATCATTACTTCCAGTCAACTGGCAAAAGCAGTAGCTGATGGAACACTACACCCTTCAGCTCTGTATAAATGGACATTCCAGAGAGCCAGACTGTGTGTGTGTGTGTGTGTGTGTGTGTGTGTGTGTGTGTGTTTCCTTTCAGTCTCCATTTTATGAATGAAACACCAGGCTCTATAGAGTCCATTCATATAAGAGAAATGCTTACAGGACTCTACCCCTGGGGACCAATCAGTCATGGGTAAAACTGATATGATTTGTTTAAGACAGCCTTCAGCCTTCCATTACTGACTTAAAATGCAGTCCCTGTCCATTTGACCTGTGTTAATGCATAAAGAGTAAATCCAGACTGTAGTCTCAATTCTCAAATCAAATCACTAGCCAATGCCACTTACTGTAACTGTAGATTTAGAGGATATTGAAGTATTTCTTAGAAAAACTGATATAGTAGACCAGAGTAGTGGTTTGGGAGATTTGCTATTTTCACTCAGAAATGAATGAGGAAAACCCATATAGGACAGACTAAGCAATAAAATGCAAAGTCAAATTGTGAGGCCAATCTATGATCTCTTTTATAGTAATAAAATCAATTAGGAAGATATGGTTGTCACTTTTCACAACTGAAGCTCCTAAAAAAATCAGATTAAGTGATTAAGTACTAGTCCACAAATCATAGCTGAGTAAAGAAAAATATATTTGGGTGTTAGGGAAACAGATAAAATGTAAATATTTTCCAAAGATCAGTAATAGCTCCTTCTTTGAAATTCCCAAGTGATTCTCCACTTGAATTTCTTTAAGCAATAGTTTTAGACTTAGGATGGAAAAAAAAAGAGCTGACATGTTATAGAAGGAAATGTGGCTTTAAGCAAATGACGTTTTGTAATGGAAAAGGGCCAAGACTTGGCCTTTGGGAGTGTTACATACCAGGTAAAAAAAGCCAACATTCATGGAGCTATAATCATCACTGTACTGGAAGCTACTAAAGATGGTAATGCTTTAAAATATCTGAGTTTTTAGGTAGAAAAGACCACCTAATGAGCAATTATGGGAATGATTTGTGAAAAGTCAGTCCTAAACTGTACAGTATTTACTAAATAATGTGTTTTATCAGCCATCTGTAACTTGGATCTTAACTCTCTAAGAAAGAAAACATTTCTGTCTTCCATTGACCTGAGGTCATGTGAGAAAACAGTTGGAGTCAACAGTCCCTGTGTACATCCTTAAAACTGATCAAAGGAGCAGGACCATGCCTGGAGAAGGCAAGAGGAAACATAGAGACAGCCCAGTGTTTGGGTTTAAGCCTGTAAAAGATGATCTACTATGACATTATGACAATTTAATTTTTAACTTCTAATTTCTAATATCTGGCAAATATAATGGTAGAAAGTAAAATTATGGCCCTATCTTGGATCTCAAAATTTGAAATACTTGATACAAACAGCTATATATAGAACAGAACAAAAGTACTGAACAGTGAACATACACTGAGTTAGACCTAATTAATTAGCATTCTCTCTTTAAGGCTTTAAGAAATATCCAATGCTCTTTTAGGGATTACTTTTTAAGATGGTTCAAGCAAACACAAGTAAAAATTATGACATGAATCTGACCATTTTTCAAATGCAATTCTTCACAGTTTAAAAAATGTTAATACATTGTGTAGGTTTCATTATCAATTATGTGTAAAGTCAGATGACCACAATATATGGAACACAATCTTAGAATTATGAAGAGCTGAATAAGAAATCTGTTATTGACCGAGGAAGATGGTGCCGTATCAATACTTAAGTAGTCTCCAATTTACAATGGTTCAACCTTATGATAGTGTGAGAGGAACATGTGTTCACTAGCAACTGTACTTTAAGTTTTGAGTTTTGATCCTTCTCCAGGTTAGGGATGTGTGGTATGAAACTCTCTCATGGTACTGGGTATTGGTAGTGAGCAACAGCTCAGTCAGCCATACAATCACAAGATGAAACAACCTACACTCCACAATCCACTACTGCTAAGCAAGGATATTGAGTGAATGAGGTACATTGAGGGCACTTTTGATTTACAACATTTTCAACCTAGAAAGAGCTTATCAGGGTGCAAATCCATTATGAGTCAAGGACCATGTTAGGTGTTAGAAGTTCTGGAGAGGTGGTTTTAGATACTATGCCTTTGCTTTTTCCTATTAGAGGTAGCCATGTCTTAGAATAGGTAGTGGCTTCTCAGAAGAGAAGACATGTATATGAAAGAAGTGGGGACCTCTTGCATTCTTCTTAGGGAATATGATCAGAGAAACACTATCCTGCTTTCTTCCCCACTCCAGCAACCTAAATAAAATTCCAAATATGATTTATTATTTTAAACTACATGAGTAAAAATAAAATATTTAAATCTTTTAAAAAACATTTTTTAATGACTATATAATTATAATGTCTTCAGTATGAAATCATTGAATAGTAACATGTGCATGTTCAAGAGGGAGAAATTATGGATGGTAGACCTTCAGTTTTGGAAATAACAAAGCCTGGATGTTTACAGTGACCTGGGATTTTCAAAGTAAACATCCATTACCTTTACTTTCTACTCCCTGTTTTCCACCTGACTTTAACAGCATTTTCCAACAGCTTACATCATAGTCACTGCTTTCCTTGTGATTCCTGGATAATATTTTTGGTTATTTGTGTGAATTCTAATCAATCAAAAATGATATAAGGAAATTTATCAAAAGTATGCATGAGGTCAATTTCCCTATAATATTTATCCCTCCCCCAGTAAGTAAATAATAAGAAATTGTGTTTTCAAAATAATATATCCTGATGGCAGACATTCTGAGCTATAGCTATACTCATAAAGTTAACAAGTGCAATAGTATAATTTAGAGATAAGCTACCAGGTAATTTTAGCCTTCTGCATTTTATTACTTTTTTCTTCCATCTTTTGCAAGTTTGGACAGTGGACTGAGGTTCTGACAAATCATCTCCAAACACATTAAAGCATTACCTATTTATATTTCTATACCAATGCAGAAGCTAATCATATTGTTCCTGGTCTCATCCTACAAGATCCTTTAAAACCGTATCACAAACTCTGCAAGGCGAAGTTCCAGCAGTGCTCTAGAGAGACAGCAGTAGGTATTACCTCACCACTTTCCCTACTATTGGATTAGGATGAGCATCCAGCAACACAAGAAAACAAGGAATAACGTCTACAACATAAAACTCTTCCTCTTTTGCCATTTCGGAAATCCAAGAGTGTTGAAATCTCTTCACTGAAGTGTCAGTGTGGGCCCATGTGAGTATCAGATATATCTGTCAACTCTGAAAGATAAAAGTCAAACTATTCCAGTTTTAATATATTTAACATGAGGAAACTATTTTTTTTTAGTATTTATTTCATCATTTCTCTGACTACACCTAATTTTTCTACAAGCACAGAACAGATAGAAAATTCATTAAATTTGAAAATTCTTCTACTGGCTTTTGTCAAAGCCCTGAAGTGATAAAGAGGAGTATAGGGAACTTGGAAAGGGATTGCTGGGGTGATGGAAGGTTTAAAATGAATGACGGGAAATTATCTCGTTATCCTTCCAAAACCACTTTCTTTCCATCTGTTTTAGATACTGCACTACCTCAGAAGCTTACTCGTGGGAAGTGGATTCAGAAGACAAGAATTTGAAACCCACTGCTGTAGTTAAATTGTAAGTCACCGAGCCTTCACAGTGTTTGTCCAGCAAAAAGACTCAGACGAACTCTAACCTCATATAAAAATCGGCAGCTAGGCAGGCACTTAACTTGCCACTTTTCTTCCAATAATTATTCAGCCTTTTCTAGAAAAACTATTATAAAAGCCCACTTCCTTGATCATCTCAATTCTTCATAACATTTGCAATACATTTTAAAAAAGAAAGTAGATTGCATAATTCAAGGCTTTATGTTTTCCTAGCTCGTAGCAGTGACACTGACAATAACACTCGAAATGTGAAATAGTCCCCTTCACAAATTAAGAGAATCACAAGCTTTAAAGTCTGATTCCCCAGCCAGGTGTGGTGGTGCACACTTATAATCCTAGCTCTCTGGGAGACTGAGCCAGAAGAGTCACAAGGACCTGGCATTTAGCTCAGTGCAAAGGCCCTGAGTTCAACTCCCACCCCCACCCCGCCCTCTGAATTTTAAAAACATTATTCTCTGGATCATATAGAGAGCCTTTGAGAACAGAGAAAAAACAGTCCAGATTAGAATAAATGGTCAGTAAGATATGTAGTAAACTAAATTATTTATTTTTACTCTGGCCAGTGGCATATAGGGCTGGGAATGTAGCTCAGTGGTAGAGAGCTTACCTATCAAGTGCAAGGTCTTGGATTCAATCTCTAGTACAGAAAAAAAAAGAAAAAATTTAGCTGAACAATCACATAGGAAGACAGACCTTAAACTGTGTGCTAAGTGAAGAAGTAGAAAAATCTTAGTATTTGTGACTGTTTCAGAAGATACCTAACTAAAAGGTAAGTTAAGTTGGATAAGCTTCCGTTATTTCATCTGTAAAACGATGTGGAGAAGGAATTTGACGGAGGTGATTTCCAAGAGTCTTCATGAGTATAAAGATTTATAATTCTATCAAATGTCTATTTGCATCAGATTTCTAATTTAAGTCAGTGCTAACAAAATTTGCCACCAGATAAGTGTTATAGGCCTCCAACATGAAAGAAGGCCTCTTCAGGAATAGCAGAAGTGGCTCTAAGAAATATAATTTAGAAATGCAAATCACACTCAGGCTCTCCCCTGCTTTCTAATTCCACTTTCCCTTTTACAATACCTCAAGAAAAACAACATTTTCCTCCTTTTTCTTATTCCAGCAACCCTTCTCTTGCTCCTGTAAAGTTCTTCTCCAGTCTTCATTCCCAACACTTTGATTAAACTGCTCTAGCACATGGCTTGGGAAGCACCTTCTAAATTAATTAGAATACTAGAACAAGCATCAAGGGCTAAAAGCAAATATTGATGCATCACTCTTCCCAACAACACCCAAGTTAAGATGTTTAGTACACCACAAAGTGTAAAGGGACACAGCGCCCATGGTAGGGTTGGAGACACTGTGGACAGGTGACCTGTGTTCATTTTCCCTCCATTCTCTAAGGCAGTCCTGAGCACAGACAAGCTGAAAGTCATTTCAGTTTATAACACACGAGGCTCTATAGTGTCATCATTTGCTTAGTATTCTTTTCATTTATAGGAATGATGTGATTAACTTAGGCACCTTGAGTCTTCAAGTCTAAATGAACAGATTTTTAAAAAAATACTTATTCTGTCTGACTAGGAAACCAGTAAAACTGAAAGCACTTCATAGAGAAAACCAAGTCACCTATGACACCATCAACCTGTGCTTCTGTATTGACTTACTTTGTAGTCATCCCTTACATACATTTTTATTTTTAACTCTTATAACTCGGTAGTCTCATTTCATTAAATATTTTTTTTAAAAACTGACTTCTAAAGCTACAGAATACTTCTCTTGCTGGTAGCCATAATTTATTTTGCCATATTATCAATTCTTATAATATTTCACCTTATTTCTCTCAAACATTCACTGGGTATCTCTCCCTATTTCATACCATAAATTCCTGAGAGCAAATTACCTAATCAAAGCATCTGAAAATTTTGTGTTGGTATTTTCTTAGGTCAAATTTTTAGTTTTGTGTGCCCACAGCTGCCCTAAAAATAAGCTAAGCTATCAAAATATAAATTAAAATGAAACAGAATAAAACAATGCCAACCAATCAACACATACAACTCCAATAAAATATGTTGTTATAAACACTAAAATATCTGCTTTGTTGGGCTTTCTAAACTTTAAAAAACATATACATGAGCAAGGAAATGGGCAAATAGCTATGGATCTATGAAAAGGGGATAGTGCATAAAGGGCTTTGCATACAGTGCTTTGAATAAGTCACTCGATACAAATTTCACTCTTTTTATGTGGCCACTTGGCTATAGAGCCAAAAAGAAAAAAAAAATTATGCTGGATTTGGGAAAGCCAACCAACAAGTATAAAAGTGTATATACTGCTTTCTGGAGTTCTGATAGGCTGGAAGAGAAGGAAAGCAACAGGGGTAGATATATTATATTGGACTTGACAACATGATATAACAGCTCAATCAGATTACACTGTACTGGTTCACCATCTTGGTTTTTTAATTCACCAAACTGAATTTCTTGCCAGATGTGGTGGTTCACACCTGTAACCCCAAATTTGAGAAGGTGAGACAGGTGGAGAGCTCTGAGTTTGAGGCCAGCCTAGGCTACACAGTGAGTTTAAGGTCAGCCTGGACCACACAGTGAGATGCTGTCTCAAAGAAACAAAAACAAACAACCGAAAGAGAACCATTTTTTATGACCTCTCTGTCTTCTGATCCAAATTTTTTCTTGTCTCTGAAAAATATGATCTACTCTGCTAACATAATATTTTGAATTTTTTATCTTAAATATTCGGCAGTTGAAATTGCATTCCTGTAATTATAATTATAACTAATAGACCTTCCATTTCCCATGTCATAATTAACATCAGGCTTTATTAGAGCACAATCATGCTGCCTTTTCCCTTACAAGTCATCTTTTATTGTCACAACATTTATGGTATATTGAGTTAAGCAATAAAGAGTCCAACAGGACTTGTGACAGGGTAACATTTGGATCACAGATGCTGAGTTAAATGACTTAGAAAATGTTTTTAGCGGTGTTTTTAAATCACATATAACATATTTCCTAATATGCTGTTTGTTCAACACTGATGGGCAAAGAAATAAATCAGGGCTTCAATTATAAATACATTCACTCTCCTAGAAGATTATTTACTGTGCTCTCAGCAAGGATAAAAGAACTAATGAATACAAAATAAAATATCTAGAGATCATACTTGTTGATCGGAATATAGGACATTTAGAGGTGTCAACTTCAGAGCAGTAGTTTGGTGGCCGGTAAAATATGTTTTGAAACCAGATTAATTTTTCACAGGCCTAGATTAATAGTTGCTACATTTCTTTTAAATCAAATCCAAAGGCTCCATCTTTACCACTTACCTATTCAAGTAACAAAAATAAATCCTATTAGCAATTTTGAAATTTTAATTCAAAAGTAGTATAAAACATCAGCAACTTAAATTAAAATTAAAAGAAAAGAAAACCATTTCAACATTATTTTTTGGTGTCATCCCTATCCAAAATTTTTAGAACACACAAAGAAACTTTAAATGCTATGTTGTATAAGTCATTTTGAGTGATTATTTGGGTTAATTTATGCCATTTCCATGTACTGTATATCTTGAAACATTGATGAATGGATTTAAAAAACTGTAACAAAATAAAATATAGTTTAGGCTGTCAGTTAACAGGTTTTGAAATTTACAGATAGAAGGGTATCCTATTTATAAAAAAGACTACTGACTTGCAGGTTCTTAATATGGATATCAATGGACAGATAGAAAAGTAGTTCTAAAATGAAACTACTATGAAATAATTCTAGATAGTCTCCAAATTACAGACTCTGGGAAGAATCAAAATAAAGTCCCTTATACCATATGTTTAAAATGTTTTAATTATAAATCAGCTAAACAAAACGAAAAATAGATTCACTTCTCTCCATCTTTGAAAACACATCATGATGACACAACTCAGAAAGAGAGATCCAATTTAGCATTTAAGGAAATCTCTGGAGATTAACCCTGGGGTAGAATAGTATGGAGAGAGCTGAGGTCCAGCCTTTGTTCAAGTTGCCCCCCACTTCTCAACCTAGCATTGTACCCCACAATGGGGACCTGACACATAAGCTTAAGGACACATCCAAGTTCACCCTCACCTTGCACACAGAGCTGACTCTCAGCCACGCCTTTAAGGCTGGGGAACAAACAAAAGCCATGTGCTCCACCCTCAGAAAACAAGGCCTAAATGAACCTGGTCAGGCTGTGGAAGTGGACTCAGGACCAGCTGGCCTATGGGTTTGGAGAGCAATTTATTTTAAGCAATACAGAGGAATATCACTTTACATAAACATTGTTTTCAAATGGCCCTGAAGTAGTAAAAGTAGAAAAAATAGAGCATAGAATCAAGAAAATCCTAACAACTACATATGTAATACTTCCTAACACTTAGTCCTCTCAGATTATAAATTTACATATAAGTGCATAATTTTATAAATTGCACTTTTCATTCAACTGGTTTCATTTCCAGACATTGAATTATGGCAAAACGGTTTGATAGTTCAACCCTTTACATATAGAGAAAGTTTCAAATAAGGGCTAAAAAATCTGAAAGACCCACTTGAAAAAGAAATAGTCAAGAGCCTCCCCAGCTGAACAGTAACACTAAGCAAATTGACGAGGGAGGGGGAAAGAAGTTTGAGATAATAACATCAAAGCACGGGCCTACCTGAATCATATGCAAAATCTCTGGGTTCCTGTTTTATCATCAGAGGTGGGGGGAAGCTTTGGCTGGCCGCACCGCCAACCATGGTGCTGTGTTCATATACTGGGTCGTGGTACTCCTGCTTAAAGCCTTGCGGCGGGAAGGGGATGTTTGGCTCAGACATCTGGCGTTGGTACATAGGACGTCCTTCCCTTGGCATTGTGGGCAAAGGAGGAAAGGAATTGCAGGGTTCAGAGAGCTGGCGGCGAAATCTGGGGAACAAGAAAGTGTGTTTCAGATGAAATGGTGCAGGATAGTCTTTAAAACACTGCTATAATCTTTACTGCTTAGTCAATGAACATAATACCAACGGAGCCAAAGTATTACTATTTAATGAGCTCTAGAGTCCTCTGTCCTAGGTCAGTAGCACGGTGCTTCTTGGTCATATGATGGCTTGGGTTCCCCTTCTAACTGCTGCTTACAGCACCATTTCAGCACATTATACCATGTAAGCTGTACCCTGAGTGGTGATACAAGAACATGGAACTGTTTGAGTAAATATGGGCCCTAAATAGCCAAAATGCAAAATTTTAAGTCAATTTGATCATTTACATGCTTTCCACAAGAAACAGTTCTCTAATCATAATATATAGGAAAAAGCAGAATAAAGAGTCTACTCTCAAACCTCTATCCTCTAAATCTGTTAGCAAACAAATCAGCAAACAAACAAAACATATGTATTGGTTTTTTCTTCCAGGACTATTAGTTATAAAAGAAACAAAATGACAATGATTCTCTTTGCAAATTGGTTGGCCTTTTTATTCCTCAACAATGTCCTAATTAACACTGTGTTCAAGTGAGAAATAAAACTCAGGATTATAACAGACTTAAATCCAAGCTGTTATTCCAAAGGCTACATCTTTTCTGTCAAACAGCAACTTCCCATGTACTCAAACAAACTATCAAATTGATACAAGTAAACATCAATACGCAGTGACCAGCAAAGGGGAAGATAATGTGTAATGCACAAGTATGGAGCAAGACTGCGGGTCAACAGGAAGCTCTGAGGCCTTGGGGGAAAGCCTTTCTTGGTTATGCTGTGTAAGGATTGGCTAATCACATAATCATTCTCCTCTGTGTTTCTCATCTACAATATCATTGACCCACCACAAAGAGGTGGATTAATTAAAGATTTAGAAGTGCTCTAAAAATGTCCCAGGAGTGCTTAAAAATAACCTATAAAACATATCCATGAGCCAATATAAACCTATCAAACCCCTCCAACTAAAAGCATTCCTGAGACTTTAATTTGGAAAGTTAGCATTTAATTTTGGTAATGTTAAATGAAAATAAGGTAAAAGCTAAAGAATGCCAAAGCAGTTGCTGTAGCATTTCTAAGAACACTCCATTAACTCTTGGCTCACCGACTGCCACAGAAAGTGCTGAAATTCCACCTACACCTGCAGAAAATAAACTTAGAATCTCAGATACTGCAAAACAGTTAGGCTGACTGGCACTGCATTCATTTCCCTTCTCTTGCTTATTTCATTAGCCAAAAAAAGAAACAGAAATTATCATTAAGAACTGTCAAGGAGTGAATCAGAAAATTGTAACTTGAAGATAAAGTAAGAAATGGGCTCACTTGTGAAGCCTTAAAAGGAAGTTAATAATGCTTGTACTGAAAGCTTTGTAAAGAATCAAGCCATTTGTTTATAAGGGTTGACCTGATTCCAGTTGCTACTTCCTGGGGATGGTGTATATTTGAAACACACATGTTTCATAAAAGGTAGTACCAAAAAAAAAGGTTGTACCTTTTGATGCTATTCTTATGAGCCAGTGACCAGTGGTTAGGAGAAAGTAATAGAAGAAGCTTCTGGGTTGGGCACGGTGGAACATTCTGGTAACCCCAGCACTCTGGGAGGCTGAGGCAGGAGGATCACAAGTTCAAGTCCACCCTGGAAAACTTAGCAACTTAGCAAGACATTATCACAAAATAAAAAAATAAAATAAAAAGGGTCGGGGATGTATCTCAATGTAAAGGCTCTGTGCTCACTTCAACATATCAAAAAAAAAAAAAACATCTGGAAGAAATGTAATGGGTAAGGAGAACATGTGGATGAACTCCTGGATACAGAAAAGCAGGGTGTAAATGGTGGGGGGACACAGGGAAAGAGACAGCGCTCTTGCACAGGGGGTTTGGGAAAAAACGCCAAAGGGCTGGCCCAAGGAGTGCAGCGAGGCTAAGGGAAGCAGAGCTCGGGCCAGCTGGCCACAGCACATTCCCACAGTGAGATGGGGCACTAGCTGGGGAGGATCTGCTCCCAGAGCAAACTTGCCATTTATAACCAATGGGCTGTCATTTGTTGGCCAGAGCCCTCCTCAGAAACATAAGGCTTGGGAGGTTTTCCTGGGATTGGCCAGCTGGTACTGTCCTCAAACCCCAGTAGGGGGCAGTGGGAAAAGACCCTGAGCTTCCCTCTTGTCATTGTGGGCCGGCTGTTCTCAGTCTCAAATATCTGACTTCAAGTTGAGAAATTAAAATGGATTTGGCTAAAGCATTTCAAGTTAGGTCACCTAAGAAGAACCACATTGCTTATTCAACAGTCACCTTCCCTAAGAAATAGCGAGGCTGCGCAAAAGGCAAAAGCTGTCACTAAAATTCTGGCACTCTCATGAAGTGTGAGCTCCTTGGCCATCAAGAACCATGGGAAGTTACTGGAAGTGGACAAAATAAAACTTGCTTTTCTGGTTCATACTTTTTCCTTCTAGCCCCACACAATGTGTGTCTGTTTAATGGCCCACCCTGCAATAAGCATGCTTTCATCTGTGTTTACGAAAGTGTTTACACAGATGCACATACCGTTTCGCTCTGACAAAGACCAAAGTCTATGGGGCGAGAAGGGAAAGAAAATAGGAAACATCTAATAAGGAAAGCACCAGAGGACTTAGTCATGGAAACAAAGTTAGCTTCATCTTACTCCTTTATACCAAAGAGTTCATTTGAGATTGAGTCCATTAACCCAGAAGGGGCAGCTCTGAGTGCTCCCTTGCATTCAGAAAGCGGCCTGAGGCCCATCCTCTGCTTCCCTCTGCTGATCTAGAGGATTCCTTTGGCTGAGTTATTTTTACAATTGTGTGTCAGACAGTTATGGTTCTGACTTATGATTAAAGGCTCAGGGAGAGATTCTTTGAGCCCATTGATATGCACTGTCATTAAAAATTGAATTATACAACTTCCCAATTAAAAAATATAATAAAACAAAGGGAACAGAAACTGAAAACTTACCACTTCCTAATTATTTTACTACACTGCACTATTAATTTTGCTCTTGGGGTTATGACTTCGTATCTAAAAGATATAGTACTGTACAATGGGGTGTTTCTACATATCTCTTTCCAACTTGGCATTCTGTGTTGTAACAGTGATACCTCAGTCACCCACGCAGCGGATTCACACCATCAACTCAACAAATGCTACAGATGAGATCTTCATGATTCTCTCCCAGAGTCCACGGTAGAATACTTACCAGAACACCAGTGGTTATATGTAAACGCAAAATGGAAGGGAGAGGGAGTTTTCCTGGTTGTAATCAACCTGCATTTAAGTCATATCTTGAGGCAATATTTTGGGGCCTCTAAAACTCTACCAATATTTTATTTAAATATGAATTTCTTCATTTCCAGGAGTTCATAACTTTACAGCATTGTCTCTAGTTCTACGCTCTGGTTCTTGTCTTGCTCATTTGTAAGGAGTATTAACTCAGTTTCTGTCTCTTGAACTGCATATTATTAGGGTCCAGAGTCATGGGTTTACTAATGTTATTTATGCTTCCCTTGGAAAGGCCAGTAAATAGTTTGAATAAAATAAGTTATATTATGCAAAATTATGTATTGCTAAATCATTAAATCTAGGGTAAAGAACCTAATTGCATAAGTCACCTACTAAAATTAGTCTCCTAACTTTACAGAACGAGCACACACATATGCTCATAGAAATGGGATGATCTGATGTAAAGTTTAAGTGAAGCAATTTAATTCAAGCAACGTGAAAGGGCAATGTTCAAATGTCGTATATAGATTAATTTTCCATTTTAGCAACCCATTTAAATGTTTATAAAAAGAGTGTTTATAAATGACCTTCTCTACAAATTATTTATAAGTATAGATAGAGCAAGCTCTTTCTAAAAGTATTTTGCACAGATGTGCAAAATTACTGTGCTCTCCTCCTTAAAACTACTATCGGCCTTCAGAATTACTAAGAGGAATGTCTCGCCGGATTGAAAACACAGATTCTGAAAGCGCCGTCGTCGGTATGTGCAGTTTACCTGTGGTCCATGGGGTAGCTGTTATCTGGAGGGAGGTGAGCGGGGAAGACCCGGTCAGGCTTCGGAGTGTGAGTGGAGTTTGGAGACGCATGGTGGAGGGGGGACACCGGTGTGCTGGACGGCGTGGGGGGGTTGGAGGGCCTCATTCCCACTGGTGGCTTCTGATCATAGGCACTGCCCAGGAAACAAGAGAAAACAGAACGTTGGTTTTTTTGAAGCATTTTTTTTCAAAAATTGTTTCTATTCCAAGGAAGAAAAAAATATTTTAACCTAGAACCTAAGAAAATTCCAATTTTGTGGGGTTTTTTGTTTTGTTTTTGAAGCCCAGAACATGTAGACTTCACGACACTCTTAAACAGAAAATAGAATAATCAGTACCAAATCTTGTAGTGGCATAAATACATATAAAATATGTACTTTAGTACATATACAATGACTTAGTATTAGGAAAACCACTATCAGTGAAAACAATGGTATTTTTATCTCGGTAAGTATTTTTATTAGTGCTTGCTAATTCTATAAAATATTGCTTTTCAATGACTGTAATATATTTTCATCATATCTATCCCCCCATTCCACCTGGTTTTGGCATATCCATTTGAGTAAGTTGGTTAGGTCTTTTCTGAATCATTAAATAGTTCTGATATTATAATTCTTTATTCATATTGCATTTAAAAGAAGAACTAATATCAGTTCAATAAGATGGAGGCTTTATTTGGATTACCTGCATTTGTGGTGGAGTTTAAAGGCAGTGATGTTTTGCTTTTTAAGTTTTTTTTAGATTAAATAAATGACACTGGGTATTAACTTCCCCACATGGGCTAATAAAGATTAATGAAGTAAATTAAAAAGTCTCTGATATATTTAAACTTTAGCAGACTATGAGTACAAAATAATGTTATTAAGAATGAAATTATATTATCATAGTCTAGCTTCCACTCAAACTTAAAGAAAGTAAAATGAGTAAGTTTGATTTTATATTATGAATTTAAATTGCTTTTCTATGTGTGGCTTTTGGGAACAAGATTTAATTTTTGTAATTTATATTCTACGAAAAACAAATTTTACTTAAATGTCTGAACAAAAAGGACATTTCCAGATTAAATCACTATACTTCCTTAAAAATTAAAAATTAATCAATCTGAGTGAAGGCACAAGCCTGTAATTCCAGCTACTTGGGAAGCTGAGCCAGAAGAATCACAAGTTCGAGGTCAAGCTGGGCAACTGAGAAAAATTCTACCTCAAAATAGAATAAAAAAGGGTTGGGGATGTAGCTGAGTGGTAGACTGCTTATCTAGTTCAGTCCTCAGTTCTGCAAAAGGAAAAAAAAGTAACAAACACCTATTTTTTCTTAAAAAGAAAATATGCCTTTTTTGCCTTGACATATACAATAATTTATTCCATCCATATAAAAATTATACTCAAATGCAAAAATACTGTATCCAAGCGAAAGAGTATGTGCTACATGTATGTACATAGCTTAAAGCAAAGTCAGTTGTACTTACATAAAGACCCTTATGTTTGGTTCAACCTGTGTCCTTTACTACTATTTCTGAATGAAATCATTTTTATAAAATGGCTTACCTGACTTATTTCTATGAAAAAATCAGAGGACACATTTTCAATCCTAAGCTATTGCTTTTTCTGTCATGCAATGTTGTGTTAAATTACATTGTTTAAATAAATATAGAAGTACTAGAACTTATTGCATATACCATAAATCATTGTGAAGATTACTGAGCCCCCAAAGCTTCAAAATATTCAGGAAATTCCTCTACTGTTAATTTATGGAAGTCAAATATGTCATATAAAACAAAAGGGATTTCACAGTCACAGTTCTGATCAATGTTGAAATGAAAAGACTATCTAACTAGTTCACTGATTAGAAATTCTTCAGTCTGTTAAATACCTATGCAGTGGACACACAGCACCTTATGAAGACAATATCAAAAAATACCCCACTAAACTATAAAATTCAGACTGATCAATAGTATTTTTTCTGAATTCAGTATGCCTTCATAGTTGAGATTTTTTTTTTTTTTTTTTTTTTTGGTACTGGGGATCAAACTTGGGACCTTGCGCTTGAGAGGCAGGCGCCGGAACCACTGAGCTAAATTCCCGGCCCTGAGATCTTTTTTTTAATGAAAGCTTTGAAGTTTCAACTGAGATGGATCATAACTTCCCAGGTCTGGTGAATCTCTTAGAAAAGCAAATATAAAAGAAAAATTTGCAAAAACAAGTAGCAGTAAAATACCTGAGCACTGGTAAGCTGCCTGAGTTGGTACGAATCTGAATTTCGAGAATCTTCTTGGATACTAAGAATGAATGCAATAAATGTATGAAGAAACAGGAAATGCCACTGGCTCATAATGCATTATGAGCCTAATTGATATAACTTAGAAAACAGGGCAAATATTTGAAATCGGTTTTATAAGTTTTCAAACCAAGTCCTTTTAAGAACTAAGTTTCTCCAGTAATTGATAGTAATATTCAATAGACAGAGCCAACTTTTTTTTTACGCAATTAGAGGCCCATATGAAAAGTAAAAGCATGTAATTTACTGTGAAGAGTTTTTAATGAACATGTATGTTATCAAATTTTCCAACAAATGAACAATGTACTTTCACTGCACCGCCCTTTATTATCATCAGAATGGCTGGCATTTTAATAGATAATAGCCTCTGCTATGCCTACGAAATTCTGGTTTTACTGCAATTGTCCATGAATGCATCTTATAGATCACCTGCAAAGCCTGTCAGATAACTGATGTACTGCTCAGACTTGCCAAATGTTGCATTTTTTTCTACCAACTCTATCTAAAGTGCATAATGAATTCATTCTAATGGAAACTTTCAAAAGCTGCTTGTGCCAAATATGACCCTCTTCTCAAAGCCAGAATGCATCAATACAGAAGAAAAATAACTAATGATTTGAATCAAAATTATTGCTTTAAAATGATTCTCAAAAGTGTGTGACTGTAGAGTATATGGTTCTTTAGAGTTCTGCTAAATACGTCACCTAATTAGCTCGTTACATACTGAAGATGTAACTCATAAATATGACTGGGAATTTTATGTTATTTTGGACATTTTATTTCAGTAAGAGCCACGACTTGATATACATAGACATGGTTGCTTTACCTGACATTGTACAGGCACTTTTCTCCATAGCTGAATTTAAAGGGCTGTTCTTGACTGCAGGCAGAGCCGAGTTCGGAGCATGGACTGTGGGGTTCTTTCTTGATTTTCAGTGGTAGGCCATGAAAAGCCACTGAAACAGAAACCAAACCAAACAAAAGTACAGACAAAAATTAAATGTGGCTACTTCTCTTGTTTAAAATGTCATTAACATTTCATATTAACTTATATATGGAACAAAAAGCACGTTTGATGAATTTCAGTGGCAAAAAAAAAAAAAAAAATTCTGGAGAATCTCTGTATGCTCCTTTCTGCTTTTATTGCCTAATAAAATATATGACCAAATTTTCTCTTAAGGTAAATCAAATTACTTGTTATTTGTTTAGCGAATATCAACAATGTTAGAAGCTCAGTTTTCAGAAAGGAAATTTTGAAAACATTTCGGAAAGATTTCCAAGTGCAACAGAAAAAAAAAGACAAATGATTGGCCAAGAACCAACTGAAAACTGGGATATAATGTTAAGCATTACTGAAAGAAAAATGTCTCAAATACATCAATAGTAATGGTTTAATGGAAAGGAAGCTGGATGATGGCAAAGAAAATCCAGATGTAGGTCCAGGGGAAATTCATGATAGTTTTGGCAAAAGACTCAAGATCTTCATGGCTGATGGTTATTTATAAGATAAAATTTAAAATGTCTGCCTACCAGAATTGTAAAAGTGAAATCTGAAAGATATATGAAAATTATTTGTCATGTGTGATCTACCATAAAATAATTATTCTATATCAGGTGATATTTTCCCTTTTTCATATGACTTAATGTATGGTTATGATTAACTTATGTTCATGCATGCTTAATATAATACAGAGGTTAGATCATAAAATATGAAGACTAGAAGAAATATGTGTATTTGCAATATGTGTATTTACATATAAATGTTGTATTTCATAGGTTTAAAAACTAAGAGGTGGCCAAGCATGGTAGTGCATATCTATAATTCTAGCTGCTCAAGAGGCTCGGAGATTGCAAATTTGAGGCCAGGTTGAGCAACTTAGCAAAATTTCGTCTCAAAATACAGTAAAAAAATGTTAAAAGAGCTGGTGATGTAGCCAAGTGGTAGGGGGCCTGCATAGCCTGCAAGCCCTGGTACTTTCCCCCAAAAGAAATACCTAACAACCTATACTTTTTTAGTCTTCAATATGAAACATTTACATGAAACATAGAGATTCTATCAAAATAATGAAAATTTTAGTATAAATGGCAAATTCACTTTTTAAAGGAAGAGGGGATATAGACACAAGAATGAATTTAGTTTTTTTTACTTTTGAAATAGCATCTTACTGTGTAGTCCAGGCTGGCCTCAGATTAACTATGTAGCTCAGACTGGCCTCAAACTCATGGTCCTCCTGCCTTTCAGCTTCCTATGTGCTGGGATTGCAGTCATTTACTACCTACATTTTTTTTTTTTTCCTTTTTTTTTTGGTATGGGGATCTAACTCAGGACCTTTTGGTTGTGAGGTAGGAGTAGCACCACTGAGCTAAATACCTGGCCTCACAAAATTTTATTTTTAAAATGTTTAATCTCCATAGGTATCTTATGATCCAATATTTGCACTAAAAGGTTTATATCCAAAAGAAGGGAATACATATGTTCACCAAGAGACATACATAAGAATGTTCATAGAAGCATTATTCATGATAGTAAAAAATGAAAATCTCAAATATTCATTGGTAGGTGAGTGGATAAATAAATCCTTCTATATTCGTACAATGGAGTCAGTATTTTGTAGAAATCACAATGGACAAATTACCTACCAGTGCATCTGAAAACATAGATTCCTCATAGGCATAAAGTTGAGTAAAAGAAGCCAAGCACAAAAGAATAGATAAAACAGAAATTTTAAAATAGGCAAAACTGAGAGGGAAAGAATTTCCTTCTGTTGATTAGCATGTGACCTTATTTGGAAGACTAATTAAATTAAAATGATGTTTCTAAGGTGGGCCCTGATCCAGTATGACTAGTGTCCTAAAAAGGGGGCCGGAATCCAGACACAGGAACATGACACAGAGAAAACCATGTGAAGATGGAGCTTCTATGACCTGAGGAGGGCCAGAGACACCCAGAGACAGCCAGCTCACTACCAGAAGGTAGGGGAGAGGCAGGAAGGAAGTTCTCCCTCACAGCCCTCAGAACCCTACTCACACACTGAGCTTCAGGCCTCCAGAACCGGACACTGATTAACCCATTTTCACTTGCTAAGTCACCCAGTCTACAGCAGCCATAATAAACAATATACCAGTCCCAGAAATTCTGACTCACTAAGGTCAGATGTTGATTGAGATTTGGTCAAGATTTTTGTATGCTATAAAAATGTCTAGGTAATTCTCATAATTGGGCAGATTCTGAATCCACTGTGATGCTTTGCAATACCTGAGTCCAGTGTACACTGCATTCAGAGAAGTCTAACACTTAAAAATAATTATATATATAGCAGTGTCTTTTCTTTCCTCAGATGCCAACACTCGAAGACCCCTAGAGGTCCTCCAGTTCTCGTGGTTAAAGACTTCTACTCTCTTCATACATTCAATGTGTTTGGGCTCCTAAAGATGATTCTTTTTTTAATCATAAGCCAAATAAGTAATGCAGTGAATCTGAGTTGGCAAGGATTTTTTTTTTTTAATTGTTGCATGTAAGGAATAAAAGAGAATGCCAGGTTGAAGATCCTCAACCTTTTGAATAAGAACCTTAGGGCACTTTATTTCCTGCTTCCTGGAGATCCTATGTCACAGAAATGACTTCTCTTATTTGTTCTTAAGTCAGGGTAGTCTAGAGATTCCTACCAGAGAGGACTTAGTTGAAAACGTGTTGGGGATTTCATCACGGGGCTGAGAGTCTGAGTGTCTGCTAACAGGCGGTTTTCCAGCCCATTGGCACAGGCACAAGTGAAAGCAGCACATTCATTTTGTGCAATTTGCTTTACCTTCCCACATGGAGTTGGTGCATGTAAAAGGCTGTTAAGTACTAAATTATTCCTTATCAAATCACCATCATCTGGAGTCATGATCAACACTAATTAAATTACTTTTGCTGAACACGGCTCCAGCCTGCTGCTGGGGCTGCTAGGTACATTTCATTTCACTTACAGTACCATCCTTACTGGGTCTGGAGCAGAGAGCTATAGGCATCTGCATTGTTTGTAGTTTTAATTAGAGTGAATCTTTCCTTCTTTAAATGTATCAAATCAAGTGAGTTAACTCCTTCATTTCATTTCCCAAGAAATCATTGTTCAAAATGATATTATGTCCTTACCCCTGACTTCAGACAATTCAGATAATTTATCTATGAGATCCACAGTCTTTCTCAAGCATTCCTCAAATACATTTTCCATGCAAACTTTTATGATGTTCAACTCCTCCACACAATCAGATCTTTGGGAGGAGAGCCAGAAAGAACACTCTAGAGATGCGTCTTGCATTTTTTCTTTGATGGAAGCTTGACCTTTAAAACCACATCTTAAGTCTAACTAATGATGACCGAGTTCTTCTAATGGTTAAATTTAAGAGTTCCAAAATACCAGGACTTTAAAATATGTACTTCCAAAATAAACTTAACCACTTCTTAATTCAAGTTTACTTGGGGTTATGGTATTCATTGCTAAGATAAATTACTAATTGTTTTCATGTCAAAACGATGAACTATGAAACATTTTGCTTGCAATTTTTTTCCACCTACATTTTAAAAAGAGGGCACAATTTTGTCATGTTTCTGCTAGAGTAGAGAAATGCCCTTAGCTTTGCATGAACAACAATAAGCGTGTTCAACCACATGTTGATAAGGATGTAAATATAAAACCATACTGGAACACTTGAAATACAAATGGAGAAAGTGAAGTTAAAACTTGCTCACAGGAGAATAATTTCCCCAACGATCATGACATAAGAGTATTAGTTTTATCCTTAAATTGAAAACAGACTATGTTTGCTATAAATGCCCAATAAATGTCAGTCCAGAGAAGGAACAATGAAATATACAAATCAAGTTCTATTTATGTCCATAGTAAAGGTGATAGTTTCTTAGTTTGAAATCCTAATAGGAAACTCTATTTCCTGGATTTTTTAAAAATAAAATTTACATAATATTTTATAGTTTTCAAAGAATTGTCACATACTTTCTTTGATTTTTATCATTCAAGTCAAGGAATTTATTATTATTACCATTTTTCAGATTTATTCAAAAAGTATTGCTGTAGTTTGGATCTTGCAAGTCCCTGAGATACTCTTTGTGTTGGAGACTTGGTCCTGAGCTTGTGACACTACTGGGAGATGATGGAACATCCAGGCAGCAGAGCCTGGTGGAAGAGAGCTAGATCACAGGGGGCGTGCTCATGAAGGGGAACTGGGACCCCAGCTTTTCCTCTTCCTCTTCCACTTCCTTGTACCCATGAGGTGAGCAGCCTTCTCTACCATGTGTTCTTACCATGACGTACTGCACACCAAACAGGCCCAAGTGAGTATGAACTGAAATCTTTCTTCCTTTTAAGTTAATTTTCTTAGGCATTTTGTCACAGTTATTGAAAGCTGACTAATGCAGGCAAAAAGAAGCAAATGCCTAACTAAAGACCTAAGACTAAATTATAACAGGTTAAGACTTAGAACCCTAGGCTTTGGCTATAAATCTTGAATCTTTAAGCATATACCTCAAATTTATTTATACACACAATTTCCTTCATGCCTGAGCATTGCTATAACATTATACAGGATGTTTCTTTATTAATTTATTCCTTCAAGAATTAATTCATCTACTGTGTCCTAGACACTATGGTAGAGGCAGAAAGGGAAAGAAAATGTGGAACTACGGAATGAAGATGAAGAATAAGACATGCCTTACCATAAAGAGCTCATAGGGCTCCAATTAGAGCTTTACTTAGGCCTTTAAAAAGTATTTTTGCTACTAAAGTTATTAGCCAGTAAATTGTATTCTTTGTGTAATTCATGTGTATGCGATACTTACATTTGTGTTCATGACCTTACTAATATATTCTTGGCACTTGTATCTAAAAAAAACACTTCTCAGAGGATACATGCCTGCTTTTAGAAATTCTCCTGTCTTCGATTTATAACTGTGACCAAAGGCTTTTAAAAATTCACACTACTCATATTCTACTGAAAGAAAAATGTTGCTATCGAACATCTAAAACTTCTCCTACACAGTGATAACCGAAATGTCACAAGTGAGGGAAAGGCCTTTTTCTGTATGTGGACAGTGAATGTAAATAGAGTGACAAGTCTTCTTGGCTCTGACCTTTCACTTTGCTTGCCTCCTTAACTTTTATCCTAAGAGTGAAATAAGTAGCAATTTCTGTGAATACAGAGCAATTACCCTGAGAAAAGAAGCACATCACATTTTTAATTCTTCTCTAAATAGAACCATGGTTTTGAAGCAAGTCTATAGTTTATCAAGGAAACCTAGCTAGAAATACACAGCCTTGATGATAGTCTCCTTATCCTGAGGTTGAAATTTCTGGCCTGTAGTAGTGTTTTAGAATATTCTATTGTATGATGTTCTCGAACAAGGCTTAGCAAATTACAGCCCAGGGGCCACCTGCAGCCTCCTACCTGTTTTCCTAAGCAAAGTTTTGATAGAACACTCTCTCAACCCATTCATTAGGGGGCAGTCCAGGGCTTCTTTGAGCTACAGTGGCTGAATCAAGTTGTAGCAAAGACCATATGACCTGCATAGCCTAAAATACTTGCAATCTGACCCTTTAGAGAGAATAGTCTGCTAATCCTTGTTCCAGAATATGGTCTATAATGAAAAAAGAGAAAGAAAACATGAAAGAGGCCAAGTGGAACAGTGGCAAGATGCCGCTAACCTCATCAATAAAGGAAACTGCATTTTAACCTATTAACGCTTTGTTTGCTCTACCTCTGAAAACCCAAGGTGTGCAGTTTATGTAGTCAATTTACAGGGATTGCATGAAGTAACTAATGAAAAATGACATGAAATTGAGACTAAAACATTATAAATTTATGAGTTTTGAGGAACTTCAAAGCATTTACTTAGGCCAGGGTGACACATAACATAGAGAATTTTTCACACCTTTTAAAAAATATAACTGAAAACAAAACAAATCATGCTGTGGACATCAAAGTGCTTGTAAAAAAAATTCACTTGGCTAAAGCAGAGATTTAAAAAAAACTCAGTAAAATGGGAAAAAATAAATGGTACACATAAATTAGATTATTTAAGGCCAGATACAAACATGGCATGAAAATGCATGCATCATATATATATATATATATATATATATATATATATATATATATTCAGTAGATGAAAAGCATTCACTATAAGTTAATATCACTTCAATTTCAGGTGATAAATGTATGGCAATGACCTCAATTAGTGCTGTTACATTCAAGAGGCAAAGGGGAAGGCTTACCTACAAATAAAGACAATAGTGTCACATGCTATATAAATCCATCTTTCAAGACAGAGAAAAGCAGAGGGCACTTGAGCTGCCTTTGTGCCTCTCAAAGATTCTTTCCCAGTACATTTACCTCTTCTAAGCCCTCCCCACCCCCACTGCGTACACATACCACTCACACACACACACACCGACATCCATTACTAAAGTGCCTAATCTCAGCTATCAGCAGAGTGCCTTTATGGGGCCATTAAGCCATTTCTCTTGTTTACAGTGCCTGAAGAAAGATGTGAATTATGTCTGTGACAAAATAAGCGATAACATTTCTAAACTGCTATCAAAATGCAAACTGAAACACATTTAAGGACAGGGACCCTGATTCGAGTTTTCATGATTTTCCATTATACACAGCATCTGGAAATATAGTCACCTATAATATTTCTGAGACAGGAATTTGGATCATAGCACTGCAAGCTGATATTTATTTTTTTCTTAAATAAGATTCTTTACGTAGAGCAGTTATAAGAAAGATGACAAACTTTTTAAAGGAATATTATCATTTCTCAGAGAAGCTAAGCCTAGTTTGCCCCTACATGCAATTTTGACAATGTAAAAGAGGTTATTTACTAGTAATGAAAAGGGCAAAGGAAGGTAGTCTTTCTCACCTTTTTATGAATCTCAGAGTTTTTAAACTGAAGCAGACATTAGCTATGTTCAAGTCTTGGGGACTGAGAGTGTGTTTGTTTAAGCCTGAAAACCTTTGTACCAAAAAAAATCTGAGGAGGAGGCCCAAAGCATAAAACATACAACAGGGCTCTTGCCAGGGAAGGCTCCACCATTAGCAACAGGGCTCAATCCTGCTCCCTGTGGCCGATCCTTAGGACCTGCAAAGAACTTCCCGAGCACTTTGCAAACCAGTATTGGGTTTGAGTGAAGTCCAGTATTTCTTAGAAGAGAGTGTCCGGCTCTTTTGTTTTCTTTTTTTGTAAATACCGAACTGGTAGCAATAACAGTAACTGCACTCTGCATTTCAAAGGTTCCTGAAAGATCACGGTAGGGCCACGTGTGAACAAAGAAGGAAAGTCCGGGAGGTGACCCTGGACCGCATCCCCCACCCAGCATGTGTGTCCACAGACTTGGAAATGGAATTCATAGCAGCAATCAGAAGCCAGGATTCCTCATTCTGCACAGTGGAGCCTTGGCAAGACAGCTACTTATCAAAAGCGGACTTCATAATACAACTTTGTCCACGTTGCAAAGTACCATGATAACATCTTAATTAACAGAATAAAATGGATAACTCTTCTGAGTTTGGATCTGCCTTCATCTCTTCAAAAAAAATTTCGAGGATACCAAGATGGGGCCAACTCTCAGTCATCTGAAAGTCACAGTTCCACCAGCCCCAATGATTTAGATGATTTAGCCCCGTCTAAATCAGAGGTTGCCAACGATTCTGTTTAGTTCAGAATGGTTTCAAATAAATTCAATTCGTGGTAAAGATTTAAAACTCAACTTCAAAATTCCATTCTGGATTAAAAATGGATTAAAAAATTCAGATTTATAGCTTCTCCAGAAAAAAAAAAAGAAAGCACATTATCCAACAATACTGGTCCACTCTTCCATTTGAAAAATGGGTCAGCCATTGACTGAGCTTGTTATTAGCTGTCCCTTTGGCCAGAACCTGGGTTTTCCTATCTGCCACACTGCTGCCTCTACCACTCCATCTTCCCGGATCTCTGGCTCTAAACTCACTCTGCTCACTTATCTCCTTGGCATATGAGCATCTTACCTTTCCCGAACACACAGCCAAAAAGGCATTAACGTGCACTTGTCCACAGGAAGATGTGCACACACGTCCACACACACTGTCTCTCCTCCTTTCTCACACATGCATTGCCTCTAATCATAAATTAATAATTTGAAAATCACTGATAAAACTTATGTCTTAGATACTCAAGTACTCATTTTCAGCTCATAACAAGTAGTGGCAAAGCCAGCAGGTACTTAACCTGGTTTCAAATCTTGCCACTGCCACTTAGTAACTACAAGACGAGATAAGCCTTTTGACCTCTCTGAGCTTCACTTCCTTATCTGCCAGATGGGATGATACAGCCTCTGTCTCATCACAAGACTTAATGAAGCACTATGTGTAGAGAGTGGTTCTTTTATAATGTTAACCATTAGGCCTTATAGCTAGAACATGTATATTTCCTCAAAACAAAAGAACAGTGGTTAAGACCATGGAGACTGAATCTTGACTTTGCCACTTTCTAGCTAAAAAACCTCTATGTTACTCAGTTTCTCCTTCTGTAACATGAGGACTTCAGACTTTGTTCATCAAGTTTGTGAGAGAACTGAGCGAGGTGACACACACTAGAACTTAGAATTGGCACATAGTAAGCACGCAAAAATGTGTGTTACAACTATTCTTAGTCCAAACAGTTCCTTATACAGAAGCTAAACTAAGGCTCAAGGAAGAAAAATGATTCATGGGAGAAACAGGGCTTCTGGCAGTCACTCTGTTACTTCACTATTTTTTGTATTTCTTCTTGTTCTTGGTTTCTCTTTTTGTTGGTCAACTACATATTAAGAGAAAAAAATCAAACATAAATAACAGTCTGTTAGAGAATATCCTGACAGAAGCCCAAAGCAGCGTGGCCTGATATGACACAATAAACATTCCAGTAGGAGTTCTATAACTTCTGCCTAGGTTCCTCCCCCAAACTTACCTAGCCCGGTGACATGGACAAATTCTGCTGCCTCTCTGGGCTCTTCTTCAAAATGCAGACTAAGCAACTCTCCTAACAACAAGCTCTAAAGTGCAATGCTGGTGTAAATACCTGCTTATTGATGAACAGAGCAGAGAACAATGGCAGAGAATTCTGAGGGCATAAAATTCTGAGACCATTTAGTAAAAGAAGCGCAGACCTCCTAATGCCCCAATAATAACTGAGGCCAGTGCTGAACCTCAGAGGAGGAAAGTTGCTGGCATGCAAACTGATGACTCTTAATTATCAGGAAAAAGTAAAATCAGGTTTATATACTTTATTTAAGAAGGGAGGGTGCCAAATGCACATTAGAAAGATGTGCATGCAATATGGTTGACATTTAAAACCACTTGATGCTTTAAAAGGTGTTTCAATTCTTTCAACACGATTACATGGACCACCTACTTTCCACTCGCTGTGGGAAAGTGAGATGTTATCATATGAATAAAACGAAAAGCAAAGTCAAAAGACAGAAAGTTATATTCCTACTTTTAAAAGCATTATTATTAATTGAAAAATACAGAGACCAAATACACAATGTGTTGATTCATCCCTCTAAATTTTAAAGCCCCAACTTCATATAATGGCACTTCAGCAGTAGCGGTACTAAATGATCCCCATCTTCTCAGTCTAATTGCCCTGGGAGGGAACTGGTTCTTCCATCTGGAAAAGGGTAAGAACAAGGAAAGGAAGGCCTAATGTATGAACAATCCAAACCTAATCAGTTTTGCTTTCTGCATTGGCTTCAAATCAGATCTTCCTACCCCTACTGGTCCAGTAGATGAAAAGCAGCATGACACAATTTTTTTGGAAACAAATTCTGTACAGTGAGCCCAAACATACAGTACTTCATATCCAACTGGCAGGAACAAAACTGAACAAGCTGCAGCTATTTGAGAAACAGATCTCAGAAATTGAAGTGAAGTTCCTGAATCAAAATACCCATCCAAATCCATATCTCTCAAAAAAGTGCTCTATTCAATAAATTCCCCAATTACGATCTTTGTGAACACAGAAAGCACCTCCTCTACTGAAATTGTCTCACTTTGCTTTAGTGTGGTTACTCATTACACCCTGAAAAAGTTCCAAAAGTAAAGAATAGTTCTCTACCTAGTAATTCTGGAATTTCTTTCAAATAATAGACAACAGGTATTTGGGAATGAATGGGCACTATCTGTTATTATTCCTAGCTGAGGACAAGCTGGAGGATCCCACCTTTCCTAGTGTTCTCAGTCCAGCATGAAGAGGTTCCAAAGAATGCTACGACAGATGGGCCTACAGAATATCCAGGCACCAAGGGTGCTCTGTCCTAGCTACTGCCTGACCATGTAGAACTGTTTTTCCCATAGGGAGAACACGTGAAATGGGCCCCCTCTACCTTGTGCCCCCCCACCTCTCCAGCATTGCAGAACAAATCCCAGAGTGTTATCCTTGGTTGGCAATCTGTATAGATCTCTAATAGTTCATTAAAAAAAAGTGGGAAATGAGTTCTTTGAAATTCAGTACTACCACAAAGAAAGCAGGACATAAACAATAGACAACATTAGATAAAGATAATAGGCTGCAATAGCTCAAGATATCTTGCTTAAAAGTAACAAATGATGACCGTGATCTCCATTTTTCCTTTTAATTAATTCACAAACACAAAAGCATCAACTTAACATTTTATATTAATTACTTTGTGGACCATACTAACATGCAAAACAAATTTAAAATGATATTGCATTGTCACAGAGGGCTGCCAAATACTAAAATGCCTGTTATCACCTTGGAATAATAAGTACCAAAAAGCAATTTCTAAGATTTATAAATTTTACTCACTCAGAACAAATAGCCAAATAAATATTTTGATGAAAAAATAATCATTTTCTCCAGCACCATTTTAAAAGCAATAAAATAAGTAATTAGTGATGCAAATATTGCTTAAATAAATTCATTACTCTGGTCTTCAAAACTAGCAATATAGTTCTAATTTTAGAATTCATCTCACATGGGTTTGTATGATCTGGCCAAGTCTTCCAATAATCTCAGAGGTACAAGATGTGGTATATGGGACTCAGAGAGAGAGGACCACTGCTATGAAAACTGAAGTTCCAAATCCACACACCAATCTCACAAGTCTAGCAAAATTCTATTATTATTGGATTTCTTTCAATGTTTGTACAATATCTATTTTAACATTTACGCCCTCAAATGATCAAGTTTCAATTTGGTGACCTTCTACTGGTTTAAAAATTCTAATTTCTTTCAAGTTATTGGATCCTCACTTTTGACTCACAATTTCACATACTTTTCTTTCAGTCTGTATGTGAAAAGAGTCTATAATTTGCATAGCCTTAAATTGATTGTTTTAACACCAAAATGACATGCTGGATAAGGATGAAGGAACTCAAAATCGCTGAAATACACCTGCAGCATTCCGATGTCATTCTACTGAATGAAGACGTGGTTGGGGTCAAGTCAGATGTTATTAGTTACTTGGCTCCTTGCTCAAAAAGACCCCATTGGTAGACAATCAAAGCTGAAAATATGTTCTGAATATCACAGCTGGAAAATTTGCCCCCTTAAAAAGAAAGCCAACTGGCTAGCGCCAAGAAAAGCACTTTTCAGTAATGCCAATAAAACTTTACAGGCTGCCAAAATAACAAAGATGGATTAATTACAAAGGAAACTTTGCAATTTTCCTGACAATAAACACTTTCTTAAGAAATAATCTGTCACCTGGCCTCAACTGTTACAGTTATTAATACTAGCAATGAAGACATTTTATTTAAACCTACAACTAATTTGGTGCAAAAATTTTATAATTTATATCCCAAAATAAATTTAGGGCATATGTAATATTTAATTGGATATATATCATTACATTTTCCATGAAGAATCACCACTCGTAGAAAATAACTTTTACTCAAAGTATTTTTTTCATTTAACTTTAGTAGATTAAGAATTGCCATGGGCCGGGGATTTAGCTCAGTGGTTTTGCCGCCTGCTGCTCAAGCTCAAGGATCCGAGTTTGATCCCTGGTACCACAAAAAAAAAAAAAAAAAAAAGAATTGCCTGACAGGGTCAAATGTGTAATCCCAGCACTTGGCAGGCTTAGGCAGGAGGATTGCAAATACAAGGCCACCCTAGACAATCTTGCTAAACGGAGATCTATGAAACCGAAAAGTATAGACTAGACACCATTTTAGTCAATCAAGCCTGTTTGTCTTTTTTATTTCCAATATTGGAGATCAAACCCTGAGCCTTGTATGCTTTGTCATTTCTGAACAATAACTATTAATAATTACGGTGCAAGAATTGCGCCAGAATAATAAACCCCAAGTCTTTCCTGACAAGACTAGCCTTCACCTAAAACACAAAAACAAGCCAAATGCTGATAAAAGAAACCAAATAAGAAACACTTGGATAGACTTAACCATGATCATGAAATCAACAGTCAAGAGACACCACA
The DNA here is from genome assembly GCF_053883595.1 of Heterocephalus glaber. Classification (NCBI taxonomy): domain Eukaryota; kingdom Metazoa; phylum Chordata; class Mammalia; order Rodentia; family Bathyergidae; genus Heterocephalus; species Heterocephalus glaber. The sequence goes on along the minus strand of NW_028258156.1, from coordinate 15,566,649 downwards.
TAAGCTAGGCATAGCAACAAATGCCTGTAATCCTAGCATTCAAGAGAGTGAGGCAGGAGGATTACCACAAGTTCAAGGCCTGCCTGAAGTACATAGTGAGGTCCTGTCCCAAAAATGAGAGAGAGAGAGAGAGAGGAGAGATCATATAAGATACTTGTATAAGCAACCAGTTTTGCTTTACAACCACTGGAATGAAGAATTTTTAAATTAAATTAATGTTTTGAAAGTGAATGCCATGATTTCTTTGAAATTTTTCTTTTAAATTCACTAATTTATTTTTTCTACAAGACACCTGTGATTTTTCATTGGAATCCACTTGAGTAACACAAATCACAAATGAACCAGGTCATATCTTACACAGATATTACACACTCACAAGATTAAAATACTACTCTTGTCACTTATCAGAATCTTTAGAATGAGCAGTTACTGAGAAATGAGTACTCTAATCATAGATATATAACTTGTTAAATCTGACTTCAATACCCTGGAGGCAATTTATAATGAGACATATTTATGCAAAGTTATAATTATATTTGACTTAGTTGATATAATCAAGCAAAATACAATTGTTAGAAAAGCTGAAAATATGTAATCGAGTATTATACAACTATTCATTAATTACATACACTTGTAACCTAAGAAATGTTCTTAATTTTAGTTCTATTTATAGTAATTCAAAGAGCTTCTTAAATATGTAGGAAAGTATCCTTAAATTTTTATTACACTTTAGAGATTTCTTGAAGGAACTTCCCAGATGCTACTTCAAAGGATTCCTTTTCCTTTTTTTTCAGTTTTAATTTTTTCTTAGTGCGTGTTTACAGTATAATGATGATATTCCTCTGGTGGAGTTGTTACATGCATGTAACACATCTTAATTATTTTTTCTTCCCCTTTCCCTCCTCTCCCTCTCCACTTCCTCCATTTCTCGATCCTCTTCCTTTTTGGAAAAGATTTATCCCCCTATTTACTATTATCTTTTATTTTGCTCTTTATTTATATTTTGGGTTTCTCATATAAGAAAAAGCATTAGATATTTAAACTACTGTGTCTGATTTATCTCTTAATATTATAGTCTCAAGGTGCATCTGTTTTCCTACAAACAACTCAAGTTTATCCTTCTTTATGGCAGAGTAATACTTCATTGTGTATAAACACAATATTTCCTTTATTCATTCATCTGTTAATGGACATATAGGCCACTTCCAAGATTCAGCTATTTGAATTGTGCTGATATAAACATGAGTATGCATGTATCTCTGTAATGGGATGTCTTTAACTCTTTCGGATATTTTGTTTTTTTAAGACAGGGTCTCACTATAAAGTTAAGGCTGGCTTTCAGCTCACAATGTAGCCCATGCTAGCCTCACACTAGTGGCAATCCTCCTGCCTCAGCCTCTTGAGTGCTGGGATTATAGGTGCACACCACCAAGCCTGCCCCCTTTCCTTTTTTTAAAATCTAGAACCTCCCTGTTACCATACCTGCAAGCCTGTGTCCTGGAGGATGCATTATGGAACAAGCCACATAATAAAATCCTTCTGATCTTTCAGGAACCTGTCTAATGGGAAGCAAGACATCTCACCTGCTACTAAATTCGGTTCTGAAGCAGGAGTGTCATGGCAACATTCCAAAGTGTATTTTTTACTTTGACTTTCTAACTGTAAATAAGAAATTAGATTACCACATCAAACATGAAATGAAGAGCATAAGTAGGGAGCAGTGGTGGACAGGTGTTATCAGAAATGGAAAATCGCATCACAGAGGCAAGAATATTTGAACATTACAAATCTTTTTACTTCTATCTTGGGCAGAGCATTTTATGGAAACATCAAAATACATTTCAAATCACACTAACTCTTGCACAATCCGAGTTTTATGGTACTCATAATATATACAGGAACTAACTGGAAAATAATTTCTGCATTTGATTTGATTTCCACATAAATTTGACTCAAATAAATCTTAGTTATACATCTGTGAGTTTTTAAGTTTTAAGATGTGATTATGAGGACTGACTGTATAAGTGGATTTCTCTTTTAAATGAGTTGGTACATCCAAACACGGATGTGTTCTCATGTTTAACTGCCTCCTTTTAAACTGTCCAAATTATATTTACTGCTATGTCACCCTAAAGCACCTATTTAAGCTTAACCGTTTCCGACTTACATGTTAGCCCATTTGATTGAAAAGGTATTATAGTGCCTGTTATAGATCACAGATTAACTACAGGATAATCACTTTTCTATTATTTAATGCTCAAATGGGATGGTAGACAATGACAAGCAGTTGTGTTGCTTACCAACACAACACAATGTAGGAGACCTGAATGCTAAATGGATTTCCTTTTTTATATTTCTCTTTTATTTTCTTTCCTGAATTGTAATCTAATTCTTTAGAGCAGAACTCTGCCAACATGCGTTCTATAATTCTGGGTTTAAGGTGACTATTGGGTACATCAAATACTGTAGTCCACTGATAGATTCAGTAGCTTGTATTAGCACTTAAACACACAAAGGAGATTCATACAACCCTGTTTGTAATTGATAGTTCCAAGAAACTAGAAAAAACATGAAGATGAAAGAGCACTCTGCTCCCCTTCCAGTGTGCAAATAGAAAAGATGAGCTTTGGAAAAACACATGGATACCACCTGCAAAACAATCGCATGATCACAACATAATAGGCCTGGTTTGCATTCTCCTCCTCGTCCCTTTGAAGTAAATAGGAGCTTTGTGCATAGGGATAAAAGTTAAGTCAGATAAAGCCTGATTCTCCTTTTCCACTACAATGCATCATAAATTCTTCACCAGTGAATAATTCTTTGAATTATTACATTAGATTCCACTGATGTAATTATAAAATTTACAAAATATAGCCATTGTTTTGTATTTACTTTAAATATGGTTTAGTGTAAGTGTGCCTATATGCTAAAGCATATTTACAAAAAGTACATTAGACCACTCTGTTTTTTTTTTTTTCTATTTTCTCTTCTCTAATACTGTAGAATCTAATTTCATCCTGAGAAATTTCCCGAATGGCCAAAAGATAGATAGATATGGATATAGATAGATAGTATCTATCTATATCTCTATCTATCTATCTATCTATCTATCTGTCTATCTATATATATATATAGAGAGAGAGAGAGAGAGATCTGATTGACTTTTGCTAATTCATGGATTTTGGCTTATTCTCACCTGTGAAACTTTATTCCCATCATTATCCATTGCACACCACTATATTTCAACACCGCATCCATTCTCTGTTAAAGACAGGGAATGCTCATTCCTACCACAGTGAAATTAACACCTGGGCTCCATCCAACCTAATGGGTGCTCTCTTCATTCCTGAGTAAATCACACAAATCTCAAAGTATGAATTAATGGGTGGGAAGCACAAACATATTGAAAATGGTGTACGCCAAGGAGGATTACTTCCACTTCTGTTTCGATGTGGTCAAACTGTTTTGCCCCTAATAACCTTAGTTTTGGCACACAACTTTAACTGGAAGACAGTGTGGCCCAGTGGGCAGGAGTGATCTAGAGCCCGACCTATAACAAGTTGCTATGGATCCTGCATTGAACTACTCTGTTCTCAATTTTCTCACCAGAAAAGAAAGCAATAATAAGAGTTCTTACTAAACCAGGTTGTTGTGGAAATCAGATCTCTTGAGTTATATGTAAAGTACTTAGAAGAGGACCTAATATACAGTGAACACTGTGTTAAGAATTAGCTTTTATTATCCATCAAATACAGAGAAATTGGGTGAATAATTGCTAGATGTGTATAATTTCTAAGATTTCATAAATTTGGGTTTCTAGTTCCAGGTCATGCTTCATTTTCTTTATGAAGCCTTTTGCAAATATTTCAAGGTGTGTTGATCTAATAAAATAAAACTGACAGCATTTAGTATTTATAACATTAATCTGTAGTCAGGTAGTGTTCTTTTTAATATAATAGTAATTGTGTTAATAAGGGTCATTGCTCTGGCTTACTTTATCTTTATGCATATATTCCATCCTCACTATCCCAAGCCCCACTGCAGGAGGAGGAAATGGAAGTATTAGGAGATTAAGTGATTTACCAAGGTCATCAGATAGGCCGGAGTAGCTGGCTACATGGAGCCTAACTCGTAGAGCCTACACTGCAGGCGCTCTAATAACTTCCCCAGATCCCCTGTCTCAACAGGTCACCACATATATCTCCCCTCTTCTTACCAACTTATCAGCATGCTTTCTAAAAGCAGGAATCACATTTCTTTACATATTTTTAATGTCTAAGAACTATATCCACATTATTTATGCATCTTATCTTGACATCACAACTATGCAAGTCATCCATGTAACTTCCAAAATGCTATGAGTCTCAAAACTATGGCTTAAAATGGCTTGTTCTCTAAAACCATTTTTTGCTCAGGTGGGACCCAGGAATAAAATATTTAAAAGAAATATTTGGAGCACTGGGCTCAAATGATCTATCCCACAAGCTAGAGAGAAAGCAGAGTCTTCCACAAATTTGTAAGTAGATGCTATGTCTGTACTTCTTCCTTTTGAGTAGGTAGTGGGGCATGAGGGAAAAGAGGCTGGTCTGCAATGGATGACACAACTATCTATGGGAAACATGCTCTCAGCATGTGGTAGCAACAACAACATAACAAACTCTTTCATCGCTACATCAAATACAATCATCTTCAATTCTTTTCAGATGTACCCTGACATTACCGTTCTGAATCTTCATTACTACTACTATATTCAGAAAATCCTCTTTCCTCAAAACAGTACACAAATTAAACAGAAGTATTTTCTTATTTCTCTATGGTTACTGAGTTATTCAATACTAACTTACATGCCAAAATCTTGACCAAAAAAAAAAAAATCCCCTTTACTTATTATGTCCACTTACTCTCATTTTTTACTTACAAAGCTCAAAGAAGTCAAGTAATTGGCTCAAAATCACAAAAATGGTAAGTTGTAGGACTATGAGTTGAGGCTAGCCATGTTAGACTCTAAAGTTCACAGATTGCTTTCTAAGTTTATCGGTACTTTTAAGATATTTCACTTCAAAGCTATATAATTTTCCGATGCTAGTAATTCCATTCTGGAGGAAGAAAACAAATGTGTTTTCCTTAAATTTAGCATGTAGAATCCAATTGTTAGAACTTCAATTCTACGTTGTTTTCTTGTGGTTGCTGATTTTCCTTGAAAACTGATAACAGTAAGAATCTGTTGAGCTGGGCATGGTAGCACACAACTTTCATTCCAGCACTCTGGTATGCTGAGGCAGGAATTCAAAAGCTCCTACCTAGCCTAGGCAACTTAGGCTATCTCAAAATAAGAAAGAAAGAAAGAGAGAGAGAAAGAAACAAGGAAAGAAAGGCTGGGGATGTAGCTCAATGTGAACACTCTGGATTCAATCCTGAGTACTACCAAAAAATCTTTTAAAAGTGAATACAAGAACAACTAATATTTGAGAAATACTTTGGGTTAAATATATCTGGTCCTGTAGAAGCCCAGCCACTGCTTAATACTTCATCCACTGGAAGAGTAGCTATTTTATAAGGGTGCTCATGGTCATCTACAATTTAAGCAGCAAATAACTTTTCAATGGGCTTCAAGAGAAATACATCTACACTCGAATACTACTTCAGGGCAAGTAGTGTAACAGCAAGGGTCCTGTGGATTCATTTTTATTATTTAAATAGAGATGATCATAAAATTAGTACTCTTCTAATGTAGTTCTCATCTTGATTATTGCTATTTAACTAGTGAAATTTTTTTCTTCAGGCTGAGTGAACACTATAATTATTATTGCTTTGCATTGTAAAGGTTACATCTTAATTGAAAAATCAACACTTTTTTCTCTTTCAATGAATACATCAACTTCAAAATCAACAAAAACACTGAAGATGCAAGCAATTTTGCCAGACGCACAAATTAACGTGTCCTTGATCAACCAGAATTCATAACCCATAATCTTAAACATAAGAGGCTAACTGATCCCATAACTGGGTCTGTATTACAAGTATCGAAATTTTTGTAGCTAAAGCTTCTGTTTATGAATTTCTATGGTCAAAGTGTCAGTAGCTTTGAGCAAACAATGCTGCAGAGTTTCTTTCATCATTAACACCATGGCTTATGCACTGAACTAACTGTGATCCTCAGAAAAATCCAAGGTTTTTTTGCAACTATTTTATAAAAAGTGTACATAGAGTGTGTAGGCGGGGTTTACATATATAATTCCTGAACAGGAAAACAAACAAAAAATAAGACACTGTATAGAAAGGAAAATTGGTAAGAAATGAAAGCACTTGTGATACAGATAAATGGTATGTTTTACATACTTCTATACTACATTTTCACAAAAGGTTACACAGTAGTTTCTATGTGCCAAATATATTACTTGAGAAAAATACACACAGTGTTATACAAAAACACAGAGATATACTGATTCAGTACTCCAGCACCTAGGGGAGATATGATTCAGCCCTTTTAATGCAGAAGGAAACTGAGCCACAGAGCTCTTCAGTTACTTGTAGGAGGTCACACACCTAGCAAACAGCAAAGATTTGAACTCAAATGGTCAGTGTCCTACTCTTACACAGCATGCTGTACTCCGTTCCCTGGAAAAATCTCATCATGTTTTTCTTATACAGCATCATGTCTACAACATCAAAATTATAAAAAGCATAAAAGGAGTTTTAAAAAGTAATCAGACAAAATGTGATGGTAAGTATGATGTTCAATTAATTTCATCAAATATTAGCAGTGTTTCTAGCCTAATTATACACTGCTCAAAGATAAACAATGTCTGGACCAAAATTTGAAAATTCTTTTTTGGGACCATCATTATTTTGTTAAGCAAACATTCAGGATTCCTGAAGCAGAGACCTATGTATACATAGGGACTTAACCACATTTCTACAATTCAAAGCACAAGGACAAAGATTTTCATAGAGTAATAAGGAACTCAGAATACTGCCTACTCCACCCATGTTTTCTATATGTGTATTATTTGTGTACTATGCTATAAATTATGAGAATCTTATAAATAATACATATCAGTTTTTCATGTTCCCCTTTATTGCATTACTCAGGCATATAACGTTATTCATTTATATATAAATGTAGCAAAAATACTTACATACCTCTTACTTGTACGGTCACTGAAAATCAGTGAATGACAAGTTAGCAAAAGAGCACAAGTGAAAATATGACAAGATGAGCTTTGGGTCTGCCATGAACTACCTATGGGATCTTAGCAGCCACACTAAACTGGCATGATCCTTGTCCACTCTGCCTACATCCCTGGGTTATTTTAACAAATAACGCAATTGTGGGATGTGAAAATGTCCTATAAACTCCAAACTATGAAACAAGTAGCAGAGATGAGTTACTGCGAGCGTTGTTCTTCTTTCACTCCCTAGCACGGAGTACAATGATTGTCATTCTGAATATTTATCGGCTTAACTTACTTTTTCGTAATGAAAAAGCCATGGTAGGAATGTAACTAAAAGCACAAGCTGCATTTTGTCAAAATAAAGATGTCAAATCTTAACAAAGCTCTTATCCTCTTAACTATATAATAACATGAAATGAAAGCATACTTTTAAAATTTTGTAATCACAACATGCATGCCCATTTTATTATATTTACAGTTATTTGAAATTTTACATCAGGGCTTTAGAAGGTATTTTTATACAGGACTTTAAAAGAAATTTATATATATGGGAGAGGGTGTTACTGATGATTAGAATTTGACCAAAAATTAGAAAATTGAGAATGCAATATTTTATTTAAAATTGAGATGGAGCCATTTGTATTTATGGCTCTGCTGATATGTATATTACACACATAAATTCCTATGTCCACTTCTAAATCTGTGCAAGAGGACAGGTCCATACATCCCATATGCAAAATATCCGAACCTTCTAAAGTTGTCATTTAAAAGCCAAGAGCCTAAATTTTCACTTTGATCAATGGCATAGCTTTATCACAAGATGCAGTGACTGAAGGTTATTGACTAGCTGATGACCTTCTAATGTACCAGCCTTCAATCTGCAATAAAACCGTGAATGAAAGTTGAGCTTTCCAAAAAGAAAATAGGGTTTATTCTCCCGGAAGAAAATATGAACGGAGCGAGTCTTAGGAAGGTAAAAACATCCAGAAAAGCGGAGCAGTGCCATCCAGTCATTTAGCTTTCCCTGCAGACCTGGGTTGAGACAAGTGCATCACCTGACTCACTGGCCCTGGTGCTAAGGATGGAGAGTGGAATCAGATCAACACAATAAGGCTGTTGAGTCCATGAAGATAGAGAAAAACAACCTCAAACAGTGGTAAAAGTTCACTTCACAGCATGACCACCATTTCAAAGGAAAAGCTAATGCTACAGAGACGTTTACTTCAATACCATCCGTACATCTTGCTAGGAATGAGCCATTTTTAACCCAGTCTTGTGTCCTTGATAGTGTTTGACAGAACTTTTGCAGGCAACTCTGCAGCCAGAGGATTTTCTAAGAGCATGTTTTCCTTTAGGACTAAATGTCAGTGTTGAAAAGTTCAAGGCGAAAAGTAGAAAAAGAGCGGTGTATATTTCTAATCAAAATGTGCTCATAGTTTTGTACGGGTTTATAGATCTTGATGATAAGTAACAAAAAAACCCCTCCAATATAACCGTAAGCTAAAAATTATGTGTGGGTACACTAAGATTGATGAGGTAGATAAACAAAAGCCTGGCATAAAGATTACTGAATTTAATTTGTCCTTTCACCCAGCAAATAGGTTTTGGTGCTCATGAGGCAGCAGAGTTTAAAAATAACCTCTTTTACTTTTATTCTCCACCCCCCACCCTGCCCCCAGTACTGGGGATTGAACCCAGGGCTACAGACACAGTCTATTTTTTTCACTTTTTATTTTAGGAGAGGGTCTCACTAAATCTCTAAATTGCGGAGTCTAGGCTTGAACTTTCCTCCTGCTTCAACCTCCTAGAATCCTGCAATTACAGACATACACCCCTGGACCTAGCTAAAAATAACTTTTTTAACAAGAAAATGAGTGAAAAATATACATCTTTTTTGTCCAATAACTCAGAAAATTTGATGAAGAAAAATCATTAATAACTAAAGGTGTCTTCCTTCCTATTTTTCAATTTGCTATATTCCCAACATACAACTAAGGGCATACAATCTCTTCTTTTAAAACCCAGAAATAATCTAATAACATTTTTTGGATTTCAGTGTTTCATATTTAAATAAAAAATGTTGAGGCCTGGAGAAACAGCTCAGTGGTAGAGTGTTTGCCTAGCATGCACAGGTCCCTGCCTTTGAACCCCAACAAGAAATGTTTATATGATTATTTATATTGTTTCTTCAAACTTCAGCTTGGGACTTCCATAAATTCTCACTACTACATCGTGAATCCCATGAATGGTCCCAACATTACTAGCACCATTTCTAATACTTCTGCTGCTGCTGCTACTACTGCTGCCTCCATTGCCCAAATAGTTCTCCCCAGTGAGGAAAACAGGCCATGCCTGAAACATTCCATACATCAAAACCTGTGCATAAACCACATACAAATATATAGTGCTGTGATAAGCCTCTCTAAATTTCTGAATAACTAAGAGAAACATTTCAAGGCAGAGAAATGCAAGCACTGTAGCCCAGATGACAATTGGAAGAATTTCCAAATACCAAGTCCTCCTGTTTTATTTCCTAGAGCTATTAGCCCAAATGAGTTCATAGAACATTTTTCTTTGGACAAACCCCCATTAAAAGGTCTCTTAATCTATGATACCTTGATGAGAAGAATTTTCAAGTACTATCAATGTCCTTCCCTATAGGAAGGGCCATTCTTTGCTATCCATGTAAACTCTTCTTTCCTTTCTTTCTTCTTTCCTTTTTTAATTTTAATTTTTACTTTTGGGGGGAGCTGAGGATAGATGAGGATGGAGCTCAAGGCCTCACACATAGCGCATGACCTGTTTGCCACCAAGTTACACCCCCTGCCTCAACCGTGTAGTTTTTGTTTTCCTTCTTGTTTTTTCAGAGTAGAAATAGTTTAGAAAGTTTATAAGAGAGACCCAAGTCCTGGATGTCAGAGAAAAATCTCACAGCTGAGCAACAGTGAGCTGGAGCTCTAGCTGTGTGATTTCAGTCATCACATGCCCTGGTGATTTGATTTCCCTTTATATAAAATGAGATGAGAACAATAACGAGTTATTTCAGAGTATTAGTGCTAAACAGAAATTACTGAGAAATGTATTGTGAGAGAGGAGTATCAAATATTTATTAGATAGATAGCCCTAATCTGATAACTGAGGTTTAGCTCTAAAATTACCAAAGGGCAAACAGCTTCCCATTATCCCTCAAAGAACAAGAAAACACAGGAAAATAAAAACAGATATTTGCATTAGATTTCAAGCAACTCACTTCGTTTGTGCATGAATGTTAAAAAAAAAACCATCCTTAAGTGCCCAAGAAGCTATTCATTCAATTCAATATCCAGTGAATACCTACAACATGTGAATCAGATAAAAGTGAGGAAGAAGTGAGACATTCTCGACAAGGTGATCCAAAAAGGAATAAACTAGGATGGACAGAAAGCATCTATTGGCAGATTAAAAATCACTAACTTTGATTAAAATAAAGAATAAGTGACACCAGGTCTGAATGTTAAGGAATAAATATGATCTCAATGAGTTGGGCAATAATCTGTATATCATAATTAACATTACCGTGCATAGGGCTGGGAGTGTGGCTCAGTGGTAGACTGCTTGCCTAAGTCACAAGGGTCTGAGATATATCTCCAGAGGCACACACACACACACACACACACACACACACACACACACACAGCACACACACAGAAACCTCAACAACAACAAACTATAGCACAATAACTTTTAAAAGGCTGTAAGATTTTCTGCTTGCTCTCCTATTGCAGAAATTTTAGCACAGGCCAAAGAGGTGTGGTCAGAGACATGGAGAGTCATCCATATCCTGTGGCAGAGTGTAGTTTATGGAAATAAATATAATTTTTAAATGAGAGCATGTGCAAGGCTCTGGGTTTATCCCCAGCACTAAATAAATAGATAAATAAATAAGTCCGGATACAAGATTGCCCTGCAATACACAATGAAGAAATCATCACAATTCAATCTTTTTCTGCAAGATCTCAAAATCACTCCTAACAGAATTATAAAGCCAAAAACTAGGAGAAACTGTGGAACAAATCTCTGAATAGATTAACATTTCACCTACAGCAAAAAAATTTAAAAATTATAAAAATCTTGCTTTGTTAAGCCCTAGATTTAAACAATATTCAAAAGCTTTCATACAAAGCAAGTGTACACACAAAAAGAAACAAAAAACAATGCACAGAAATATTTCCCTTATTTAAAGCTTTATTAGGTGTTGTATAAACAGGATTTTTTATGCAGCCATTCCGGATATATTGTCAATAACTGAGTTCTTGAGTGAACATCTCCCTGAGCTGTTGTCCAATGCAAGTAGACTTTGTTGGGGTGTAATTCATTAGATTTTAAAGAGCAACAACATCAAACCAACATTTTTATTTAGTGAGACACAGCACAAATTCTCGTTAGAATAAAATTCAATACCAGACAAAAGCAAATATGCATTGTGAATCTTAAGTAGATGTTTACTGTTATAAAAGAAAAACTGAAAAAATAATACTGCCATTAAGGACCCATAACAGACCCAAGGCATACAACTACAACATGAAGGTCTACATGTATTAGTTTAGCTCATATTATTTCCTCTTCATATCTGCTTCCATGAAATTTATGTAGTCAGTGGAATGGTAACCCAAAAGTATGAGTAATGATTGCTTTGGACTTACTTTCAAATACTAATAAATTGTACACATCAAGATATGTAAGTGTACATGTTTATATTAAAATATTGGACCAAAGACTATCAATTTTCTTCTGCAAATAATTTTCTACCATTGTATATTTTCTCAACAAATATAGCTTGGCTTGCATCCCTAATAACAAAATACTTATTTAGGGTTGCGTGAGCTCCAACCAAAGTTGGCACAGGTTATTTTTCACAATTGGTCACTAATGATAGGCATGGAGAGTGGAAAACATTTGTCGACATACTTCCATTGAGTGAGTTTTAGAACTCAGTTTCTAGGGTATGTTGTTAACACTAAAGGCAAAATTAAAGAAGGTTAAATAGGGCCAGGATTTAGCTCAGTGTTTCCGGCACCTCCCTCACAAGTGCAAGGGCCCAAGTTCGATCCTAGGTACCAAAAAAAAAAAAAAAAAAAAAAAAAAAGGAAGGTTAAATAAAATTAAAAAGAAAAAGTCAAAGACTCAGGTGGAGTTATATATGCAGTATGATCAAAATAAATGGTGAATATTTAGATTTCAAAAATTTATTACAGTAACAGATACATTGCCACCTATCCACTCAAAATCCTCTCCCTCCTTCACTTTGAACTCATTTATTGCACTGTTCTCGCCACTTTTTAAACCAAATCTAGAAGTTCTCTTTTGTGAGTATTGTACAAGATGTGATCAAAAATATGGTGACTGCTGTTGCCATGTACTATCTGATAGAAAAGCGGGCTCATAAAAATATTATAGTGTGTTCTCATTTACCTTATCACCAGATCTGGCACCCTGAGACTTCTGGCTCTTCCTGAAAGGGTAATACTTTGAATCAATTCAGGACATTACGTCATTAGGTAGTCAGGACAGTGAAACTAAAGACACTCACGAAAGAGCACTTCCAGAACTGCTTCAGAAAGTGGAAAGAATGAAGGGATAAATGTGTTCAAAGAGAAGGGAATATTTTGAGGGGGATTAATTGATATGTGTCTTTTACTGTAATAAGTATTTTATAATTAAACATTTATCATATTTTATAATTATGCCTCAAAAATTTAACTATAGTGGAATGACAAAATTAATTTTTATAGCACTTTTAATTTTACTATTTTTGTATTTTCACCTTGGCATTCAATCTGACCTATTTACCTTAACAAAAATGAAATGGATAAAATAAAAATTTAAACCCTCTACTTGAGCATATTTTATTAAAATTGAGACTAATGCAATTTTCTATATACTCCTTTATGGTAACTTCTACTTACATATGATTCCCCTATTAATTTTGGTTTTTTTCTTAAAGCTCACTTTTTAAAATTTATTTATTTATTTTGGTTTTTTGAGACAGGGTCCCACCATGTAGTCCAGGCTCCAACCCACTATGTAGTCCAGGCTGGCCTTGAACACTCCTTGACCTTCCTGCCTCAGCCTCTCCAGTGTTGAGGTTACAGGTGTGCACCACCACGCCTAGCTTAAAGTTCACTTTTAAACCCAAGGATGCATTTCCCATACTTAGATGTTATCTTTTTTTTCCCACTGAGTGTAGGAAAATTGTTATAGAATTATAATGTGCCCTAGCCCTGGGAGACTATTTAGCTCCTTATCAAATTTTTAGATAAGTAAATGAAGATATGCCCAATATGTACAATTTATTTCTTCTATCAGACTTGATGTATTTTTTGATATTCTAAAAGAAAAATTCTTGCATGATGAATCCTATTTGCCATTGTATTGTTCTCCTGAGTTGTGAAACAAATGCATTCCTTGAGAAACAACAGAGCACCAAACTGAAATTTTTGCCTGGCTCAAAATTGTGACAGACACAAGACACCCTTGGACCAACAGTGGAGTAGACCAGATAACGAGGAGAATCCCTGGCAGAAAGACTGGGAGCAGCGGAGCCATCGATGCCTTGGTTCTCGCTAATCATCACTGAGAATATTTACAAATTACTACTTATGCTTCCAAATTAGAATTGATTCTACTAAGACACAGAACTACAATCAGCAACAATTCCCAAAACTAAAAATACGAGAAAATAATCTGAAAATAGTCTTTGGAATTGGTAAATATATGCAACTCTAGCAAAGATGATAAAAATTCAGAAGCTGTTTAAAATGTCATTTGATACTGCCTTCTTTTTTCAGATTCTCTGGTGTATGGAGACAATAACATGACAATACATTACTCATGTCACATTTGAACCGGGTTCCCAAACTGTCCTTATTCATGCACAGGTGTGAATGAAGTTACCGGACTGATGTAGAATTTCATAACTAATTATTATTAGTAGAACAATTAAAACTTATCCAAAGCGCTTAATGCGGGTAAAAGAGAAGATTTAAAACTGAGGAATCAAGAAGTTAGAGTACAGCATATCATTTAGAACAGAGAATAACTGAAAAGTGAATGTTTGAAGGGACTGTGCGATGAGGGGTGGTAGAACAGGGAGCATTGTTTTGCACTTCTTCCCCTACTCCATGAATACACTGCCTTCATAAAACACATAAACTGCAAAAGAATAAGTGCAACAACAAAAACCATACAAGAGGGAAACATAGACTCTCAAGAGCGAGCTATTCCTCTGATCTCCGTATATTACTATTTCAGATGAGGAGAGGTAGGACTATTTATCCTTCAAGTGAATAGCTGTAAGGTGACCATGTTTAATTATGGCTCCAAAATTAATTAAGGACAGAAGGAAGAAGAGGGGAGAGAGAGATACAGAGAGTGGAGAGAGAGAGGGAGAGACTGGGTGCAATCACACACACATACCTCTAATTCCAGATACTTGGGACTGAGACAGCAGGATCATATGTCTGTTCAAGGCCACCCTACACAACCCAGAGAGAACTTGTCTCAAAATAAAATTTAAGAAGGACTGCGGATGTAGTTCAGTGACAAGAGTGCTGGCCCAACATGTGTGAGGCTCTGGGTTTGGTCTCCAGTACCAAAGCTGGGCGGGGGTGGGGGGGTGGGGGGGTGCATATTTGTGAGGATAACTTATCAAGAAACTTTTTTCCATTTCACTGTGAAAAAATTTTTAAGTCAAAGGGCTAGTCTTTCACAAAAAATTCCTACAAAAATAAAGTGTAGCTATGACTTATTTACTTGAAGAACATGTCGCTATGTGCTGTAATAAATGCTTTTAAACAGTTGTATCCCCACATACTAGTTTGTCTGGATTATTTCTGGACAGTCCACTAGTGTCAAGTTATCAAACAAAGTACAGAAGTTTGAAAATATTTACTATTATAAGTATATTAAAGAAGAGTCAAGCTTTTTATTCCCTTAATACCATCATTGTAATTGCCCTGCATTCCAGTGTGTTCTCTTGAGTGCAAAAAAAAAGAACAGAGTTACAAAGATCTACCCTGCTGGGAATTTTGCATAACCCTGGCTATACTCCTGAGTCTGTTCTGGGAGAATGTGAAAGGTAAATGTAAAAGTCACCTATCATGTGACTCCCTATGCTCCCTATACTCCCTAATGTAACCAAATGGAAACAAGTTGGTTATAAAAATACTACTCATCTTAATGCACCAAACAAAGGGAAAATTTTAAATTATTAGTGATATAATATAAAAATATATGACTAAAAACATAAGATGTAGTTCAAGATGCATTTTATTTATAAAGACTCAGTTTATATACAAATTTGTACCAACTTCTGAAAGATAAAGCTCATCCCTGTTTGAAATACTCCTGACAAAAGCACATTCTGAAGTAATACTATGTGTTCCCAGCAGTGTCTAAGTTATAAAAAAAGTATTGCTAAAAACAATGTATTCAAACCATGTCAATTTTCCCTGACATGGACTTGCAGGAAGTTGTTTATTTGTATTTGGTTTTTGTATCCAAACTGGCTTCAAAATTTAGCATTCTTCAAAAGGTAGCAAACTATAGTATAACATCACTGGAGCTCAGACTTTTGAAATAGTAAATGAATAAAAATAAGGAATTTTTTAGAAAGTTCCCAAGTGTTATGGTTAAATATTCTTTTCACAATTTTTCAGTGTTCTGTTCTCTATTCTTCTTTTTTTTTTTTTTTTTTGGTACCGGGTATGGAGCTCGAGACCTTATACTTGAGAGGCAGGCAGCGGAACCACTGAGCTAAATCCCTGGCCCTGTTCTCTATTCTTCTATACATATTCAAGCAGGTTACACTCAAATATATATTCTTAGCGTAATCCTGTATTGAATAGAATTTTACTACTATTTGGCTAACCTTCATTTTCCCAAGGACTAAAGGGAAAACAGAAGCATCTTATTCCAAGGAGGTATCTTATCAAATCTGATTATTCACTTTGAAAAAAGTAGCCCAGTAGATTTATAGATGGGCAATAAAGTGAGGGGATGCAATTTCTTTCTATTTCTAGAGATAGGATTCTTCTGCCCCACTAACCATCCTCAGAGATGAAAATCAAGCGTTTGTAAAATGCATTTCAGAGACCACTTAACCTCCCAATTCCAGTATCTGATAACCTTCTCCAACCAGAAATCCTTCAACTCTTCTATTCTTCTCTTCAAATAATTTCCCTTTTGCTCTCTCATGAATTAGCTGATCAGCATCACCTGAACAAAATTTTAATGTCAATGAAAACTTTAAATAAAGTATATCTCAATCTTATTTTATTAATTATTCCAGATTCATTTTATTGTTTATAGGTGTCTTTATTCACAAATCCAAAAGCCATAAAACTTTACCAATCTAAAAATGTTTAGTTAAATTTTATTTTGACAATTTTACCAGACTGACATTATGTATACTATTTTCAAACACGACCATACAATTCCACCTTAAGAAAAAAATCAAAACTTGGAAAATACTCAAGAAATAAACACTAGGAAGTTGACCAGGATTATGATGACATTTTCACATTTTGTGCTTCTATAACATGTAAGGCCTGACTAATGCCCAATTCTCAAGAAGTTCACAATGGTATCAGAGACAGACATGTATGTAGACTATTCTACCGTAATAAATAGATGATGCAAAATGTAGAGTCCAGCTAACTCTGCAGGGTTAAAGGTGCCAAGAAAAGGCAAAGAAAGACCTCAGTAAGATGAAGTCTAAGCTGAATAAGAAATAGCAAGATCATAAACTTCCAAGACAAAAGTGAAAACTTAAAAATGAGGCAGAAAACAATATGATCTTTTTGAAGAACTGAAAACTCAGAAGAATTAAAGTGCAGAGAATGGGAAGGAACAAGGTATCAAAGTGGTGAGAGTCAAAACTGATAAGACGGTCCAGGACTGGGTTATAGAACAATTTTCTGTACAACTAAAAAGTTAGGGCTTTAACCTACAGGAAATTGAAGGAGAAAATTAATAAGTTCAGATAGGTGTCGATGCCTCTGCAAAGGGTGGGAAAGAAAAATGGGAAGGGCAAGGAAAATGAAAGTGAGAAAACCAATCAAAGGTTGATTCAGAGGTTCAATCAAGGCAAAATGTTTATGTGAACTAAGTTAATGAAAAAGAGGTGGAGCAAAGATGGTGACATTCAGATATTTAAAAAGCTGAATCAATAACTTGGTTAGCAATTGGCTGTTCATGATAAAGAACTGAGGGGACTGAGGATAAAGTACACATGTTTACCTTGGAAACAATGAAAACAGAAGGGAAATATTGGTCAAAAAAAGTGAAGATTTCAACATTAGGCTTTTGAAGCCTGGATTGCCTGTAAAGCATCACACTGAAGATGGGGGCTGCTGTGTACGTCATGTTTTATACCAACATATGGTTGAAAGCGTGAGTGAGTCTAGAGATGTAGGGAATCAGGTGAGGATGTCCAGTCAATAGGCAACTGACTCAGGAAGGACCAGACTGGAGATAAGAATGTATTCAGCATTGCTCTAGAGAACTATGCTGACCAGTAATGTAACCAGTACCCACAGGTGTCTAAATGTTAGGTAAGAAAATGAACTAAAATTACCAATTAGTTTCTATGGTCTCATTAGCCACATCTCATATGCTTAAAGCCAATGTGGTTAGTGGCTACAGTATGTGGTGACACAGATACAGATCACTTCCATCAACACAGGATTCTACGGCACAGCGCTGGCAGGCAGCATGTGAAATAGGAGAGAAGCCCAGTGGAATAAGAAGGTGGGGTGTCAAAGGAGGAAAAAGAGAAAGGGAAAAGCATCACATCACTGTGACCAAGAGATGAGAGTTCAAGGGGACAAAATACTCAGGAATAAAAAAGGCTGAAAAGAAGTCAATAGAAAAGGAGTAAAAAACTTACTTTACGTAGTTTGTTTTACCCAAACATTTGGTATTGTATTGGAATTGTTACCAATTTCTTCAGATGCAAAATGACTCAATGAGATTAATTCTCTCACTCAGATAATAGACTGAGCTTTTAGAAGAAGAATTCAAGTTCCACATAGGAAGAGAAATGTTGGAAATACAACCATTCTCTGCCTACACTTTAATCAATAAGGGAGGCCTTGTGTAGCTGTTGTTCTCAGCCATTGCCCTCCTGAGAGTGTTTTTACTGTCTCTGACAAAGGTCTGTACTATTGCTGAATGCATTTCTTGAAAGTGTATGTCAAATACCTGTATTCAGATATTTTAAAAAACACAATACTCTTCTCAGATCAAAATAAAGGTGACAGAACAGTGAGGGGCTGGGGAATTTGGGGTGTGGGAAATTATTGTTTTAGGCACACAAAGTTTTGGTTTGGGTTGATGGAAAAGTTCTGAATAGTGGTGATGAGAGCACAAGAGAATGCACTTAAAGGCACTGAATTACACAATTCTTAATGGTTAAAATGACCAATTTATGTTATGCATATTTTACTACGTTTTTAAAAAATCAAGCTGAAATAAAATATATACCATGGGTAAAATACCTACAAGAAGCCTTCCACAACATTCTATTCCAGAAAAATTTAAGATTCCAAACATAAAAGTTAAAAACATTTTCAACAAATGTGTTGATGTAGAATTTGTGATGTTAAGGTATAAAAATATGGATTTGGTAAGTTGCAGGACATTAATATTGCCTTGCCTGACACTGTCAGTGGTCTAAAAAAATAAAACAAGTTAGAGATTTAAATGACACCAACAGAATGAGAATTCATTAAAGCAGTTTCATAATCTAAATGATATCTACTATGGTCCCCACTTATAGACAGCTTAACTTGTTGCAGTTTCTTAACTTATCTTACAGGGACACACAAGGGGCTCTGAAAACAGCCAGTGGCTCCTTTCATTTGTGTTTCTACAGTGAGAAAGAAGAACAGTTCAGGCTAAAAATTAAACCAAAGCATCTGATAGTTCATAGATGTCAACCACAGTCCAAAAATATTAACTGGAAAATTCCAGAAAGAATGAATAATTTTCATTAGAACATATTGTTATCATTGTTCTACCTTATTAATTATTGTTATTAGTCTGACTTATACCTAATTTATAAATTAAGCTTTATCAGAGGTTTGTATCTATAAGGAAGAACAGTATGTACATAACAGGTTTCGTGTCATCCATAGTTTCAGGCATCTGCAGAATATTCTAGAATGCATCCCCTGCTGATAAGGGGCGATATTGTGTACCCTTTTCTTTACTGTTTGCTTCTCAGGTCAATATCTGCACTTAGCTGGAAGAATGGCAAAGTACAAAAATCAGCAATAAACCTAGAGGCAACTATGATTGTACGGGTGCAATGCTCACTGTGCAATTTAGGAGGGTGAGTATGCCATGAGTCACTTCCCATGCATTTTCTGACAGTCAGAGCCTGCAGCAAGGCTCAGAGAGTGGAACAAGGAAGGGGCTCTGAAAGAAGCCAGTGGCTCCTCCCATTTGTGTTAGGAAGAACATTTCAGGTTAAAAATTAAACCAAAGCATATGATAGTTCATGAATGTGAAATAGCACAATAAGCCAATGAATGTTTGCTCCAGATTATTTTACAAGTTATACAATAACTAATCTCATATGGATTTTAACTCTGCTATTTCCCATTAGCATCCAGACATTTCCTTGTGAACAAATTGGCAAAATGGAAGTAAACATTTGCACATTCGTGGATCACACCATTTCCTCTCCAAGAGTGTATACTAAATACGGAAAACAGAATCACCTTTCAAATAAATCAGCTTTCCTTGCCCACTATTTGAAGCCTTACTTAGATCATACAAGGGCTCTGGTGATGTCACAAACTGACAAAATCATCGCATCACTGCACGCTCAAAGGACATGGGCACAGCGTACTGACAGATACTAGGAGCGGAAACCAACCAAAGAGAAAGAAGGGAAGAAAGAAACAAGACACAGAAAAATACAAGAGATGAGTCATACTATACTTACAACTTTCAGCCTGATAGTCTGGTACAAACTGCTCATCATTGTCAGGTACCTGAGCTGAAGAAGAAAATGAAAAAATTAAGAGAGAAACTGCCAAAGCACAAGGCATGTCAGGTCACATCTGTCAAGCAAGGCCTTTTTAAGCTAAGATCACAGCTATAATTATTTGTCAATAAGCTCCTATTTAAAATGGTATTGGCAGTACTATGTAGGAGGGGAAAGAGAAGGGAACATAAATGTCAACTAGAAAACATAAATATGTAAGAAATATGGCAGGTGTAGTCCCTCAGAAATTCACTTGCCAGATGGAAATAAGAGAGTCACAAAATAAAAGCTACAGGATTTCTATTTCCTGTGGGGTTTCATTTTGCAAGGAGCAAAAGAGATCTTGATTCACCCACTGGCAGTGCTTAAGCAGCCCATCTAAATGAACCACACGAGCCTTTTAAGTGATGTTCAGGTATCACACACATCCTGCTGCGTTTTTAGAAATAACTGCTTTTTGTATCTTCTAGCTCTTATAAATTAGACTGCCACAATTTAAAATGTTTGCCCTAAACTACATCAAAGTATGCTACAAAGATTTAAAAATGAAAGATTGTCCTTTACTTGGGACATTTGTAACAAGTAATATACTTCAATGATCGTATTTGTAATAAAAATAAACAATAAAACAGATGCCATCTTTTCATGTAAAAGACTGTCCTGGCAACTATTCAGCATTAACAAAAAGAACATGACTATTTCATCAGTTTTAATGTCAATCGCCTTCCGTATTTCGGTAAAGGAAAAATACTGAACAGCAAAGATTTAATGCATTCACCAGCAATCAAGCCACAAGTCCACTTTTTCACTTCTAAAATGTTTTCAGCACAATCAAGTCAGATATGAAACTAACCTATGTTTTCACAAACATATACCAGTATACATCTTCTCACATACTCAAACCACATAAAGCAACAGTCAGCTTACCTTAACTTGGTAAAATATTATGAAGTATCATACTAATTAACTTTAGCTATGATCTGATTAGCAAGTATTATTTTTCTACTATTATATAATACTGAAGGTTTTTATCCAATCAAGTCTTATTAAAATAGATGCCAGTTTATTTTTTAATGATCCTATTCTGTATGAGGCATGATAATTAAAATACATAATCAGTCTGCTGAAAATGTTTCATGCTAGTAATTGAAGAAGCTAAGAAAAATCCACATAAAAATTTTTTATATGAAAACAATCCTACGTAGAAAAGGAATACAACCAAGTGCAGTAGCGCACCTGTAATCCCAGCATTCTGGGAGGCTGAGGCAGGAGGATCACAAGTTCCAGCCCAGCCTGCGTAACTTAGTGATTTAGCCAAACCCTATCTCAATATAGAAAATAAGAAGAGCTGGGGATGTATCTCAGTGTGAAAGTCTGGGTTCGATCCTTAGTACTGAAAAATTTTCTTTTTCTCAGTTTATTTAACAGATTCTTTTAAAACAGAAATATTTGGTTTAAATAAAAGTTATATTATATTCTTAAGAACTTAACTATACAATAATATCTTGCCTATTATTTAAATGAGTACAGCGTGACTCTCAATTATTTTTGCTACACACAAATACTAACATTATAAAGAACACACCATCCCCGCCACCAAATGAAACTAAAAAAGTTAAGAACATTTTCAAGTTATAACTGTTGTCTTTTGGACAAACCTAACCTAGAAGAATCTTTCTCTTCATATTCCACTAATATGTGACACTATGGGCTTACCCAGAGTAAAGTCAGGAAAACTTTAAAGTTAGGAAAACTTCAGCTCATAGATCTATGACTTGCTGGCTGCGTAACTTTAGTAAGTTAGTAAACCTCTCTAAACTCCATTTTATTCATCAGTTTAACAACAATACTACCAGGTATATTTTTTTGTAAGGATTAAATAATCTAAACATGATGGCAGATACACAGATACTTATTTTCTTTTTTGTAGCCCTCTACCACTTACCCTTTTCTTTCAAGTCACAGAGAAGTAATTTAATCATTACAATGTCCAGGTTAGTATCTTTACTTCTAATGAATTCTGAGACCCTAAAAAACCCAAAAAGCTAAAACTTACACATTAGCATTCTCTTGGCCACAAGTAACATGCTTTAACATTGCAGTAAGCTTAATTCTTCTCATAGACTCATAAATTATAAGAGAAGTACACTTTGAAATAAGTCTTTACACCAGAAAAATTACAAGTGTTTTAATATATGCTTAATTAATAAGAATAAGTAATCAATTCACTAAGATTTTCCCCATGATATTCACACGTTTGGATAACTAATGAGATGTAATATTATCAACCACAGCAATTATTGTGCTTTAACAAAGCCAACATTTACAAGAATCTAATAAAAATGTAATTATCCCTTTACAGGAATAGTTTAAAATAGCTGGTGGGTAACAAAAGTATATTTGTAACTGAATAGGCTGGTATGAATGTCCTAGAGACCAGATTTTTCTTTCTTAGCATCATAAAATAAGTTGCAGCTCTGTAATACGCATCATGGCTAGAGCATCAGCAACCAGGTCCTCCTTGGGAGCCTGTGGTGTGTGTTGGGTTATGTGTGAGAAAAACGGTCAATTGCGAAGGGACAGAAGATTCTAGAAGTCACACTTCACACTGTAACTGCATACTCACAATTTGTAAAAAGAGTAAGAACAAGAATTGCTATTTCTGTTCCAACTCCTTAACATACTGAATAAATACTTCACACTTATGCTTGAACATATTACAGAATTTTAACAAAAAACATGATTCACATTTTCACAGAAGCTAATCTTAAGAAACTGAATAGACCAAATGAAGCAGCATGCTACTTAAATAGACAAAGGCTTAAGTATACCTCTAATTTCAAGTTGGAGTAAAAGGAAAGCAGTTAAGTAAAAACACAAGTTGGATCCCTGCAAGGAAAATATGACAAAGTATTGCCACACTCGGATCATACATTTCCTTCTTTTTTTTTTCTTTTTCTTTAATTCACAAGAATTCTATGAAGAAGAAAGCTACAGCTGCCTGAAAATTTGTTGCAAGCCATACCAACTTCAAAGCTGAAAATTACCAATACAGGCCAACCTAAAAAAAATTGTTTTTCACTACTATCTATTATAAACTATGCTTGAAATGATGGCCTTCAGGGAATGAAAATGTTTCTGGACACTATGTAATTAAAGAGAAAGGGAAGAGGAAAAAAGAGGAAGAAGAGAAAATACGTACCAAAAGGCCAATAAAAGGCTTTCAGGAAGATTAATCATGTAGATTTTATTGGTAATAGCTGGAGTGGCCCTATCAGTTTATTGCACATTAATAGACAAGTAGCCATCAAGTCCAGGATTGCAGCTTTAAAGGGGTAGTATCTGCACTCTCAGCTCTTTGCTTTACCTAGATAATTATCCTTAGTTGTTCTTTAATTTTCTTTTTACTACACAGCAGTACATATTATGGGAAAGAAATTCATAAAAATATTCATCATAACCTAAATGTCACAAAGTCGTCACTGATTTTTAACTTTAGTATCCTTTCTTAACTAACACTGCCTTGGGGACAGGTAATTTTAAAGAGAGCTTGCCTTTACTTTATGCCTATTTTTAACTGTTAAATAAAGTAATAGTCATCAAAAGGAAGGGTGAGAGTTTAAAATTTTTCCAAGGTTAGCTGCTGGCAAGTCAATGGTTCCCTTTTTCTTCCAAACAAGGTACATGGTGGCTGTTCTTTTAAAAGTCAGAAAAAAGCAGAAAAATTACAAATAAAGCAAATGTCAAGTATAAAGGGGTTAATATTTAATTAAAACCAGTTCTATCCACTGTAACAATGACCTGGAGCCAAACAAGGCGGAAGATGTATGAGTCATTCTTTCTGCCCGTGAATGAGACAGCTGATCTCCTCAGCAATTCCTCAAGACAAGCAGGCAGAACTGGAGTCCTGCCTCCATTCACAAAAACACAGTCCAGCATGAGCCATGTGGCCCAACCACAATCTTTTCGTGTCACACCCTTCCAGAGAGCCAAGCAAGTAAACTTGAACTTGCAATATAAACACACCAATTTTACTGCTCTCAGATCCATTAGAAAACATTTAAATAAAGGACAAGTTATATAAGGCTATAGATAGATAGACAGATAGATAGATAGATAGATAGATAGATAGATAGATAGATAAACACACACGTCTGCTTATATACAAGTGAAATAAATGACATTTATGTACGCACAAATGAACATAGTTAACCCATCATACTTAGTCTACAGAACTTGAATGTGCAAAAAATTAAGGTAGAAAGGAAGGCTAGAGGAAAAGGAAAAAAAGAGAAGGTTGGAAAGAAAAAGAAAAATCATTAAAAGAGTTCCTTATTTTTCTTCCTATTACTCAAGTTTCTATTAGAAGAGTGCAAGAGATTATTTCTGATATTTGTAGCATTTCACTTTGAATTAAAGCATTAGAAACAAATTTCTCTAAAGAAACTATATTTTATGTTAAATAAATTAAAGCAACAAAAAAAGCAACCTTTGCACAGTGGTATTCCTTTTAGCCAAAAACGAGCCTTCGGGCAATGGAACAAAATAATCATGAGTCCACTAAGCCTAGTTTTATACCACATCCGGTTTTAACATTAAAATGACTGTACAGGAGTAAAAGCATTAATTAATGCAGAAGCATAAACAAATTTAATCAGACAAAAATGAGGGCCATTTTCCTATGACAGAAACACCTTTAATGGTGGATACTGTAATGCTCTGAAAGGAAGAAAATACAAATTTTAGTTATCTTGCCCCTCAAACAGCTTCAATTCCTAAACAAACTGACCTGCAGTGACTTAAAATCTTAAAGGAAGCTGGGAGCCTACTAGTCATTGTCTGTAGCCAATTATTTTCTCTAATGCTAGCGGTCTGACTGTATTATTATTATCTTTAATTACATGATTATACATACGAATGAAAGGGAACAAAGTTACATTATGAACTGAAAGAAATTAAACATTTTCTGTAAATGAACTAGAAAAGCTCAGTTATATTTCATTAACATTTATTAGGATCCTCTAGAAAAACTATACTGTGTTATATCAAATCCAATTGTGTATTTAAATTTTTTTCTATTTTTTAAGTAGAATAAAGATGAGAAAATATTTACATATTTCCAATGAAAATTTAGAAGTATAATGTATTTGCTCTACCTGCTATCTTTAAATCAGGTCTAAAAGAGAACTGTCATATTTTATAGTTTTTCCTGGTTTAACAAAAAAAGAGGTGTTAGCCTCCCTATACACACATACATGAATCCACTTTTACTCAATTCTAAGAAATTGTATGGACTCCTTTAGTGCTTAATTCTTGACTCCTGGTTTGTGTAAATTACATAAATAATGCAGTTTGTATTGCTTTTATTCCTTACTATACCACATAGGCAAAAAGGAAAAAATCATGTGCACATCCAATGTTATGTTCCATTTAGAAAAGAAACAGAATTTTTTAAAAATAAAAATAAGTGTCTTATGACTGTGTATTGTGGTTGAAATATGCAGCTAGTGACAATAGCACATTTATTTAGAGACATTATAAAAATGAATATAATTTTAGCATTGGTGTTTAAAGTGAATTGAGGAAAAGTAATGACATCTCTAGTTTTAAGTTAGTTTGACAAATATTGGAAAGTTACATAAAACCAAAAGGCAATAAACCTTATTTGGATGAGGTAATTATAAACTTCAGTGTAGAAAGGTTGTTCCTGGAGATAAAACTTTGACTGAAAATGTGAAACTTGATTTACCACACCATTGAAAAACATTTATACCCTGATGGCAGCCAATTACTGTTGACTTTTTCCTCGAGGTTATCAATGAAAGGGAACCTCAAGACATTCAGACCCACAGCAAAATAACAGTCAAAAGTAATGTATGTACATTAGGTCTACACTGAGCTTTATTATTTCTCTGTTAGTTGTGTTAGTAAGCTGTAATAAGCAAGTTCAGGAGAATGCAGTCCCTTAACTGAGTTTTTTATATCCTTCGATTTCTGTACTCCCCATACAAGAGAATCCATTTTAAGTATGACTTTTTAGGACATTACTTACTAAGATATTTAAAACAGGTTAGGAAACAAGAAGATACCGTGATGCTGATAGAACTGATACTTGAACTCACTACTTATGGAATCAAATAACTGCAATTGCCTTTCTATCTCTAGCACTCTAACTCAAAAGACAAAGAATCAATAAAGTATTGCAAATAGTAAAATTACAATATGAAGTAGCCATGGAAAAATTTTAAATAGGCATCCTCTCTACTTTTTCTGCTGATATCACTGGAAATATTAGCTTTTCATTTTTCTTTAGAATAAAATGTTTCCTTTAACTTGTGGTATTTAGGTTAAACCTTAGATTACACACTGAAAGTGATATTAAAGTTACATTCTTCACAAACATATTTTCGATCCCTTAAAGAATTGAGTTTTCTTCTTAGAGGTTGGAAGATATAAGTGATGTTCAGAAAGAATTTTAGTGAATTGAAAACACTTGTTGGACCCCCCACCCTCAAATAGTCCTGCCTTATCTGTCCCACCTTTTCCTTAGAGATAAAATACATTTTATAATCCATAGTTATTTACTCATGACTCATGGATATGTTGCACTTGGTCACATTTATAAAAAATTTAACAGGAAAATAATTTAGACATTCTAATATATATCATTTCTCAAATATTTAGGGACTTGAGTGTTTACAAACACAATTGTCATATGACACATTACAACTAACTTGATTCTCATGTCTAATAAGATTTTTAGACCTGTTTAACTTCCCAGTGGGATTCTAACTCATGGGAGAAACTTGCTTAATTGCCAGTGATCTTTTTTAAAAGGGTCAAAATATCTTAAAATTCCATGGTCACTGTCTTGGCTGTGGAGTACTAGGAAAAGAAATATGTAAACAGTTCATACTCTGCTAATTTAGCAATGTTTTAATTTCTGGATTTCCAGAAGGAAAAAAAAAATAGACAAATGTAACTGCAAATAAAACTAGAGTAGTTTCGGCATCTCTTCTTAGCTAATATTGTTCAAGAGATGAGATAAATCATCACAATATTAGTGTAAATAATGTATTCATTTCTAAGACCAAAAATCAATATGGATGTTTTGGACAGGAAAAGAAAAATTTTTCTCATTATCAGATTTTTTAAAATTATATTGACAAACTTTTGCTTACACCATGACTGGATAAATTAATGTAAACTATTTTGAAAATGCTTATTCTAAACTGCAAGCTCATTCATAGTTTGTAAATAGTAGCACACCTGGGTATTAATAAAACACTCAAGATTAATTTCTGAATTTAATTAAGCTTATTAATTCCTTCCTAAGTTAAAGCCTGTGCTCCTCCAAATATATCAGTCATTTTCCAGATTTTATATAAAACTAAATCTGCAGATTTGGTTCATAGATATGTTAATAATCACGGGTAAGAAGATTCCATTCAGAGTTCTAAAAGATAAACTCAGATAAATTATTCAAATCGCTTTTCCAAGCTATTCACAAGTCAAAAGTTAAAAATACATATATACGTGTGTGTGTGTGTATATATATACATATATATATACATATATATATGTATATATATACACATATACTGATTATAGAATGGTAGGAGTCTGTTGCAGATTCCACATTTTAAAATTCCAGGAACAGAGTTGCTATGCACATTCAAAATCTTTCAGCAAGTATACTGAATCACTTGGAATCAATCACATTTAAACATCTTAAGACTTAACAAACCTTCCACAACAATTAAAATAGCTATTTAAGTTATTTTTGATAAGCAAATAAATTCTCTCATAAATATAATATTCTCACAACCTTCAACTTAGCACAACTAATAGATAAAAGTTAACACAAGAACCTCCCTGCAATTTTTTTCATGAAAAAGTTATATTTGACTATATGGCTTATGTTGCAATAATAAGTAATCTATTGCAAAAACTTTCATTTAGAAAGACAAGCAAAATGACCTTTAATTACAATCAAAACTTTCACTAATATTTACCTTTTATTAACATACAAATACAATCACCCTTTACAAGGACTAGTGGGAAAGCTATTTAACTTAAAAGATTCATAAAGATTGCAAAAGCTCTTTGGAGAACTAGAATATCAGCAAAACAAAGAAACTTATTTTACCTGCTAATAGCAACTTAGTCAACAGCATACAAGACCACTGATAAAACATCAGTCCATGTCAAAGTAGCCACAACACTCGAGTCCCATTCAGAGACCCCCTCTCTTTCAACCACCTTAAAAATTTGTCTCCAAAATTGCAGATTTCTCATGGTATGTGAACACACCAGTAACACAATTATACTCAGTGCTCAAATATCTATAATTTACTCTTTTGTTTCCTAAAAAACAATTCATAAAACTAACATTTCACATTTACTCTGCCCAATCCAAAAGGAAAACTTTAAATTTTAGATGCCAAGAAAAATCTCTCAACATTAGACATTTCTGAAGATATATAAAGCTTTACTGAAGCAGTATCTCATTGTTTCTATATATAAAGTTGCACACTATAGGAGATATAGTAGGTTGCACCATTAAATTTTATCAAAAAATAGTCTAAAATGCCTTTAAATGTCTCCTTGTTATATTAAATAAACCCTAATAAAAGTGACGAAATAGCAAAGGTCAGTTTCAACAAACACCACATGCATAATAATACACAGAAAACATTTTTAACATCCTTAAATCCCCCGAAGATTTATTTTAAACCCATAGATTTCCTAAGTAGTGGATACACACCTAATGTTCTGTGTTGTGAGCAAGGTGGAAAGAAGACACTTGCACTTAAATCTTGAAGCATCCCGTCCTGATGAACCCAGAGAAACTAATTTCTGCCATCAGAAAAGTCCTCCACCAGAACACCAAATAATGATATGCGCTGCTCTAAAGGAAACAGCAAGCCAGCCGGGTTCTGGCTCTAGGAGGTCTCTCGAGGTACAATAATATAAACCTGATCAATTGCAATTAAAATCTGAACAGAGGCTTAGAACTTGAAGTCTTGGTGCATTAGTTCTTGCCAAAAGCAGATGTGATTGTGAGCTGGAAGCAATTTCTCCTGGTAATTTGTGATGACACTGGGTAGTGCCGCCCCAGAGTCCCCAAAGACAAACTCATCAGAGGCTCTAATGTATGCATGACACATGAGGTGGCTCTTTTAGAGCTCAATTAATTGGGCTGAACATTAAGACAGCAAGTTCAAGACTTTCTTTCCCCCCTCTAGAGTTGCTTTTCCCCCTTTTTAGGCATTTTTTTTTTTTGCCTTACCTTCTGCAAGCCATGTTTCCTGCAATTGACTTAGATCTTGAAAGAGTTCTAAAAAACAATTCAAAGACATAAACATAAGATTTGAAAATCTTTAGACATTAAATGCAAATGTTTGTTATAAAATTGATTTTAAATACGAATTTAATTTGGGGAAAGGGAGTGGATAGAAAAATAATATTCATAATAAATAGCACAGTAATCCTACTTTTGATGTCTATTAAGCAACACTTTAAGAAATTCTTTAGTCAACCAAATAATAAAGTCAATCACCTTTCTTTTTTTTTCCTGCTTTTTAACAAATAGCTTAATAAGTAAATGTAGGGTACTAAAAAAAACCAAAAAAAACCATAAACCAGAATTTTCAAAACATGCTGAAGCAAAGGTGGTCTATTCACAGAAACCTTTCTCAACTCTTGCTAAAACAGTAGTAAAGGAAATTTGGGAAAGACTGGAAAGCATTTTATTTACATCACCTGAATCTTACATACATGTTATAAGAAGTTAATTCTCAAAGTACTGTTTTCAGGTTTAATGTCTCAAAACTAAAAAGAACAACTTGAAATACAAATTAAATTTTGTATATTAATAGATTTATAAAAGTCAAAGACATATAATCCCCTGGTACTGGTTTATTATCTAGTCCCAAACTGTATATCGTCACACCAGGGAGACAGGAGATGCCCAAAAAGTATGAGATTTAAGAAAGTTTCAGTATTATTCAGTACATCTAATTTAAACTGCATAACTGAACTTTGATAATTAAACCTAAGTACTTTCAATTTATTATGAATGCCCCCATATGGCTGAAATAATGTATAATACATTGACCTCCAACCATCAGTTCATAAAAGGAATGTACAACCTAATTTCCCAAATAGTATCATAAGTATTAATTAGGCCTTAAGTATGATACAGTGAACACTTTAAGGTCTATTAACAAGATGTTCTGACTGCATCATCTAGTTATCAAACTTGCCCATGAAAATTCTGATAATAGTATGTGCTTTTAGTATAAAGATGATGAGAAAAGAAACATCAGTTTATGTCATTTAACTTGTAATAAAGTAGAAAGAAAAACATAAGCAGTGTACATAGCATCTTACTTTGTCCTTCTGTGTTGGATATTTTAAGTTGTTATTTTAGTGTATGGGATTAGTTATATGCCATATGGGCAAGAGTAAACACGAAACAATGAGTAAAAGAAGAATGTCATTGTTGAGGTTTTTTTCCTTCTTTCATTAGTTTGCGACAAGTTCATAAAATATTCTCTAATGCAAACTGTTACGTTATGTAAGCTATTCCAAGTAAAAGTCTTGGTTAAATTCAATAACTTCAAAGTTTATTATTTTTTAGCTAAGACCGAAGTTCTTCCTTTCTTAGTGAGGGCAGAGAATGTAGGTAAAAAGGGGGGATTCAGCTCAGAATCGAACCTCACCTTCTGAATCATGAGCCAGATCTCTGTTAATGAATTTTCTTTTCCTGACATTTGTTGGTTTCTCGTTACAATTTCTCCCACGCTGACTCTACAAAGGGAAAGATAAAATCCTTTTTAAAAAATGTAAACCTCAGATGTCACACACAAAAGTACACATGCATACATAACAAAATCCTACTGGATCCTCTCTGAATAGAAAAATAAGTTTATAGGATCAAGTCTAATATTAATTTTCTGCCTTTATTTGACAGCGAAAGCTTATGCTGAGAATTCAACAGCAGGGGAGAGTTGCTCCATGCACCGATCCTAACACTACTGTTTATCAGTCATATATATTCATAGTATTTCAGCATCAAAACAACATCAAGCTATTACACTTAAAGTCGTTTTTAAGCTGAATAAGAGCTAGATTAAACTACAATGAATTTTATTCTCTCAGAAAGCCACCCTCAAAAAATAAAAGCAAAAGGAGTGGAGAAATGAAAACAAGTGAGAGAGAAAATGAGGAAAAAAATAGCAAAAATCAAAACACCCCATGTAAACACAATGTGTCAGCATTTGTCTCAACTTCTTTCTTTTCAATGTGGCAGACAAACCCAGCCACAAACTTTGAGTTCAGCAGCTGCTGCTGCCCTCCATCTCCTCTTCCACTCATCTTGGGCACTTTAATCAGAAAAAGGGATCTTAAAAACAAAACTACGCCTTATCCAAACCACTGAAAGGTAAGCTCATTTTGAAGATTGGGCTTCTAGAAGCAGAGTCGCCCTACAGTGGCAACAAAGCAGATAAAGTATCTGCAATCCCAACCCCCTGCCCCTCCCTTCTCCTTCACTCCCTCTCCCCACCCCTCGGCGGAGTCAAGTTTATCAACAGCAACTTTCGCACTGATCACTCACATTGGTGACCATGTAAGGCACTTGCTGGTCATAAAATCCATCCATTCTGCTGCTCTTCGCAAATATTAGCTCAGTGTTTTATATTTTGAGCATTTATCTGGAGATTTCCTCGGGATCTGGACTTCTATCAACCTAGAGGGGAACAAGATGGCTTTAGGCTTTAAAAAAAAATCATGAATGAAGCTCTCGAATTTGCATAGCTAATTACCCTCCGACAGTCCCATTCACAAAAATAACCCTCCCTACACCGCCTCCTTCACCTGGATCCTAAGAGAGCCAAGAGAGTTCACAATTTACATATTTTCGGCAGTAGCAAAAATCCGAACCGGATGCGCTGTATTTATTTACACTCTCGATGTTTCCCTGCGCGTCGGTGTACCCCGGACAGCTCTGATTCGCAAACGTGTGCAAAACTAGCAATGGCGATCAAGGAGACTTGCTTTGCACCTAACGGGACTAAAGAGACGAGATACCTCTTTCAGAAGGATAGTTTTTGCAACCCATAACCATGCAATTATCTGGAGAGACACAAAAAGTTGTTGGAAAGACCCACCTGAAGGCCACGCTAGGCGAACGGCTGCAAAAAATTCCCTCCAAATTTAATAAAAACATTAATTATCGCCCAGCACTTCCCCTTGGAAGCCGAAAGCGCCTCTGACAGAGCTCAATTCGGTGGTTTTTCCTCTACTTCTCCTCCAGGGGCCTCCAATCCAAACTGATGGATCGCTGCCTCCTATTGGCTCCACGTCTCTTTCACAAGATCAGATTTCGGGCTGTCAATCACGAGGCTGGCGGCCCCTTCCCGCGGGTCCCCTGCACCCCTCCGCCCCAGCCCGCGCTGCTCCAGCCAGCGCGGGGTCCGCAGCTGGGAAAAGCCACGGAGGAAACCGACTTCCTCCCTAACTCCCTGTTTATTGTTAAGGCGTCTGGGGATACTGAAACCACGCGGTCCGGGGCGCCCGTCCTCATTGCGGGTGTGTTTGGTCCACTACCGGGCTGATTCCCCAAAAGCCTCGCTGGAGGCTTTAGGTGTACGCAGCACTCACGTGCAGTCCCCTACGTCCGTGCCCGCACCCCAGCCCCCCTAAACCTCCAACCCTTCTCTACTCGGCCGGACCAGGAGCTCGCCTCGATCTCTAGTCTGCTTCCCGCTACGCTGTTGGCCCAAGTTCTCTCCTTTCTCAACACTGCCCACCACTATGGTTATTCAAACATTTCCTAACCCATTTTCAACTGCCATGAGCTGCCATCGTCCGCGGGAGGGGAAAATAAAGGAAAACCGAGGGAGAAGCTGAGGAATTGCTTACGGGGGTGGCTGCGTTGGGAGGGAGGACTGGGGAAAGTCTAAAAATCAGACCGCTCCCTCCTGGAGCGCTGGGGAGGGGAAATCGCTTCCTGTCCTCCGCGGGGGTGGGGAGGGGCAAGCGGGGCCCGGTGGCGCGCAGGTCTCGGCCCGCGGCTTTCCTGGGCGTCGCTTACTGGACCTGACGCTTTCACGTCTTCCCGAGCTTTCAAACAGCCCCAGCCCGGGGTTGAGGGCGACAGGGGAGAGGGCTCGAGTTGCAAGGACCTTGCCCCCCCGAGACGTTCAGGAAGTCCAGACTGCATCCTGAGGCCACCGGCCCCGACCCTGCCGCGGGGCTTGGAGCCCTAAAGCGTCACTTTAGAAGCCACGGCCCGACAGGGAATGGGGGCCCAGGGGAAGGGCCTGGGACTCAGTGGTGTTGAAATTCACTTGTGACTCTGGTGGCCAGCGGAGCCAGCGACCAAAGGACGTTTCCGGCAGCCGTACAGCTCGCTGGGATACGGGATACGTGCTGCCCTTCCCAATTTCCATCTCAAAAGTTTCCTTCCCTAAGTGGAACCTAGTGCGGGCGCTTTAAAGTGGAGAGTGAGCGCCCACTCACTCTGGACCCTGGCAGGAGGGGCACGATCTAGGTCAAGAGCAAAAAGGCCGCACCGACTACGGGGGAAAGGAGTAGTAAATGCAGAGCAGGCGCGCGCACCCGGCTTTCCCTGAAACAGCACGGCGAGTGCACCCCGAGCTCGGCAAGCTTTTTGGGCGGGAACTGCCTTTGAGTCCCAGCAGGGGAGATTCCGGGCGCAGCCTGGACCCCGAGGCCGGAACAGAGGCTCTCCGGTTCTCCACGAAGGTGCAACCAGGAGAGGCACAGCGCCAAGGATGCCTTGCCATTCCGCCCTCCCGGGAAAACCCAGACCCTGTAATCAGAGCAATGGTTTCCAAAGACCTTTTCTGCGGCCGGAGGCCCCCGGGTATCCAGGGTAACTGGGGAGAGGGCGGAGCTTCGGCTTAGGCCCCCGCGAGGTTCTTCCTACAACCAATAAGGAGCCGTAAATTCCCTGCCCATTGTTGTTTATTGCTGACCCCGCAGCGCTCAACTAGGTGATTGGTCGATTTAGGGAAGGGGGCGGAGTCCCGCCTGCCCCCCCTCACCCACCTTTCGGCTCCATTCACAAAAATTCCGGCCATTCTTGGTCACGTGTTTGGGGGCGTGGAGGGGCAAGGGGAAATGACACAACAAAGGCCCCAGAGTTCCCCAAAACCACACAACTTTTTTATGCCTCGCAGTCTCTTCTTTGTCCCGTCCGTGAAACAAATACTTGATGAGGAAAAGGAGCTTTGTTTGGGTCTGGGAGCAAAAACGTGCCAGAAAAGTAAATTAAATTCGAAATTAAGGCTCAGGGATAATTTCAGGGTGCACAGCCTAGGAAAAGGAGCTACGCAAAAGGAAGAGAACTGAAAGTGGGGAAAAAAGTTCTAGGATCTCCTGCTCGGGGCTTCATCCAGGCAGTGGTTTTAGAAGTGCAAACAGTTCGAGGGTAAAAAGAGGAGTTTTCTCGCTGAGGGTTTTGTAGCCGTCACCTCTGCTTCTGCTGTCTGCCACGGCGTCCGCTTTTGGCGCTTCTCCTGGGTTTTCGAGGCGGAGAGTTTCGGTTTCCGTCCCAGCGCCCACCCTGCCCCGCCAGGGTACCACGCTGGGCTCTGTGGTCACCACTTCCCGGGGGCTCCGCAGCCTGCCTTTGGGTTCTTTGTCCCGACTTCTCTGTTAACTGTTCGACCTTCGCAGTCAGTGACAGTGATGTCCTCGTGTGCGGAAGCGGCCGTTCTCGCTGTAGCGGTTTTAGACCGCGTTCAGACCGAATTAAACGAGAGCCTCTCGCGAGGGGCCTGCAGAACCGCTCCTGCTCTGCCACTGTCTCTGCTCTTTGCCTGCACCCTGCACGAGACAGTTTCTCTCTTGTCGCTTCTGCTTCTCCATACTTAGTGAGACAGAGGCACTGGGCACTGGAAGTCAACAGACCCAGTAGCTGAAGGCTTTGCAAGGGCCGGGAATTTATTTTGCAGAAAATGTTACAGGGATGGAAAATGTCCGCGGCCGCCGCAGTTCTGTCCACCAGAGAGCATGTCAGAAGTTGCAGCAAGTTTCCACGACTTTGGAGAATGTCTTTTTTAAATCAGCTTAGCAAATGCCAGCCCTTCTTGAATGGAAAATTTCATTTTGGCAGGATTTCAGGCATAGAATGGCTGAGGACAGGCCGAGGAGCTCTGCCATGTATTTACTTGTATCTGAAATCCCGTTTGGGATTTTAAATACGAGCTCCTGAGAGAAAGCCCCTCCCCCATAAAAGTCTACGTTTTAGTTTGGAAAATTTTGAACGTGTATATAAAACTATTTAAATCTTTATAGTTCTTCTGCTGTTATTTTACACAGTAAAATAATATTCATTGCTAGCTTCTCTGGAGTTAACTTTCCATGGCATTATATTGCAAATGCGTACGAAAGTGAATTTCTTAAAGTACGTTAAGAAAAGAAGCTAAAATGGTGCTGCTTCTTTAAAATAGTTAACAGGATTAAAATCAAATGAACGCCTTTGAAAATCAGATTATTAACTAAACTAGTAATTTATATAATTGGTTTTATTACAATACTGTGGAAGGAAAATCGTTGATGGCCTACTCCCCATAGGACTACATCAAGTAGATAAGGAGAAGATAGCAAAACTGGCAAAGGAAATGAACAAGTGAAAATAATTCCAGCAAGGCACAGTGATGCCTACCTGCAACTCCAACTACTGTCTGGACTGAGGTAGGAGAATGACAAATTCAGAATGAAAATCTCAAAACGAAAGTTGTAAAAGGGCTGGTGTTGTAGCTCAGGGGTACAGTGCTTCCCCATTCTGTGCCAGGCTCTGGGTTCAGTCCTCCTCCGTAGGGTAATAGTGATAAATTATTGCTGTTATTGCTCCCAAGGGAAGCATAGCGTCCCAACAGCGTGCTGACAGCCAAGGAACAGCTCTAGGACCTGTCTGCAGAAGGGAGGCTAGGATCTGGGGAGAAACTGCAGCCTAGGAATGAGGCAACAAGTAGAGATGCTGTAGAGGCTATTCTCCCCCCATTCTCAACACTGCCGTTGTCAGCTGCTGCAAATCTGTAAACACCCTAAAGTAGACGAAATGAAAATGGCTGATGGACATGTGATTAAAAATCTCTTAACTGGACTAGAAGTTAGGACAGCAAACACTTTAAAAATAATGTATCTAACTTGTAAAGGTAGGAAAATATATTATCCAGATTGGGATGTTGGGATTAGGGTACTCACATATAGAACCGATTGAAATGTGAATTTTTGTAACTTCTGAAAAGGAAGTTTCACTGGGCGTGGTGGTGCTCACCTGTAATCCCAGCACTCAGGAGGCTGAGGCAAGAGGATCGCCTTGAGTTCGAAGCCAGTTTGGCTACACAGTGAGTTCAAGGCTAGCCTGGGTTACATAGCAAGACCCTGTCTCAAAAACAAATAAACAAAAAAGTAAATTTCAATAGCTACTAGACCTTAAAATCTACAATATCTATTTCACCCCCAAATTGGATGCAATAATCCTGATTTGGGAAATGATACCCACAAACGTCAAAGCAGTGGTTCATAAAGACCATTATTGAAGTATTTGTAAAAGGAAAAATCTAAAAGCTACTCCATCTGCCAGTAAAGAAACGGTTTAATAAAGCATGATACTTTAATAATTTGGAATTCAGTTATAATTATGAACTAATATTGTTATGCATGGTTATATAGCATTAAAAAGTGTTTCCTTGGTTCTCAAACTTGAGATTTTATGAAAAAGTCCTTGTTGGAATGCAAATTGCTAGGTTGCTCTGTAGTTCCTGATCCAGTGAGCTTTCTCTGGTACAGGAAGCACTTCAAGTGGAAATTCTATTGCAGATTTTGTGCAGTTTGTCTCTCAACATGTCCCTAAGATACACAGGGGAGGCCTGTGAAGTGAGCTAGTGCAATTGTCTTTTGCTTGAACCAAGTAACCAACAGTCACGAGGAACTCATTGTCAACATTTAAAGTTCAGATTGAAGATAAAAATCCAGACTTCCAGCCTTATTGGGAAAAATAGAAAATATGATACCCTTGGGCCCAAATCCTCACATGGCGACTGTCAACAGGAGTTGACACTCCTTGCAATGGGGTATGGGCTTTCAGTTTGCCATGGTCCATACTCTTCCTCAGCCCCTGTTCCTCTTGTGTATGTTACATTAACTCTGTAATTATTCCAGTCTGTTGTCCACAGTATCTATTCAGCATAGCATGTTAAGTGAAAAAAGCAGGAAACAGAATATACAGAATTATAAAGCATGCTGTTAAGAAGAAAAAAATAGTGTACAAAACAGTGAGTGTATATATACTTATACATACAGTACATATATTCTCTTAGACATTTATTTTATTTCCAATCACCTTCTTATTATACTTTTTAATTGAAGGGAATATTTTTTCTTTTTTATTCTCTTTATGTGAGACCTACTTATTATAGAAGAATAATAAACTAATAACAAAACACAAGCAAAATGAATAAAGTTCACTCCTGATGTAACCACCTACCCAGAAATTGACAGTTAGTAAAATATTAACAGATCTCACCAATCTCCACTTGTAGTTGTTTTCCAGATGACACAGAGAGTCTGAAAGAGTCAAGTGTGGTCACTGTTTTCTTCAAATATAAATGATAAGTTGATGACAAGACCAAAAAAAAAAAAAAAAGGGATTCCAAAGTCTGTTGCAGAAATAGAATTCTCTTCTCCCAATTTACAACTTGACTTAGCATGATTTAAAGCACCAACAATAGAGTTCACTTTTGCAAGCATGTTGGTTCAGGCTCATAATCCCAACTAGTCTGGAGTCTGAGGCAGGAGAGTCCCAAGTTCGAGGCCAGGCTGGACAATTAGGAAAAACTGTTTCAAAAGCTTTATAAT
Source organism: Heterocephalus glaber (assembly GCF_053883595.1). Lineage (NCBI taxonomy): Eukaryota > Metazoa > Chordata > Mammalia > Rodentia > Bathyergidae > Heterocephalus > Heterocephalus glaber. The sequence goes on along the minus strand of NW_028258156.1, from coordinate 15,528,540 downwards.
TGGGGCAGGGATATAGCTCAGGGTTCCCTGGATTCAATCTCCAGTATCTTAAAAATGAAACAAAAGAAAGAAGGGAAACAGGGAGGGAGGGGAAGAAGGAAGGAAAGGAAGAAGGGAAGGACAGAGAGAGGAAGGGAAGTTAATCTTCAATAAATACTAAACATTAGGAGAAATAATATTTTCAGGCTGTCTTCACAAAATACCTCATGGAATGTACATTGTTTTCCCCATTGCTGAATCCCAAAGTAGCATTAGGAAAGCTCCCTCTTGTCAGCTCTCAAAACTGGTATTTCTCCATACCTCTATAGTCTGGATTTCTTGCTGTGTTTTCATTTAATAAACTCCTTACAACCTTATGCTCTTAGTCACTGGCACATAGAAGGTTTTTATGAATAGTGTCAGGTGAATGAATTAATGATGGGATAGCATGCTTCTGAATTGTCTGCCTCTAAAATATAAACAAATTTCAATTATTTACCCAAGTAATGTGTGGGCAATGGCTATTCTGAACACAAACACACACAACAATTACTTGACACCTGAAAAGGGTAGAGTGTCTTAGTACAAACAACTGTAAGATAAAAATTCATTCTTATTCTTGATTATAGATTTTATGTTCTTTTTGTTTGTTCAGTTTTGCTTTTGTCTTGTTTTTGAGACAGGATCTTACTGTGTAATTCAGGCTGGCTTTTAACTCACTATGTAGCCCATCCTGACCTCAAACTCATGGTGATACTGCTGCCTTAGCATCCTGAGTGTTTGGTTTACAGGTGTCCACCACAATACCTGGCTTCAAGTGCTTCATTTTTCTTTCTTTTTTTTTGGTACTGGGGATCGAACTCAGGACCTTGCACTTGCGAGGCAGGAGGTGGAACCACTGAGCTAAATCCCCAGCCCCTTCAAGTGCTTTCTTGATAGTGAATATGGAGTGCTTTCACCACATACACAATAGGTAACTATGAACATGATGCCTGTAATAATAATTAGTTTGATTATGATAATCATTTCACAACAACATATGTATATATATCAAAATATCTCACTATATGCATTAAAGGAATACAATTTTTACTTGCCAATCATGCCTCCACAAAGCTGGAAAAGAAAACAAAAAGACTTTCTTTTAAAATTGCCAAAAAAAACCCCTTAAAGTTTCACTGGGCTAACAATATTTCTCTAATATTCAGGTTTATACCTTTTTCTTCTTTTTATTTCCAAGGATCTGATATTTATGTGAACTATAGCAAAGTATCTGAAGTACATAATTCAGAATCAATTGGTACTTAAATGATTGTGACTTCTCTCTCTCTCTCTAATAATGAAGAGTTTAAACTACTTGCTTTTGAAATCCCCTTCAAAGCACATCCCCTATTTTCATGTATTCAGCAACAACAACAACGGTATAGTGGAAAGTGAATTTTGCATGGGACAATCTTACATTTGAGTTCTGGTTCCAAAACAGGTCAGATTTTATCATCTTTCCACATGCCCATTTCCACATCTGTATAATGGGTATACAACCTATTTTCTAAAATGTATGCAAGGAGGACACAAGCTAATATATTTAAACTGCCCAGCAGATTTGGTGATCTGGAAAAGTTGTCATTCTTGCAAAGTTTAGAACTTTTCTCTAAGAGATGCCAGTAGACACCTCCTCTGTAGGGAAACCTTCATTGGGCTGGTGCCATTGAGGACTCCCTGTGACCACTGGGTGGCTGTCAGGATGTCCTTGACACAGTGAACAGCCTGACTTCTGCCCAATTTAAAACAGTTGCCTGGCTTCCCACAAAATAGGGGCCATTTCCTGGTCTTCAGTAGAGACAAGAGCTCGTCAGCTGCTGAGACAGGACTAACACTTCAGAGTCCCCTCCCAGGTCCCCAATGGTCAGCTGACTTGGCGCCTGTCATAGCACACCCATTATCTCGCCACAGTTACGCTCTCCTTACTTAGTTCAAAAGGCTGGCACAACAGGAGACATAGTCTCAAGAAGGTAGAACATAATAGTGGTCCAAAACCAAACAGTTTCTAAAAGAGGGCAAAAGAATGGCCTTGTGTCCATTGCTTCCTTAAACCCTGGAATGTCTCCTCTGAATAGGGGTCACCAATAATATTTAAGTCAGCTTCTTGGTATTTGAAGAACAATGTGTCTTTGAACTTTGTAATACTGATTTCACTTCTTTGTGATCTTCCTGAATTCCCTTTTATATTTAAAATGTTCCTTTTGTCCTGAGTTTCTTCTCAAGTTTAAAAATAGCTGCCGTTTGACTACAGGCATTTCATGTGAGCACATCAAAGAAAGCTACAAATCTTTGTATCTCTATGCCACACACTAAATAAAACCGAGGATTTTGTTCTTGGCTCACTTTTAGACTGTAAGTTGAAATTACTTTTTGCTTCATTGGTGTGTCAAAAATGTCACCACTCATTGGTTTCTCAAACATATTTGGAAGCAACATGGTCCACCAAGAAATAAGCTATTTATGAATGGGAACCTTACCTTTCTGAGGAATGATTTGCATGTGGCATTTTTTACATCATTGGAGTCAATAAAGGAAAGCAGCTTGCAAGAAACGCATTCAGGAAGCAAAATCCCAATGGTTCAGGTAAGTATATGGGTGGGACCTAAAACTGATCCTTGTTATTTAATTTAAAGACATTCTTTTCTATGCATACACGTGTCACATCCACTCCTACCAAATCTCTCCAGAATTCTTAAAATAGTGTTATCAGTTAGAAAAGAGGAAAAGGCCATGACATTTACTATAAATAGCTCTGGTTACTTGACTCATTTCTGATGTAATTCAGTGTAAGAGTGCTTGGATTCAGATCATTTCATCTTAGAACAGGAAGAGGCATCAGTAGCTCATTTAGTCTAACAATGCACTACCTACTCTTCTTATTTTCCAACATGTAGACATGTACTTAATAAGATGTCATCAATTCTTATTGAAGATATCTGATCACTGCTCAGGAAAACTCTAAATTATTGTTTCTCAAACTATCTTCACTGAAAGCCTTGTGTTAGTTAACTATCCCTGAGGAGTTACAAACTGCCCCCAAACTTGGCAGCTTAAATCAATCTGCATTTATTATTTCACAGGTTCTGTGACTTGAGAATCCTAGAGCAATTCAGTTGGGTGGTTTTGGCTCTGAGTGTCTCCTGAGCTAAGAGTCAAGCTGTTGAGAAGGGCTGAGTCATCTGAGGCTGGGAAATCAGCTTTCAAGCTCACATGCACTTGGCAGGTCTCAGTTCCTCCTTGACTGTTGGCTGTGCTCTTTAGCATGTTGCCATGTAGTTTCTCCATAAAGGTGTTGATCATGTGGCTTCCCCAGTGTGGGGAAATCAGAAGCAAAAGCTCAAGGTGGAGGCCATGGTCCTTTACAATCTTATCATGAAAGTGACCTGCCATGACTTTTGTTATACTATTGATTACAAAAACCAGCCTTCCTACAGGAGAAAAAGGGACCCAACCTAGAAGGCCAGGATCATTGTTGGCCCTCTTGTAAATTAACTACAAAACTTTTTTCTTTTCAAAATCTCTAAACCATTGCAGATTGAACAAATTTATTTGCTGTCCTTATTCATACAAAACGGGTCCTGCTAGCAGACCTAAGATTTCAGGACAGGGATTTTATCTTACTTATGGTTGTATTCCCATTGCCTAACATAGTAGTTGCCAAGTAGTAGATATTTGATGACTATTTGTTGAAGGAATTAATAAATAAACACTCTATTTTTAGATCTGGTAAGGCATAGAAAATCCAGAAGTTCCAGGTGCAATATTGGCCAGGGATTTGACATCGTAGGGTAAAGATTTGTTCAGTTAAAACTAAACTAAATCCATTATGCTGATGTTTGAATTTATTTCTTCATTTTAAATTCCTGTTCAGCATTCATCATCACTCAAAGACTGTTATATTACAAACACACAGTAATATAGCATCTCCCACCAAATCAAAAGCATAAAGTGAGAGTAGAGACATAAAACTCCAAATCACCTCTTCAGAGGACCCTTCCATGAGCCCACTCATGTTTCCCCTGTTGAAGAAAAGCCCCAAATGGAGTCATTTTTGCTAAGATTTCCACATCATCAAGCTGAAACCCTAGCAGTTTATGTGTAAAATCTGACCTTCCAAAAAATCGGAAAAAAAAAAAAAAGCCAACAAGATATTTATTGTATTCCTACAAAGAAAGTAACCAATGTCCTATTCCTTTTTTCTGGTTTTCCCCTTTTTTCCTATCTGTAAAACCCTTCTACTTTAGCTCATTTTCTTTCTGCTTTGTAAAATGGATGTTCTATAGTTCACAAATCACTAATAAAAACACAAGCACTAGCTAAGGTGGTGCACACCTGTAACCCCGGCTACTTGAGAGGGTGTGGCAGAAATATTGCAAGTTCAAGCTCAATCTCGTCAATTTAGTGAGTTTTCAAGACCTGGTCTTAATGCAAAAAAATAAAAAGGGCTGGGAATCTAGCTCAGTGTGAAGGTCCTCAGTTCAATGCCCAATATAACAAAATTAAATCTTTAAAAGTCAATGGTTTTTAACACTCCTGTCTCAATCACTATCATATTAATATGTTTTATTTTCATCAGAAAACTTAATTGTTCAGGGCAAGATGGAATCTATTACTCCATATTATTTGATAAACCTTTTCAGACTGTCCGTGGCAAAGCAAAGAATTCTGCTTTGTTTCATTAGTATTTTCACCTTGCAAGGTCTTAACCTCTTAACATTTGGATCTTTGTTTTGTTTTTCCACTGAGTCCTCTCCAACTCCTTAGTTTTTTTGTGGGGGATCTATCTATCTATCTATCTATCTATCTATCTATCTATCTTTTTTTACTGTGCTGGAGATTGAGCCTGAGCCCTTGGGTAGGCTAAGCAAGTGTTCTATCACTGACAGCTTCCCCAACTTGCCTTAGTTTCTTCTGTAGTTGTGGCACCACCAAATAAGCACAATATTCCATGGCTGCTCGTGATTCTGCTACCATAACTTACATTACCTAATTTAGTTCAGAACTAAGTGAAGTCAATGTGAATTTTGAATGAATAAGAACTGCAAACGAATCTGTTCAAATTAAATGAAAATTAAAGAGACATTTTCAAGGACATTTGTTCTAAAAATCGATCTGCCTTGCAATTAGCCTCATGTGAAATTATTTTCCAGCTGTTGTGGAAACAGCAAGTAGCCCAGTAGCCCAAGATGATTAAAGTAGACCATTTTCTAGGAATTTACAAAAATTTAGGTTGGAGAAGATTTTTTTAAGTTAGTTTCCCTTGTAATTTTTAAATGTTCATTTGTAAAATGTAGGATGGAGGAGAGGGCTAGGAAAAGATAGTTATTAGAGCTCACCTCTGTAGAGGCAAACACTAGACAGCTCATATATTGCATGAATTCTCTACTAGATCTTTGAAACAACACTTTCACAGCAGTACTCACGTGCCATTTCACAGGAGAGGAAACAGATGCTCAAAAGTGAAAGGACTCACCCAAAGCAAAGAGCCAGCCTGGAGACCACAGTGGACAATGGCTTATGCCTTGTTTCAAAGTCTTTGCAATGTGTAGTCTGGACAACTGTGGTTATACAACAAGGACAGGAGCAGTTTCCTATACGGTGGCTTAAGGGAAGGATATTATCTTGGCCTGCTAATAGATGTTCTCCAGAAAAGTCTGACAAAGTGACCAGGGAAAGCATGAAAGTGAGAAATGCTGGGTTGAATACAACTGACTTAAAACAAAGGAAAGGAAACAAAACAGAACAAAAATCCCCATGGCACGTAGCAGAGCCCATTTCATGCTAATGTCCCCCAGGCTCAAATCTCAGTGTGGGTGGTTTGTTGGGAAAGAAGCCTCCAGGATCCGGGGATGGATGTGAGGGTACAGTTGGAGACTGAGTACACTGTACACTGTACTTTCCAAATCGATCTGGTTATCTAAGTTTGCCCCTGCCTAGGCATCAGGTAGGACTTTATGGATTATAGTTTGTGAGATACTTATTTAAATTACTAGAACAAGAGAAAGCAGCACTGTTGAGGTAGTGTACCAGCACAGGGGCTCATCGTCCTGACTGGATATCACCACATGGACATAAAAGATGCTTCCTCTAAGGAAAGGTTCTAAAAGAGTGATACTAATTGGTATCAGTTAATATTATCTTAAAAGACAGCTAGACGGTCATCTCTTTCTCTGCTTTTTCTCCTTCTCTATTTGTTTTCCTCCCTCAGAATCCAAAGTCTATCAGACTCTTAGGCACTTATAACACAAGTGATCCCACTCAGGAAAATGGAGGAATCATTTCTCACTTAGAGTTGTATGAGACCATTCTGGAGATTCGATGGTTTACTCAGATTTTGGATTGATAGAATTTAATACATATTTATACATATATCCATGACTAACATAATAATAAAATAATACAAACAATAAATAAGAGACAGCTAACATTTCATTTTACCTGGCAAAACACAAATTAAACAACATAGCAACTATAGAGAATAATGTAGTTTTTAAAATGCTAAATGTACTTCGCAAGCACAAGGTCCTGAGTTTGATCCCCGGTATCATACCGAAAAAAAAAAGCTAAATGTATATTTTAAGCATTCTTATTGTAAGAATGATAACTAAGGTAATGTGTATGTTTGTTACCTCATTATCTTGACTTAGACACTCCATAATGTTCATACACTATGGTTCAAAACATCATGTACATGACAAATATATATTTTATTTTTCAATAAAATATTGGTAGAGAAGGATTACCCACCTCTGACTACCAAGTTATTTTAAAAGAGAATAAATTTTAACAAAAAATAAAGTACAAAGAGCATATATATATTTAAAATAAGTCCTACACATTAAACTTGACAACCTTGAAAACATGTGTAAGTATACTTTTCACTTGGCTTCACACACGTGATATTTTTATCTGGGCATTTGGTTATAAGCCAGAATTGGAAAACTATCAATCTTAAATTGGGAAACATCGCATCTTAAATTCCCAAATCAAAGTATAAACCCACAGTCTCTTGTTTGAATCTTCTGCTATTTTTCACAATGTAGGATTAGTATTATTAGTAGTATTATGCAATACACAGTATATTGAAATATAGTGGTACCTCAGTTCACAAACTAACTCATTCCACAATTCTAGGGAAGATGGCCATGATCCTGTTTGTCACGGGATGCAGAGTTCTTGAATGGAAGCAAAATTTTGCTTCCAAATTGTTCACCCACAGAAGCATTTCATGAACCGAGGTATTACTGTACAGATAGGTTTCCTACTAAAAATTGCACCTTTCATTTTTCTATTCATTGCAAACAGAAAACAAATCCTAAATCCATTAATATTTTGAACAATTTTACTCAATTTGAATTGCTCACATGCATGAAAGTATAATTGCTCACACTATTATGAAGTGTGACCAAATAAATATTTACATGTATTACAAGAAAAGACACATTGCTATTAATTGCCCTCAAAATACTTCCCCTTGTTTTGAACACACTTATCCATTTGTCTTGCCACTCTGGAAGTCCTCTTTGGTGAGTGCCTTTAGGTGTGCCTCGATGCTCTGAATTGATTCAAAACCTTGGCCTTTCCCAGTCATTTTGACTTTGATATTGAGCTGGAAATCAGAGTGCCAGATTTGGGGAAAAAGTAGACCAGAGCACTGTAATGCTTTGACAAGCTTGTCTTTGCATTGGGTGGCACTTGGCAGCAGCAGTCACTGTATTTTTTATCACACCTGCTAAAGACACTCTTGAAAGAGGACTTGCAGAACTGCTTTAGAAAGTGGTAAGAACAATGGGATAAATGTGTTCAAAGCAAGAGGGAGTAAATTGAGGGGGATTAATGGTAAAGTGTCTTCTACTGTAATAAGTTCTTTTTATTCAAACATTTTCATTTACCCCTTCTAGACCTGTTAGTAAAAGAATAATTAGTATAAACAGCCATAAAAACATTTTGTCAAGAATGAAATAAATATTGAATATATGCGTTTTCCATTTTCATTGTTAGTATGCAGAAAATAAATTTCAACAATTTAGTTTTAATTTTCCTAAAATTGTACTTGTCCTAGTACAAAACATTTATACTGTATCTTTAGAAATTGACTACTTTGAAACATATTCATTTTTACATATTGACTATAATTGCATGCATAATAAAAAGTAATCGTGGAGATACACATAGGTGGATCATTGTTCTCACGTCTTCCCATCTTTCTCATGTTTTTACACACTTTCCCATACAGCCAGCAGCATATGGAGAAGAAAACCAAGGGCCTTAGGTGGTTGCTGCAACTTTAATTCAGCTGCCAGAAGGAACTCACATAAACAAAACATTACCCCAACTGCTGATTTGCAGCTAAGCATTCTGAACCTCACTTATTTCAGATGCATCCCAGTCAACTAGTCTTCTAACCATGAGGATGGATGCTCCTTCTGTGTCCCTGGAACTTTGTGATTGTTGATTATGCAGCATTGCTTCAAACTTGTACAAAAGTTAAAAAGTTCATGATCAAATAAAAATTTAAATAATTTGGACACAGAAGTAATGCAACAGACCTCTGGTCACTTTCAGCTGTATGATTTGGGCAGCTCTTTGGCGTTCTCATGTTTTTCAGCTGTATTATTAGTGTTGGATGAGGTGAGGCTTAAAAAAAATAAATTTTTATTAGTACATGTTTCCAGCAGGTAATGATTACATTCATCCTGGGGAAGTGGTACATGTGCTAACACATTTCTTTTTTTTTTTTTTTTGGTACCGGGGATCGAACTCAGGTCCTTGCACTTGCGAGGCAGGCAGCGGAACCACTGAGCTAAATCCCCGACCCCCATAACACATTTTAATTGTTTCTGTTTCCCTTCCCTCCCACATCTCTCCTATCTCTTGGTCCCCTTCCCATTTGAAAATGATCTTTCTGTTTTCTACTATCTTTTATTTTGCTCTTTAAGCACTATATGCTTTGCGTTTCTCCCATAAGTAAAACCATCTGACATTTAAACTTGTGTGTCTCATTTATTTCACTTAACATTATGGTCTCAAAGTGTGTCCATTTCCTACAAGGGACTCAAATTTATCCTTCTTTATGGTAGAGCAGTACTGCACTGTGTATAGATACCAGTACTGCATTGTGTATAGATAGAATATTTTCTTTATTCATACATGTATTGATGGATATATGGGTCACTTCCAAGATTTAGCTGTTATGAGTTGTGCTACTATACACATGGGTGTACATGCGTCACCGAAGTATGACATCTTGAACTCTTTCAGAAAGATACCTTTTTAGAAGAGGAATAGTTAGGATGAATGGAAATTTTATTTTTAATATTTTGAGGAATCTCTCCATACTGATTTCCATGGTAGTTGTACTAGTTTACATTCCTACCACAGTATAGAAGGTATCTTTTCCCCCACAGCCTTAATAGTATTTGTTATTATTTGGTTTCTTGATGATAGTCATGCTTTCTAAAGTAAAATGGAATCTCATTGTGGTTTTAATTTGCACTTCCTTACTCACCAGAGATGTTGAACATTTTTTATGTATTTATTGGCCATTTTTACATGAATGATAGAAAATTTAAAGTCTGCATGCAATCAATAAACCAAGGATGCCTTTCCATTCCCAAAGTAATTAAAAGTGCAAAAAAGTTAAGTATTTTATAAGTTGAATGTCTCTAAAGAAGCAGTATTGCAAGTTATATGTTACTATTATTATTCACTCTGTTGTTATTTTAGAGCAACCACCTTGAGCTGAGAATTATGCCAAGCACTGTGAGGTATCATAAGGTGGAGAGGTGATGTGTTCTTTCCCTGTATGAAGTTAAATACCTAACCGGGGTGGGGGGTGGGGCAAAGCAATACAAAAATGGAAAATTTGATTATTATAGGAATTACGAACTGGGAGTTTTAAGAACATAATCTCCTCTAGCTGCAGAAATTAGGAAAAACTCTTGGTGTTTGAGCTGGATCTTGGCAGACATGATTTCAACAGGAAGAAATCTAAGGCCACTTGCTGAGATAAAGAAGGGCAGGGAAGTAGGGCAGAAAAAGTAATTTAAAGTGATACTTTTTCGTATTTCAGTGGCATACTCTCTGTAACTAACAAGATGGAGCTATGGTCAAAAAGAGAGGTAGGGACCATCTGTGTTGAAGAGTTTAGTTTGATCTATGTGCTTGGAAGCTTAGAGTATTTTATCTAGAGAACGACTAAAGGAGTCTCTGATTTTTTTTCTCTTTAATTTTCAGAAAGATCTAACTGGTAATGTGCAGGACATAAACAGACTCAAGAGAAAATGACTCCAAAGCTGGGTGTCGTGGCGCACACCTGTAATCCTAGTCTGCCTCCAGGTGGAGGCAGGAGGATGGCAAGTTGAAGGCCAGCTTGGTCAACTTAGTGACTTAGTGAGAGTCTGTCTCAAAATTTTTTAAAAGGGCTGAGAATATAGTTTAGGGCAAAGGCCCTGGATACAAGGTCAAATACCACAGAATAAGAAGGAGAAGGAGAGGAAGAAGGAGAAGCAGAAGGAGAAGGGGAAGGGAAGGGAAAGAAGGGAGAGGAGAGGGAGGAGGAGGAGGAAGAAAGCTCGAGTTTTGCAGGTGACTGAGCTCAGGTGAGGGTGGATGTGGGCATTTAAACAGAAACTCCAATAGTGTGCTTTATTTTACTCCAAGAAAAGAGCATGTTGATAAAATAACATGCCGTCTTGCAAAAAAACAGGCCTTACACTACTGTTATATCATAAGAAAAGAGTATTTTTAAAATGAAATTCAAATATTTGGGTAATAATCTTGAAATTTACTACACATGAGATTCACCTGAGGTTTTTAATGAAACATAGGTTTCTCAACCATAGATATCTTAAAGCAGTAGGTGTTATGAGAGACCCAGAAAGCTGTATTTTAATAAGTACCTTGAGTGAAAGGAAGCAGATGGTCTGCATGTCGCTCTTTGACACTAGTTGGGTTACATAACTGTAACGATAAAAGGAAACTTTATTGCCAACTTCCTGTTTACCTGACACTCGGCTAAGTGCATGCATACTTTACCTCATTTCATCCTCATAGTAAGTTTAAAATGTGGCTATTAATATCATTTTCCAACTGAAAACCAATAATTGGAGGGATTAAGCAGCACTCTGAAATCATAACACTAGTAAGGGATACATTCAGGATACAAACCAAAGGTTATTCAACTTCATAACTCACACTGGAGAAATTCATGATATTAAAAACTCTAACTTTTGTCTTTCCTCTTGTTCTTTCTCTTTTCAAAAGTTTCAACTGATTGGGACCAGTGCCACATTTAACAAGATTGCCTGATTAAATTTACTCCAGTAAAAAATTTCATTCCTAAGTAGAGAAAGACCAGCTGGAACATAATCAGTCATCATAGTGGGTTGCCCTAGATATGAAGATGCCCACCCTACCAAGAATAATACATATGCACATAGCAGTAATTCCAAAATAAATATAGAAAATTTCTACAGCATGTGTTATTATAACCATTTAAGCAAAAACAGAAGAACTTTAAAGTGGGACATTATCATTGCCTTGAACATTTTTTTTCTCCTTGTCTTAAAATTGACATCTCAAAATAAATTTATGATGTTGAAGCCTAAGCATTAATTGTCTAAAGGAATGGCCCACAGCAAAATACGAAAGTCAGATTTAACTTTATTCTTTTCATTGTCTCTTGGCCAAAACTACTACATCTTTTTTAGATTGAAGGGCAACACATTTACCTACATTTTCTATGCTAGTGGAAGCAGTAAAAGATTATGTTTCCACAAGCAAAGGAAATAAGGTGAAATATGTTTTGGGTTATAGTAAAAAATTCAATCAATTCACTATAGATGTTAATACTCTCCACTCTGAGAAATAGGCTCAGAGAGAGAATATTTAATAGATATTTTCCTCTCCTCAAACATTGGAAAAATATAAAATTTCTGTGAGCAAGAGTTGCAAATGATCAGTATGGATCATAGTTTTTCAGTTTCAAATCTAACAACTAATTATTGTGATTTTATTTCTTCTTGAAGATGATGAGTAAGGAAAAAGTATAGTATATCATCACTTTTAACTGGTGCTGAGATTTTATTTCCTTTCTTATGAACAGTGACCTTTCATGTTGTCACATTTTCTCTTTTCCCCAGCGATGAGATGAGAATATCAGAAAAAAAAATCACAAATGCTTATTATTCTCCCAGACCATTTGGAGATGGGTTTTGTTTAAAATTTATCCAAAATCCTTTAAATGGGAAATGGATCACGAGTTGGAGGGTGCAGGGAGGGATGGGAGGAGAAAGAGACAAACAAGAATTAAGATGTGTTATGTACATGAACCAACTCCCATGATAAATGTAATCATTATGTACTGAAAGCATGTGCTAAGAAAAAAATATAATTAATTACAAAGTGAAATTTTAAAAAAATTATTCAAAATGAACTATTTTCTAGTTAAACCATATGTATGAGAATCGATTTATTTGCTTTCCTTTCCATTTGTATCCAGCTTGCTGTGTTTTTCGTTTTGCTTTGTTCTGTTTTGCATTTGAGACAACAGGGTCTTTCTGTGTAGTGCAGGTTGGCCTCAAACTTGTGATTGTCCTGCCTCGGCTTCTTGAGTGCTGGAGTTACAAGAACATACCACCATACCCAGTTTGTGTATTCTCTTATATCTTCAAGGAACTTAGTAACTCAGAAAGAATTAAGAGAAAAATAAAAAGCCTGCCATTAGCAAGAAAGCTTGATATATGATAAAGAATATGTGTGTAAAAATGCATCCTGTGCACGGGTTATAGAATTTCTTTAAATTCTTTTAAGGAGTTATTCATCATAGATGCTGGAAGTTTGCCCTGATAAAAATACATTGGACACATTTCTAACTTCACCTCATACATGTTCTTTGATCTACACACTTAGTATGCACTTTTTCGTTGCCTGATAATATAAAGACAACCTGACACCTTTTTGTAGAAATAGAAAACTAGGAATAGAAGGGTAAAATTGTTATTTATTTGAATTTTTTTATTTATTGGAAAACAAAATAATTCACTAAAGCAAATTGAAACTAATGTATAAATATAAAAAGTAGATAAAAAGCAATACATTTGAATCAATATTTTATATATAATAAATAATAATTTGCATGTAAACAAGGTCCTACTTATAACAACCAAAAATACCTGCAGTAAACTTTTAAAAAGAGAATTTGTATTAAAAACTATAAAAAATTCTCAACTTTTTATGTAATCCTGTATAACGAGAGAAAACACAAGAAATACTCAAACTTAAAAACATCCCAAGTGGTCTACAAATTTAACATTATTTTTGCAATATGCCTAATAATTTCTAAAAAAAAACCATGAGAAATTGTTCCAAAATTTTGTTTCAAGAAGATTTTTAAAGATATAAAGTTATATCATTATTAAGTAATATAATGTATTATAGGGCCGAGATTAATAAACAGACAACTGGAATGAAAGAGCGGTTCCCATGGTGGTGTATACCTGTAATCCCAGCACTCAGGAGGCTAAGGCAGGAGGACTGGTGAAAGTTTAAGGCTCATCTGAACTATACAGTGAGACCTTGTCTCAAAAAAAGAAAAAGGAAAAAGAAAACAAAAGATATTGAAATATAATCTAATCTAGTCTCTATATATTAATTCAAATATAATGATGTAGTTTTTAATTAGTGAGACATAATTAAATATTTGGTATTGAGATAACTGGCGAGCCATTTAGAAACTATATGCCAATAGACATCAATCTCTACTATTTTCTCTCTAAGATTTGAACATATTAAAAATAATGGTAGCGAATATCACTTGTTTAATATTTTGATCAAAATATTTGACTACATATATTAAAGTAATACCTGAAATAAATCAATTTAAAAAGAGTTGCCTCACAGTTTGATAGGTGTGAGCCCGGGACTGAAGGGCTGTGTTATTTTGACCTGGCACTGGCGCAGCACATCATGGCAGGAAGGTGTGTGTGGAGGTAAAAACGTCTGGCTTCATGGTGGTCAGGAAGCCAAACAGCCCAGGAAAGGACTGGTAATCCCCACATCCCCTCAAGGGCCCACCCCAGTGACTCATGACCTCACACAAAGGCCCGCTGCTTAAAGATTCAACAGCTCCCAATAGCACCCCTCTAGAGCTCCAGACCCAACTCACAGGGCACATGTGAAAATATTTATGTTTAGGAACTTAGCATATTTTTGAATAGGGAAAGATTAGAGCTGACTAAATGATGACAGTCCAGGATTTATCAGTATGGCATAGTCATGCAATGAAATATTCTGCAACTATTTACAATGACTCTGGAAATGGTTCATTTGAGCTTGTTTATTCACTGTACCAACATTTTCTTACATATGTAAGTATAATTTTGTAATGTTTATAAATACACATAACTTGAAGGCAATATATGGAAATTTTAATAGTGGTTATCTTCCTTATCAAAACACTAGTGATTTTCTTTTTTACAAAATTCTGCTTGCATGAACTTTTAAAATTTCCAATATGAATACAGTCTGTTTTTAAATTTTAAAGGGAATGAAAAATATTATTTCCTCTATCTTAGCAAATGAAACAGATGAAAAATTCAGAAAATAAATTATCTTCCAATGCAAGCCAAAATTTTATTGCCACTCTGATAGACTTGCCACCCACATCAATCTTGTGGGAATGAATTCTCAAGTTATTGGTATCAGGGCTCATTTACTGAGTTATAAAAGACCAGCATGTCGGAATCACGAAGAAAGTAAGGCCATTTGGCTTGAAAGGTGGTAGGAGATTCCTTTAACTATATCTCATCTATTTTGCCATGAGAATTAGGTACCATCTTTGCACAAGACAAACCCAGGAAATGTTCGTGAACACATTAAAAACCTCCATTTAATGTACTTTCACCTGCCTCTTCCAATTCTAATCTCTGTTTATAACACAGAGAACAAAAAAGCAGGTAGAACTTTTTCTGCTGTTTGTCACATCACAAGCAGTAAGTTCTCTTGTTTTTGACAGGCAGTCACTAGGACATCTCATTCTGTTGATTTCAGAATCTAGTTTGTCCTGCCTTGTTTCTCCCCTTCCCTCTCTCTACCCTTTAACCTCTCTCCCTCCCTGTACCTTCTTCCCTCCCTGCCTCCCTGCCTCCTTCCTTCCTTTCTTCTTCTCCCCCTTCCTCTCTCCCTCTCTCTTTCCTTTCTTCTTTTTTTAAAAAATAGATTTGAAGAGTAAGAAAGAGAGAGTTTGCAATAAAGAGATTTACTGCTTTCTTGTTAGATTTATGCTCCTACTTGTGTTTTTTTTCCCCACTCTATACTCAGGGTAGAATTTTAAAAATCTGTTCTCTTAGTTTAAAAAATAATTATGACAGACTAGTTTCTTCCTTGAAATTAGTGAATTTTTTTTCTTTGAAATGACTTTCTACTTCCAACTTTTGCTTCACTTTCTGGCAACTATTTATATTCTTTAAATAAATTATCAGCACGCAAACCTCCTGTTATTTTTCCCAGTTTAAAAAAGCCTTTCTCGACCTCACTTCTTCCTCCAGTTACTGGTTCTCTCTCCACTTTACAGCAAGACTTCATCACATATTTGTCTACATTTTAAATTTTTCCTGTCTACTTATTCTTTCTTCAGTTCCCTGGAACTCTCCAACAGCATGCGCTCATCAAAGCTGTCAGTGATGTTCACGATGATAAAACTAATGGCTCATTTTCAATCCTTATTGTGTATGGCTATTCAATAGCATTGAACACAATGTAGGTATTTATTAAAACTTATTGGAACACTTTTTCCTCATAATTTTCAGGACACACACTTTCCTGATCTTTTTATTTCTTTATAGTCTGCTCATTTCAGCCTCCTACTTATGGATCCTTCTCAACTCTAGTTTCTAAATTTGGGGGTAATTCTTAGTTTGGCACCTATATCATTTCTCTTTTCTTTGGATATCTAGCTCTTGATGGTCTTATTTATACTCAAGGCTTTAAATATCATTCATGTTTTGAATATTCCTAAGCTTATATTTGCAATTTTCAGCTTTCCCCTGACCACTTGACTCATGCTTTCAATTGGTCACTTGAAGTTTCACTTTAATGTTAAATACATGTATTAAATGGAAGAGGCCACACGCTAAGCTCTTCACTTGCAAACTTACTTCTCTCATGGCTCTACCCATCTCTGTAGATGGCAGATTCACCTTGTCAGACACTTTAGAGACCTTCTTGATTCCTTTCCTTTTTTCTTTTTCCTCATACCTTAACTCTGTTCTATCAGCAAATCCTCTTGGTTCTTTCTTCAGATGTACCAGATTCTGACGACTTCTGATGGCTTCCGCTGCTCCAACCCTAGTTCAGGCCTCTGTCATTTCTCACTTGAACTAAAGCAATGGCTTTTTAAATCTTCTTGATATTTCTGTCTTTATTCTTCTAAATCCATGACTGATGCAACAGAAAGAGTATTTCTTTTATAAGACATCATTCCTCTTCTAAAACCTTCCAGTGGTTTTCTATTTCCTCCAGAAAGATGAAAGAAAAAATCATCATAGTCCCTATAAGATCTTAAATGGCATATTAGTCATCTATGGTTGCATAACAATGTACTGAAAACTTCTAGTTTACAAGAAAACATTTGTGTAACATGATTTTTTTCCTGGGGTGAAAATCTTGGTGCCCCTTATGTGGTTCATCTGCCCCCTGTTCTCTCACAAGGGGCCACCTCATGCTGCTGTCTTAAGTGAAGGCTCTAGCTGTAGACGATCCACCTCTAGTACTGTTCCTGTGGTTGTTGGCAGGCTTCAGGTGCCCACGGGGCATTGGAGGGAGATCTCCCTCAGTTCTTGCCATGGGCCTCTCCTTAGGTCTCCTCACAATATGACAGATGGTTTCCATCAGAGAGAGTGAATAAAGAAATTCAACAAGAGCCCATTTGCAACCTAAGCTTGGAAGTGACATTCTGTAATGTTTTTGCTGCTTGCTGTTCTTTAGAAGCAAGTCACTAGGTCCAGCCCACACTCAAAGAGGGATGTTAATCAAGAGTGAGTACTAGGAGATGGGATGCATTAGGAGCCAACTCAAAAGCTGCCCACCACAAAGAACTGCACCATTGCCATTACATATCTGACTTTAGCAACTTTCCTGTTGATCACTCTGCTTGAATTACACTGGCTTCTTTGTTGTTCTATGTATGAGTCATACCCTTTAATGCCATTTGGGCTAGACATGTGAAGGGAGTTTTGATGTTTAATGGTTGCTTCCAAATCCTAAGAAGTTATCTTAACAACTAGGATAGTGGTGATCACATAAGAACTTCATAGGAGTCCATTGTTGTTTTTGAAGTCAATAGAGTGTTTACAGTCTTGTTGCTGAGAGTGGATGATATAATGTGTTACCGTGAATTTATAATATTATTTGTGATTGCAAATATCACAGGAGTTATAAGGATCTGGCTTTGTGGACCGTGGGATTCTTTTATCCAGTTACAATTATATTAACAGGAAGTTAATCTCAATGATCTCAAGGCTTGTTCTCTGGTTAAGATAAGAATATTGTGGCTACAATATGCATAATAATCAGAGTAGAAATACTATATGAATTTCCAGAGTACAAATTCATATAGAAATCAGAAAAGGTGGGTTAAAATTCTTAAAAAGAGGAAAACAAAACTTTTTTGGCAACGAAAGTTAACTGGACTGAGCTTCATAGGAACTGGAAGCAAAGACTACTGACAACCAAGAAATGCCTTATGAAATGAAGTGCAAAACTTAGTGTCTTAGGACATGGTTAGAATATGCCCAGATATTTGACTCTGTACGGTGACTGTAAGAAATAATGTATATCAATAATCTGTTTTGATGGAACAGTGATAAGTAAGAGAGTCAAAAAAGAAAAATATTCTTAGAACCACAGTTTGGTAAAATATTTGTTCTATCAGATCTTTGTCACTGTTTATAAAGTTTGGATATGCTACCACACATTCCTTCAGACAAGGATCAGGTTTTGTGAGTTCCAGGGAACTTCAGAGATGCTTCATAAATATTAAATAATCAATTTCAACTCAGCAAACAAAAGCTTCAGAAAAAGGATCTTCCACAAGAACTTTAGTCTTTCCAAACCATTTCTCTCTCTATATATGAATATATATAAGAATAATATAGTTATATAAAATATGTCTTTCTTATTAATTTACCATCTCCTGCAACACCTTTCTAGTTCATTTAATAGGTAATCATGCTTTCTACTGAAATATCAACAAAATTTTTGACTATTTTAATTGCTAGTCTAAGATTCAAATCCTAAGAAAGAATATTTACAAAGAAGTAATTTCACCATATGATTAAAAGGTTCAGACATTTAAAGATTCTTATTCTGTAAAAAAATGTTAGCATAGGTTTGATTACTAAGGTAAGCATTCCCAACTGCTATGTAGTGTACAAACAGTAAGGTTTTTAATATTATATATTAATAAGTAGAGATCATGGTTTTGATTAAATATATCTAATACTAGCTAATAATATTCTGGGTTCTCTTTACCCAACATTGTTTACTTGACATTTAAAAATTAAATAGAAAGAAATGCATCTAAATCTATGCTACACATTTGAAATTGATAGTTTATATTTGGTATAAAAGGGATAAAATTTATAGTCCTGGGTGACAATTTTATGTAACAAGGCATGAGAATGTAAAATTCCATTCAAATTCCTTTCTTATCACTATTCATGAAAACAGCATTTCTCAGCTGAGAAAGCTAACAGCGATATTACATGGTGACATTATTTCAGAAGAGTTGTCTACGATGCAGAATATCTAATTTTTTCACACATGAGTAAGGACTATGTAAAATTTAGCATTTAATTTGCATTCTTATATGCAATGTTCTAAAGGCCAAGGTTAAGTATTTTTTGAAATATTATAATAACCTAAAATTAATTTAAAAACAAGAATTTAGTATTTATGCCTCTCTTTACTTCCAAGTCTTCCCAAATAGCTTTGACAAAGAGAATAGTATATCTTGATATACTAAAGATACAAACATTATTATTGCTGCTTTAGTAAAAGGGAAACTGGAGCATGGAATTGCATAAGTGATTTTTCTAACGCATCTAAATAAAGTATAGGAATCATAATATATCCAAAGTTTCCATATTTCTCAGTTTAGTGTTTGATGCTTTTCTTTTAAATATTAATACCAGTGGAACAGCCTGATAACATCATGTGCAAGGGACAAAGTTGTCAGTTGCACTATTTTCATAACCTTATAAATCATAGTCAGTATACGACTGTACAATTTTATACCCCACTTTATGGACAAGGAAACTTAAACCTAGAATTGTGACTTGCCCAAGGCTATGGTGAATATTATTCCCACCGACTAGACTCAAACCTTGGGATCCTTTGTCCTTTGCACAGTGCTGTGCCCATCATGATTACAGAGTAAAAATTTAAATTTAGTCCCCAAAGCTGTTGGTCCTTTATGTAATTTGATTAATGGTATAAAGATTTTTGTTACAAAAGATTCTGACTTTCATACATTTCAAATGTAATCTGTACTTCGTGTGGTGTTCTCACTTTTTATACTAGAGACAACATAATCTAAAATAATACTTTTCTACTTCAGGAAGTTAATATATTTATTCACTACTATTCATCTCTGATTTTCCACTTTGTTTATTAACAACATCACTAGCTTTTTCATTCCTTAACATTTGATCAACGAAAGCAAGGGTCAATACACTTTTTCTTTAAGGCAACAGATAGCAAATATGTTGTAACTGCTTTATCCAGGGGTCCCTGCTGATGTCTGCAACATGACGGCAGCTGTAGAGACAATGTGAGTGGGAGGGAAGTGGGGCTCTCTTCCAACAGAACTTCCTTAACAAGAACAGGTGGACGGCCCCTGGGCTTTGTGACCTTGATCTCAAGTGTGGTGATTGCAGAATAAGGGACCAAAATGTTGATCTGCTGTGATGCTTCAGTTCAGGAATATTTCAATTCTAAAATAAAATTACCAGCAAAGTCTGGAGATACAGTTGTTCTAAGCTATGTCTAGAGATCTCCTGAATTGGCATACCTTTTTAAAAATAAAACTTATCATTATATTCAATGAGATTTCTTTTTTTAAAAACTATCTTTGGTGTTATCATTGGCATCATGTCTTTAGGAGAGAAAACTAATAAATTAGACAATACATAGGATTTAAATAGTGCATTACATGCTTTTTAAGTTTAAAAAATGTTCAGTATCTTTGATGCTTATACTGATTTGTTTCATCTCTCACCCTTGCCTCTTGAGAAACCCAGCAAAATGCCAATAAGATACATTTAAAAGATATAACCCCACAAAGTTGCAAGAACAGGAAGGGAGAAAGATGGATCAGAATTCTCAACACACTTTTGAAAGGTAGGACACAGAAGCAGCTGTGACTCAGAAGTGAGGAGGAGACTGAGTGTAAGGCACTGCAGAGGAGCATGTGGATGAGAAATGGGCCAATGCAAACTTCAAGGTGCCAACTTTCAGGGAGACTCAGAACTTAAAGTCAGCAGTTAACACAAGGAAGTTAAGATGTGAGGCAGGGAAGGGAAAGTGAAAATATTGGTTTAATATTTACATGTAAAATGAGCAGGTACATTGTTTCTCCTCCTAGGTTTCCAACTCTTTGTCATTTCAAATTATACTACAAAACTACCAAAATAAAATCAGCATGGTACTGGCACAAAAATAGACATTTTGACCAGTGGAATAGAATGGAGGATACAGAACCAATTCCAGGGACCTTTAGATATCTGATTTTTGACAATGGACCCAAAAACATATTCTGGAGAAAAGACAGTTTCTTTAACAAATAGTGCTTGGAAAACTAGTCATTCATGTGTAGAAGAGTGAATATAGACCCATATCTCTTACCCTGTACTCTAATCAAATAAAAATACTGTAGATCAATGACATAGTTATCCAAATAGGAACACTGAATTGGACTAGGTAAAACTATTTAAGACATAGGCATTGGCACGGACTTTCTGAACAGAACCTCAATTTCCAAGAAATAATATCAAGAATCTTCAAATGAGAT
This sequence comes from Heterocephalus glaber, assembly GCF_053883595.1. Lineage (NCBI taxonomy): Eukaryota > Metazoa > Chordata > Mammalia > Rodentia > Bathyergidae > Heterocephalus > Heterocephalus glaber. Next base: position 15,507,449 of record NW_028258156.1, on the reverse strand, counting down.
CATATCAAATTAAAAAGCTTCTGCACAGCAAAGGAAACAATTGAAAGAGTAAAAAACAACCTTCAGAAGAGAAAAAAGAGTGTTTGAAACACTCCTAACTTCACTTCTGCTGTATTGCTTTGCATTGTACTGATCCAAGCAGACCACAGGATTCAAAGCTGTGATGCAACTATAAACTATATCCCACTCTGCTGGGGACAAGCTGCAAAGGCCTGTGCTGCAGGGATTTGTGACTATTGTATTGCAACTTACTATATTTACTCCCAGCCACAGCACATTAAGATTGGTTGAAAGAATTAGGCTTATTTAGCCTAATACAGGAGCTGTGGTAGCTATTCTTGGACACTTGAAGTAATGCAATGTGGAATAGATATTAAAGTTCCTTTATTTGGATCCTAACAGTCAAATAAAATATGTGGATGGACATTTTAGAGACCTAATTTCTGCCACCTCCCCAAAACAACTAAAAACCTGTGATGTGTTCAGTACCAGGAGATTTTAAGTATAGATTGTACCACTACTTGTTTTAGGATGTGCCAGAAAAGATTTCCATATAGGACATACTAGGCTATATATGATTTTTCGTATCTCTTCCAACATTGGATCCCTATGAATCTCTGCAGTTTGAACGAAGGGTAAGTCAGTGGCTAAGATCATATGCTATGTTTGGCAACAACAACAAAACAAAGCCACATAATTATAAATGGATCATGTGCCTCAAAATGGTGAACATTAGAAAGTTGAACATAACTGTCTGGATTCCACGAATAGTTGTGAGTCACCAAGTGACAAAAACAAGATCAGCATTTAAAAAAGACTCCAAGCTGCAGTGCTTTGGATTATGAGGCTAACTCTACCTCATACTTTCCTTGGAAGAACTGATGACCTATGGTTTATTGTATGGTTTTGTTTTCTTGTAGAACAAATGATTTCCTTCTTCTAGATTAATTTTTGTCCTCTTGACTGCTTTAGAATTCCTTGAAAGGCTCTCCTTGCCCCATCTCCTTTTATACAATTTACTTGTTCATATTGTGAATAGAGAAATTTCTGAAGAACTTTTTTGTATCTGTATTCCAAAGCATGTAATATATACATAAAAATGACTTGTTAAACTGATCCTTACTCACTTGTATCATTAGAAATGATGTTTGGGGGAAATTTGGGGGAAAAAAGCCACAAGCAAAATATAATTTATTCCTTTTTGCATATTTGTATAGCCTTCTAGAAACAGAAATACCCTTTTGCATATTTTTTTAAAGTTCTGACTTTTTCAGACCTATTATTTTTTACATAGGTCAATAAACTCAAAGTGTGCTACTGAAAAAATAAATACTATGGGAATGGCCTGAATAAATGACTCAGGACAATTTTGAGTTATAAAGAAGGAGAAGAAGAAAAGAGAAGAGGAGCAGGACCTTGGATGATTCTAAGACTTCAGAGAAAAAAAGAAGAAAAGAAGCATTGCCTAACAAAGGAGCAGCAGAGGGAGGGGAAAAAACCGGAATCACGGATTTAGCGTAGTCTCTCATCTCAACATTTATCTTTGCATGTAAAACTTTGTACTGCAGTCAGAATATCTATTTTACCTTATTCCTCCCTGCTACATATATCTTTTTCATCTGAAATTCCTATTTGTGAAGTTATCACTTGGTTTCAGAGTTATTCAGGCTCAAATAGCTCCCTCCCCTTAGAGTTTTCCATTTGTAATTGCATCCTAAGTAGTATATCTTTCCTGAGAGGATAAATTACTATAGCTGTGGGTTTAAAATCTATGGTTACCTTACAACCTCCTGCATTTTTAACTGAGTTTATATTCAGGCTCTTCAGAGAGAAATATGACTAAACAACCAGGAGAATGTTGCATTACCTAATCCAATTGTGCATTAGTGGCAGGATAAAGACGAACTCTAGGCCCAATAACCAAGGTAGACAATTTCCTAGAGACACTTGTGTCTCCTCCTTCTCTATTTAGCTTTTTCCCGGGACAGATTCCAGCCTGTAACGATGAAAGTTCTTGATAAAGAGACATCCACGTTTTAGTGACTCCCTCTGTACTGATAGAGCAGCAAGACTTTTGTATAGTAAATTTAGTAGATGGAAGCTCACAAGAAGTATAAAACCAAAACTGTCAATAAAAGAATAATTATAAGAAAGCATTTCAACTGGAACCAGGCAGTCTACAGGTGAAGTCAATGTCAGAGATAGATTTAGTATGGACAGAAGAAATTATGGGCAAATAAATCTCAGTGGAGTTTCTTCCAAGATCTGATTTAGAAGTGGATATGCTTTGAATGTAGGTGTGTCATTTTGTTGAGGTAGGTTAAGTGAGGGGGAGCCTACTACTGGTGCTGGAAGGATGCTGGTCACAAGCTTTCCTTAGTCCTTGCTCAACCAAGACTCAACATTGTGCATGTGCACCTGCTGCTTCCTTTTCTACCTGAACACTCCTCAGTTGGCACAATTGGCACTTATTTCCATGAGGAATTTCTACGAATGGAGATATCTGCTCTAAGGTATCAATTACTCATTTTCTTTAAACTAGACTGTCTAAAAAGTCACATTTCCTCCTTCCAAATTCTTCTAGGTTTTCTATGCTGGCAAATTTTTGATGGAAATAATTATGTATTTTCTTTTCCTATATCATCAGAGGTTTTGGAAAATCACAACCAATCTGGTAAGATTTTTTAAGCAGAATTTCTTTTCTGGCTGCAGTGAGCCTTGATATTTATTCTTAGTCACCAAGAATCAGAGTGTCCAGCATTTTATTTATACTCAGAAGATAAACACCAGTATTGACATTTCAGTAAGAAAATCATATTTTGACAATTCCTAATTTGTGTACCTAAAAATTTTAGGCATCCGATTTTCATATCTTTTTCTAATACTCCAGCAATCTGTATTTCAAATACTTTTCTTACGTTCTTCAAAACTAGCAAGAACAGCTTCAAGATGTCACTTGTTACTTGGGTTTTTCCATGTTTTTATGTATTATCAGTGAACAGTGATTCATATTCACAGTGAACTGTAGGGAAATGTACCAAGGAAGCTCTGTATGTGTCCTCCAACCCCAAGCCTTAAAGACGATCCCTGTGAACTCTTTTAAGATCAAGGAGAATTGCCACCCCCCCCCAATCTTGTTCTTTTCTTCTTCCCATGAACTGACATCAAAACATGCGATTCGATCCTGGTAACTTTGTATCTCTAACATTGTTCCAGATCAATATAAATGGTACTGGCTCATTGTTTTTAATAGCTGCAGAATAATCTTATATTTTATTTATTGATTTATTGATTGATAGACATGCAGGACACTTTCATTTTTCTCTGTTGCAAACAATGCAGTGAAAAATCCATGCATACACAAATAGAGGCACAAATTTAAGATTATTCTTTTTCCTAACACTGGAGATTGACCCCAAGCCTTGTGCATGCTACGTAACTGTTTTATCTACAATCCCAGCCTCCCTACTCTCCTAAAATTTTGGAGACAAGGTCTTACAAATTGCCCAGGCTGGTCTTGAACTTGTGACCCTCCTGCCTCAGCCTCCTGTGTTGTTATGTAGAATAAATCTGTAAGTGAAACTGTTGAGTAATTTTTTTTTTCTGTTGAGTAATTTAAAGTAATTTACCTGCTAAAAATGAATGTATCGATTTAGACTCTCATTAGTAATCTTGAGGATATTTGTCTCTAAAATTCATGGGAAAATATTTTCAAATTTTATAACTCTGATGGACAAAAAACAATCGGTATTTATTTAATTTTTAGTAGGAATGATCATGTTATACATTTGACATTTATTAATTTTAACTTTGGAACTTAATTTTTCTTGTCATTTGTTCCCTATTTTTTAATACTGGGGATTGAATGCAAGGCCTTCATACTGAGCTACATCTGCAGCCTCTTTCTTAAATTTTGAGACAGGGTCTCTCTAAATCACTAAGTTGCATGGACTGGAGTTGCATTATCCTGCCTTAGAGTCCCATATGTGTATGGAGTTTATTATTTTTACATTGCTTAGAAAACAAAAAAGTGGTTTTTTGTCTTTTGAGACAGGGTCTTGCTAAGTAGTCCAGGTTGACTTTGAACTCACTGTGTAGCCCAGATTGGCCTCGATCTTGAGGCAATCTGTTGGGATTGCAGGTCTTACCTAAGTTTCCCCAGTGCTAGTATTACAGATGTGTGAGCTATATTTGTGTCTGTATTCAGCAGCAGTTGCAAATATTTTGTACCTGCCTATTGTTGTTCCCATTTATTTTTCTTATGTAAGAGCTCTTTGTGCTACTATCTTGTCACATCTCTTACCTGTTCCTACTCTATAGACATAATCGTTTCTCACTTTTTGCTTTTTAGATATAATATTATTACATAGGTATATGTTCCCAGCAATTTAGTGCTGAATTTGAATTTTCTTTAGGTACTAGATTTGAACCCAGGGCCTTGCCCATGCTAGGCAAGTACTCTATCACTGAGCTAGATTCCCCAACCATTTTAAAATTTTATTTTGAGACAGAGCCTTGCTAAATTGTCTGGGTTGGTCTTGAACTTGAAAGCCCCCTGCCTCAGCCTCCACAGTAACTAGGATTACAAACATGTGCCAACACTGCTGGGTTTGATTGTTTTTGAACAAAGTATAAAGTGGAATCTACTGTTTGTATTTTATATTCTGTGTGTGTGCACGTATGCAAACGCGTGTGCCAGAGATTAAACACAGAGCTTCATACACTATAAACATGCATCCTAGCACTGAGTCATACTTCCGGCCTCCATATGTTTCTTCTTTCACTCAATGACATGTTTCACATATGAAATTCATATAGTTATTTGTTTCTGTGGTTCTTCTCTTTTTCACTGATTACTTTAAAAATACTTGCTAAACCCTATTATGAATTATACAGATATTCCAGGTATTTTGTTGTGTTTTCTGTATAGACAATTTCAGGGTTTCAAGTACTGACTATTTTTATTCTTCCATCTCAATTACTATCTCTTTTAGTAATTTTTCTTATCCAATTAGTATAACCTGATCCTCCATCCAATGATGTGCTGACAAACCAGTCCCCTCCCACTCACCCATTCCACCATATCTAATTTGTAGTATTGTCAGTTTCCATAACTGAAATACTTCTACTCTGGTCAGAAGAGTGTGGCAGTAGGTGCTCATGGAATTCACTGGTATTGCCATGCTCTCCATCATCCTAAAGGATCTAGTTTTATAGAATGGTTGATCAAGTGTTTGAATCAAGGTACAATGCCAACTCGGTGGGAATACTTTGCAGATCTGAGACAGTGTCCCTCAGATGGCTGTATATATTCTGCATCCATTTTATGGTATTGTTTCTCCATAGTGAGGATATAAGATCATAACAGTATGTGGACTTGGACAGAGGTATGCTTAATGGGATCTCTGTCTCTATCTGTCATACATATATAGCAGTTCTACAAACATGAGAATATGTTATCTCAACATACGGATTTCTTTTTCTCTAGATATCTCTATTTATCTATGTAGTAGTGAGATTCCTGGATTTTATAGTAGTTCTATTTTTAAGTTTTTGAGGAAATTCTCTACTACTTTCCATAGTAGCTGCACCTTTCTTTCTCAGCAATAGTGTGCATGGGTTTCTTTTCCTACATCTGCTCACTGGCATCATTTGTTATCTATCATCTTTTCAATGACAGCTATTGCAGCAGGTGAGATTGAGATTTCATTAGGGTTTTAATTTACATTTCTCTGACTATTACTAATACTGAGGATTTTTACATACCTATTGTCCATTCTGTAACTCCTTTTGATATAGGCCCATCCAGGTCCTTTGTTCATTTTTAATTGTTTTTGTATTTTGTTTTGTTTTTTGCTTTGAAGTTCTTTATATATTTTGGATATTAACAATTTATCATATGTCAGGTATGCAAAAATACACAGATATTTCTCCCAATCCACAGGTTAATAGTTTCCTTTGCTTTTACATTGGATACAATTTCACTTGTGTATTTTTGCTTCCTTTGCCTCTGCTTTTGGGATTGCCAAAATTAAATCATGATTCCTTATACAGTAGACTGTTGACTGATGAATTCAGTTTGTTCGAGAGGGCTGCTTGTAACTCAAGTTAGTCAATTGAAGGCTCAGTGTTCTCTACACAGCCTTCAAAGTCTCTCTCCTGTATACAGACAGATCTTGGTGTCCTTAGAGAGACATTGGTCCAGTATTTCTCAATTAATCCTGCACAGGAAAGGATGTTGTAATGTTCCTTCAAGAACTCTTTGAGGGTTAAATCTGTATCTGAGACCATCTGGAAGCACAAGAAGCCAGCATTTAGGTCATAACTCAAGACTTTGTAAGTGAAAACTAAAATTTGGGTCAAGCATGTCAGGCCAGTTATAACTTGAGGGTCCACTGTAAAGATATTGGAATCTAATGGTAGAGGGAATAAGCAGCATTAATTTCACTAAGAAGTCAAAGAATGCAATTCTTAAGGTCATTCATTCATGCTGTTATTATATAGCTGTATATTTTGTGAATATATAGTGCATAGAAAGTTAAGGCATGCTACTTTGCTTATCCATGAATGGATATGAATTATTTTGACCTATGAAAAGAGAGATTGTGAAGGATAGGAAATGTATTTACAGGAATTTAAGAAAATACAAATTGAAAAGCATAACATTATAAAGGATTAGTCATAGCCCTATCTTTTTAAAAAAATTCTGAATAGTGTTACCAGATAATTGCCTGATTATGAGCTTCATAAGGAAGAAATCAATCAAATTCCTGTCACTTTTTGTCCCTAAAAATTGTTGTAAATGATCAATGCCTACGCATTTGATGGAAGAAAAGGGGCCCTGGGGGAAAAGAGAAATGGAACTGCAATGCAAAATATACTTGAAACGAGAGTAGTAAAACTGTAACTACAAAGGTGACCTGGCTGGGACACTGGGCAGGAATGTGTACACAAAGGAAGCAGAATTGGGAAAGTAGAGGTCATTCCCAGGCTAGGCCAGGAAACAGGCACACGCGAGAGGACTTGATCAGCCCTCAGCTCTGCTACCCCAGGCAACTGTCTGTCTTCCTCTCATACTGGTGCCAGCCTGTCACTCTCTCTGATTCTTTGAAACCATACAGATTCTAGAAGAGTCCAAGGAATATTTCTTTTTTATGGCTTCAAATCTTTAAATCATATTGGCTTGATATTTGACATATTTGTTGACAGCTTAAATGGATTTTTTAATAGTGTAGCTTAGATAAATCTTCCTTTTGTTGTAGGGGAGCCAAAAATGTTTTTATGGCTAACTCTAGCTTAATAAGCAGCCAGAGTTTTTTTTTTTTAAATGCAACCATTTAATTTTTAATATGGATTTGTTCCTTTTGGTAATTAAAAACAAACATTTTGTAAAACTGCCAACATATTAATAAAAATTATGTAGGGTTTTGTACGTCAGGCCTCTAAGTGTGTTTTAAATTCTTCTGAGATGAAATCATGAAGTAAAATTAAAGCAGATTGAAAGAGACTCTTTTATTGCTTATGTTCTGTGCAGACCAAAGAGCATATATAAAGTTCATCAGGGGCCATATTAAGTTTCAATAGATTCTAAAGCTTACTTGGGACTACATATCTAACTGTTTGTATCACTATAATAACATGTAGCACCAGAAAATAAAAGAAATATGTATCACCTTGGTTTCTGTATAACTTAAAGTTTTTTCCCCAGTCAAGTTTAATCATTGATGACCCAAATCTTTTTCACTGTTTTCATTAGTTGCCATGCCAATCTGCTGCTCTTAAATCAGTACTATAGTGTCACTATATCTTTTTTGGAGTTAGTGCTAGAAGCTCTTTGGATTAGACAAAGACTTAAAAAAGCTTTAGAGGAGAGTTTTATTATATTCTGTGTGCATAGATGGCTATGTCTTTAGCAAACTCTCAGACATAAAGATTATCTAATGTCACCGTGTAAAGGCTTCTTGAAATGATTATGTTTGTGAACTTGGCATTCATTCATTTCTACTATTTCTGTGCTTCTAGGGTGGTTCTAGAATTTCATTTGCCATCTTAGCCACTGCATCAGGAAAATTGAAAACAAATACTGATTATCTTACACTGGTTTATAATAAAGTCAATGTGTAGACATCCTTATCTTAATATTAAATATCATGTGTCTTACTCTTTTATTGTTATCTTATGAATTTTGTAACATTGAATCCTAATTAAATAATACATATTCTGTCATGTTGTTCTGGTGACTCTTTGTTTTAATGAGGATCTTAGATTACTTGGCTATTAAAATGATCCTAGGAAACCGAGAGATCTTTTCCAAATGAGAAGCAGACCAGGAGATGAAGGGAGAGGGCAAGGAGATGTAAAAAGAATTAAGATGTTCTATGTACATGTACCAACATCTCAAAATGAATGTAATCATTACATACTGCCAACACGTACTAATAACAATAATTTTAAAAAATCAGATATATTCTGATTATGTTAATCCCATTATTTCAAAAGGTTGAGCTGAGACTGTAATAAAGTTCTTAATTCTCATTTTGCTCAGCAAATAAATCTAGTTTAATAATATGAAATCATGATCAATTAACTGATAAGCTTCAGTAACACTAGTTTTACAAACTGAGTTCAAAAGACAAGGCACCATTATTAATTTTAGAGACCTAATAGGTTTCAAGTACTAATAGTTTGGCCTGCATAGCATTTAGAAGTTTTAAGCACTTCAAAATAATGTAAAAGTATATGTGGAGATGGAGTTTGGACTGAAACTTGAACTGCCCTATAGATCTGTCTGCTTCCTCTTGATTGTAAGTTTTTCCACATATTTTTGCAGTACTATGAAAGCAAAGATCACCAGACTCTCGTTTTCTTTATGTTGATGGAGCCACTGAAAGCCCTAAACCACCACAAAGGCAGGAAATGCAAAGTGTGGTCACTTTCCACAACCTATTATGAAATAAAATGGCTTAGTATTCTTGTGCTATGTGAGGTTTTAGTTATTGATTTGGAGCATACATCATCAACAAACAAATGAGTGAATGTGGTACTCTTCCCCTCTTCATTTTCTATGAAGAATTAGACTGATGTTATAGCCAACCACAAACTTTGCTCAGATCCCCAAAAGATTAGTATAGGTGTGCTGAAAAAGTAACAATTAATGTGTTTTCACCAATGCACTTACTAATGTGTAGGTTACTTTGGGAATGATATTGTAAAAGTAATTTTAAAAAAAGTTAACAGTAGTTCTGTTTTGGAAATATAAGCACTAACCTAAAGAAATAATTCAAGTGAAACACATTGTTCTGAAATTTTGATTTTTGGGATATGAAATAATTTTTCAGGTGCCACAGACCTGAAAAGGTCTCCATTTTTCTTCTGATCAAAAGCTAAGTTATTTTGCTAATACATGCAGTTTTCCAAATGAAAATGTATAGGCTAAAGTGAGCTTTCAATTAAAATCAGCTTTCTCCACTATCAGAAGTAAATATGTTGCTTGAATTTTTGATGTTTTATTAAGAAAATAAAGTTCATCAATTTTTCTGCTGAAATGAGCTGTCAGTTTTGTACCTCTGAACTCAAACTGTTTAGAGACACTTGGGACTCTTAAACATTTCTCTAAAGCCACACAAAGTCTGCAATACAGAAGACTATAGGTTTTCAATGTATTCTTTGTTTTGGCATCATTCCCATTCCAAAAGCTCACCCTTGACTTTCTCTTCCCTCACAATCTGCAATTACTTTGTAGTCATTTGCAGTGCACAACTTGAAACCAGATAAACTTGTGTTTGAATCTCATCTCTTTCGTATTATCTTGGACAAAATATTAGCTTTTCTAAGCTTTAACTTCAAATGTAAACTCCCAGGCAATGATGGTGTTAACCTTTCAAGATTCCTGTAAAGATTCCAGGCTACAGTCTGTTTAACAGAGCACCCAGCACACACGAGATGATGATTATCAGACAATACTTGTTGGTTCTTAATTTTATCTACTGTTACCGACCGAATTGATTCCTGCAAGATTTGTATGTTGGAATACTAATCCTCAGCACCTCAGAATGTGGATGTATTTGGAGATAGGTAGTAATTAGGGTAGCATGCGGCCAGATGAGCACAAATCTAGTCTGACTGACACATGTATAAGAAGAGGAGATTAGGTCATATACGTGTGCAAATAAAGAGGAAAGACCATATAAGGACACAGCAAGAAGACCATCTGCAAGGCAAGGATGAAGGTTTCAGAAAACCGCAAAGCTGCCAGCATCTTGATTTTGAGCCTCTAAGCTCCAAAACTGTGAGAAAATCTATTTTCTCACCTATGCTATTTGGTTATGGCAGCCCTAGCCAACTAATATACGTATGCACAATAACTTTCTCTCCTTGTTTATAAAAGACTTCCTGTATTGAGCAAAAAATTTGGGTTTATGGCTCTGCAGGTCGTGATAACCATGCCTATAACGCCACGGTCATTTGCTCAGGTTCCAGACATGGCTAGGCTGAGTCCTTCTGCAGGCCATTTGTGCAGAGGGTGAGGAACGGTCCTATAATTCTTTAAGATTATACTCCTAAAGCATACGCAGAGTGATGCAAGGATAAGCCTGCAAGTTGAGCTATCACTTGAGAAAAGAATCCTGCATATTTGTTACGTTTGTTAAAAAACTGAACATACAGTTCCATGAAGGAAAAAAAATGAATCCTAGCATCCAACAGTTGTTATGTTATGAGTGGGATGGTGTCCCTTTCTTCCACCCCCATGCCGCCGATAGAAGATATTTTGAAGTGCTCATGTGAAACATCTTAAAACAAGACCTTATTTGGAACTGGTGCACATCTCCATCAGGGCATCAAAACATTGCCTTTCAGATAGCATTGCCTTGTTTATCATGCCTGCCTACCCTTCTGAGTGATCGGAAGTTCTTATATCTTGTTTGCTCTGACATGATGCTATGTATTGCTATGGCTTGGATAAGTATTTCCCAAATGCTTACTTGTTAAGGGTTTGGTTCCCCAGCCTGTGGCACTACTGGGAGATGGTAGAACCTCGGAGAGGTGGAGCCTAGTGAGAGATCTTCTGACCACTGGATGCACTCCTTCGAAGGCAGTCCTGGGGTCTCAACCCTTCATCTTCCTAACCCTGACCCTAACAGCTTTTATGTTAGTTGAAGTTCTATCTCTGTAACACATACATGAGGTAAATCACCTTGTAAGGAGGAAAGGCTTATTTTGGTGTATGGTTTCAGAAAGTTTTAGTACCTGGTCAGTTGGCTCCTCTTCTTCTGTGGCAAAGCATAATTCATGATGGTGACATGTGGCAGAAGAACCTGCTTTTCTCATGGCCACTAGAAACCAAGAGCTTAAACATCTTCTTCCACCAGGACCCTCTGCCTAAAGGTTCTACTGTCTCCCAGTAGTGCCACAGCCTAGTGAGCAAGTATTTTAGGGGACATTCCAGATCCAAACTCTACAAAGTTTCTGCCACCACACAGATCCTCTATGATATGCTGCTTACCACATGGCAAAAGCTATGGGATCAATCAACCAGGGACTGAGACCTCTGAAACCATGAACCAAAACAAACTTTTTCTCTTTTAAATTGATTATCTCAGGCATTTCAGTACAGTGATGAAAATGTGATTGACACACACAAATATGTATGAAAGAATGAGCAAATTGATTTCCTGTTCAAAAGCCACCGAATGTGTTTGTCATGCTTAGAATAAAACCTAATGTTTTTAGCATAAGCATCAAATCCTGATCTCATTTCCTGTCATCTGCTCTCTCATTTGGTTCAAGCAAAAATGGTCTTGCTTTTCTTGACGCACTAGGCACATTCTCAATTCAGCACTTGGGATCTGTTGCTCCTTTAGGCTTTAATCTATCTACGCATAGACTTCAGGGATCCCATTCAAGGCTCCACTAAATCACCGTTCCTACCAAGGGACCCATATTGACTATGAGACCTGAACTAGCAACGCACTTTGCGTTCTATCCTTTGTCCTGTTTCACTTATGTTGCTCATTGTAGCATTGATCACTACCTAACAGTATCTGTTTATTGATTTGTTACTATTTACCTCTGCTACATGAATATAGGTTCTGAGAGAAGGGACATTATTTTACCATTGCTGTATTTCCAGAATTAGGGAGTCTCATGATAGGTGTGACAGTTATTGCCCAGTGATGAGTCTATTAATATTTTCACACTTTTCAACGCAGGCACATTTCACATTTTGGTTCTGGATTATTGGTCATATTTTGCCCAGTCTTCAATATCAAGACTATTTGCTGAAGTTATTTTCACATGAGGTTCTTATTCTGTGAGTGGCAGGAGTCCTCATGTAGATCGTGCTTGAAACCTTCTATCACTATTCAGTGATAGATGAGGGTCTATCCCTTGAATTGTTTATTCTTAATTTAGTATGCTATTATTGTGTTTTTTTCAAATTTTTTACATTGTGTTATCATTTTTCAATATGTTATAATGTGGCTGTGTTAAATATCCAGAGAAACAAGAATATTTCATTTCTGTAATGGAAAGTCTTTTGTCTAGGACCCCTGTAGCACTGATAAAAAGTGTAAAATCTTCTGTATATCATTTAGAAAAAAGTCGTAATGGATACATTAGATACCTAACTAAAGAATGCATTAAGTGTCTATTCTGGAATGATTTTGGATAGTAATTTTAACTTTATAAACTGGGCTTTTGATTCCATATAGATAACAAATACTGACCACTTATCACAAAGGAAAAATACATAATTTGGCTAAAAATTTATGCTCATAGAAAATATTTTGGAAAAATCCTTTACATAATATGACTGGGTATAAGAGTCCGAGAACCAATTTCAGAAAATCAGATTGAGGTATAATTGCATAATAATTGTTACTTAGAACTAAATAATTTACATGCTTAGGTTCTCAGCTTTCTTATGTATTTTCTTCAAAGTAGTAATAAAGATACATTAAGTACAGGGCCTTATCATCTCTTCTTTGAACAATGTCTTATTCATACTTGTAGATGAAGATTCATTCCTTTCTTGAAAGTACAGAGTTCAGGGAAGTTGTAGAACTCCCTAAAATGAAGAGTTAGATGTGTTTTTCTTGCTTTTTTTTTACATGGAACTTAAGGGGAGTCCAAGATATGGTTTCCACACTTAAAATTTGTATTCTGGCCATGACATGTAAATTGAAAAAATTTGCTTTCTTTCCAATTGACCAAGCAACTAGAATTTAGACAATTTTTCATTTGAGTTAAACACATTACCACCTAGAGGCGTGGGAAGAAAGAAAAGAAAGGAATCAAAGCTGCATCCGTTATATAACGAATCTAAAAAACTAAAGTACTTAACAGAAGATACTGTATTTCAAATTGCAGCTATTACAAGGAAGACATTTTTTAAAATATAAAATTCCACATCAAGGATTTATTTTTTATAACCAAGTCCACCAGCCTCAAGGTCCCTAAATCAATTTCAAGGGCTCTGTGAACTGGAATGGGAAAATTTTTTCACTTTTATTCTCATTAGCCTACAACAGAAATTTAGCATTTCCTTCAATTATGAATGTCAGCAACATAGAAGTACTCATTAGAGTTTCATCACCAATTAAAATAAGAGATATTTTTAAATCACCTCACAGTTCATGGTAGTGTCACAACTTCACTGTTTATGATTACTTTACTGGTCATCGTACATATTGATAAATTCTGTTATTTAATTCTTTAAAAGAGTCACACAATTTAAGTAGTATTTGAGTAACTAATTCAATACAGTTGGTTTCTTTCATAATTGTATGTATTTTGATTTCTGTATTTCAAAACATTTTTCTAAGAAACTTGTTCTTTACGAGGTTAGCAAAAAGATTGATAGCATCAAAAAAGAATCTCTGCTAATTTTGAATTAAAATTATTATACTTTACTAAAACTTGTTTTTAAAAAATCCAATTTAAAGGATAAAATAACAATGAGAATTGAAGGTAAAAAGAGTTCTTAAAAGATGTTGCAATGAGGCCAATATTTTTTGAAGTATTATTTAAATTATTTTAAAAGTATATATTTATACATTTATACATTATAAATTGAATGGGAAGGCAACTCTTTCAATGAATTATAGGAAGATAATCCTGAACACCAGTCCTATGCAAAGAATCAAACTGTATGACTTTTCAGCACAGATTTTGTAGTGTGGATCTGTGGCCACCCAAACAGACTCTCCATGACCTTCACTCTACCTTTGAAGACACACGAGTGATGCATCTTGAGCAGCATTAGAATTCTTGTTGTATTTAATGTTAACTTCTGTGTTACTTGGACATTTATGTTAAAAAGTTCTCAAGACAACATTTTTTATGACAGAAATATTAAAAACTGGTTTTCTTTTAGAAAACTGAAAAAGAAGTCTTTACATTCCACATGGGATTTTAGGCACTGCAAATTATCAGTGTCTATTTTTGAGGTCATCTATGTCTGTGTCTACCAAACATAACTGAAAAGTTTTATTTTTTTATTTTTTGCAATACCAAGGATTGAACTCAGGACCCTCAGACCGAACTGCATCCCAAGCCCATTTTTATTTTGAGAGAGGTTCTTACTAAACCACTATTTTGTCCAGGATTAAACTTGCAATTCTCCTGCCTCAGGTTTGGCAAGTGGTGGGAATACAGGTGAGTAATGCTTCCCCCACTTCCTTGGTCTCTACATTCTTTTGAAGTATTGTTTCCTTCTTCTATTTTTGTTTTTGTTTTTGTGCTGCTGGGCATCGAATGTAAGATGTTGCATGTGTTAGGCAAGCTATCTACCACGGAGCTACATCTCCAGCCCTCCTTGATTTTTTTGAAGTGGAATAAAACATATTGAATTTTAACCATTCCTTTAAAAAATTTTTATAGAGCATTGAGAAGTGACCAGATACATTCTGAAGATAAGAAGACATGTTGACAAACAAAAATAAGCCCAATATAGGTAGCGAAGATGATCAATAAACCAAGGAATTAAAACTAATTCGAAAAAGCAGTGGGTTTAAAAATACACTAAATTCCTATCATTAATTTTAGAACAGCTATACTTGGATTTTGTTAAGTCATTTGCATAATGGTTATGATTTGTACATGAACATGACCCAAGGTCTTCTAGTTTTTTTCTCTTTATTTATCTTTCTTGAACTTATGGGGTAAGGGTAAAGGCATAAGGGATGATAATGAGATATTTTTAAAGTTCCTTTCAATCCTGCCTGAAAAATTTATGATATAGTAGATATCATTTCTTTCTAACCACAATTCATCTACTAAAATAGACATTATCATGAACTTTAATTTTTCCATAGGGATTTTTTAAAAGAGCATTTTGTGAGAGGTTACACTAAAAATACACATAGTTCTTGAAAAATAGAGTAACATGCTTAGAAATTATAAAACTAAAGCTATGTGCATTAACTAACCATCTAGTTCATATTTATTTCTCCACTTTGATAAGCAGTGTATTCACCACAACTGACAATAAAATATACAATGTTCACCAAAATTTACACTGGCTTATTTTCTATGCACAGTGAGAAAATGTCATTCTTTAAAGTTTAGTGGTTAACTCTTTAAAATCTTTTCTTTTATTACTGTGTAAAAAAGGTTCATTATATCAAATGCTATGCAATATTCCAAAAATTACTAATTTATAAGTTACAGGAATTTTACTTTGTATTTTAATTTTTTAAACTGATACATACAAATGTAAAAATTTTATGGGGTACCTTGTATGGTTCAATATATATATATATTATAGAATGATTTAATCAGGTTAAATATTTATCTCTGCAAATATTTTTCATTTTTATGATTGAAAACTTTCAGCATTCTTCTTTCCAGCTTTTTCAAATGCACAGTACATTTTAGTGTATAGTCACCATGCTGTGCAATAGTATCTGATTCTTGCTTCTAACAATAACAATATTTATAGGATTTTGTAGGAGTTTTATAGTTCTGTCTGTAGAGAGAAGTGCATTGAAACAATATAATAACAAAACACAAGGCAGAAAACTGATGGAATTTTTAAACATTAAGTGAGAAAAGTGTTAAAATCTTCCTCTGAACCAGGAAGTGTTTTCTCTATCCCGTGAAATGGGGAGATTTTATATGTATATTAACTTATGAATCATTCTCTATTGAGGATACATGTAAATTCCTGCACAGATAAGGCAGGTACTGGCTGTGTCTTTTGTTTCTTGTTTCTCTAGAACATCTTAAAATACTAATACTTCATATCTATATAATTTTTACCAAATTTAAACTCTCTATTATTTTATCCAATCTTTGCTAGTAGTCAGGGGTAGGTATAGAGGTGTCAGTGAGCCAGCTTGTCCTTCTTGATAGCTAATGGTTTATTTTCTGGAATAATTTTAATGAAATAAAATATTTAAATTATATAAACTTTAAAATCACATAAATTATATTTAAAACAAATTTACTAAATCCTCATCATTTCCTAATTATTTTGTGACAAATGCTACCAATGAGATTTTTTTCCTCCTCCATTCAGTAGTTATTATTTTACTATTAGTAACCTAATTTTACTAGTGAGATGAATGAATCATAAAGAACTCAAAGGAAGAATTTACTATATAGAGTGAGACCTCTGCTACACATTTATTCACAGCCTCCTTCTCCCCCTGCCTCTCCTTCTCCTCCTTCTCCTTGTTCTTCTCCTCTTTCTCTTTCTCCTCCTTTTGTTCCGTGTTCCTCTTGCTCTTTTTCTTCCTCTTCTCCTCTTTGTTCTCTTTCATCAGTTGTTGCTTCTTTTTCATCAGTTGCATGGTCTACCAGCATGAGTGCCCCAATAAAAAGTTGTCATAATTGGAAATTTACAGTGAAAACTTAATACTCCATTCTGCATCCTTCCTCTCTTCTGATGACTTTACTTTCTACCCACAATGCAAATGGACCCAAGAGAGACTTTCTTTAAGCTCCTAAACCACATATGCTCTATCTGCCTAGGCCTGTCATTCCTCTGAGTTAATTTGTTAGTATCCATGGATAATGGAGCATTCTTTGTTTAAACACTTTCATCTCTGAGCCTCCAGAATATCACTATGGGCTATTTTTCCTCCTTACCTTTCTGACTGCAACATCTCCTTTGGGTTTTTTTTCTGGTTTCTCAGAATATTCAGTATTGGACTGTGAAAAGGGCATTGTATCACATCTCGAGGCATTATAATGACTTATCTACCTATCTGCCATCTTATCTATCTGCTTGATTTATCTCCATTTCAGAAAGCTCCCAACAACTCCAGATCACTGTATGTCCTTGTCCTACCAGACATTTCCACTTAGAAGCTATGCATCGTAAGTTTAATATGTCTTAAACTTAAAACTGAGCCATGATACACCTGCCCTCTACCTAACCTTATAAAAGATCCTGCTTTGGTCTTCCCATTTTAAGAACCAAATCTTAATTCTTCTCTTTCACTCATACCCAGAATTTCATGTCAAAAAGCAAATCCTTTTAGTGCCATTTACAACATAGATACATAATTTGATAGCTTGTCAACATCCCCACTGCCACTGTCTTGTTCTAAGTCATTCAACTCCTACCTTCATTGTAACAATAACCTTTTAACTTCTTTTCCTTCTTTATCTCTTTAACCCCCTGCAGTTGGTACCAAAGCAGCAACTAGAATGATCTTGTTACACATGGCTTTTCTGCTTACCCTCTTCTAAGGGCAACTCATCTCATCCAGAATAAAAGGCAAAATCTGTACCGTGACTAGAAAGTCTGTCATGATATACATTTTTTCCTGCCTCCTTCTACCCACTGTCCATAGTGTCTCTCCGACCTCATATCCCTGGTATTCTTCTCTTTTCTTAATCTGTTGTTCATTGAAAGCACCTGGTGCTTTCCCCAAACTGAGCCTCTGTGTTTATTTTTTCCAATGCCTAGAATTTTCTAATACGCTCATTGAAGTGCTCTTATGTTCTTCATACTCAAAAGAGATCTTCTCACCAAGGCTTTCCCTGGCCATTTTGGATAAAAATCAACCCCCAGCCCTCTTTCAATATTCAGTACTCCCTTTGTTTTTCTCTTACAAATTACAAATCTTCTTTATGATTTACCTCCCTGTCTATAAATGTATTTTTAAGAACAGGACTTTTTTTCCTTTTGTTCACTGTCAAACCCAACAATCTAGAAGAACATCATCTAATGTGTAGTAGTTGATAAAATAAATATTCATTGAATAAAAGATGCAATGACAAGACACAAATTTAGAAATTGGAGCAATGAACTATCTAGCTAGGTTTATTTCATAAAAAAAGAGAACACTGTCAAGCTTCTCCAAATTTGAAGGAAGTGATTATGAATACACAGTCTTCAGAAGAAAGGAATTTCAAGGTTTACTCTGTGATAATTCCAAGTCAAATTAGGGGACTCATGTAGTAAAAGTTTAAGGATTGGTATTCTAACACTATTAATTCAGCAACTCCGGCAAGTTTTGCTTTTCTTTTCCCTTCTCCCATCCATCCATGTACTGTGTCTTTTTCCAGATTGCTAATTTCTGTCCTGTAAAACTGGCTTGAAGGGAGCCCTTGTATATCCTCCAGCTCCCCCTCCACACTCCTGGCTCTGTTCATCACACATTTTCCTTTTATTTTCACTTCTGTTTAGAAGTTTTTCTAAAGCAGTTTTGATCTAACTGCTTTTCTCTAGCTCCTGTGTAGAAATTATGAGCAGCAACATGTTGCTTAGCAAATATTTTATAATTTAGGTAATTGCTTAAGAGTTGGCTGTCATTAAACACACACCAACTACCTCATCTGTGACAATGCCAATAGTGTCTTATAGCACATATTTGTTCCTAAAAACTACTTCTTTAAACTACCTCTAAACAAGATATCACCAGTATCAAAAATTCCTGGGCAAATTATGACATCAAGATTGGTTTTTTCAGTCAATCATGATGATATAAAAAATATCGCAATTATCGCAGAAGTATCACAGTATATGTTAGTGTGGTCAGTCATGTACAGATTTATTGAGCAAATTTTATCTTCACACACTGTTCTAAGCAAGACAACACGGTAGAGAAAAAATTAATGCTGTAATATAAGACAGAGAATAAATTAGTGCTAGAGTTTAAGATAGAAAATAAAGAAATAAATAAAGGAAATGCTGACAGTAGTGAATGTTATGCAGAGAATTAAAATTAGACAGCTGGTGCTACTTTAGTTTGGGAAAGGCAGTCCTCTGAGATGGGTATCAAGCTGAGATGTGCATGATGAAATGCTACTAGCCAATGTACATTGGGGGACAGCATTGCAGGTCAATGTAATAAGCCTGGCAAATCTGAGGAAAGCGAGTGATAATGTGGTTATAGCATACTGGTTGAGGTGCAGAGAGGTATGTTATGAGACCCTCATAAGCTCTGAAATAAAAATTTTGGCTTACATTCTAGGTGAAATTGGCAACCACAGGAAGTTCTAATGAAGAGAAACAGCATGATCTCATTTACATTTTTAAAGATCACTTTGGTTACATTTTTATAGTTAGGCAAGATTGGAAGATGGACTGCTGATTTGTACACTGTTGCAACCAGCCATCCTCCAGCTAAGAAAATATGCACACTTAGACAAGGAAGGTATCCTTGAAGATGCCAAAAAGTGGGAAACTTGTGATGGTTTATTGGTTGAACACACAGGGCCTGCTTGTAGATTGGAGAAGAAAGAAAATCATTGCTAGAACTTAGAATCTTAGAATTTATCATGAGCAAATGGATACATGGAAATATTATTTACCAAGTAAGGAAGACTGGAGAGCAAGAAGCTTGGTTATGTCTAAATAATGTTTACTGATTCTTAGAACCTTCTCCACATTTTAAAATTATCTTCCGTATTGCTGTGGTTGAGAAGATAAAATCTGTCATTCTCAGACTCGCTTGCTAGCAGCTACTTATGTAGGTTTTGCCAGTGAAGAACTCTTGAGTGAGATTTGAAAGGTGAAGAACAAGCAAAAGACATGATTCTCTGCTGGGAGCTGCAGGCAGCTGTGTGGACAATGGAGATAGTGGATTTGGGACTTTCCCACATGGCTTCTAGATGTCCTCCAGAGAGTCACCAACCTGAGTGTGGCAAGTAGCTGAAACCACTAACAGTGGCTTCTGGGTTCCTTGCATATCGTAATTTTTCCCTAGTTGTGGCTTCCCTGGTCCTACCAACAGTTGCATAAATCTGTAGTTCCCTAAGTCATTTCCTGTATGAAATGTGTAGTTTTGGGAGAGAGAGAGAGGGAGGAGGGGATTCAAACCTGGAAATACAGATAGAGTTTGGAGTCATTTGTATTTAAGTAATAGTCATGGAACTAGATGTGGTTTCCTTGTAGATAAGATAAAAGTGCTATGAGACAATTTTGGAGGTTCAAACTTTCAGAAATAAAATAAAAGATAAGTCAGAAAAGACTATCAAGCAGGAATTAGAAGGAAATTCAGGTGGGTATGTTATTATAAATTTCAAGTGGAAAAAACTATTTCATCATGGAGGGAAGTTCTTGAAGACCAGACAGGAAGGACTAGCTGAAGAAAAGACATCTTAAAAAGTGAATATACTTTGGACTAGAAACGTACAACTATTTAGCTACTTACTGAAGACTGCAGGATGGGTTTCAACGTGGGACTAGTAGTGTAATGCATGTGAGCTCTTTGTGGCTGTAGCAGTTTGAAAAAGAGGGTGAAAAATGAACATTTAGAAAAGCAAAAATGATCAATGAGAGGTGGTTGTGAAAGCTAATAAAATACAATTGAACTTTTTTCTGTAAGTAATGAGAACCATTAGAGGCTTTTGAGTTTGTAAAATCTGGAAACAAGGCTTTTATAAATGAGGGGAACAAGGGTTGAAGGGAGGGGAGAGGAATGGGAAAAAAAGACGAATCAAGATATATCATGTACAAGTACGAATTTCCTATGATGAATGTGATCATTATGTATATCTAAAATGTATTGGGCCAGGGATTTAGCTCAGTGGTTTCGCAGCCTGCTGCGCATGCGCAAGGACCCGATTTGATGCCCGGTGCCCCTCCCCAAAAGTAAAATGTATTAATAAGCTTAATTAATTAAAAAAATCACAAAAAGAATATTGTAAACCCCAAATTCTATCTCAAGAACTAAAAGTTTTATATTGATACTCTATTTTTCCATCACAATCTAAATCCTGAATTGTATCAAAAGTCACCACCATTCTGGCTTTTATATTTATTATTCCCTTGCTTTTTTCTTTTTTTAAAAAAATAGTTTTACCACAGATATATGTGTTCTTAGCGATACGTTGTTTAATTTTGCTTGTTTTGAAGCTTTAGGAAAATATCCTATAATGTAATTTGATTTTTTTTATTCACCATATTTCTAAAGTTCATCCATATTGTTTCATGTAGCTGAAGTTAATTCATTTTTACTGTTGTATAGTCTTTCAGAATGGCTGTCACTATTTATGTACCTTTTCTGTTTGTGAACATTTTCTTTATTTCTAGCCTTTTCTATTATGGACAATTTCTATGAACAATATATTTCCTGATATGCTTGCATAAAAACTTCTATAGTGTAAACCAAGGAATAGAGTTACTAGAATATAGAATATTTTCATATTCAACTTTGCAAAACAATGTCAAATTGTTTTCCAAAGTGCTAATAACAATTAACATTCCCACTAGGAGTTCATTAGAATTCTCATTGCAGCATATCTTTACCAAATTAAGAATTTTCAGAAATCTTGAATGTTGTCTATGTAACTAATGACGTGTTATTAGGTGTTGATTTTTATGTGTATTTTTCTGAGCACTAGCAAAGTTAGACATCTTTTCATATGAATGCTTAACATTAAACTTTCCCTGTACCATAAAGGGACTAATCTGTTATTTTTGTTGGATTATTTGACTTTTAAAAATTATTAACGTGGAGATGTTACTTTTCTGGAGAGTAAGCTTTTATTACTTCCCTGATTTGAAATATTTTCTACTAGTTGTAGCTTCTGTTTTCATTTCCTGTTTGGTAGTACTTGATAAGCCAAATTCTTAGTTTAATCTAGTCCACAGAAAAATGCTGATGATGTCAGCACTGCTACAACAACCAAGAGGAACGTATTCTTTAGCATTAGCTATTATGGAGCCTTGGTAAGGAATCTTTCAAGTTCATTAAAAGTATACTTCCTTATAGAAATTGTACAGTTTGGCCTTTGCCATTTGATTTCAGTTTTCCCAAAATTTTGTCTGGGTAATTTTAGAATAAATACAAATTTACTTACTATAATATATACCTTATATAAAACATTTAATAATAAGCAAATGAATGATGTAGGTCAGACTCCTTGGGTCATGGGTAGTTTTGGCAAGAGATTTGTTTGGGGCCCAACACATGTGAAGGGTGAGAGTAGCGGGTGGGAGAGGAGAGCTAAAACTGTGCTGGAATTACATAAGCTGTTTCAGAAAAGAGATCTGGAGAGTAGGATGTCTTTTAGGGTATAGAAGCCCACTTCCCCATGGTTTTGCTTTCTTTTCTGTGGTTTCGGTTATCTATGGCCACCTGCAGCCTGAAAATATTAAATGGAAAATTCCAAGAATAAACCATTCATAAATCTTCCAATTGAACTCTGTTTTGGGCAGTGTGATGAAATGTCATACCATCCTCCTCCCTCTTGCCTGGGATGAGAATTACCCCTTTGTCCAGCGTACCCACGTTGTATACACTGTCCGGCCCTTAGTCACAGAATAACTGTCTGGGTTATCACATTGACTAAGTGCTTGTGTTAAAGA
The DNA here is from genome assembly GCF_053883595.1 of Heterocephalus glaber. Taxonomy (NCBI): domain Eukaryota; kingdom Metazoa; phylum Chordata; class Mammalia; order Rodentia; family Bathyergidae; genus Heterocephalus; species Heterocephalus glaber. The sequence continues at coordinate 15,484,681 of NW_028258156.1, read as the reverse complement.
AACACTTTAAAATACTAATAATAGCCTCAAAGAGCCACGGTAATGATACAAAGGGGGCACCAGGACCTAAAACGTGGAAGAACAGATTAATTTTGGTACTATGTGCCAGGGTAGGCAGGAAAAACATAATATTACACATAGAGGGTTTGGTACTCTTAGAGGTTTCAGGTATCCATGGGGAGTCTTGGAACATGCCATGCATAGCTAGTGAGGACTACCCGAAGGTACCAAATGAGCCAAGTGCCCCACCTCTGTTGTTCTCCATCAACTGGACCCCAGGGGAGACTGTATTATGAACTCTTACTCCCAACAGACAAAGTCCTCAGGCCAAAGACAATTTCTGGACAGGGACTGAGGTCTGGACCCTCAGTCTTGGGTAAAATTCTTGGCAGTTGAGGAAATGGTTCCACTGAGGGGTGGTCTGAACAGGTCCACTACAATGAGTTTACAAAGCAAGTTTAGAAAATCATGTCCATGACTATATCTCCGTAACAACAGTGTCAGAAGCATAGTAGGCATCCAAAAAGCTTTGTTGAGAGAAAGAGTGTAACATGAAGTAGACACAATGGGGATGTACTTCTGTTCCCTTAAACTGCTTGAGGCATGTATTAAGTGACTCAATGCATCACACTGAATATGTGTTATAGAAATTTATATGTTGATCATCTTAACTGGTAATGGTGGTCAGTAGGACTCTGGCTGCCATGTTGTAGAGGTTCACATTGCAGTACGGAAGCTTAAGCAACAAACGGGATTTGTTCTTTAGTTAAATTTTAGTTTATTAGTACATGTGTGGAGTACATAATGTTTACATCCCTTGTGGGAAGGTGGTACATACACAAAACACACCTCAATTTCTTTCTTCAACTCTTCCCTTCCTCTCCTATCCCCGCATTCTTTGACCCCTTCCTTCTTTTGTGGTAAATGTTTGCAGCACATAATGCTTACATTCTTTCTATGGAGTTGATGCATGTGCATGATGCATGCCAATTAGTCTATCCTTTATTCTTTTTTTTCCTTTCGCTCTCCCTTCATTTCTGTCCCCTTCCCTGCTGAAAACAATCTATCTCCCTACTTCCTACTATCCATCTTTTATTTGTTCATTGTTTTAACTCTGGGTTAAGGGCCAGGGATTTAGCTCAGTGGCACCATGCCTGCCTTGCAAGTGCAAGGTCCTGATTTCTATTCCCAGTGCCAGAAAAACAAAAAAAGAGAAAAAGCATTTGAAATTTTTACTCTAGGTTTCTCATATAAGAGAAACAATGAGATATTTAAGCTTGTGTGTCTGATTTATTTCTGTTTATAATAAAATAAAAGTCCAGTGCATATTTCAGGTATAGTTAGTTCAAAGGGCTCAATCGAAGAGTCTTGTTATTTTAACCTGCATATTCTTTCTTTGAATTAGCTTCTTTCTTACTCAGGCTTTCCCTATATAGACAAACAAAAACAAAACATAACATGACCATCAGCAGCTCAAACTTAGATCCTACTATTGTGGAAACTCCATAAAAATCGAGTTTTCCCCTAAGAACCATAAAAGTTTGAGGTAAAGAAGGCGCGAAGAGAGGTTGCTGGTATCACATACCCAGCCTTTACTCATTCACTGTGCCTGAAGGAACAGAGTCCTCAGGTGGACCTTTCTTGGGTCGCACTGCCCCCATGGCACTCAGAGAACCAGGATCCTTCTCACTGCAGTTTCACAGAGGGAGCCCCACTGTTTCACCTCTTGGGGTCCCATGATGTAAACAGTACAGCATCTACCTCTGCAGCCACAAGCACCGAACACTGTGTGTACCCCACACTAACCATATGGACTAGCTCGGATTCATAAGGTAGAGAGGAGTTTCCTTAAAGTGCCAGGATGAAAACATCTATAAATATTTAGAGTATATAGACACATAAACATATGCAGAAATATTTATTTGTGAACCTATATCTACTAAGATTTAAATTTTTAAATTAAACTGTGTTATGGAGGAAATAAATCTTTCTTGTAAAAAGAAAATAAACAGCATGCTCTTGAGGAATTTAAAAATTATTATACCTTTCAAAATACATTATTGTGCCTCTTCCAAAATAAGCTCACAATTAAAAAATATATATACCCACTTCCAAAATGCATTAGTTCTATAAAAAGTAATATATTTTGTTGTTTATTTCTTACTTGAACTATGTATATTTACTATTTATTTATTTGAACACAAAAAAGCATAGTCAACATATCTTCAATTATAAATGAAGGCCTTCTAGCAGCATTAACATATCAAGAAATTGAGATGAGTGAGCTTTATCAATTTAGAAGGATTTAAGTCTATAGAACGATCTAGAAATAGGATCCATTAGGCAATATGTATTTCTAGACAGAGCCCAAAGTAACAGAAGCCCAGGGGGACAAATGTCAAGCTCCCCACACCAAAGTAACAGAAGTATTTTTTCTCAAATTCTTTCCTGTGCGATTCATTACTCCATATGAACAGTATCTCTTTTTTTAAGTCAATATTTGACAAAATTTCAGTCTTTTTCAGATGATTGCCTGTCTTCCTCTCACACCTTGAGCTTCCTCCTATGGCCACCGTCGAACTGACTTGTTACTTTAGCACTATGTTAAGCAGGTTGGAGGCCTTGTCCTTTTTAATGAAACAAAAAGATAATGATTAATTATTATTCAGCTGATTATCATCTTGTTATTGATTCATCTTGAAGTATTTCTTCCTCAGGAATTCCTTTAGGCCAAGGGTGTCAGTATCGTCTATGTTAATTAATGTGTATGGAACACAATACTTGTCTGAAATATTTCTTCTTTATATTTGAAATTGCTATAGCTGAGAGTTTTTGCTGTATGATTTTTTACTTTTTCCATGTAGCAGCCAAGCTTATAGCACCTTGCAGTCTATATTGAGAAATCATGATGAAGATTTTTCTACAGCTGCTCCTGAAGATCTGTTTCAGAATGTGTAATATGTTGCACAAGTATGGCTGGGCAGACCTTTATTTTTGTTCTCCAGGAGACATCAAAGGGACTGTGAAACAAGTGAGCATTATGGACAAAGAAAAATATTCCTTTAAGAGAAACAAACACTTTCAACTCAAGATAAATACCCAGTAATCTGAAATATATCACCATTACAAACCCTGTATTTTTAGTTCTAGACAAGCACTGTCGGTTTTGATTGGTGTTTTATTATATTCATTTCAATTGTTATTTAATTGAGCTTGTTTAGTGTTAAAAATCTGTTAAATAAGCCTTTTGTGTGTGTGTGTGTGTGTGTGTGTGTGTGTGTGTGTATGTGTGAGAAAGGGTTTCACTATGTATTTCAGGCTGGTCTTGGATTTACTAAGTAGCCCAGGCTGGCCCTGAACTTGGGGCAATCCTCCTTCCTGGGCTCCCTGAGTGCTAGGATTACAAGCAGGCATCACCATGCCCGATAAATAGATCATTTAAAAGCAGTCAAGTATTTATGTTTTATAGTAGTTTGAATAAACTTTTGCCAGTTAATTTGAATTCACAGGTTTTTTTACACTAATTCTTTCATGGATGGAAGATGGGAGAAAAGAAGTGATATACTTGAAGGCATAATTACTAGAACTTTTGGAGAAGTATTTTTACCCAAGTCAATCAAATATTTTTAAAATCAGTGTAAAGCTTCTGGGAATGAGAAAGCATGTGAGTACAATGGACATCTGTGAGACTGACGACCAATACTCCTTTCTTGTGAAAATTATTTCCAACTCTAATGGTTATGGAGGAGATTTCAGAAACTATCCCTCTGGTTCTCTTATACTTTATCAGTCCCAAAGTAGACATTCAACTTAAGTCTGATTGTTCAAAATCCTGCCTCAGGAATTTTGGAATTGGCATGGCAAATATTAACTCTCTGTTTCTACTGGCAACAATGAGATACAAAGTGTAGTCTGGTTTGGTTGAGGTGATGGTGGGGAATAGAGATGACGTGGGGAGAAGAGAGAAGTTGAGAGATGGAGAGAAAGCCTATTGGCAGTTGTATCTCTATATCTAGTGATTTCTCTTCTTCAGGCATATTTCTGTTCTTGGGCTCCATGAGGCATGGAATCTTATTATTAATGAGATTCTTGCAGGTTATGAGAGATGAAATTGGGTCTATATCACATGTAATCAAAAGGGTGCAGTCTTATATAATTAATGTTTTTCAGATGGTCTCTTGAAAGAACCTAGAGCCAACTGTTGTCCCCGTTGTATTGGGAGTGAGTCAGTCAGAAATACATGGTTAGGGTACGGAGGAGAAATGGAGTCTTAGCTTGTCTGCAATTGACATTTTGAACCAGAAATTCTCTCTCTTTTTTTTTTTTTTTTTGTATCGGGGATTGAACTCAGGACCTTGTGCTTGTGAGGCAGGTGGCAGAACCACTGAGCTAAATCCCCAGCCCTTTGACCCAGAAATTCTTTGTTGCTGGGTCATCCTGTGAATTGCAGGATGTTCAGTAGAATCTTTGACCTCTATCTCTAGATGGCAGAGCATCTTCTCACCCAATTGTGACAACTAAAAATGTCTTCAGATGTTGCCAAACATTTCCTGCAGGCAAAATTGCCCTTGATTGAGAGCTGCTGATAGAGATATTTGCAAGGGATAGCAAGGAGGCAATAAAAAAGCACAATGCTTTCCAGACCAATTTAGACTAAGTCAAGCATGCAGACAACTCATCAGAAGGTTGCACACAATGAACATTTATTTGAAAATTAGCTGCTGTTTTCCTACGTAGTGGCAAGTGAAATGGACAGAGAAAATTTTGAGAAAAAAATTTTTACACTCTTGTGGCTTTTGTGTTGTCATCCTAGTCACCTGTTGCTAACTGCCATTCCTATGGACAGCAACCATTACCTGTGACTACTTTGACAATGTTACATGGTATGTTTGGGGTAGTGAGAATGAGGATATAGAAAAAAACTGCAGAGAATGAGGTCAACAGAGAGGAAAATTGAGCTGAGGATGAATGACACCATTTGAGTCTGGGAATCCAGCAGTAATTGAAGTCAGTATTTCTAAACATAAATACCCATGAACTTCTCTTTTTATTTAAAGTGATTTGAGTTGTGTTTCCTTCATTCACAGCTGGATTGATCTTGAGCAATGTAGTAAGGTGTGACTAAAAAGAATCAGGATATAATTCTTTCATTTTGAGTTTTCTTAGGTTCCTTTTTTTGAGAAAGAGAAAAAAATTTATTTTGGCTTGTGTTAGATCTAGTTTGATGTTAGCATACCAAAAAAAGAATTTATGAAAAAAACATGAGAGTAATCCAGTAAATGCAAAAAGAAAAAATCATTTTATAAGGTTGAAAAGGGATCTTATGAATGAAGCTGATAACATACACAGAAGGGGTAAAATATAAAATTCTTAGATATAGTTGACTTTTTTCTATGAAAAATTTTACCAAATAAATGATAGATGCAACTAGTGTCTTGTTCCATTTGGGGGTGTAATTGCAAAATATAAACTAGGTATCTTATATACAACAGAAATTTATTTTTTACAGTTCTGGAGACTGAAAAATCCAAGATCATGATGTTGGCAATTGTCTATTGAGGGCCCATTTCCCGTTAACCGCAACTTCTCTTTTTGTGTTTTCATGGTAGCAGTAGCAAACAAGCACCCACTGGTATCATTCATAAGGGCAGAAGGCTATCCATGACCTAATCATCTCCAAATAACTCCTTATTTTAAAATTCTATCACCTGAAGGGTTAAGATTTTGTCATATTAATTTTGAGGAAACACACTTATTCAGGCTGCAGGGGAACCTGCACATGCACGCACACACACACACACACACACACACACACACACACACACAAATCTAATAGAAGCATCATCAAGGAGTGTCTTTTACCCCATGGCAACTTATAATGGGAATTATCCATCTATGATACTGTTTTTCTGGGAGATGTTTTATACTATGTGATCCACTGCCAGGTAAAAAACAATTAGATTAGGAGTGACCTCCAGGACAGGTAATCTATATGCTTAATGAGGTCTGCTGCAAAAAAATGAACTTTGTAAATCAATTTTCTCTGTCAAGAACTCAACTATTAAAAACTGATGGAATGCACCTGTGAGCAATGGACATTGAAGCAAAAATACCTCACACAGAAAGTAGTTCGAGAGACCATGTAGTTGCTCATGTACAAGTTAAATTATAAAGAAGGAAGTGAAGAATGAGGTGAGGTGGGTAGGCTACCTGAGATACCTTCTGGGGAAAAAAGAACTCAGTCAGGAGAGAAAGAGAGATAAGGAACTGGTACCTAAGTGCGACTTGGTTCCTTATCACTTACACTGTCAGTTCAATCCATCCTCACTGGTGTCAACTATCTCTTTATTGCACCTCAGCTCCAAGTTCACTCTTCAATACCCTCACTGCAATACTAGGTTGGACTCCATGTACTTTTTGATGCTAATGAACACAAGTCAAATTGAGTCAGCAGTGGAAGCAGGAGAGACATTGAGGGAGGATAATGACGTCTCCTGACTGTGCAACTTGCCTGCCTGAGCGTATCTGTGTGACAGGCACCCTCATGCTCCCCAACTCCACCTGTATATACCTGTTAGTGGACTTTGACCTTCTGCCACCTGGTTTTCTTCTTGTCCAGCTACCATGGACTGACTCTGAACTGAGTGACCCAGCAGACTCTCCAGGGAGATGGAGCTATACCTTCTCCAACAAGGTGTAGCCTGTACCCCTTGAAATCCTCCTTCCAAATTTACCTTTTATTGCACACTTTTCCTCAGCCCTGGACTAACCTGTAGAGTCCTCCTTACATCCTTGTAGCTACCCTTCTATCATAGTTTTTATATTATATTATTTTATATCATAGTCTTTATATTATAATTCTCTTGTTCATATTACTGTGATTTCTTTTTCCTGATTGAATTCATATGGCTACATCATCTTTAGAATAAATTCCATTTCTCTTATTCTGTTTTGAATGAATTTCTCTTTCTCATGATCACAAGAGCTGGCTTCAAACAGGCAGCACACATAGACTAATTTTTTTCTCTTTGAGATTCAGGTGTTTCTGCCTTTGTCCTTTGACTTCACAGAATTTCATGAAACAGACCTCAAGGCCCACAGCTGACTATGGAAGATGCAGAACACTTAAATCAGTTTTGATGAACACAAGGTTTGACATATTTATCAATAGTCCCAGGAATAGTTTTGTGTACTATAATATTTAAGAGCCACAGGAGAAGGGCAAACCAATATAATTAAGGTGAAGGGTATGTGGAATAACTGACTCAGAGAAGCTGAATGTGTCCCTATTTCTATTTTAACTCTATCCAAGTTCATGAATCAATGAACTAGGGCAAAGATATGCCAAAATAGTAAATTTACAAATAGTTTTTGCTTGAGTTTCCCTTAGCTGATTACTAGCCATGCAGGTTAATTTATACATTCAAAAAGCATGTATTTTTTTCTGATATACAACATATGATCTGTGACTGTAGGTCAATTTCTTGCATTTAAGAAAAAAAATCTTCAAAACAAAATCAGCAGTTCCACAGTGATTGATTGCCTTAGGATGTACGCCCAACCAATTTCTGCTGTGTTAGATTCATAGATATGAGTCCATTTTGGCATGGAAAACTTTAAAACATAGAAAGGAGGAGTGAAGATCCTATAAAATCTCACCAATTCTGCATTCAAATGTTCTTAGCCATTAATTATAGCTCTAACAGGCTGAAAATCTGCTGTACAATTTGTTTTTTGATAAATGGTTCTATAAAAGTACAGAATGGATAGGAAGAAAAGATTTAATGGGTATAATGTCGTACTTTTAGGGATTTAAAAATGTAATAAATATTTTTAAATGATATGTATTAATAAAGCAAATTAAAAGTATTTTTATAATCAAGAATTATTCAGTTATGCTTGAGAAAGTAACATTCAATGATTTTCAGGATAGCTGACTCTTTACAGATAAACGTCTTGCAGAATATGAAAAGATGAAGAGCATCTCTGCTTAGAAAAGCTGATTAAACATTATAGTGTGCAATCAATATAGTATTTGCAGAACATCAAAAATTAGTACCTAAATGTTAACCCCTCCAAGAAAATTATGGCTAGATCATGCCACATTAGAGAGTGACACTGAAAGGAGACACTAAAAAAGAGTGGATAATTTACTTTTTTATAGTTGAAAATTATACGATTAGACTATGAATTACAAATCAAATATGAGGAAAAAGCTTTTAAATGCTTTAAAGTATGTTCTTGAAATAGCATTCTATTGAAATCTATGCTTGTACTGTCTGGAGGTTAAAAAGAATAAAAGTATCAGTAATTTTGGTAGTGAGCGGTCGAAAGCTAATTTGGATTACTATGGACACACTTTCTCTTGAAATAAGTCAACACATGGTATTTAGTGGTGTACTGTACATGGAATGATGATTTTCTAAAGCAAATACCCTTATTCTAAGGAACATGCTTTTAAGCAGTATTGCATGGGTATTTTTCTGACCTAAACATATTATTTATAAGTGGAATTTAAGTATTATTTATAAGTAGAATATAAACCAAAGGTGTTCCACAATGTTAAAAACGTTCAACAAAATTGAAATAAAAAGATTATAACAAAACTCCCAAAAGAGTAGACATTACAGATTATTAGTGAAAAATATTTAAACGTAAAAAGAATAATGAAAAAAGACACACAGGAAAAATATTTAAGATCTAACTCTTGCACTAGGAAAAAGGGAATTTGTGGAGATAATACAATAAAAATTTATACAGAAAGTATATAAATTGTTTTTATTAATCAAATTTTGATTAATATAGGTTAAGAACTAGCGGATGATAATTGTTGAAAAGAGCTCAATTATTCCTTAGAAATGCTGGGCTCAAATTTATAGTATTATATGTCTGCTGTCTTTTTCCACATTTTAAAAAATTCTAAAATGTTATCTCCATATGACTATGCAAGGATAACATTGGGCATTATGAATACAGTTCCACTCAACTCCCCATATTATCTGGGCTGGCTTGGACAGTTTTCTTAGCTATCTATGCCTCAAAACCAAAGAAAAAAAGTAATATTTACTTCATAAGATTATATAAAGATTAAATAAGTACTAGAAAGTGCTTAGCATAATGTTCAAGTCAACATTACCACTCAGTAACATTAAGATAACTTCTGGTTTAGTTAGTGCCCTTTAAACACTGTTTTTATACACATATGACAGAAGTAATTGACAATTTAAACAAATAGTTTTTCTCTTATTCCAGGACTGTCTTACTTTTAAAATATTTTCACCATTCTATTTATTGTTGAAGAATTTACAGCGATTCTCTGATGTCAACACCATCAGAGGTACAGTCTATCTGGATTCTAGAACTAAGTAGATTTACTTCTTTGAGACCCTTTTCTATTTACCAATCTTGTATCCCATCTCTCCTACATTGCCTTTCCATCTCATCTGCCCAACTGGTCTTTTCTTTTTTCCAGTATTTCAGAGTCAGCCAGTTCCACAGCATTTCATCAAGGCACCTTTGTGCTTGGAATTCCCCTCCTCTTTATTGTTTAGTCAGAAATATCTTTGGGTTTCTCATCTTTGCAAAGCACAAGGATGAATAAAAGAGAGTCGGTGGACCCTGGCCTTGTTGACAATGTAAACCTATATAGAAGAAGGGCGAAGAAATCAGCAACCAGACCACAATGAGTCTGCCCAGATTTTCTTCTGCAAGTCTGAACGTGCTCCTAATTTACATCTCAGCTCTAGCAGCACCTTCTGTAGATGCCTTTTCTACCACGCTATCTAAAAGAAGCACACACCCTGTCTATGGTCAGTATCTATTGCATTACCTGTTGAATACTTGTCATAGCATTTACTACTGTCTGAAAGTATCTTTTCCATGGGTAGATTTCCTGGTATAGAAGGGATTCATTTTGTTCTCCCCTCCTCCCTAGCATCCATTCACAGAAATGCGGTGGCTACTTGTCTCTGACAGTTCCTCAGTTCCAACGTAGGCCCTGGTTGGCACAAATTCATCATAATAATCCTTCCCCTTGCTGAAGTCAATGGTTTGGGAGAGGGCAATGATGCAAGACTAACTCATCCAGTGCATGAGACACCCCTGAGCATGACTGTATAACTGAGTCAAGTGTTTGTAAGAAGGAAAGTTGGCTCTTCCACTCTGGATAGCATGGAGTACACAAATGAAATTTGAATTCCCTTCTTGGATTTTCTTCAGCCATTTTGCTGCTACAAGAGGAATCAGCTTCAGATGGAATCTGAGAACCAAAGAACAGAGACCAGAAGATCTCAGAGAATAGAACCCAAATGTGATCAAACCAATTTCAAAGGCAGTGTTCCTTTGGAAGTTCCAGTTAGGGAAAGCAGTGAGCTCTTTATTTTAGGTATGTTTTCTAAAAAGACTGATGGAAGTATTCTCTATCGTGTGTGGGGTAGATAATCTTTAGGTTCTCAAATGTTGTCATTTAAAATGTTACATAAGTAGAATCATGTAATATGCAATGTTTTAGAATGGGCCTTTTTTCTCCCATTAAGAGTAATTCCCTGGAGATGTATACAAGTTGTTGTGTGTGTGTCAGTGTCTGCTTCATTTTAATTGTTGATGAATCTTACATAGTACGGAGTTACCACAATTTATACAAACACTCATTATTCTCTTTTCTTCTCCTCTGTCTCATAATTGCTTTAGGTGCTGTAGGACTTATGATATTGTATTGAATCTATGGACAAATTTGAAGAGAACTGACGTCACGTTGAGACTTCTTAGTCAATGCATGCAATAATATATTTCACCATTTATTTGGATACTCTTTTTTTTTTCTTTCACCAATACAGGCATCTTGTAACTAACTTGACTCTTTCTTGAAGTTGTCAAATTATGAGCATAAAGTCTGTCATTTCATTTTTTAATGACCACAATATCTATGATGCTATCCCCTATTTAATTCCTAATATTGGTAATTCAAGTTGTTTTATTGTTTTCACTCTTGTTGAAGTTTGTCAATTTTATGGATTTTTTCAAAATGTCAGTTTTTGCTTAATTGATTTTCTCTATTGCTTTTTCTCTTATTTTTAATTTCATTGATATCTTTCCCTCCTCTTCCTCCTCCTTCTTTTTCCCTCTCTCTCTCTCTCCTCCCCATCTCTCTCTCTCTCCCTCTCTCTCTGTCCCTCTCTCTCTCTCTCTCTCGCTCTTTTTTTTCTTTTGACACAGAGTCTTGCTACATTGCTCTGTTGCCCAGGCTTGGCTTCAATTTCAATACACTTGCTTCAACCTCCCAGAGTTCAGGGATTACAAGCATGCACCATCATACCTGGCTGATTTCTGTTATCTTTATTATTTCCTCCTTTCTACTTTTGTGTTTATTTAATTCTTGTATTTCTAGGTTCTTCAGAAGAGGCTTGAGATGACTGACTGATTTAAGAACTTTCCTCATTTTTAACGTCAGCATGCAGTACTATATTTTTTTCCTCATCATTGTTCTGGGTACATCTCACATACACTACGTTGCTATGTTGTAACTTAATTATTCAGATCTGTGTACTGTTTTGAAATTTTTCTTTTGATGATTTTATTTCAATGTTTGTTATATGTAATACTTCCATTTTTGGGGGAAATTGGTGCATATATATCTTGATCATTTTAGATTCTCTTCACCCCCTCACTCTCTACCTCTTCCCTGTCTCTGTTCTCTTTCCCCATCTCCAAAATGTGTACCTTCCTATTTCCTACCATCCCTCCTTTATTTTACTCTTTAACTTATTTATATTTTGGTTTTCTCATATAAGATAAATCATGTAATGTTTAACTTTCTGTGTTTGACTTATTTCTCTTAACATTATGGGCCCACCCACTGGCCTGCAAATAATGTGGATTAATTTTTCTTTATAGCTGAATAAAATATCATTATATATATATATATATATATATATATATATATATATATATATCACATTTGCTTTTTCTATTTGTCACCTAATGGGCATTTGGACTCTTTCCAGAGCTTATTTAATGTGAATTGCACTGCTGTAAACATGAGTATGCATATATCACTACAGTATGACATCTTTAACTTGTTTGAGAATATACCTAGGAAAAATACACCTGGGCCATATGCAATTTCTGTTTTTAGTTTTTTGAGGAATATCCGTACTGATTTCCACAGTGTTAGTACTAGTTTACATTCTCATCAACAACCTGAAAGTGTACCTTTTTCTCCACATCCTTGCCATCCTTTGTTGCTATTTTGTGATGATAGTCATTCTGACAGTATTAAAATGAAATTTCAGAGTTGTTTGGGTTTGGATTTCCCTAACAGTCAAAGATGCTAAACATTTTTTCATGTACTCATTGGCCACTTGACATTTTAGAAGTATCTCTTTGGTTCATTTGCCCATCTTTCGATTGGGTTGTTTGTTGTTTGAAGCTTAACTTGTTTGTGTTCTTTATATATTCTATTATTAGTTCACTAAGAGAAGAGTAGTGGTCAAAATTTTTTCCTATTTCATAGTTTGTTTTCTTTGTTGTGCAGAAGATTTTTAATTTGATATAATCACATTTGTTGATTCTTGACATTATTTTTTGTGCTGTTGGATTTTTGTTCAGGATGTCCTTGCCTGTGTTTGTGGATTCATGTGTTTCGCCTATGTTATCTCCCAGAAATTTTTGTGTTTCTGTTTTTATACCCAGGTCTTTAATACTTTTGATTTGATTTTTGTGTATAGTCTGATTTCATTACTTTGCACATGGATAGCCAGCTTTCCCAGTACGATTTATTGAAGAGACTATTTTTTCCCTAGTATATGTTATTGGCCTCTTTGTCCAAGAGCTGATGGATGAAAGGGCATGGGGGTACTTATGTGTCTTATTCTATTCCAGCGGTCTACATGTACATTTTTGTACCAGTACAAAGTTGTTTTTGTTACTTTAAAATAATCTTGAAATCTAGGATCGTAATGCCTCTCTCTTGGCTTTTATTGCTCAGGATTATTTTGGCTATGCTGGGCATCTTCTGGATCCATATAAATTTTAGGATTGTTTTTTCTAGCTCTGTGAAGAATACTGTTAAGATTTTAATAGGAATCACCATATGATCATTTCAATGATATTAATTCTGCCTAACCAAGAACAGGAGATGTCTTTTTCATTTCCTATTGTCCTCTTCAATCTTATCTTCATAATACTATAGTTTTTGTTGTAGAAGTCTTTCATCTCCTTGGTTAGGTTGATTCATAGGTATTTAATTTTTTTGAAGGTGTTGTGAATGGGATTGTTTTCCTGATTTCTTTCCTAATGGGTTCATTATTGGAACGCTATTGGTTTTTTATGTTGATTTTTTTATATTTTCACTTTGCTGAATTTTTTTTTGTTAGTAGCTTAGGTCTTCTGGTGGAGTTTTTGGGTCTTCTCTGTAAAGGATCATATCATATAAAACAAATGAAACCTGCAGATGAACAAATATCCCAAACAATGTTTTAAAAAGGAAAAAGGAAAAGAGGGTTGTCTTGTTCTGTTTGTTAGGATAGACATCTTTGAGCAAACTGTCAGTGGGGTTTTCTTTAGAGTAACTTGCTCAGTAGGATCTAGTGTTCCCAGGGACCATGGTGTTGAGTTGAAGCAGCTGTCTGGTGTCTCAGCCCTCGGGTCTCAATCTGTGCCCCAGATTGGCTTGCAGTGGGCTCTATGCACTGTCTCCAACCAGTGTCTGTCTGGGGTCCCAGATGGACAGCCTCTGTGAGAAACTCTGCTTGTTCCTTTTCTCTAATCACCGGCATATTCTGCTTCCAGATATGTTTGGCTTCTTTTAGTTCTGGAGCAATTTATCTAATCTTCCTCTAGCTATAAACTCAGTGGCATCTGAGGGTCACAAATGGGCCAGCTCTACACCAACCTGCCATTTTTCTCCTCTGCTGATGCTCATACAAACGAGCTGCCTGCTTCTCTAGATTTCTCTGAGGTTCATGGTTCTCACTTTATATGATGCTGAAGGTGGGGCAGAAAGGTGGACAAAAGTAGAGGGAGAATCATTTATACCATTTCTCCACTCACAGTGTTTGCCACTTTTGCCTGTACTTCAGTCCCCTAAATCTTTCTCTGGGTCACAGATGCCTCAGGGCCCAGTACCCTGGAGGCACAAGCCCCACCTGGGCTGTTGGGTGAACAGAACTTTTAGCCCTTTCACAATCCTGTTAGCTCTCAGTGCCTAGAATCAAGAGTGCCTGCCCTTGAACATATGTCTCATTCTCTTGATCTCCACATTTCAGCAAGAATGCCTCCGGGATCCAACACAACTTCAGTAAGGCAGAGGCAGTAAGGGTAAACCGTAAGCTGGCTTCCAACTCTAAGAGTTTGTACACCTGGAATATTTCTGGTGCTTTACAAAGCTGCAGTCTTTGCACTTAACATGCAAGCATCACTGATGGGGCTGTGGTGTTGGTTATAATTCTAGCTTCCCCCACTTCTTCCTTTGGCTTGTTTGCTCTCTTGTTCAGGTTATATTTCCATTGTGGATTTTGTCACCCCCACATACAGTGGTGCGACCACTATCCTGGGTGAATGCCTTATATCAAGCAAGTGTGCTATTTTCTCTAGAGAGCTATGATGGAATTGAAAATTTTTCTTTTGAATCTTCTGGTCCTATTCATAGAGTTTTAAGAAATTTGTTGTTTAATTTGCATGTGTTTAAAGATTTCCCCATTTTCTTTCTTTCCTTGGTTTCTAGGTAGACTCAAATGTAGAGAATGCAATATATAATTTCAATCCTTCTAAACTTCCTAAAGTTTGTTTTCCTGCCCAGGGTGTGGCTTATGTTGGTGAATTTTCCATGGGTACTTGGGAAAATAATGTGAACTGCACAATTGCTAGTATTGTAATGTATGTAGAATTGTATGCATGTAAGTTTGATTCTCTTGATTGACTGTGTTCAAATTATTTCTCCCCTTGGTGGTCTTCTATTTAGCACTACCATCAGTTGCTGAAAGAGGAGCTTTGAGCTCATTTATGTGGGTCTGTTTCAATCAGTTTTTGTTTCATAGACCATAAACCTCATTTGTTTGGTGCTCATATACTTAGGATTATATGTTTTCCTGGTATATTGACTTAAAAAAAAATCCTTACATCTTTACCCTCTTGTCTCTAGTCATAGTCTTTGTTCTCACTTCTATATTACTGAATATTTATATATCCACCTCTTTTTCTGATTAATGCTTATATGACATATCCTTGTCTAACTTTAGTTTCCACTTGTATAGTTGCATTTTAAGTTCCTCTTAAGTTATAACTAAATAACATAAATTTGACTCATTATTTCTTATAAGTTCTGCCTTTTGATTGACACTTACGGTAGTTATTTACATTTCTGGAAATTATTCATATGATAGGGTTTAATTCTTCCACTTCCTTATGTAGGCTTTTTTTTGGTGTATTGTTGTTGTTTGTTTTTTGTGGTCCTGGGAATTGAACTGAGAGCCTCCGCACTGAGCTATATTTCAATCTTATCTTGTTTCTTATTTTGAGATAGGTTCTTGCCAAGTGACTTAGTTGCCCAGGCTGGGCTAAAACTTGTGATCATCCTACCTCAGCCTCCCAGAGTGCTGTTCTCACAGGAGTGTGCCACCACATCTGGCTTATTATGTGGGATTTTTGTGTTTGTATTTGTTTATTTGTTCTTTATCCTCTCTTTAATCTTTTCTTATGGATCACTTAAACTTTTAGGATTTTACACTGATATATTGAAATTTTTTGCAGGGTACATACATTTTCCATGTTTCAATTCCCAATTTCCCGGCCTTATTATTTTGTGATATTGTCAAGACTCTAACAGTGGTTACTAAAATATAATAGGGACCATTATTCTGTAATTAATCTGCTTAATGTAATTTTCTCAGTATTAGTTATCAGGAACAATCTGCAGCTATTTAGATTTGACTGCAGTATCATCAATGTGTATTTACTCTAGTATCTTAAAGGCATTTGAACTCGTCCTGATGTTACAATTGAATGAGATGAGACTTGTTATTGTAATTATTGATGATATCATTTCAGAAATTGAGGCTCAAACTTAAGAATCCCATGCAAACTGGGAATCTTTTGAGGGTTGTATGAACTGGAGCAACCCAAGACTTATGCATACCCCCCCACAGTTCAGATATGGTTTGTGTGCCCCCTAGTAAAGGTTGCGATGTTGGAGGTAGGGTCCTCGATGCGATGGTGTTGAGGTGGTGGGCTTTTAACGGGTGAGGGTTTGTGGGAGATCCTTTGGTCATCTGGGACATTTCTTTGAAAGGTGTTTTTGGAGCCGAGTTTCTCTCCCTGACTTCTTGTCTGACAATCTGGTCTTGGTTCCCACACTTGCTCTCACTATTGAGATCTGTCATAAGGTGGCACAGCCAATGAGGCTGCCTCATCTGGCCTTGTTTGGATTTTCTGTCTCAATATTGTGAGCAAAATAAAACTCTTTACCCTAAAAATTAACTTGTCTAAGGTATTTTGTGATAGCAATGAAAATTTGACCAACACAGACTACTAAAAATAAATCATCTTTATTGCCTGTCTTTCAACCAGAATAATATTCACTGAGGTTTCTTGACTGTTAGAGAAATTATAACCTTCACTTTGTGATAGTTTTTTCCCTAATTCTTAAAGTCACTGATAAAAGCCCATATTTAATTTGGGGCTTTAACAAAAACAACCTCTTCTTAAATCCAAGCTGTGGTCTTTGAAATGATGTTAGAAGTATGGGCCCGTTACAGTGGTCTCTTTCACATAGCTCATGACCACCACTACATAACTATGGCCTTGGACTTCTGAAGTCCAAATTTATCAGATTCTGCTTTCTGGTGTACTTCTTCTATACATAGTCACTAGCTTATTATTATGCACTTTCTTAGGATACCTCAAATAAATAAATGATTTAATATTATATTATATCCTAAAATAGCCATCATGATTGATGATTTCAGAAAATCATTCCAGTAGAAAGGGCAATGCCCAAAGAAGTTCCCTCATAAGAGCCAATGGAAGTGGAATATAGTAGAACAGCCTATCAGAGAATTTACAAGAAAATGCCAATGTATTAATGAGCAAGTATGTTTTTCCCTCCTATGATGTACTATAGTGCTGCATTAGGACTTACTTGGTGCAGTTGCTAAATGGGCACTTTCTGAGGAATTGCCCAAGGATGCCCTGGAGTTGGCCTGTTTCACAGAGAGCAGTTTCAGAAGCAAGAGTCAAGGCTTTGCTTAAAATTCAGCTACCCTTTATCCAGCAAAGAATAAATATTCATAGAAGGGTTGAATTACATGTTGTGTTCTTTGTTACACAGAAGAACTCGAAGCAAAAGCCCCACTATTGAGTCTATACTGATTCCTGGGTTTTCGGTTTGTTTTAGAAAGGGAATCAAATGAACTATAAAGAGACGTCAGTATAGGATACTATCTTTGAAAATTTTTATGGAAAATTCTGAGGGGAAATTAAAGGCATGCTGATGCTGCTCTACAAAAACCTGTGCTGGTACCTCAGATTATTACTTA
Organism: Heterocephalus glaber; assembly: GCF_053883595.1. Classification (NCBI taxonomy): domain Eukaryota; kingdom Metazoa; phylum Chordata; class Mammalia; order Rodentia; family Bathyergidae; genus Heterocephalus; species Heterocephalus glaber. The sequence goes on along the minus strand of NW_028258156.1, from coordinate 15,467,150 downwards.
AGGAGGTGATGCTCTAGTTGAATTTGTGAACATAGTGAGCCGTGACTGTGATGTATGTGAACAGAAGAGAATCCAAATCATTCAACTCTGTGCCAGATGACAGCATAAACTAGTGGTCTCTCCTAGAGCCCAATTTGTTAGCAAAAATTTCCTGTTTGCTATCACAAAAAGCAAAGTCTGTGGTTCATCCCTGCCAGTACACAATTGGCATGGAGATTCCATTGGCTTTTTACCTCTTGCTGGGGGGAAGGTACTTAAATGGATATTGACAGGACTTGATACATATTCTGGATTTGCTTTCCCATGTTCACTAACTGAAGCCAATACTGCTAATGCTGTCAAAAGAGTTGGACAAAAATAATATTTTATACAAGTGTGGTGGTGCATGCCTGTGAGCTCAGCATTCTTGGAAGGTGAAGCAGGAACATCACAAGTTCAAGCCCAGCCTGGACAACTTAATCACTTATTGAGACCTTGTCTCAAATTTTTTTTTTAAGGATTGGAAATGTAGCTTAGTGGAAAGGCCCTGGGTTCAATCCCTAGTACCTAAAAACAGACAAGCAGCAAGGACAGATATTGTAACAGTTTGATTCTCTTTACTGCATTTCATCAGATCAAGGAATTCACTTCTAGTGTAATGGTGGATAAAAACCCCCAGAAATATCACTCTCTGGAGTTCTATATTCCTTATCACCCTGAGAAGTAGTGTGTTGATAGAAATGAACACCAAGAAATAAAAATACCTGTTTAAAAAGATGCAAGTAAAAAAGAATAAGAGGCCAACAAACTTCCAGCCTTATGTTTTGCAATTTAGTATCAAGAGGACTAATTAGCAGTCTTTATTAGATAAATTGCTATATATTTGTGGTGAAATTCACGAGTGAGGCAGGAGGGAGGATGATACAGGAGCTTACCTAAACATCCTTACTTTTATGGTCTTTTTCAAAGGCAGACCCACTAGTCTCTAGACTAGAGATACTGTCTGAAAGGCTAAGATTCCAAAACAATTATGTCTAATAATCTGAACCAAACTGAAAGAATTCCAAAGGGAGGGTCAGGATAGATTATTTCTTCTCCACAACTTGCTAAGTTGGGTCTGAGAGTGGCAAATACTTTGCTGTCTACTGCATGTAATGGTATCATTACTTATGCAATCCAACTCACTATGACTGGGAATGGAATGAAAGGAGAATGCCTTGCATGTGTCATCTTGCTATCCTAAATATGGATAGACCAATGTATGAATCAGAGACACCTATTTCAGTGAGAAATCTTCAGATGGAAATTAATGACAAATGGAAGAAAGATGAAATTGTCGGTGAGGCAAAGGGAATCAATCAAGGGATGCTGAAAAGAGAAATGTTAATATAATTTTCTTTCACCTTGAGGGGGATTTGAAGTAAAAATACAATAACTCCTTTGCTTTGAATCAGATGTTCTTGGAATGAACACATACTGGATTCCCCTCCTCTTCCTAAGAACTAAAGTGAGCTGAGTACTGTCCATCCTAATAGACATTCAGGGGTTGTCTATGTCCTCATAATGGACAATCGGGTAGGAGCTCTGAAAATTACCTAAAAAACTATTAATATGGCCTTGCATTATTGCTTCCTGTTTACTACAATGTGTCTGTTAATAATAACCCATGAAATAAGGTAATTTAAAGGGCATAGTTACTGCATGAAATCTGCAGAACACAGGTTCACACTAATCTGAATGAATATTGTAAAATCATTGATTATAATGGTGAAGTCTTTAAAAAGTTGCTGAGATGTGTTCAGTTTATTAGGTAGCTCCTTTTACAAATGCCTCACTAAATAAACTTACCAGGTTTTTGGGGTGCTCCCTTGGTTCCATACCGTTCTCTTCTCAAACAAAGAATTAAATGAAACAAGCCAAAAACAGGACAAAGTTTATTTGAAAACTGGAGGTGTAGGATAAGGGAGAAACTGACTCTGCAGAGTGAACTTGAGCTGAACAAAAGAGAAGAAAAATTAAAAACAGATAAAAGTACACCCTGGGGGACATACGGTGTGCTCTCCAGAAGCGGCAGGATAGGGAACACTTCATGGCTGTTGTGTCCTTTATGCTGTCCACACCTCTCTGGAACCTGAGAGGACTTTACATACCGGCTCCTGAGAGGTGATGCTGCGTAGATCCTGGGATCCTGCCACACCTCTCCTTCCAGCCAAAGCCACGCCCAGCTCCAACTCAATTACAGATTTTATGCTGTGTATTCCATCTATCATGATATAAATACACCCTGTTTTTGTTGATAGAAAATTAATATTGCAAAACTAATAAGATATGATAAACCAATACTGAAAATATTCAGCAACAGCAACAACAAAAAAGTAACCTGATAATAAAATGGGCGAAGATCCTGAATAGACAATTCTCCAAAGAAGATATTCAAAAAGCCAACAAGCACATGAAAGAAAGTTCTACTTCTTTATAATTAGAGAAATGCAGGTCAAAATCATATTGAAATATCACTTCTCAATATTTTGGGTGGCCACATCACAAAATATAATGTATTGGCAAAGATGTGGAGAAATTGGAATCTTTGTGCATTATTGATGAGAATGTAAAATGGTGCAACCACTATAGAAAACAGTATAGAGGTTCCTAAAACATGCTAAAAATAAAATTATCAGTTTACTCAGCAATTTACTTCTGGACATAGATCCAATATAATTGAAATTAAGGATATTGAAGAAATATTTGCATATATTTTCATTAAAGCATTATTCGTGAAGCATTGAACCATTGTCCTATCTGAAACAATCCAAATGTCCATCATCAGATGAATTGGAGAAAGAAAACTTGGTACATATATAATGCAAATGGAATATTATTAAGGCTAGAAAGAGGGAAATCTTGTTACTTGTCACCACAGGGAGAACCTTGAAAACATTATGTTAACTGAAATGAATCATGAATACTGTATGATTTCACTTATATAAGATATTTAGGGTAGACAAATATTAGTAATAGAATATAAAATGCTGATTATCAGGAGTCAGAGGAGGAGACATGTGGATTTGTTGTTTAATGCATATAGAATTTCACTTTCTCAAAGAAAGTTATAGAGATCTTTTTTATAACAATGTGAATATAGTTAGTACTAAAAACTGTACACTAAAAATAGCTAACAGTGAGTTTTATGTTTTCTTTTACCAGAGTCAAATTTTAAAAAATCCTTAATATTAATATGATGTCAAATGCATAGGAAGATTAAATTAGAAAAAAAAAAAAAACTCCTCTAGGCCTTATACCTATGGAGAAGAATTGGACTTAAAAAGTCCGACTTTATTATGATAGATTCTTTACAGTTTTCAGTCACTGAGCAGATCTATACCGGAAAGTACAAATAGCTAACTATCAGAGAAACAAGAGAGTTGTAAAGTTAACACAGAAACATGAGAAAGTTTGTGCTGATATTGTTGCATGGTCCAGCTGTTTGTTTAATTCCACACCAACTCTTAACAGGGGATTACAAAGGTAGTAAATGCGATCTGTATGTACACTTTGATTATTTTTTTGGCTATGCAATATTGTAAGACAAGTGGGTACTTAATGACCAACAGAATCATTATAACTCCTAAATCTGTAATTGCAACACTGAACAATACAGCTAGAGCCCAAACTGCAATCGTTGTTTTCTTACATTAGCATCTTAATCACTTTGGGCTGCTATGACAAATTAATTTTTTAAGTCATAGAAAAGTTTATTCAAATCAAGTCTTACAAAGAAGCTTAATATGAAAAACAGATGAAAGCCAGACTTCTCTGATGAAGGTGCCCAACTCATCAGAACTCCACTTGCTTACATCCTCCACATCCCCACACCCTTGTTTCCACCAAATTTGCACCCAAATGGGCTCTTCAAATTACTGTGAATTCATCTGGCTCCTTTTGAAAACCTGTGGATTCATCTATTTCTAATTTTATTCACTGGCCTAAAATTCTAAGTGCAAAACATAGTTCGTATTTAAATGACTTATGTAAAAACGTCAAACAAATAGTTTAGAAAATTTCTAATTCATCATTTAGAGGAATGAAATAAAATGTCATCTGTATTTTTACCCTGGAAAGCTGCTTGACAAAACAATGTGTTGCTTTATATTTGGGGCCAGAATTTGAGATGCAGTGGCCTAGAGCCTCATAAATTACAGAGGATCGTTTTCTGTGTGTTAGCCAAGGGAAAGTATGAGATTCCTAAATCATTGATTTAATTCAAGTAGAAACAAGAATAAGTACACAAGAGATACATGTTGTTTTATTAAAATTCAGAACATGTTAAGAGTCCTCACTCCATCAAAACCATTTAAATTTTAAATCATTGTTGAAAGGACATTGGTACTTATTTTGTGTCAACGGCAATTTAGCAATGTGCAAATAAAAGAACAATACTTAGCCCCCCAAATCATAAAACAAATGACTAAATGAAACAGGGTACAAATACGCTTTGGGTAACTTTGCCCTAAGCACTGTGATGCTCCATTTTCATTCCTGTTTCACTAGACCCAGACAATGAAGTTTCTCAACATACCTAGTAGAAAGGCAATGCAAGACGTTCACAAACTAACAGTCTTCCAGTGATGAAAATGTGGCTCTTAATTGCAAGGTTTTATTTCCAGATGTTGATAGCTGAGTGCTTTTCCGGCAACACAAAAAGCTGGCAGAACAGCTCCAAGAAAGTAAAATCAGATGAGAAATTAAAAAAAAAAAACACCCTACTGAAATTTGAGACGTATGAAGCTACAATAAAGGAGTGAATATTCAAAAAATCTTATGATGGAAACATTCGAAAGATATACAGAATTTTGAGTAGAAAATAGGAAACTGGATAAGTCTCACTTGGTAGAAGATTCATTTCATAATACTTATTTAATTTGGGTAGTAATACATACATTATCCCTTTGTTATTAAGCCTTTATTGTAAGCATCAGTAATTCAGAAATAAATAATTATTTGTTGGTACTAGTTTAAACAAGTAAAATAAGTCCCTGAAAAAGGTATATGGTTCTAATCTTTTAAGCAATCCTATAGTTAATCATTGTTTCAAAAAAATTCCACCAATGCCGAATATTGTTTTATTTTTTATCAAGGGATAGTTGTAAATGTCTGCAGATCTATAGTTCTTATAAAAATAGATTCTACATATGTATGAGCATTTCTCAGCAAGATTCATTGAGTGGCTTGATATCACTGGTAGATATATGAGGCTGACAAGAAATAAAGTACAGGTAGCTGTCTTGAGTCACTCTCCTTGTTGCTAGGACAACATACCCGACACCTGCAACTTTAGGGAGGTGAGGTTTATGTTGCCTCACAGGCACAGCCTATGGTTTTCTGGGTCTAAGTCAAGAATGGTGTGACAGAGGGGCATAGTGGAGGAAATGTCTCACATCATGGCCAGCAAGAGGCAGAGAGGAAAAGGAGAATCTGCTGGAGAAGGAGGTGAACCCTCCTAGGTCACAACCCCGCCTCTTCTGACCAGACCTCACATTCTAAAACAAGTCAGCTGTGGTGACCCATAGTCCAATCGCCTTCCAAACACTTGAGGCTTTTAGGGCCATTTTATACGTAAACCATAACAGTAGCTTTTAGGAAACTGTAAGAGGACAATTATTAACTGGATAAGCAAGCATTTTAGATCACATTCCAATATCTGTGAAACATTTGAAGGTGTGACCCTCCAGTGTATCTATATTAATTTTGTTAATAAACAATAAAGCTAAACTTCTAGGATTTAAATGACATTGCAAATTATAAGTAAAAATATTTAAAATGGATGTGATACATTGTGGTAGGCAAATGGTCTTGTCATAATGACCCAAACTAAAGGAATATAATTTATAATACAATCATAATTTTCGATCATCAGGGTACTCTGTAAACTGGGTTGGAAACATCTGAGAGCAGAGTGAAGTAGTCTTTGGTGTTGGACACCTAGGAGACAAAGCCCTCCTGGAGAAATCACATCTCCACCTCAAGAAGTGTGTGATTTGAACTCCCATGGAGTGGAAGGTTGAAAAGACATGCTCAAAACCTGAAAATTGTGGAAAAGAATCCCTGGCAGTGTTTCAGGGGTATAGAAGCAGAGATCTACCAGGCTCTATCAAAGCTCAATGACGATATTACTAAAACCCAATCCAACCCAGATTGAACTTTCATTCCTTGCTTAGCACTTTCAATAATTCACTCCATTCTCCTTTTCTTGTTTTTTGAAGAGAAACCTGATGTTCTGTATCTTCTAAACCAGTTTAAGCAAGCACTTACTTTTCCTTCTTGGCTTCTTTTAACATTTTCTATGTCTTTGGTTTTCTGCCCTTTGAACATGATGTGCTCAGATGTAGATTTTTTTTTTGGTACCGGGGATAGAACTTGGGTCCTTGTTGCGAGGCAGGCAGCAGAACCACTGAGCTAATTCCCTGGCCCCAGATGAAGATTTTTTTTGTGCTTCTAGATGTCTTCTGAGCTTCGTAAATCTATGGTTTGGTGTTTGTGATTATGTTTGAAAATTTTTGAGCCATTATTATTTTAAATATTTTTCCATTTTTTTCATCTCCTTCTTCTATTCCCATTGAGTATATATTCCATAATTTGTAATTGTCCCATACCCACAGGTAGGTTCTTCTATTCTAGTTTTCATTATTGTTTTTCTCTTTGCTTGGCAGGGTTCAGTCCAGTACTCAGGACATCAAAGACATTCATTTTTATTAACGTTGCCTTTGATTTTTAGCATTTCATTTTCATTTAGAGTGTTCCTCTATGCTTACTTTACTAATCTGTTCTTGTTTATTGTTTACTTTTTTCAGCAAGACTCTTAGAATATTTATCATAGTTTCTTTAAATTCTATATTTGATTACTACAAAGTGTTCTGTATCTGTGACTGGTTCCAAAGCTTGCTTTGTCTCTCCAGCCTATGTATTTTCTAGCTTTGTAGCACGTCTTTCAAGGTTTTCCTTGAAAGCTGGACATGATGTAACTGGTAACAGGAACTGAGAAAAATAGGCTTTTTGTGTGAAGTTTCATGTTGATCCAGAGAGGAGTTAGGCTGTATTTAATGTTTTCTGTAGGTGTCAGAAGCTTTTTCTGTTTTTTTTGTTTATGTCTCCCTTCCTTGTAGTTGGGTTTCCATAGAAACTCCTTAAAAAGAGTCTATATTCCATCTCTCTCCATTGTACTGGGCAAAGGGGTGACAGGCAAAGGGGAGCAATAATATGTGTTGGATTTAAAACTCAGGTATTTTTTAGTGGACCTGAGTTCCCAGAATTTAACTTTTAGAAAAGTTTCATAGCTCTTTTTCCCTCCCTTTGTTTGAGGCAGGAACAATAGCATGAGCTGGAGTTTTCTAACTGCCCTTTTTCTAGGCCAGAGAAGACTCTAGTACAGCAGTTGGTCTTGAGGGTAGGACTTTGATGTGGAGAACTGAATGTTTGGAGCATATTTCAAAATGGTTACTTTTAACCTGAGTATATTTCAGGTTACTTTTCTCTCCTTTTCCAACAGTATAAGGGGCCTTTTCCCTGTTTTATTTTATTTTATTTGTTTTCCGTGAGAAGCTAGTGGATGTCCTGGAGGAAAGACTCATAAAAATGTGCATAATCCTCCTAAAAGGGTGATGCGAGGTGCTTTTAAACCTCAAAGGAGTCCATGGTCAGCCTCTAGCTGTTCCGAAGTTCCTATAAATTATGAGCTCTAGCACCTTTTCCTCCCAGTACTCTGATCTCAGATGGGACTTTACGTAATACAGGATTCTAGGTTTTTAATTACCCTGTCACCCCAATTCTCTGATAGAATTAAGAATTATTGATTTTTAATATGTTCAGTTTTTTTCTCATTGTGAACATAGATGTGATATCTTCCAAATATATTATCTATCAGAACTGAGACTAGAAGACTATTTTAATGGTTGGTTTTCAGCAGAGCCCAGGAATGTGAGAAATACATTAAAAAGAATCAAAGAAAAAAATCTAAAAAGTCTACATCCATTAGAAATGTATTTTTTCAATGAAGGTATAATTAAAATATCTTCCAACAAGGAGAGATGTTATTACCAGCAGTTATACTCTAAGAATGGAAATTTTTAAAAAATTAAAGATATATAAAGGTTATAAATGTGGGGCAAATAGAAAATAGTATTATATTTAAGAACTCAAATATATATGTGTGTGTGTGTGTGTGTGTCTGTGTGCTTTCATATAAGAAATTTTATAGAAAGTGGTAAAGTCCTAATTTAAAATAGAGTATAATAATTTAAAGGTACATATTGAAAATTTTAGGGTAACCAGTAATATAGTAACATAAAATACAAAACTATAAATGAAGAGAAGAATTGATAAAAGAAGGTCACCATGAAAATGAATGTTTTATTATTTTATCCGGGATTCCAAAAGTTATCTTCTGTATCTATTTTCATTCTTCTATTTTACTTTGGAGACCACTGCCTAGAAGGTTCCAATGTTAGAAACTGAAATTTTGACTCTATCTGTTCTTCTTTATATGATCTTTTGAGAAATTTTCTTTGTTGGATAGTTATTTAGGAAATGGCTTGCATTCCTTTTCTAAGAATCTAAAAACATATATTAAGAATAAATGCAAATGTGAGTTTTATAGTGTTCTGCGGTAATATTTGTAAATACTACAGCTTGTACATGGAACTTAAATTTATAAAATTATCATCAGTTTTGTTGTTTTCCAGAACAAATAAAAAAGAATAATTCTAAATATTAAGAAATAGTATCTATAACATTTACTAACTGGTTGTAGTGTAAACTCCTTAAGTGCTTATGCTTTTTATATCACTCAAATAAGAAATTCATTTTTTAATGCGAGGCTCCTTTAAGTTAAATTATTTTCCATATGATCAAAAATTTAAGAAATGCATTATCTTATTATGTTACATTAATCTGACTGACGATTTGTGAATGTATCTAAAAGTCACAGTAAGGGAGATGGTTGAGAAATATCCCAATCCTACAGTCGTTGCTAACTGATATCCAGTGTCTTCTGCCATATACAGAAGGTTAAGTAAGAGCTGCAATATTATGTCCTATAAGCTAAGCTCTCACTGTGGTTTGAATGTGTTCCCCCAAATTTCATGTATTGGAAATTTAATTCCCAAATCCTATGTGAATTCAGAAATGGGACCATTGGAAGGTAATTGGAATTAGATGAAGTCAAAGAGTGTGACACTACGATGGCAAGCGTGGCTTCACAGGAAGAAGAGAGAAGAGCTAGCTGGCCTGCTTTCTCTGTCTCACCATATGAATCTCTTCACCATGCTATGACACAAGAAAGAGCCCTCATCGCTGTCAGATTGAGGCCCTCGGACTTCCCATCTTCCAGGACTACGAGTGAGATAACCCCCCAATCTTACACATTGCCAGCCTCTTCTTCCCATACAGCAATAGAAAATAATTAAGATAGTCCCTTTGAGGGACAGTTCATTTCCTGGGGGAATGATCAGGGAAGGCTGTGAAGAGATGCCTCTTTCTTATTTTAAAGCAATGTACACACAAAAGGCTATGAGTTCAATCCCTAGTACTGCAAATAAAATAAAATTATATACAATGTTTTTCAGATTTATTGATGATTTTAAACTGAGGTTGTTCATTGTAGAAAAGAAACTCACATATTTAGAAGAAAATATAAAAATCCTCTTTTAGTTCCCACCAATTGCATCTTCTCAGAGGCAATCACTTAGCAGACTCTCAAGTGCCTTAGATTTCCAAGCTGGCAATCACATAACCTGCAATATTAGTTATATTTCTTCTTTCCTAATATTTATAGTACTCGTTTAGACCCATTTTCCGTGCTATATAGGTGCTGTCTGACTCAGAGATCACCATTCTCTCCCAATGTCCCCCACTGCCTGCCTGCTAACCCAGTGTCATCGCTTTCCTCTTGGTAATGTGGTATGAGATACTATCACTTTCCAAGCACATGAAAAACAGAGGTTTGGTGGTGTTGACTCTCTGTAGACACTAATGGAACATAGGAGTCAGTTTCTTCTGAGAGAAGACTTTCTGAAGACAATTCTGTGAGAAGAAGCACAGCTTGCAAGTGCAACTTTGAATTGGTCTTTTCTTCTCCATGCATTCCTTTGATTGTACTCCTAAAACAAATGGTAGCACAAGAACTTTTGCTTCAAAGTCTGCATCTTGAGGAATGTTTGCTAAGACAACACTAGCTTCCTTTTTTGACCTTATTACCTTGGCTAAGACCTCTAGAAACACTTTGAAGAAAAGGTAAAAGTGTAGATAGATTTCATACACAACTGAAAATATCTATTTTTACTTCTCCAAGCAAACACTATTTTATGTATTTTTACATCAAAAAGAGAAAAATTTACATTTTTTCTCTGATAAGCAATCTGATTCCAATTTCATTTTCTCTTTTTAAAAAGGATTATATATCATTCTTTTTATAGTATTTCACACTTTTATTCTTATCCTTACCTTATCTTTATCCTTTTTATCTTGAAGTTTAATTTTATTGAGATGAGGTCTCACAATACTTCCCAGGCTGGTCTGTCTCTTCTCCCATGTAGCTGGGACTATGGGCATATATCCAGCTTCAGTTTTTTTCTTTTTTCTTGTTTTTTTTTTTGGTACTAGGGATCAAACTCAAGACCTCACACTTGCCATACAGGTGCTGTACCACTGAGTTAAATCCCTGGCCCTCCAGTTCCAATTTTTGTTTTGATATTTCATTCCATTTTCATCTGACAGCTTGAGTCTTTCTTCAGGTTAGAAAATTTTTCTCTACTCTTTCCTTCCCCGCCCTCCCTCCCTCTTTTATTTCTCCCTTCTTTCCTTCCTTCCTTCCTTCCTTCGATTTTCCTAGTCCTCTGGGGATTAGATCCTGGAGTCCTTGAATGTACCCTTTTCCGTCTTCAAATGGCACAGATGATTTTTATTTTTTCACATTTTTGCCTTGTATTCTAGGATATTTTTAAAATTTTACTTTCCATAATATTTATTTTTCAACTAGTTCTACTTTTTGTAAATTTTTACTATGTTAATGATTTACTCTCACAAATAGATTTTCCTCTATTTTTAGTTATATTCTCAAATCTTTATGAAAAATTTATATAATTTTAAAAACATTTTTTTCATTGCACTCTTTTTTGTGGGTTTCAACATTCTATTTAGTTTTCTTGGTCTTTCTTTTTCCCACTGTTGATTTTACATTATGACAGCTAAACCTTCCTTTTCTGATTATTTTTGCTTGAGCAATAAATGAAATTTCTTGGCACTTATAAGTGGAATGTCTAGGAGTGATCAGGCGTACTTAAACAAGATCTTTTGCCTCAATTTCTAATTTCTGTTTTCTTATAGATTTGTTTTCAGGCAGCAATATCCTGGGAGGAAAGATAATCTCTAACAGTACTAGGCCAATATAAGATCAGCTAGCAATTCCCAAACACTAACTTTGCTTTGGAAAACTTCAACAAGTATTTCAGAATATAATTTGATTAGCTTTTTTTAGAGAGCATGTGGTAAGTCCATTTTAAAAGAATTAACAAGAAAACACATGATAATCATAACATTTCAATCTTAAATCAAAGAGTATTCTTTTAAAAAACAATCCTCCCACTCTCATTTCAAACTATAAGATAGATTTTTTTATCAAAGTATTGAGTTATTTGAAATCAACCATTTTTCTTAAGGTTATTTGAAAAGTTTCCTTTTCAAATTGCTGTCATTCTTTTCCATGCAATGAAAAGCTTTAAAAAATGCTTCTTTTTTGATACACAGTATTATGATATTGTAAGGCAGATTTTTCATTATATTACAATAAATGCCAAGAGTTAGATGGCTTTTTTTGTAGAACATAAATATAAATACAAACTTTTACTACTTGATTACATCTTCTATATTTGGGAGTTAATTCCTGAATGTATATGAAACACGAGAGCTAAATATACACTGAAATTGTCAAAAAAATTATTGTTTAGTATGATTTGCTCATAAGTTCTTATTCGTTATAGGCTAATATTTAAGCACTATAAACTAAAAGAGATTTTGTATAATTATAACCTCAAAGATAGGGTCTTCTGTAGGATGTAATCCTTATACTACTAAATGTATATATTGTCCAAGGTTCAAAAACAGCAATATAATTATAGATTAAATAGTGTTGATATAAGGTAGTATGACTAACATATTGGAAAAGGAATATTTTCAGTACAAAGAGATCACTGCCCACCAGAAGAGAAGTAGAAGAAAGAATAGTGAAGATCAGCATGAATCTGAGACAATTGCATAAGGAACTGAAGAGTTCTGACCTAGAGACAAAAAGCCTGTTTCAGAAGAGGATGAAAGCTCTGAGGACAGAGAAAAACTGCAAAGAGCAAATTTCTGGAGGAGATCATAGAAATAAGCTCTCTCCTCTTGGAATGAATTTGCTGAAATTTTGAAAATCATTCCAAAAATGTTTTAAATACATCACTGAAGGGCTTCTTCAAAGAAGACTAGCTAACAGCTGAAAGTTCTCTGGTTAAAAGAGGGAGAAGAAAAGGTTTTGTTATGTAATGTGCTGTGCTTGCTTTGGAAATCTTTGCAGGTTTTGAATTGTCTATTGCATGCATATATAGGTTCAAAATATCCAGAGGGACACATCCTCTGTAACCAAACTTCACGTTCATCCAAATGGGGAAGTGCTACATTCCAAGGTGCTGGCTGAAAATGGGTATGATGACATATAGAACACTATCAATAAAGTTGACACACTGCTCTAGATTGTTTTGAGCCCACAGGTCTATATAGTAGATCCATTTGTAATTTTGCTGATTACAAGCTTTAGTAATTCACAACACAAGGCTTGCACAGAAATGAGCCCTAGAGGATAAGCGAGGTGGTCACTGAGCCCTCAATTTCATGGCGGTTCTGTGTTCTCATTTAAGTTTGCAGTATATAAAATTCCAATAAAGTACTGGTACAAAACCATGATGCTTAATGGAAAATGACTCTGAAAAGAAATCCCAGTGCTAGTGGTAGTGAAGAGTTAATCAAATTATTAATCCATTCATTGAAAGCTAACATTTTCAATAAATTGAAAAGTAGTGGTCCAATTATAAGGCAGCTTGGAAATTTAAAGTTGTCAGGCCCACCATGATCTCTATGCAGAGACAAGAAAAAGTGATTTGGAAGCTGATTTAGCAAATGTTCTAAATAGTCCAAAATCTCCTCATATTGTGAAAGATAATACTTAAGTAAAATCTGAAAAAGCAATTAACTTTTAATGTGAAACATGCCACTTTAGAAGGAAATGTGCTTTTGGAGACATTTATTTTAATAGCTGTATAAATAAAGTGTGGTCCCATATCATACATGCATTGAAAGGCTGGAGGTATCATTGACATTTTTCAGTTATCCCCTATTGAATTGGAAGGAACAGAATTCATGGTTCTCAAACTTAAGAAGCCCTGAAAAAGCATGTTACCAGAATGTGAAGCTTGTACTACATTTCACTTGAAATTGTTAGGATGAATTCGTGGTGCAGTGAAGATGAAACATGATTAGACTACATAAAATCTGAATTCTAACTTTGATTTTGTTACTGGATAAATGTATGATTTTGTTCAGTCCATTTGATCTTTCTAGGGTTTTATTTTAGACCCGTTCTCTTTTAACTGCAGGGGTGAAATAGTAAATCGGGGGTATCATTTCTTAGTCTAAGTTACTGTGCTTCCTCTGATGTTCTTGTACACATAAGAGGTGCCCATGTCCCCAAGAATCTGCAGATGAGTATAAGCCACTTCCACTGCTCCTCACTTGATGCGTTGGCAGGGCTTTTCTGCTAGGAGAGATGAGTAAGAGCCTAGGATCCATCTACTTTGTGAGCAGACTGGCTTCTCTTCTCTCTGCCATATGCCCTCAGAATGAGTGGGATGCAACTGCCAAGCCAAACTTGACGACACTGTGGATTTGAACATTAGCCTAAAATACTGAAAAAGTTAAATGCTGTTACAACTGCCTACGGTTCCATTTACCCTTCATCTAAGCATTCATTGATGAGATTCTTTCATGGAAACACATTCTGGTATTCAAATATTTCTGTAGCTCAGCCCCATCATCCTTCCATCTTTGAGAATAATGTTTGTGACATTTTCTTTTACCCATGAAAAAGTGAAAAGGGAAAAAAATAATGGGTTAGAATAAGACAAATAACTTCTGCCCTGTATTCATTTGCGACTTTTGTTAGAATTAAAGAGCCAGACATCTAGAGCTCATGTTAACCTTATGCTTCCACCTAAAGTCTCGAGAGCGATGTCAAGATAAAGTTCCATTATAAATTTAATTTTAAAGGGCAGAGATTTTTATAATACTCCTTGATAGCTAAGATTTTAATCACTGAAATAGGCTGAATTTTCAGCCAGGCTTCAAGGCTGTATTCAGATTTGTTTCCCTCTGTAATTCCTGCCTCCCCTCCACCCCTTGCTGAGGTGACTTGGTTCCTCTTTTCCCCCTGTACTGTAGTTCCTTGTTATGATTTGGATTTTAAGGATCCCCCAAATGCTCATTTGTTCTCATGTGTTGAAGGTTTTGTCCTCAGCTGATGGCAATATGGGGAGAGGGTGGGATCATTAGCAGGTAGGAACTAAGAGAAGAAGTGGAGATCACTGTGGCTGTGACCTTCAAGGGGATATTGGGACTCCAGTCCCTTTGCTCTCTTTTGTTTCTTGGCCACCAGGACACCAGCAGCTTCCCTCTGTCATGTGTATCCACCAGGATGTTCTGCCTCTCACAAGCCCCAAAGCAATGAGGCCAATGGACCATGGACTGAACCCTCTGAAATGTGAACCAAAATACATCTTTCCTTCCTTAAGTTGATTTTCTCAGGTATTTTGTCATAGCAATGGAAAGGTGACTAATGGTATACAGACTTTCCAGAGCCCAATACTTCTTCCTGCAATCTATCCACTCACCCACTTGCAAATAGGATGGAGCAGCCTGGTGACAGATTTGCTCATTCTTTTTCTAGTCAAAAGGCAAGGAGGTGCCTGGCATATAGTAGGCACTTTAAAAAAATGCATGTTGAATAAGTGTATGAGTAACTCTTCCCAGATTGTAGTTGTACCCTCTGGAATTTCTTTGGCAGAAGATCTGCAACAGATGATGTTTGAGCTCTGCCCAACAAATTAATTATAAAAAATTTAGGAGGAGTTGAGCTTGTCCTTTGGAAAATAGGAGAAATAAGAATTCTTGCTAAGTTTTATTCTGGCTAATATCTAGTTAGAGTTTATTTCATCACAGGCTCTGTCTTAAGTTCTTTACATATATTAATTAACCTAATCCTTATACAATCATATGTAAAAAATAACGGTATATTTCCCATTGTATAGATGAGTATACTGAGGCACAGAAGGGCTAAACAATTTCATCACGGTCACTCAGACTGTGAGTCATGGCTCAAAGCCAGGCAGTCTTGTTCCAATGTTAATATTCTTCACCTTGTGTCATGGTTTATTTAAACTATGCTGTCATAACCCAGGTGGAATCATATTTTTGTAATTTATAGAGCTGACTTAGTTAAATAGGATTGGAAAACATCACTCATAAGAACCCATGCTCACCTATACGGGTTAAAAATATTCCACTTAAAATAGGTTTTATTAATTAGAAAAGAATCAGCTTTGTAAGATAAATGTGAAGGATTGTCCCGTTTAGAAAGAAAACTAGTCTCACAAAAATTGTTTTGTCATTGACTTTGGTTTATAAATCTGAGAGAATGTGCTACTCTGCTCTTTCACATAGTTTATTGCAGCTAAGATCGTTCAGCCAGTGAGCAATTCCAGGAGGCTTTGGGTATTCTCACACGGGCACACTCTCGTGGTTGCGTTTCCTGCATGGCCTCACTGTGTCCCAATGCTATATTGGCCACCTGATGATAGCTGTCAAGACAAGAAGAGCAAGGCATGACAATGCAGATTTATGGATTCCAGCAACAAAACAATATGGACCATCTTGAAGAGTTAGTATCTGAGACTCCCTCTTACTCACACAAATAGATTGTTGTGTTTCACATAAGTAGTGAGGAAAATATATAATTAATCTAAGACTTACTAGGAAATGAAAGAAAAGGGGGGATAAACAGAAAGTGGACATTTACTTGGCATGAACCCCTTTATGGTACAACAAATTTTGAATTTGCTGATTCCAGAGGTCATTATAGTACTGAGCAAATAATGAATATATATATATATATATAATTTTTATTTTTGGTATCAGGGATTGAACTCTGGTCCTTGCACTTGCACAGCAAGCAGCAAAACCACTGAGCTAAATCCCCAGCCATGAATATATATTTAAAAAAATATTTTATTTTTGATTAACACATATCAGTCACACATAGTAATGGGATTCACTGTGATGGATCAATACATACATTCATTCAGTATACATTATTTTTTCTATAAAACGTGGAATATCCTAAATTATCAAAGGATTTCTTATTGGTTCAACTTCAGGTTCTTTTTATAAACTTGTACATTAGAACCTGATAAGATCAATAGTAGTTTTAAGTTAAATATTTTTAGTGAATGAGTTATATTTTCATTACTCTGCATGGTATCTTTGTTTCAGCTTTTGAAAATATAGTTATTTAAGATATATGTCCAATGCGATGGGCATATATCTTAGGTTTGTTTCATCTCTTTTACTTTCTTTGTATTCTTCCATGATACTAAGAACAGCTACTTTAGGAAAAAATTCAGAGTAATGATATGAGCATTGATTGCATTCCATCGTGTCATACTTTTTCTGTTCACTTTAATCACCGGTTACCACAAGGTATGGGATCTTTGCAGTTAATGTATTATCTTTCTAGTCTCATCTTCCTAATACTTTTGATATTTACCAAGATGGCTTAAAGCATCCAGAAACGCTTACATACACAGATACACACACACACACACACACACACATTGAGTTTGTGATAGAAGGGATCAAACCCAAGAGTGCTCCACATTGAACCATACCCCAATCCCTCCCCCCCATCCCTTTTTATTTTTTATTTTGAGATAGGCTATCACAAATTTGCTCAGGCAGGCCTTGAACATGCCATCCTCCTGCTTTTGCCTCCAGGGAAACTGGGATTAAAAGTGTGTATCAACATGCCTGGCCATGTATTTAAGATCATTAATTTAATATATTATTGATTTGCACTCTTCATGGCCCAACAATAATAGTACATCTCAAATACACTGATTTCCCTACAACCTGGAATTACTGTATTTCATACCATGGTCTTGGTCACAGGCATTTAACTGTTCTTCTGAGAGGAAAGCTCCTCACCACATCACTTCCTCCTATTTCTCATCTCTCAGATCAGCTACACCTCCTACCCTTCTTATAGTTCAGTGTAGTCATGTTCCTGACTTCTAGTCAATTCTTTTTATCTTTCTCATTTATATCTGTAGATATTCCATTTGGTAGAATAACTGCGAAGAGTAACTAGGTTCTCCTTCTGTAGTGCAGAGGCCAGATTTGTTTTAAAGTCTCCATGAATTATGGTATGAAACCTGAATAAATTATCTCTGCCTAATATTTATGGACCAAGGAACAGGATGAAAATGATGGTGATGTCATTTGCAGCAGAATCCCTGGTGTATTCTTTTTTGAATATTTTATGTGCTATACCAGTTCACTCTTTGTATAGATCAACGTCCCTGTTACTGAGACAAAACACTGGAGCCCCACAATTGAAAGTAGAGAGGTTTATTTTGGCTCATGGTTTCGGAGGTTCAGTCCATGAGGACTGACACCAAGGCCGAAAGGATGTTGTGGAGCAAAGCTGTTCACTTCATGGTGGCCAGAAAGCAGAACACAGGAGAAGACTGCCAGCTGGAGATACACCCTCAGAGCACATCCCCAGTCAGCTGGTCCCCACCTCCTAGCAGCATATTCAACTGTGAACATCAATGGATTAATCCATCCATGAGTACACCACTACATAATCCAATTGCCACTTTAGGAGTCTCTGAATCCAGTCAAGTTGACAATTAAGATCAACTGCATACTTCCTAGTTAGAGACAAGTGTGCATTGTTGTTTAGTGACTTTACAAGTGTAAGGGACCTCATCATGAAAGAATGCACAATTACAAATACAAAATTAGGTTTGAGATCTTAGAAAAGACTCATGTAAGTGAGGCAAGCCTGAGGTTTAAGGTTCATTAGTTTCCAGTAAATTTGCCTTAACTCTGTGCATTCTGTACCCATGAGACTTTAGATTTTTTTATGGGATGTGTAGCTCTGAAAGTTGCTCTTCTATGGTGGTGAGTCATCCTCTTTGTTTTCTTTGCCTATTTTACAACCTTCTCACCAGACGTTGCTTGCTTTGCATTGTGGTTAGAAGAAAAGAAGAAATTATTGCAACTCCAATTATTTCACTCAAGATTGTGAGATATTGCTCAGGACTGTGTGTGTGTGTGTGTGTGTGTGTGTGTGTGTGCAAATGGCAGGATGGCTTTGAAACACAAAGGGGAATAGGCATTTTTTCTCACTGTGGTGTAAAATTCTAGGTATTTCTTGTTTTATTTTTACTTATTCAGGTTATTGCTATTGTCTGTTCGGTTATTTTTTGTAAATTTTATCCTGTGTTTTTTGTATTCATGGAAAGAGAAAAGTTTTGTGAAGGATTTCTTAGGGTAGAGGATTCCACTCATTTTTAAATCCTTCCAAACTGCTCTCAGCACATTTCTGCTACCATCAAGGGTATACTGACCTCTGTCTTTGAACTTGTATCCCTAAATCTCTCAACATAATTTACTCTGATTGCCCATTGACTTTTTCTTGAAAGATGATCCCCTTTGGTCTTCCTTCAAACAGCTTTCTCTTGTATTATCACCAACACACTTTTTGCTGTCTCTTAGTTGAAATTTTCTACCTTTCTTCTAAAGGAAAATTGTCTTCAGAGTTCAAATTGAGTCATTTTCTTTTTCTCCACACTCCTTCATCAGCTAAGTACCAATTGCATCCTAAAGATTTTTACACCTGTGTCTATAGTAGAATGCTACTTTGAACTCCAGAAATGAATGTGTATCTGAACATAGATGTTTTGCATCCAACTGAAGCTTATTTGAACAAAACAGAATTTTGGGCCAGGGATATAGCTTAGTGGTCCCACACCTGCTTGGCAAGCACAAGGTCCCGAGTTTGATTCCCAGTACCAAAAAACAAAACAAAACAGAGTTTTACTTTTGCCTCCTTAGGCCTCTACTTTGTATTACATATGCATTTTGCATTCCAGTAAATAATAATAGTGAATAATATTTTGTTCATGCATTTATTGTTGAAAAATAAAGCATAGATACAAAAGACATTTATACATTCTCTGTATGTTATATACAAATAATGGGTATTAATAAACTAAACACATACGTATGTGCTACTGATCTTAAAAAATAGGTAAGTAGTAGTAGCTTTAAAGGCCTCTGTGTGTTCCTTTCTCAAATATCCCCCTCTTTCTCATTTCCTCAAGTAATCACAATCCTGACTTCTTTCAAATTTCTTTGTAGTTGTACCATATATATGTAGCTATCTATAAAGCTGTCTTTGTGGGTATTCAAATGTAACTATATGAAGTATATAACTCTCTCTCTAGTTAATAGATATATAGATAAATTGACAACACACACACACACACACACACACACACACACACACATATATATATATATATATATATATATATATATATAGTACCAGGAATCGAACTCAGGACCTTGCTCTTGGCAGGCAGGAGCGGTGCCACTGAGCTAAATCCCTGGCCTGACAGGATATAATTAATGTTTCTAATTTTCAAAACATTGATTAATTAAAACACAGTAGTGAGTCCTGAAAGTGACTAACATATATAGGAAAATGTGAAAACTACAAGTAGTATTGGAAGGTGTTAGAGCTTAACTACTGCATACATGGCACTGGACAATTAACTATGTGAAGGGAACAAAATGAAATTGGATTCCTATATCATAACACTTATGTAAAAACATTCTTAACTTAAAAAACAAAGAAATAACAGGCTTCAGAAATAGAGGGGGCCCACACCAGAGCAGGAAGGACAACATCTTTCTATATGTAGTGTCCACTGTCATTATTATTGTTCAGTCACCATCAAGATCTACTGTGAAAGAGAAGCAAGAACAGATAAATTTGAGAAAAGGAAAATATAGTCATAAACAGAAGAGACATTTAGACATCAAGTGGAAGCAAAATTAGAGCCAAGATAAATTGGTTTATATGAGAAAGAGAAAAATGAAAATTAAAACCAGAAGCTCAGTCTTGGAGATTATGAGGTTAAAAATTTGATATATTGGAACAAAGCAATATATAACATAAGAGAAAGAGTGAGGAAAATAAAAATAGTGGTAAAAATGAAGACAAATCTAATAGGCTACAGACAAAATGTTTAATATTTTAACAAGACGGAGTTGGGAGTTCATAGAAATGAAAAAAAGAAAAAGCAGTGAAAAAAAGCTTAGAATGGAACAAGGAATGTGTAATACACCAAGATTATTTAGGGCTGCTCAACTTATTGGATACACTATGTTTGCTTTGTATTTTTATTACCTCAATGTTCTCAGAGATAAGGAACACAGAATCATTCTTTATTATTTATATCTCCAGAATTAAAAAAAATTCTGGTATAGTATACTACTATTCTTAGGTTGATATTTTGCTATTGTCTTTTTTTTAATTATGGGAAGAAATCTGAGTTAAACTTTTCATTTGAAATCTTCAGTTATCAGATTATTTCCATGTATAAATGAAACTTATACCACACTCAGACCGAAAATCTTTCACAGTGTACTAAGCCCAACTTATGTATTTAGTGGACAAATATTTGCTCTCCAACATTCCAACACAAAGTAGCATATTAGTATTATTATTTTAAAGCAAATTAATTTGACTCAGATTTGCAGTTGAGAGAATCTTTGAGGTTTACCAGGCCCTTTGAAGACAGAAGAAGGGTTGATTCTTAAATTAGTTAAATCCTGTGATTGTTTTTCTCCATCCATGCAGAACCAGTGAGAATATCTTCCTTTTTCTGTCAAATACTGATGCTCAGATGTGAGTCTCAATTGTAGCTGAGTTACTGCTACTCCTCAGCACTGTGTTTAGGAGCCCAGTGTTACAGAAGTCTTCTAATCTGTGCTCCACTGGCCTGATTTTGGACAAAGAGTGGCTGCATATATATTACTCAAGAAATTATGACAATCTCTACAGAACCTCATCCTTTCCTTACCTCACAAAAGATTAATAGTGTCATATTTAAGTCCACCACCAGTGTAGGCCTAGAAACATCTTCACACTTCTCTCCACTTACTTAAAACTTTTATCTAAATAATGGAGACTTGCTATGTCAGAAGGAAATGATCTCTCCAAATCCCTGGGAGAAAACAGAAAGTAAAAAACTATGGACTCCCCAAGGAAAGAGGATAAAAGGAAGTAAAGCAATACAAAAGGTACCAAAGTACCTTTTATTCTTTCAGTATCTTAAGTAAAAGTTTCTACATTAACATTATAGTCC
Source organism: Heterocephalus glaber (assembly GCF_053883595.1). NCBI lineage: Eukaryota > Metazoa > Chordata > Mammalia > Rodentia > Bathyergidae > Heterocephalus > Heterocephalus glaber. The sequence continues at coordinate 15,445,596 of NW_028258156.1, read as the reverse complement.
TACTTGCATCTTCTGTAGTTTTTCATTGCTTTGGTAGCAAATATTTCATGACAATTTATTTCTGCAGTTGCTCAGATGTGGTTACCTGTATTTCCATGGTTTTCACTATTGGTGAGATCATCACTCCTTTATTGTGCACTCTTCTCAAAATTCTGCTGTCTTTCACCCTTGGAAAGTGTAAAGTCCTCTCCTTTTGCTGCCTGTATCTTCACTTTGAGTATAGTCTTTGCTCCATTTCTATGTACCTGTCCTTCTCTGAAAATCTGAGAGGAATAGTACTGTCTGACCTGTCTTTTAGATAAAAGAAAGAAGCTTTCAGGTTGACTTTGACTCTAAACCTTCTTTGATACTTGTTGCATCGCAATATCAAACAGCTCCTCCATTCTCCAAGCCACCTGAAATGGCACAGAACTTTACAAGGTAACTCTTTCCTGGTCATTTCTGTATGAGCTACACTGACAGAGGATAGCAGGCCTCTGAATCACCCAAGTCATGCAGAGACTTTAACTAGAAATGTATGCTGGTAATGCAAAGCATCCCTTTCATTGACTGGCTCTGTTCTATTTATGAAAAAAATAAAAGACATCAATGTTGCCTTATAGCAACTGACTTAGCTCTTGCCTAGGTTGACAAAACTCATCTAGGATTTTTTGTGTATGTTTTCCACCATTTTAGACTTTCCATTCTTCCATATTAGAAAAAGATAAAGGGGAAAAATGCAACGGGTTTACCTGCCAGAGTTTTAGGGAAAAGTTGACATTTTCATCTCTAGGCTAGAACAATTTTCTGGGTGATGGAATTATTTAATTCAGGTATCAACTTCTTTCATGGGATATCTATGCTACCTAGAATGTTCTGCACCTTCCAAAATGCATAAACTCAGTAGTATGGTACTTTTAAAGACTGTTTTAACCAACTGATCAGAAAGGATATTATTTTATCCTTTAAAAATACTTACGTGGATCTTATCAATTTTTCTTCAGTTTTCCACAGTTCTTTGTAAGAGTCTAGAAATCAAAGATCAGTTGGTAATTTATTTTTCATAAATTACAAAATTGCCTGTTGCATAATGTTACAGTAACAGATACAACCCTGAGATACAAAATTCAGTTTTCATGCTGACAGAAACTCCTATTATTGTAAATAACAGAATAAAAACTGAGAATCATGCTACTTTTTTTAGTAAATGACCTTGAAGTTATTTTTTCATAAGAAACCACTTAAAATTTTGTCAAATGCAAGTTAGAATGTGAATACCTACTTCATAACTAATAAGGAAAAATCACTCAGATGTCTGTGTGTGCACTAAATACAGGCATTCTTGGACAGCATTTTTCTGTTACTATCTTATTATTTTACCACAATTTTTGAAGTGTTTGACTTTCAATGTCAAAGAAAGTTACCTTGCTGCCAGTCTTTGCTCCAAGTTTACCAGTAATTAACTTGGAAAGCACAGCATAAATCTACCTTGAGAGTAGCAAAGATATTTACATATCTGAAAAAGTGCTTTTCAAAAAGCTAACTTAGTCTATGCTGGGGGGCCCACACCTGTGATCCAAGCCTTCAGGGAGTGTGAGGCAGGAGGTTCATAAGTTGGAGGTCATCTAGGCAAGATAGTGAAATAGGGAGACCGTGTCTCAAAATTAAAAATAAAAATAAAAAATTTAAATGAGCAGGGCATGTAGTTCAGTGCAGTGGCCCTGGGTTTGATCTCTAGTATACACAAAAAGCTAATTTACAACAAATTAAATATAGACTATATTGATAGTACATATGCTAGATGTATAAGGCAGACTGTGTTTTATACATCTTGAATAGATTTCTTTACAAATATGACATCCTATGAATATACAAAGTGACTTTTTTCTCTCCATTTGGTTCTGTACAAGAAATGGCTCTCAACTCCTGCCTCTGCCCACAACATAGTTTCACCTTCTTATCTCAAGCAAGCCGTGACGTGACATCGAATCTCAGCACAGACAACAGTATATCCTTTTCTTGTGGAGAGATTTAAAAAGTTAGTGAGTAAGGTTTTGGTTTTTGTTATATAACAACTGCCACAACCTGTACTGACAGCAGAGTCACATCTCTACTGCAGATGGAAAATGAGAGAATTGGAACTTGCTGTGCTAAACTGCTGAGATCACCATCATACATTATTAATTAAAATAAATAAGAAATAAAAGAAAAATGACTTTTGCTTCTGCTATTTGAAAGTTCTGTAATGCATTATCTAGTCATCAATTCAATTTCTTTTACCACATCACACACCAAACTTATTCTATGCGGCTGACAAAATCCTCTCTGTGACCTTGTCACTTTAAGTTTGCATAAATTCCCCCATGTCATAATCTGTCTCATATTCACTAGAAACTCACTTCCCTGAATCTTATATTCACAATCACATAACCTGGGAATAAAAGCCAAGCTGCTGTTGTTGATAGGTTATTTCAAAATAACTAAAAATAATGTGAGCAAATCTGTCACTTGGAAAACTTAGACTGAGCTCCACATTTTGTTAGGTGACCTTGGAAAAAGTATGCTATATCTACTAGATTCCTAAACAGAAGTGGCTGATGTAATCAAGTGACAGATTTTGGAAGGAGAAGAAGGGGGAGAGGAGGTGGAACAAGAGAAAGAGAAGGGAGAAAAATTACTTACTGAAAAATACAAATATGTTTAAATGAATTTAATAGATACTGGACTAATATAGTCTTTTAAGTAAAAAATAATATTCCTATAAATCCACTGCTTGCCCTTCTTTTAGAAGGAAGGGCCTAATTTCTGTAACCTTGAATATGGGCTGGATATTGATCCACTTTGAACAATGTGGTAAAAATCTTGCTGTGTGACTAGGTCCCGAAAGGGTAGTGTTGACTTGGCTGCCATATTGCAAGGATGTTCAACTATCCTAAGAAGGTTTTATGTGGATAAAAAATGAAGTCTCTCAACAACAATGAGCATTAACTTGTTGATCATATAAGTGACATTTTTGTATTAGATACTGTGTCCCAGTCAAATATTCAGATGACTGACTGCAAACTTGACCAGCATCCAACTACAAAATCAGGGGAAATTCCAAGCCAGAAGTATTCAGCCAAGTTGCTCCTGAATTCATGACCCACAGAAATTATGAGAGATAAAAAGCACACATTGTTTTTTTGAGACATTGAACTTTTGAGGTAATAGCAATAAATGCACAGCAATAGATAATACTTAGTCATAGTATTATTTTTGCCTTTTATTATATACTTTTTGAGTTCAAGACACTATTTATTATTTTATACAATCTTTATTTCCAGCTTAGTGCTTTTTTATATTTCTCCATTTAAATTGCAAAATAAAGGCATATATAGTAGGAACAAGTATGGGCTAATTAGTATTAATAGTAGTCTTTGGATATGATAGAGTAAGCAGTTTCAAGAATAGTGCTTATTTCATGTCTGCCACCTTTGATGGACAAAGGTTAAATCTTACTATTATATTTCCTGGAAAGGTTTAAGTTTTTTTTAATTTTTAAATTTTATACTACCTTTTTATGGTATTCATTCTTTCTTCATACTTTTCTAGGATTTGTATTTACTAATTATTAATAGGAAATCAGAATACTGACTAATAAATGTCTTGGAATGGTTCCTGGGAGAATATCTAGGGAAATGCTATCTTTTGCTTGGAATTGGAGAAATATATAATAAACTTCATCATTCTTATTTAGGGTAGACATTTATTTTGCTTCATTCTTTTATTTGGATTCTACAATAAAAGCACTGCATATTTAATACTATTTGTTTAGTGCTCTAAAGTTCAAACCCATGAAGAGATATAACTTTCAAGCACTAACCTGAAACAGAGTAAGTAGAACGTTATTGTATGAAAAATTAATTTGATTATTTGCCTTGTCAGTAGATAGGAATATTATAATTTTGGAGCCAAGGATTTGAGATTTTTTTTGATCTGACTCTCTCACTTTATATGCAGAAAAAAATAAAAACCCACAGACACTGGACAAATACTGAGAGAAATAACCATTGAATTCACCTAGAAGAGTGCTCTTTCCCCTCTATCATATTTCTCCTTGTTTTGAACATATTATTATCAGCTCATCAAATTTACATTTAATACCATTCACTGTCTTATTCTCAAAACCTTACACCTTTGTTTTATTTCCCATTTGACTAAGTTAATGGCACACAGGATTTCTTCTATCATAAAAACACCATGCAGCTCTAGAAGTAGAAGGAACTTATTAAATCCAGGGGCTGTTCTGATTCTGGTCCCTTGAGTCTGTCACTATGGATTGCTAGTCCACCACTTCAGGGAAATCTCTAACGCAACTGCACTATGCTGTGGGTCAGTAATGCCTTTTTATATACTGGTGGCTTTTCTACACTTATTTTCTCAGGTACATAATAAGGTTAGTAGAGAATTAAATGTGAAACTATATAGCTGATTGTTCTACCCACATTTTGTCATCAGCAAAACCACCCACTTTCTCCCACTCTGTGAATCAGCTCTTCACTTTCTTGGTCTGAGTCGCAATTCATCTTTTCCCTGGGGATACTGCCTCCCCTGCAGCCCTCAAAGCAGCACAGGCACTTCTTTGTAATTTTACATATCCTTCTGGTAGAGGTGCAGTTGGCCACCTTCTGAAGTTGGCTACCTTCAGTTCCTCATTGTGGTTTGCAGAATAATCCATCATCCCACTTTGCTGAAGTTGCTGTCTGACTCTCTTGTGACTTTTCTTCATTTCTCAAGGAGTTTACCTCCTGGTTCAGGGTGTCTCCATCATAACTCTCAAGAATTTTAACATACACTTAGATGATTCTTTCAGCATCTTGCTCTTACAGATTTTGACCTTCTTTCCTTTAAGGCCTATCTCTCCAGCTCTGAGTTAATTTCCCAGAACTTGTCATTAACTATACCTGCAATTCCTCCCCATTTCATTCACAGACATCCCACTTTCCAACAACTACCTTACCTTTCACTTAGTCCAAATTCCCAGCTCCCACAGTCTCTTTAACTTGTGATCCTATGATTGACTGACCCATTACTTTTAGTATCCCAAACTTCTCCTCATAGTTCTGCTTCTCACATTTCCCTGCTTTCATATCATGCTTACTCATTATAACTAATGCCTAACTGCTACCTTTATGTCCCTTATCTTTGACTCATATTGCTTTCTTGGCCAAGTTCGTGTATGTCATCTGTAATTCTACTTGCTTCCTTTCCCACACCTGCTCAGAGAGTAGAGTGTATATGGCTGGAGAAAAACACACCGCACCATTAAATGTGACAGGAAGTTTTAAATGAGCTTTTAATGGTGCCTGGAATTCACATATTTTCCTAATCCAGTCACTGTGCTGTCTTTCTCATGACCATTTCAAATTGTCTTTTCTCTTTTCATATCTCTGACACCTCCTTTATATTTACTTTAGTTCCATAATCTAGCTTGCTATTTTTTTCTAAAAATATTGAAGAAATAAAAAAAAATTGAGTCTCCATAAACACATCTACTCACTAATCATCACCTGTGCGTGTGAACTGTCTGATGCCATGAACTATTTATACACTAAGAATTGACCACTTTTCACCTATGTACCAGTTCCTACTGGCTCACTCAAATACAGTGCTTTGGAAAACTTCTTCTGTTCTATCATTGTTTCTTTTTTTTAAATGATATTTTTTCTAGGTAAACATCAAATTTTCTGTAATATCACCTACTTTAAAAAAATTCTCCTTGATCTTTTCTCTTCTCTATAGTAACTGCATCAGATTTTTCCATTACTTAAAAAACAAAACAAAATTTCTGAAAAAGTTGTTTTCACAAACACTCTTTAGTTTCCCTTCCTTTATTTTTTCTTGAATTCAGGGCTTTATACTTACAGTTCTACAGAAATTACCCTGATGAAATTACCAATGACCTCTGTGTTGCTTCTGTTGTTAATTCCCATCTACTGCCCTATTAACAGCATCTGATGGATCTGATGGTCCTTTCGCCCTGAAAATGCCATTCTCACTGGGCTTCCAGGATCTCTCACTGTCAGGATTTGGCTCCTGATTTACAGGTGGCTCATTAAGTCCATTTGCTAATTTCTCCTCTACTTCAGTATTTAAAAAATGGAAGAGTCCCAGGGCTTGATCTTGAAATCTCTTTTCATTGTATCTACATTTCATCTTTGCTTTTCATAAAATCTCATAAAAGTTCATTTAAATCTTGACTAATATCTTCAGCCCATTCCTCACTGCTGAATTTCCAACTTGGATATCCAAGTTCCTCCTTCACATTCTCTTCTGTATGTCTAATGTTCTACTGGATACCTCAAAATCAATACATTTAATAACTACATCCCTTGCCTTATTTGTTCCAAAAGCTGGTTTCCCTTCAGTCTTTCTCATCATAATTCTGTTCTTCCAGCTGTTCAAGCAGAACATTTTTGAACCACCCTCTTTCTATGACATCCTAATAAAACCTATGAGCAAATCATTTTGGCGGTACCTTCAAAATCCATTACGAATATGACCATTCTTCATCACCTCCTCTTTTACCATCCTGGTTCAAACAAACATTATCATCCACTGGAATTAATGCCCCAGCATCCTCATCTCCAGCCTCTGCCATGGACCCCTGCAGTATGACTTTATTATACCTGTCAGATCACTTTCTGTAAAGCATAGATCAGAACAGCCATCTGTTTATGATTTTTCAATGTTTTTTCATCTCACCCCAAGTAGAAGCCAAGTTATTGGAAAAGATTTGGTCTCCTGTTAAAATTCCTAGCCCCATCTATTACTGTTTTGCTCCTTGCTCACTTTGCTTCAGCCACATTGATCTGGTTATTCTCTAACATGAGGGACTTTGGATAGACATTTTCTCTGCCAGCAATTACTCTTCCTTGGGAGAGCCATGTGATGCTTTTACCATTACTAATCTTTGCTCAAATGTCACCTTCTGTATGAAGACTTTTCAGCATTTTTAAAAATTGTACCTTCCATGTATTCTCTAATTCTTCCCTTTTTATAGTCATCTACTATGATATGTATTTCATAGAGTTTATTTGTAGTCTGTACCCACCCATTATTTAGTTTAATAAACTAAAACTACTGTAAAAGTAGGGATTTTGCTTTTTTTTCACTGTTATATTTCTAGCACCTAGAATAGTGCTCAATGCTCAGTAAAATATTAATGATGGGCCGGGGATTTGGCTCAGTGGTGCCACTGCCTGCCTCGCAAGAGCAAGGTCCCATGTTCGATCCTCGGTACCAAAAAACAAAAACAAAAACAAAAAATATTAATGGTATTTCTACAACTAATTACCAAAAGAACCCATTAGTAATAAGTATTACCTGGATTCACATTGCAAATTTTAGTATCTGTTCCTTTTGCTCCTTTGGGGGCATTTAACATTGGGTGGTTCCTAGCACATAGAGGCCATAGAGATGAACAAAAGTGACATATCTAAAATCTTATTTGGATAAATATAATGGGCAAGCATGAAAATGGTTTAAAAGGAAAGATGAAGACAGTCAGTGCAGATAGGCATGCCCCCCTTTCTGTGGATTCAGAGTTAAACCTGAGAGCTACTAAAGACATGTACCTATGCCCACGTGAAGGAAAGAATCAAAGTCTGAAAGACAGTTTTATGAGCTACATATATGTCCAATATGTCCAGTAATTCAGACCAAGAAAGATGGGCTGCCTCACAGGTAGATATAAATATGCAAATAGGAGGCAGTTTTCACATTTCGAATCAATTGCACATCACTAGCATGGGCATATTCATCATCCCTTTCCTGCTTTCCAACATGTTTTCACACGTGTTCCTCTATATGACCCATACCATTGGAAAAAAGCACATATTTATTTTAATTTTATTGAAATTAAGTTTACAAGTTTTGTGCCATGCTGAATGTCATATGTCTTCAAAGGAGTAGATCTAGCATCTTCTTAATCTGAAATATTTCCCTTTGCAACATCCCAGGCATTAATTGGGGCACTAGGATAGAACTAAATCTACTTTGCGGTTGTTCTTTGTTTATTTTGTATGAAGTTGCTGAACAGTTTTTGGACCGAAGCCATTTATGCCAAGATGACAATTACTATTTAGTGGGATAAGGCTCTACAATTACTTAAGGCAGAGCATTGCTGCTGCAGTAGTCATCTAATGTGCACAGTAATGTACCCAAAACTCAGTGGCTTAAAACAATAGTAAGGATTTACCATCTTTCATGGATTTGGGTGCAGAATAATTGGGCAGTTCTGGCTTGGAGTCATTCATGAATGTATAGTCAAGATGTCTTCTGCAATCACCTGAAGGTTTGATTGAGGCGAAAGGATATATTTCGAAGGATGCTGGCAAGTTGTTGCTGATTCTTAGAAAGAGGTCATGGTTTCTTGCCAACTATTTCTCCATAAGGCTTCTTGAGTATTCATACGTAATAACAGCCTACCTCCCCAGGGTGAGTGAGGCTCATTATCTTTTATTTATGACTTTAGATATCACCTTTCATTCTTTCTGGAATGTCCCTGATCACCCCAGTTAGCTTTATCTATGTGGGAGGACACAAGACAGAGATGTGCGTATCGGGAGATAGGGCCCATGAGGGACAATTTTGAAGGCTAACACAGCTGTCCAAGAGCAAACCAGTTCTCACAGTTCTAGGACGATCATTCTATTTTCAAAAGAATGAGCATGAATCCTGAGTCCTGGACGAATAGATTTTAAAAGTGTTATAAAAATAGGTACTTTAACTCCGTTGTTTATGTTAGAAAAAAACCCTTTCTAATTCATATCTCCCCGCTTGCATTCAAAATACTCCCCAGCTTTCAGTTCTTCAGGAAGCTTGGCCAGATCAATCAGGGTACAAGCAAGGACAGACTCTCTAAACTCACATAATAATAAAACATCTATTACTGGCAAGTCAAGAGTAGTAATGGTTGCATAACCCTCATTAATTTAACATTAAATACCCAGCAAACATTACCTCACCGTGTAGGTCCTGTTGTTGTAGTACTATCAGTTCAACTGTTTTCTAATCAATTTAATGTATTTTTGAACGGAAATAGTGGTGAAGCCCAAGTAATCGATACATTTACAATGTAACTTCAGGTCCCAGGTAAAAAACAGCCTGATCTTATTAACTCAGATGGATTACACTGAGAATTTCATCTCTCTTAAAGAGTCAGAATTGTTCTTGTTAACAAATAAAAACATAGTTGTCAACATTAGTAAAACAATTTGCTGAAGATCAAATCATGACTGTACGTGATAATTATAATTTGAAGTATCATGTAAGGTTTAAAATAAACTTGTCCAAAATTTAACGCAATAATCCCCCCTCATTCAACATGACCAATGTGTGGTCATCCAGATGAGCAGTCAGTAAAATTTTTCTGTGATGAGCAAGATAGCAAATATTTTAGGTTTTCAGGCCAGATACATGGATGAATATGGCCGTGCTCCATATAACTTCGTTTATAAAAACAGGCAGTGACCTCAACTTGACCCATGGGCCGTATATTATGAACCCCCTGCTCTAGATCATGGACCATATGTCCTTGATCTAGGCCTAATATATGGTCATGAGTTTAGTGTGCCTTAAGTATTATGGATTCCATGTTTTAAGATGGAATATATCAAGCAAACATCCTAGAAATGCAGGCATTTTAATGTTATTGTTTTAGTCTCAGTCAGGTTTAATACAATTGTGTTTATTGTATACTTCTAAGTGCATTTGAGCCCAAATCAGACTTGGCTTCAATGCTTTCTTTATCTAGGATCTAAGTACCTCTCAAAATAACCCATTAATTTATTGCACATACTTAAATATATTAAATATCACATTCTCTGAAATCCCTTAGTACACTGAATTGCTTTACCGCTTTTATTAATTTGAATTTTGTAGCTATTGGTGCTTTCTACCTTATTTTAAACACTTAGAACTGATAGCTCATCTCATGTATTTTCATACTTCAGCCTTTAGCACACTTTGCAGCACAGAATATATGGTGAAGAAATATATTTTTGTTGTTGCTATTGCTAAATTAAATCAGAACGGTCCTTCTGTTCCCCTTTAACTTCCTTCCATAGGCCTTTTCTGCCATTAAGAAACTGATTCTAATGTTATTTCCATTTAGATTTTTTAAGGAAAGTTATCATGCTGCTAACATCATCTTTCTGTAAGGCTTGATAAAATGAGCTCCTTCAATGATTCTTACGTGACATGATCTTTAGACGCCTCATTATGTCCATCATTTATTACTGGATGCATTCCCAGTTGTTGACATCTCTCTTAAGATGAGATGTCTTCAGTACCAAAATATTGTTTGTAAATCATTATTTACCTCTGACTGCATGTCACTGCACTAGACACGAGTCTAGTAAGCCCTGTGTTTAACCAGGAACGAGTATAGGTGAAACTTTCTATTTCTGTTTGTCCCTTATATATATTTCTAGGTTATTTTCAGTATTCTGAGATTTAGATAGGAATGAGCACTAACCTCCTTTTCTACCAGGAGTCTTTCTGCACAATTCTCAACTTACAGTCTCTACTTATCTTCATAGGGTCATCAAAAATAATGACAGAGACTGTTTAGAATCCTGGGGTATTATGCTTCTGGACCACAGATATATCTGCTTAAAACAAGCAGCCCCCATTCAGAGTCCTTATCTATTTTTGACTTAAATTCAGCCTGGCAAGTGAGGAGCTTGTCAGATGCTACTGGGACTCTATCAGAATACTAATGAAGTTAGACTGCTTTATCCATAACACGTACAAAGGACAGAAGATTGCTGTTCAGCATATGTAAAAAAAAATATAGAGATCCACAGGAAAAACTAATTAGCAGGTTGATGGGCCAAGATAAAATTTTAAAGTGTACAGAAGAGGAAATCTGCAGTGGAGAGCCCTGTAATACCTAAGTGGACACATGCACTTACTTAAAATAAACTTTCATGTTTATCTTATTTATCATTACCTGGGCATTTATGTATAAGTGTTTAATACCAAAAGTGTACTCCTCAAGGCTTACATACACTGAAATATTACCATGTACCCCATAAACTTGTATAAATATTATGTTCATTAAAATATTGTGCTCATGACACTTTTTAATTATTTCTGTACTTGTTATTCTAATTTTTCTGTATATTTCTTTTTTAAAATTACATAAGAAATATACAGAAAATTAAAATCAAATTTTATTTAAATATGTTTTTTAGTCATGTGTATTCATTGTGTATTAGCAGCTTTCTGCCACTGTGACAAAACATTTAAATAAATCAACTAAAAGGAGAAAATGTGTATTTTGGCTCATCATTTTAGAAGTTGCAGCCCACTTTTGGCTGGCTCCAAGCCAGGAAATGGAAAGAAAGAAAGGGAGATGGAGGACAGAGAGGGAGAGAGAAAGAGAGAGAGAGGGAGAGGGAGAGGGAGAGAGAAAGAGAGAATGAATTCATGGGGTTCACGTGACTTCTAATTTTTTATCATGGAAAGATGTAAGATGTCTTTCATCTCTCTTTCAGAAACAAGAAACATTCTGGCATTGTGTAACAGAAACTCAACATATTTATTAAATTGAATTGAAATTCAGCGCTTACATTTTGTCTTCATGTGAAATTATAAATCAGGCAGTGGTGAATGGGTTAATAGAGAACACTCATCGGCCTTGTAACATTTAGTCAATTGAATATCCTTTATCAGTGAATTGTTCACAAGGTTCTCTAATGGATATGAGTATTCGTCAGCTCTACCATCACATACAAGCCATTCTTCTCACTGTGGTTCTCTTTCTTCTCAGGGCATAGATTATACTTTTGCAAATTAATATTAATGGATCATGAGACCAGTTCACAACTAGCATACCTTTTGTCAATCAAATGCTAACTTACTCTAACCACTAATCATGATATGTCAATCTATATGTCAATCCATAATGGATTAAAAAACGCCTAGCATATCAATAAAGCTCACTTTTGGATGTTTCTCAGTGGATCATGGTGGCTTTATCTTGGGTAATAGGTCTAGTCCCTGGCCCCTTCCCATAGGTAGCTGCTCCTCTCCTCTGCTTCCTGGCTACCATGAACTAAATGTATTTGCCCCACCATGCCCTTCTGCCATAATGTTTTCCCCTTGAAGTCAACTGACCATGAACTGAATCCTCTCAAACTGTGAGCCAGATTAAATGTCTCCTACTTTGAGTTGTGGGTGTCAGGCATTGTGTCCCAGCAATGTGAAACCTGACTAATACATTTATCTTGGGTTCTCCTCAAAATAGGCATTAAGACTAGAATATATATGCAAGTGATTTATTTGGAATATGATCTTGAGAGTAGTGAAATGGAGAAGATGGGAAAAACAATCCACAGTGTCTTATTTTGGTCATCACTATGGCAATCAGAGACAGGATATTACTGGTAAAATTTTGGAAAATTGTATCATATATTTTAGAAGAAGAATGGGAGGGAGGAGAATTTTTCCATTGTCCCCAGTGCCCTGATAGTCAGTATCACCCCCAAACATGTTATTCATCACACCCGTTTAATTTTATTCATCTATTTCATCTAGTCCTAAGCAAATGTATTTGAGAAGCCACAGAGAAGCAAGAAATACTGCACGCACTTGAAGAAAATCTTACCACTTGGATGTACAGCAAAGACTTTGCTAAATATTTGGATAAAATGGAATAATTTAAGAGAGAAAAAGGTGGAAAACACCTGAAAATGTCCCATCTAATAATGGCGAGTGTTATTTCGTAAATCAGTACTTTGGTTTTCTTTTCTGTGCATGCATATGTGTTTGCAACTCTGTGTGTACATGTGTGTATGACACCAGTACACAGATTACTTTATTGCTCTGCTGAGTAATAAATAATTTGAAAGTCACTTGTGCCATGCTCTTTTCCTCTTGTGCATATCATCTGTACTTTGATTTTTGTCTCTGTAACACAGACTCTTCTTATTTTCTTCGTGATAATTTTTTATTAAATTATCATAATCACTCATAAACTGAACCATATGGTGCAGTTCCTCAACATTGTTTTCTTCCACCATTTATAACTGAGTATTTGTAGCTTGAAAATCTTGAATTAGAAACAAATAGCATTTGGACCTGAGTATAGTTAACCCAGAGAGTTCAGAAAAAGATGTACTATAGATAGCATTATTTTTCATAGTGAGAAACAATGAAGGAATGTCGGAGTACGCTTTTGACAAAAATCAAACAAACAAAAGGTGAAAAATACCTGAAGTTTAAAAAATTAAGAAATAAACCTATTATTGTAAAATTAATTATATTTTATGTGCTTGCTTGATGCTCAAGAGAAAATCAAACAAAATCATATTTAGAGGATATAAATAAGGTGCAATCATCTTTAAAAACTTCTGAGTTTGGTTTATATATTAGATTTTCTCTGAATATCTTATTCATACAGGGGTTTTTGGCTACTGTTTGGATATTTTTGAAACAGTGGTAAAATGTTTGAGCCTACAGGACAAAGGATGAGTGAGTTGGATCTTTCACCTTGTGTGGCATTCATGTTGAAAGAGTACATTAGGGCATATGAATTGACAGCCTGAGATTAATTATTCAAAACCTTCTATATATTTTGGGTTATCGGGGACAAAACCTCTTTCTGCAAGGTGTTCTTCATGGCTTGATTTAAAAAATGATGTAGAGATTAGGGAAGTGTGTGGTATAGTATAGAAGATTATATTTCAGGCTTAACATATTTATAACCATCATTAAAGCAATCATTGTCAGGTCGACTAAGAAACACTGTGATTTTTGAAATTTTAATTTTTAAAAACTTTCTCTGTTTTGAAATTATTGTTTTTATGAAATAATAAACAGATATACATTTCAAGAAGCAATTCATCTTTAGCGAGTTTAAAGCCTTTACTTTGAAAAATCTTATATTAGTTATTCATAGGTATATAAAGAGTTAATGACTGTAAGTGCTGGAAGTAAAAATTAAATTGATATATTGTAGTGCCCTTTATTTGAATGGTCATCTGTCATCTATTTGAAACTTTTTTTACCTAATACTTAGACATCCCTAGTTTTTAAATAAAATAAAACTTTTCACCTTCCATTTTGTACTATTACCTTTAATAGTCTGAGGGCTAATAAAGAGAAGCAGCCCTTTCCATGAACATCTGAAAGATGTGCTTCTGATCTGAAATGAAAAGATTGTCAGCATTATTGAGAGGTAGGCTAACCAGCACCATTCTAATTTTGTGCACATATTTTTTCTTTAAATTAATGTTATCGGTATACTCTTGATATGCATAATGACAACATTCATCATAGGGAGTTTGCATTTGTGCATAGTATATCTTGATTCTTCTTTTTATCCCCATTCCCCTCCCCTTCCTTCATATGGTGTTTATGTTATTAAATGAACTCACCAGGGAAAATGAACAAATGGTCAAAATTCTCTGAAAAAATAATCATTTGAATATAGATAGATACATGCACTGAGAGGTGAGAGAGAGAGGGAGAGAGAGAGAGGAAGGGAGGGAGAGAGAGGGAGGGAGAGAGAGAGGGGGAGAGAGAGAGAGAGAGAGAGAGAGAGAGAGAGAGAGAGAGAGAGAGAGAAAGGGAGAGAGAAAGAGAATATGAGTATAGCAAGCTACTGTCCTTAAGGAAATAACAAGAATCCCAAACTTCCAACTTTCAGCAGCTTTCTAATATTTAAAGCTTACAAGAAAAGTGTACAATAGTGATTGGGGCAAGAAACCCTAAATATTTGTTCTTTCTTCTTACTGAAATAGATTTGGACCTTGTCTCAGAGAAGATTTGTTTTACTTTCCCTGTAATACTCAGACTAAGTCAAGCCAAACAATCTATGCTGCCTTTCCTCCTGAGTTTAGACCTAAAACTTTACTACTCTACTTTGCTCTTGAGAAATCATAGGAAATTTCACTCCTGGATGAGTAATGTTTCCTTTAAAAATCTGTGTGCTCTTTGTGGCTCCAAACTCCACCAAACCTGCCAGTCTGTTCAAAGGCAAAGGATGGCCTGCACCTCTCCAAGTACACTCTCTATTGGGAAGTATCTAGAGAAGGGAAGACAAGAAATGCCCAAAGGTATAAAATGAATACAAGTTCCTAACAGTTCTAACTCTTTGTCTGTGTCATGTGCCACTCTAGACCCTTTATACATAAACTCTTACTTTCCTGTTTAGAATGTCATTTTGGAGATAAATAGCTGAAATTGGGGTGCTAAAAGTCAGTTGATGTCCAGTGTCAGAACTGGTGATGGAGCTGGTGTTCAAAGGGACTTCTGAGAAGGTACCAAAGAAATGAGACTGTGGAGTCACTTCATTTTTCTCAACTAAACTTTGCCCTCTAGCCATGTGTGTCTATCATGCACACTGTAGTGGTCCAATTTAGGATTTTGGATGAGCAATTGGCAAATTTGACGAATAGAGAAAAGTCTTTAAATCCCATAATTTTCTTTATAATTTTTAACCTCTGTTATTATATTATTTCCAGTTGTATCGTTTCTCTGAATTTCCAAGGAGGGAATGTCATAGGTTTCTTGGGAATGTAATCTATCAAGTTGTATGTATTTACTGAAGTAACTCTCCAAACATTTAGCTTCTGTTTAATACCAGTGTCAAAACATCCATGTGTGCTCCCAGAATCATGCATGGCTAATTATCTAAAATATGTGTCCCCAGCGCCTGCACCATAGTGAATTAGTGTCTCATGGGGTCACCTTACTTTGGATGCAATCTTGAAGGGGAGAGATATTTTTAACCAACTTTGTTTTTACATTCATTTAACTCTCCCGATGAACTTGGTTTTTCAAATATTCTCTAAGGACAGGAGAAATTAATAGTAATGAGCTCATTTGGAAAGAAATGGGCTCGTGATCAGCTTTGTTCACTCTGCAGTAATGGCTTCTGCTCATTTTATTTTAAGGAATTTTGCTTAGCAAGATGCTGAGTGCAGCAAGGTGGTTTTTACTAAAATAAACTTATTGAATTTTGGTGAGCTTCTGGAACAAAACAAAGGAAAGACAATTGCCTATAAAATGTAGAAATGTCTTTTGGCAAAGAAGAATAGTAGGTGTATGCAGCTTCTAGTTGCTAAACATGTATGTTTCTAACTTCATTTGTACACCTGCCAACTCACCCCAGCAGCTGTCTTCATTACAGCCATCTGAGAGCTAATAGAACAAGTCCAAAATTTCCCAAAACATTCATCATAGCTAAACTTTAAAAAAGAGTTTTTATAACATCACTTTAAAACTTCCTAACCGTACACAGAATACATTTTAAGAGTATATAATATATATATGTATATACCAGATATTTATTTCTTTTGTTTTGCATAACAAATGTGGCTTTAGAAAGCTGTACAATTAATAAATGAGAATGAAATGGTAACAGAGTTTCTTTCATGAAGCAAAGTATCTGCTACTGCCTAGATGTTGGTCAGTAAGATTGTCTTGACCTAATAATCTTAAAGTGATGATCATGTTACAGGTTCCTACTTTCCATACACACAGATTTCAGTATCTGATTCTCTGTTTTCTTGTTGGGAAAGTTTGGGGAACGCAAGTTGGAGAAAATACTCCCAATGTTTCTGCTGGAAATTAACTAATGTCATGATTTTAAGTATAAGTGTGCTGAGCTCAGGACCTGGTTTATTCAACATAAAAAGTATACAAAGGACTCAGAAACATCCCTACTAGTTTTGCGCTGTCAACCTGGATTCTGTACTTACTAGCTCTGCTGCTTTTGGTAATTTACTTTCCATCTCTGATTTTATTCAATCAAAAAATAGGGATAAGGAATAGCATCACTTGTACAGAATTATTGTAACTGTTAGATATTATACTGTATGCTTAGATTTTAGCTTATTACCTGGAACATATTGCTAAAGGTTGAAAATGATTGATTCATTCACATAAAACATGAAGATATTTATCATGAGCTTATTTTCAACATGTGAAAAATAAAAACCTTGTTTGACAGGGCTTATGAAAAGCTTCAGAAAGTGTCCTGGAGGCTTTAATGTCTTCTGTAACCATTCCTAAAAGGGGCTTGAGAGGTGGCCAGGCCGTGTTGTACAGGTATGATTCTTACCATTGGAAGAAAACTCTAGCATCTCAAAAAGGAAATGAGGCATATTGTGAGTGTCTGTGTATAAATGTGTGTGTCTGCGTGTGCAGTATGTGTGTGTGGGGTGGAGGTATGAGTGGAAGGAGGTGAATGGTGTAGGGTTCTTGTTTGGCATTTGAGGAGAAAAACAATATCTGAGGTTATAGTAGACAGGAATCCTGAAGTCCTAAGTCCTAAGTACTGTCTCATTATTTACAGTCCAGTGGAGCAGGGAACAGTGTAGAGAAATTCATTCCCAGTCAGTTGCTCATTAGAGTTGGTATTAGTCAGGGTTCTCCAGAGAAACAGAATGAATATAATTAATATATATATATATATATATATGTATGTATTTGTATTAAGGGAAATATTAGATTGACCTACATGATCAGAAGCTGGATAGTCTCACAATGGCCATCTGCAGGTCGGTGAGCTTGGGAAATCAATAGCTGCTCAGTCCAAGAAGCTGGAAGCCTCACAGCAAGAAAGACCAGTGGTGCCTCCCCAGTCTGAGTTTGAAGGCCTAGAAGCTTCCTGGAGATTCACTAGTGTGAGTCCACATTGAAAAGCTGGAGAATCTTCAGTCTGATGTCCACAGGTGATGGAAAATCCAACAAATCAAATAAACAAGGAAAAAAATGTGCCCAGTCAATAGGAATGTGCACATGGGTGTATGTGAGCTTGCCCTTCTGCTTTCTGTTCCATGCTGGCCCTGCCTATGGGACCTTGCCACATACATCTAGTCGGGGTTCCTCACTCAGTTGGTTGACCCATATGCCAATCATCTGTGGAAACAGCCTCACAGACACACTGGAAAATATGTTTTACCAATCTCGCTGTGTTTCTCAATCCACTCAAATTACCAACCAAGATTAGCCATCACAATGTTGGATGACATAGAGTGAGGCAAATTATGCAATTTAAACAAAATTTAGTTTTCTAGCAGTACAGTAAATGAAAGAGATCTTAAAAAATTTAGTGCTGCCTGACCTTTTGGATTTTGAAGTCTCCTGGTAGGCTTTAGAGTTGTTTGAATTCAGCATCTCTCATACTAGTATTTGAATTTTTAAATTATATAGAGTTTATCTTAGCCAATACCTATAAATTGTACATATTTAAGTTATGGGGTAGCATGGTATGTTTGGGTACCTGTATACATTGAATAATGATCAAATCATATAGGATCATACTTATATAATCAAACAATTTAATACTTTTCCAGTTGAAAACATTTTAATTTCTTTGTTCTAGGATTTTCTTTAAAAAAACTACATGCTTATTTTTGCAGCATATATACTAAAAAACCTCTACAATACATTATCATCACCTATAGCCACTTTACTGTCCAAAAAAGAATTAGAATTTATTTTCCCTATCTACATCTTATTACTCATTCATCAACCTTCTCCTATCCCTCTCCTGTCCTATTCTGCTAGCCACCATTCCACTCTTAACTTCTATGAGATCAGCTTTTTAAGATTGTACATATATATGATAACATGCAGTCTGTGTGTGTGTGTGTGTGTCTGATTTCACTTAACATAATGATCTACAATTCCATCTGTCTTGCTGCACATGACAGGAATGCTATGAAATTTTAGTCAAATTGGTCTCTTTGAACTGAGTGTCCTTGCTGAGATATTAGAGAATTTTAATACTTATCTTCAGGATTATTGTGAAAATCAAAGTGAATACCATATGAAACACATATTACAGCATTTGGCTTATTGTAGCAGTTGAACAATATTATGTTAGTCCCTTTCCCTTTAATAATAATGGGGTTATCACAATTAAGCAAAGGGGCTGTGGCAGCTAGAAGGCATCTGGAAATGAATAAGCAAAGATGTTGTGTATAAAATAGAGTAATTGAATCAGTTGCTATTAGAAGATGATGATTCAGGAAAGCAAATCACTGGAAAGAGTAATTAAAAACTATTTTACTAAACTCTTATGATGAGCCAGCTATTGTTTAAGTGTTTTACATACATCATCACAACCCTTAGAAAAGTTGCTGTAACAAAAGTTGCTGTGGTAACAATTCACATTTTATAAATGAACAAACAGCAGTAGATTTAGTGCTGTGATTATCATTTGGGTTTGCACTAAATAATTTTCATTCCATATAAAAGATGAAGGAAAGCAGTCAGAGCATCACTTACATAAATATGTGCAGAAGTTCTAGATCATTTCATTTAAACTCTTGATTATTTTTTATCTGATCTAAATCACAAGAGAAACAAAAATTTTCAGTACTTTTGTTTCAAGTAAGACATTTAAATTACAGCCTGGGAGTCAATCTTTGGAAATAGTTTTTTTTTTTTTTTTTTTAGGTAGTGACATTTTAATAATGATATCATCATGAGTATGTGGTGTGTATTTTCTAGGGTCTTGCATCACCACCAACCTTCTCTCCCAGGACGGATCATAGAGGTCACTGACCTACTTCAAAATGACTTGGAAATTTTGGCAAAGTGAAAACTTTGTGAACCTCTCTTTTCTCAATCATTAAAACTAGAGCATGGGCTGGACCATTTGGTAGTTCTGAAAAACTCTTAGAGTCACATACATGATACAAACAGGTTTGAAACTGCTGCTTTTCTGGTAAGAACAGGATCATGATAAAGCAGTAAAATAGTTCCCATGACTGAAAAATCTGCTGTATCAGTTTCACAATGTGCTGAATTGCATATTTAAAATTATTCACATCATTATAAAAGTATCTTTTGTAATTTTATTCTTTCAAGGGTTGCAGGTTAATTATGTGGTGACTCAAATTACATATAAATTTAAACTCCCTCACATTTTAGATGCCACTCTTCAGTAACAGATAAAATACTTTCAAAATCAACCCATATTGATTGTTTTCATGTTCTGATTTACACTGATCATGTTAAACTTAGATTTTTCTATATGAATTGCATGTAAAATTATGGTGTGACTGGAAATACTTATAAAATCAAGTCACATTGCATATTTATTTTACTTTTCAACCCTTTTCTAGAAGAATGCTTAAAGTTGGTTTTATAAGAAGACTTTTGTTTAACTTTAGAAGGCAAGTGGAGTGGTTTCAGAGTCTGGTTATATGAGGAAAACATTAGCAAATGAAATAAGCGTGATTTGGGTCTTTGTAGCACTTAGAGGCATGGTTTGCTTTGAAGTCTAAATTATTTACGACACAGAAGGAGACACTTAGTAAATAACTGGAAAAGCACAGAAATCAAATGCAGATTGCAGTATTGGCTAACTTTAACACTTGTATTGCCAAAATCCAAGTGTGCTGATAATTTATTTATGCTGAATTAATTTTCAAAGAATTGTTCTATTTCCAGATGAAAAATAAATTAGACAATTAGAAAATGACTAAGAAAACATCACAAGGGAAAAAGTAAACAATCACTTTGATTTGTTGGTCAAACTAAATGTACAAAGCCGCCAAGAAGTACAAATATTTTTTTCTCAAAATGGATGAATGTTTGATAAATAGCCAGTCATATTTCAGTGTAAATTTATGACTTCTACATATGAAATGAAAAATTTTATCAACAGGGCAGTAAATAAATACAGAAAAGTTGGAAAGCTAGGTGTTTGTGTAAATTGTTACACATGTATAAAGAAATGAATATATATGTATTTTCACTCTTTTTTCTGTATTTAAGAGAGTTGCTGACTCTTAAAAAAAACACAAACAAAAAAGTAGCGAAGCAGTGTTTGTGCAAACTATCATAAATTTGTGTCTACCTACTCCTGAGTTAGATTTATAAAAAACTGAACTTTTGAATTGTTTCTTTAACTTAATGCATTTCATTCTCCTCTGTGATATGCAAATAATTGTCCTGCACTTTGAAGAGTTCCTCTATTCCTCGTTTAGATTAAGTTGTGGATGTCATTTCAAACGCCATGAGCTGAAATACCAGGACCTGGCTGGCCTCCTTATTCATGGGAGGAAACGGTCACAGAAGATGCTTCCTTCTATTGAATTCAGTAGTAAAACTTTTCCCTGGGGTTTTCTTCTCATGACATTTCGTTTATTTGTTATGCGACAATTTCTTTTTTAGACAAGTTTAAGTCAGAGTACATTTTTTCCTGGAATTTCCTTTACAGTTTCATTACACCTACCTTTTAAAAAATTCAGTTTTCATTATTTATACTGGTTGAGATCATGGCACACTCCCTTGAAATACAAACATCACATCATGCATTTCAGTTTCCAGGTGGTACCGTCCAAGTACAATAATAGCTATGAGCACAAGAGAAGCTTTTATTTCTTTTCTCATTCATCATTGCACATTTATTCTTTCTTTTCCTTCTCTCGTTTTCCTTTTCTCAGGATTTTGAAAGTTAAGTCTGACTGACTGCAAGTCCAGTAAATTTTCTGCTGCCTGAGCCTGTTTCTTAAAGGAAGCATTTTATAAAAAAACTGAACCCTAAATATAACAGATCTGGTTGTTAACATTCCTCAGTAATATAGGTGATATTTTCAGTTATGTGACCCCTAAAGCAGTGTGTTTCAGCGGTAAACATTAATTATTTTTGGTAAAACACAACAATCTATCGTTTGCCTCGGCAAGGGCATTCTGAAGGAAGATGAGGTATGTAGAAAGGAGGGTAGTTTGCTGATTTTGCAATTTTGACTAAGACTAGGGTACAGTAATGGTATTAAGAGAGTGCTGGAAGAGGCAGAAATTACGGCAAGAGAAGGTACAGGTGAAGAGGTACATGGATTGTCGTAAGCAGAGCAGCTGAGGGCGGCAAGAACCGTACAAGGGTGAGATAGAACCTCCTGCGCGTCATTTCTCTCAAGTCCGGGGCTCTTGCTCTTCCTCACTGGTCACAGAAAATAGGAAGGAAACCATGAGCACGGCTGTGAGAGACTGGACAGAAATCTCAACTCCTTGCAAGATTTAAAAGTAAAGACGAAATTTGAATAGGAGTTTTCAAAAAGGTCTGCTATTAGAGAAAGGGAACCAAATCTCCCAAGTAAAATATCCTTAAGGAAAGGTGAATGGCAAAGGACGGACGAAGGCGAAAGCAGTAATGAGGGAGAACTGGTATGAGCACCTTACCAGAAGGAGGGTGCCGAACGCAAATGCTGTGTGGCTTTAACGTTTTGGGGAACAAGGGTGTGAGTGAAGGAAGGAAAATGTAACTTTGGAGCCTTTGCTTGTGCTGTCATCCTTCTCATAGCATTTTAAAAAACGACAATGAGAGGCATATTGCCACGAATCCCCTTCCAAATACCCCCCCCCCCACACACACACTTTTGAACACACTTATCCCATCATTCTTGCCACTTCCTGAAGACATTCTGGAAGTCCTTTTTCATGACTCTTTAGAAAATGTGACCAAAAATGTCGTGAACACAGCTGCTGAGTCCTCTCCAATGCAAAGGCAGATACGCAGAATCATTACTGTGTCCTCATCCATCTCATTCATCAGATCTGGATCTAGCACTGGGCCACTTCTGGGCATTCCTCAAAGTCAAAATGACCCAGACAGGAAACATCTTTTGAATTGGTTCAGGTGGTCAGGGTAGCCAGGACAATGCAACCTGATTAAAGAGTACTTTCAGAACTGCTTCAGAAAGGGCCAAGAAGGATGAGCTAAGAATATTTGAGGCCAGGGAGAATATTTTGAGAGGAATAATGACAATTAGTCTTATACTGTAATGATTTTGAGACAAGATCTCACTGTATAGTCCAGGCTGGTCTTGAACTCACTATGAAGTGCAGGCTGACCTTGAACTTGTGGCAATCCTCCTGCCTCAGCTTCCTGAGTGTTGGGATTTTAGGTGTGCACTACCATATCTGGCTGTAATAATTTGTTTTAATTTATTCATTATTGTTTGTTCACACTTTGTAAATAAGTAGTAGTACGTGAAAAGGAGAATACTTCTCTCTCCCCTCTAGGCCAACAGAAGGTTGAGGACTAGTCTTGGGATGACTTTTAACCTTAATTTAAAATTCCTACTGTTGGTAAAGAAAAGCAAACAGCGAGTGAGTGTATTACAAAATACATACTATGATATCCACTTTTTTAAGGGTTGAACAAAATAATTCATTGTATTGGTAAAATCACCATAGTAGCTTATAGTAAACAAATTTCTTTCTTATTAAAATAAAAGGAGAAAAGTATCCTCTTCTCTAAAAATCAAATGAGATGACAATGCTACTTTCGCTGATTACTATACCTGGATAATGTTATTTTCTGGCTGAAGTGTTTCTAAACCAAAAATGCTTGAAGGTAAGATATAAACTTTTTTAAATTGCCAATAATATCTCAATAATTAATACAAGTAGGTGCATGAGTATGTTTTCTTCTGGCCTTTTTGCTAGTTTAGTCATTTCAGTTATAACTTTCAGTGATGTACTTACAATGTTTTGGGGATTCATTCAAGGCATAAATTCAAATTTGGAAAAACATCACTGACTGTCAGCCTCATTCCCCCATTGTCTCCATTGTCATCAGGCATTGTTTATTCAGGGGAAGCAAAGCTATTTTGATTTTGTCTAATAAAACACAATTATGTAAATTGTCTCTAAAATTAATCAAACTCTTTTCTGAAGCCAAATATTTTGGAAATAACAATTCTATTGTATTTAGACTTTCAGATAATTTAGATTTGACTACAAATACTTGTTTTAAAAGTCTTAGGGATTTGTCTCTATCTTTTTTCCAATTTGAGCTATTTCTGGAGTATATTTTGGCATAAGCAGGTGCTGTATTCCTAGCTTTACTACACAAGCTAAATGCAAAAATGTGGCAGATACCTAAAGTTCACTCCCATGTACTTAAAAAAATAGTTTAGTGAGGGGATGGATCATCCATTCAATAATATTTTCTGATTCTAAAATGTACAAATGAATATTATGATAGGTATTTAAAATATGATACAATATATACAAGTTTCTTCAGACAGCGATAACATAGTGAGAATAGTATTCAAATATTTGAAATATCCATCAGCAAAACTTAGAAGAATGTATAATTTAATAATTAACATAAGGTTATACGTTAAAACAAACTTTTTTAAATTTGAAGAGTGAAGTTCCAATATAGCTCTGAAATAAAGCTGAAATTCTCACTAACTTAATATTTATAAAATCAGATACTACTATGCTTTTCAAAAATTTAAAATTTTTGAAAAACGGGGACAAAGCTTCAGGTGGATAGCAGAAGGTTCTGAGAGCTATGCCACAACATGACCACTATGATTAATGATAGCACATCATAGATTGCAAATCTGTCAAAAGAGTAGATTTTAAATGCTCTCACCACAAAAAAAGTATGTATGTGAAGTGATAGGTTAACTAGCATTATTTGATCATTTTACAATGTATGCATGTATTGTAACATCAGGTTGACCCAATAAATATGTGGAAATATTATTTATCAGTTAAAAGAATTTAAAAAAAAGAAATCAAAGAAACATTGAAGTCTAAGGAGAAGTATTGATGTTATTGTTGCTTATTTTCAAATGTCTATTTTCTTTTAAGTTGTCAGAGTTATTTATTTTAAGAACAATTATAAACTAGGAGCACAATTAAAATCTAATATAAGATCAAAAAGCAAAGAATTTATTTTTTAATTTACAAATATCATTGTCCTGATATATTTGTATTATGAGTTTGGCAGCAAAAAAATGATTTGAAATTGACAGGTTATTTGCAAAGTTTCACTTACTCATTTACCAACAAAACATTTTTGTCAAAGAGCCATCACTAAGCTTTCAGTTGCATGAACTAAAGGACCCACTATTCTTCTTACTTAAAATTACCAAAATGATATAAAGTAACAAGTGATTATTTTTTCAATAATACTTGAAAATTATTGCCATTAAATATAAACTAGTAGAAATGCCTTGAAATTCATGTAGATCACATATGACTAAAGATTTCTTTCATTCTTTAATCAAAACGACTTTGGAATTTGTGTATGAGGCAGCATATATAAGTGTGTGAACAAATAAGTATTAGACAAAACTTTTATGTTTCTCTAAAAGTCTCTAAAATCTAGAATATATATACTAAGAGTAAGAAAAAGAAATCTATGATATAACAACTTTAGAAGAAATTCCAGTCACGTATTTAAAACCACATATGTTAAGGTAATCTGAAATATTACAAGCCAAAACCCAACTAATTCTTCACAGATGTGTAAATAGTGCTCACAGCATGTAGTTACTAGAGAGCATAGAAAAAAATTATAAATATATATAAATATTTTGAAAATAATATTTAGTCCATCTGCAGCTCTTATATATGCTAAATGCTTTAAACTCCCATTTTACCCATTATTTCCTATACCAGTTACATTATAAGCAATAATTTGTTTAATGACTAGAGACAGTAAAACAAGCTCTGAAGGCAGTAGCAAGTTCTCTATGAAACAATTCAGTATTATAAGCTGTGCATTTTCTAGGATTGCAAAAATGGATAGGTGTAAAGGAAGTTTGAGGGCAGAGGGTGCAGAATGCCTAGGCAAACTGAGTTGGGTTGGATGGAAGTTCTCCATGTCAGCTGTTAGCCAATTCCTGAGCCCTCTTCACTGGTACAATGTTTAAGGTTCTTACATCACCACCACAGTGAGGACGGGTGGTTTTGAAAAGATATTGTTGATGTGTATTTTTATTATTTTTGTCTTTTCTTCATTCATCAAAATAGATTATTCTGATAGAAGAAATGAAAGAAATATTGTCCTAGAAAAATTTTCACATTTACGTGGAAAACTAATTCTCTTTATCCATTATACAGTCCTTTTATAGAGTGTATTAGTTGTATACTCGGAATTATTTGATCAAATAACTGTAATATTTCACAATTATTCTTGTCATACCATTCATGAATTCCTTTTTGAATTTTTGTTGCATGTCTGCTAACAGCCACATTTTATCTTAATTGTTGAATAAAATAATAAACAAATCTGAGACAATTTCCACTATCTTCAAAAAGAGCACCTTCCTTTGAGAGAGATACTAATTTAAGAAATGCACCGTTAGCCAGGCTGGGCACCTTAGCAAAGCCCTGTCAATAAACAAACAAATAAATGGCTGAGTTATAGCTCAGTGCAAAGGCCCTGGGTCCAATCCCCAGCACTGAAAAAACAAAACAAAAAGAAAACACTAGTACATGCAAGATTGCAGCAGTGATAGGTAACATGAAGTTGAGGTATATAAAACTGTAAGAACACATAATAGGAACTTTGCAAGTTATCTGTTAGTTACATCTCCACTCTTGTCCTCTTTTGAATTTCCAGGGAAGGAAGCTTGCAAACTACATTTCTTATGTAATTTTGTGATCTTTCTACCATGCTAATAGGAGCCACCCATAGGAGGCTTGTACACAAAAGAAGGCATTAGGCATTTTTTTTCCTGTTCCATTTTACGGGTGCCTGTGTGGTAATAGTAGCAGACAAGATGACTAAATGAGGCTGCAGGTTCCAGTAGCATCTGTGGAGATTTGGGTAACAGCAGTGGAAACTTGAGTTTCTCAATTTCCGTACATAGGGGTCATTGTGGTGCCAGTAGGTGTGGTTGTAATGCCAGTGTTTCCAACAGTTTACCAGCAGCAAGCCTCCCAAAGTCCTTGCTAGAAAGTGATATTTTAGCTGTAAGAAACTACAGGCTGTTTGCTCTGCCTACACATTTTTGTTTCCTCATTTTCAATATGAACATTCTATGCAAAATAGCCCTATATGGAGGTCTACGTTAGGGATAGGAAGCAAGCCCATATGGTTGAAGAGCAGAAAGCAAGGGGAAGAGGGAACAGTAAGTAACAGGCTGGAGAGGAAGGAAGGTGATAGAATATGTAGAGAATTCTAAATAACTTCTGACGGTAGAGAAAAGCCATGGAAGTGTTTGAGACGACATGAATATTTTCAGTTTTTCATTCCAAAATTTTAACTTTGTAATTTGAACTTCACTAACAAAAGGTTGCCATGCAATAGAAATTCTGTATTAGATTATAAATTTCCCCCTTGTTCTTTAAAAAAAGACATGATTTTGTTTCTATATGATTTTTGTTTCTACATGATTGATCTATATATAATTATGACGGCAACAATTATGTAAGACTTTAGTGTTTGAGTACTTGATCCTTAGTGGATTTTGTTACAAGCCCTGAACAAATACTCATTCATTCTAATAGAAACCTTAGTAGCAAAGATTTTCTTTCCATTTTATAATGAATAAGATGAAGTTTAGTGTCGTTAACTAACTCTCCAGAAGTCAAATTGCTAGAATGGTGTAATAACTGACCCATTCTCTCCAGTTGGGGCCTGTTTTTATGCTTTCTATTATAACTACCTTCTCATAAAAGATGAACAGATATATTATTAGCCATTAATATGTTAACTCAAAATAATTATGGAAAGTGTAAAACATATACAGTTATTATCATGACCACAATCTCATAGTCATCTACTTATATTATTGCAGTGTACTACAGTAGAAGTAGTGCAATAAAATGGAGAGGTGATCTGGTGAGATTAATAGATTCTCTCTTGGAAAAATGATCACAAAGGGTTTTGGCAAAATCATTAAGTCAGCCAATAAATGAGGAACAGGAATTTGCAAAGTGTTTGGAAGGGTAATTAGCAAAAAAAGAGGTATCTTGTAGGATGGACTATTTTGAGAATTATATTAAAGAATGCCATGAGTATAGACTATTAAAAGAGATAGAGTATAGAATGTATAGAACAGAGCAGACAATGTACATAGATAGATATGGAATTGATCAGTAAAGGCTTTGATTACTGAACTAATAATTTAAATTTTCGCATTTGGTATGGGGGGAGCTAGCGAGAGTTTTCAACAGATAAATGATACTGTTTATGTTTTAGAAAAATTTCTTGATTCATGTGGCAAGATCAGTTAAAACCAGAAAGTACTGAAAGCAGGTGTATTGATTAGGTTCTTTTGAAAGTTTAAATAAAAGATAAGGAACAAAATTAGACAATAGCAGTGGGAATAGAAGTAGAAAATGAATGAAATGATGCAAAATAAATGGGAGTGGAAAGACTGGGTCACTAATTAGATATGAAACAGCTGATTAGTGTTCACTAAATGATGAAGACAAATGCAGACAGGAAGGAAGGCATCATCAGAGATGGTGATGGGTCAAGTTTCAGGCATGCTGGGTCTGTGATGCTGCAGAGACTACGTGAGATACAAGTAGCACTTGGTTTCTGGCTTGTAGCTTAGAAATGAGACCCAGGCTGCAGGTAACAATTTGAATGAGGTCACTGTGTTTTCCCAAAGCAAACTGCAAAGCTCTCATTACATTAATCTGGGCTTGGTGGAATAATTTTAAGTGAAAGCTGAAGTGTAAACAATTCTTCTATTTGCTTGTCCATCTGAAACATGTGGATGGATTTTGTTAGTTTTTTTTTTTTTTTAATGAAGTTAACTTTTCCCCTAAGTCTCGGATAACAAAGCAGTTTTACCCCAACTCTGAGGTAAATCTTAGATCCAAAAAAATAGTCAACTTACTCTCTGGCACAATATTACCTACCGTAACTTGAGAGAAACTCATGCCATGAGTAGCTGTAATTTAAGCAGGAAATGATGAGTGAACAAAGACAAAGGGGACTGGTGAGAAGTGAATGGATTTTATTCACTTTTAGATGGTAGGCTGGATGAGACTGATAGGAGTGGCAATCTAGAAGAGTGACTGAGGGCCTTCCTGGGACTCTGACTTGAGTCCAAATGTGGGAACCAGCTAAGTTCACTGAGAAACTCACTGGGTAGAAAAAGTTGATGCCAGTAGTTGAGCTAAATTTTATAGTGGAGTTTTTAAATTTAATAGGCCTGTGGGGCATTCAAGTAAGGGTGTAGGAACAGGCAGTGAAATATACGTTGGCTTTGTGGTATAGATTTAAGAATTCTCTATATAGATATATTTAAAGCCGTTGATGCAAGTAATATTTATCCAGGAAACATATATAAAGTAAAATGAAAGAAGGCTGGAGAGGCTTTATGCCAAGAGCATTGTTTAACAGATATACAGTGGAAAAAGAAACCAATGTGTGAGGGCCGAAGTTTGAAATATCCAATAGCTGTTTAAACTTATAAGTGAATCTATGACTCAAAATTGTTAACATTATCCTTTTATTTCTCCAAGGAAAATATCTATATACTTATGTATCTATTTATTACTCAAATCATATACATTTTAGTACTAGTGATTGATCAAATTATTCTAATGATTTTCAAATTGCCTGTTGAGTTTCAGAAGCTGCTGCTGTAATTTTTTACATGGTATGATTGTTATTAGATGTACACCTCTACCTCCAAGCCATATTTGACATAAGGAACAACCCCAAACTCTTCTTACAATGTCCCCATTTAATTTATACTCATGATGTAGTTTTGAGTTTCAATAATGTTCCCTTAACATGAATGAAATTCCTCATCATTTTGATTAAATTTTTTCCTCTTTTACTATGACAGGAGTTTTTATTTACTATCTCTATTATAAATTAGTTCACGAGTCTGTTTATTATCATGTTATATTCAACTGGATTCAGTGTAACCTCTAGGCCAGGTGGGAGGAAGCCCTATATCATAGTGATTATGGAAAAACCTGGGCGGCTGGGTCTCTGGGCTTCATTCTTGACTACGTTACAGAAAAATTTAAAAACATCTCTCCAACTCCATCTTCTAATGTGTGCAGTGGGGATGGTGTTGGTAATCACAGAACTGAAATTAGTTCGTTTCGGTGTGGAATCATGCCTGGAACAGAGCAACTGCTACATAAGCAGCGGCTTCTACTCTCATTGATACAACTAGTCTTGTCGATGCCTGTGCTGGGTAAGGTGTCGGTGGAATTTAAAAACCCCATCCACCTAAACGGAGGAGCGATTCATAGTTCTACATCACTCCTCTGTTCTTCTCTGCCTCCTCCTGTGAGTGTTTGGTTGCTAATGCAAGATGGGCTCTCATCAGTCCACACATCAGCTTTTTCAGCCTCTTTGGTTTTTCATAGCCAAGAGTCTGTGCAGTGCCTCCCTTCTGCAAAATCCACAATAGCCTCTGAAAGGGCCGGGTGGGGGAAATGCTGGCTGGCAGGTGAGCTCTGCCATCTTCTCTGCTGCCGTATCTGTTTTTTTTTTTTTTTTTTTTTTGGTACCGGGATTGAACTCGGGACCTTGTGCAAGGCAGGCGGTGAAACCACTGAGCTAAATCCCCGGCCCTCTCTGCTGTATCTGAATGGGGAGGTTACTGGATTAAAGGATCTAATAACTTGAGTGTTATTACAGTTGTCATTAATAGAGTTTTAATCAGATTTTTTTCTAAGGCTGACTGACTTTCTGTAATAAATGTTTGTAAAGAAAAATGGGATGAAAGAGAGGAGACATTTTGGCTTGCTGGTGACTCTGCCCTGGTTTTCAGTTGTCAGAAAGACTTGCTCTGTTATGAACACTTAATCTGTATCATTTTATGTATCTTTTTAATTCTTCATTTTTCACATTTATCGTGAACATATTTTCAAAGTAATATTGTGTACTTAGTTGTCTGGAGCTAGGGAGTTTATAAAGTTACATAGGTTTTTTTCTTTTTCATTAGTATGTTTACAGTACATGATGGTTACATCTATCATGGGGAGTTGGTACAGGTCCATAACAACCCTTAACTATGTTTTCATCCCCTGCCCTTCTATCCACTCCTACTCATCCCATGTCTTGGCCCCCTTCCCATTTGCTGAACAAGCTCTATTTCCACTTTTTCTTTCAATTGTTTATTTTTCCATCCCCTTTCCCTCTCCTTCCTCTGTCTCTTATTCTCTTTCTCATTTGAAAAAGATCTCCCTACTTCCTATTATCTTTTATTTATTTTTCTCTTTGTTTGTATTTTGAGTTTCTCATATATCAGAAACCATGTAATAAGTATGCTTGTGTGTCTGATTTGTTTCATTTAATGTTGTCTCAAGGTGCATCCATTTGCCTATGAATAACTCGTTTATCCTTCTTTAGGGCAGAGTAATATTGCACTGTGTACAAATACCACATTTTCTCTAACCATTCATCCAGTGATGAGCATAAAGGACATTTGCAATATTTAGCTGTTATGAATTGTGCTTCTATAAGTATGGGTATGCATGAATCACTGTAATATAATGTTTAACTCTTTTGGGAAGATATCTAGAAGGAAAATAGCTAGATCCAATGAAATTTCTAGTTTTACTTTTTTGAGAAATCTTCATGTTGATTTCCATAATAGTTGTTCTAGCTTACATTTCCACCAATACTGTAGAAGGGTTCCTTTTTTTTGCAGCCTCACCAGCATTTGTTACTATTTGATTTCTGATGATAGCTATTCTTTCTGGAGTAGGACAGAATCTCAGTATTTTAATTTGTATTTATTTAAAGACCAGAGATGTTCAACATTTTTCATGTATTTATTGACTACCTGCACTTATGCTGAGAAGTGTCTATTACAGTTTCCCATTTTTTGATTGGGTCTTTTATTTTGGATTTTTAAAAATTTTTGTGATCTTTTATTTTATTTTTTGGGGTTCTTTATGTATTCCAGATGTTACTCCTCTGTCAGAGGACTAGGTGGCAATTTTTTTCCCATTCCATCAACTGTTCACTCTACTGGTTGTTTCCTTTGCTGTGCAGAAGCTATTTAATTTGCTATAATCTCATTTAGTGATTCTTGGTATGATGTCTTGTGTGGCTGGGGTTATGTCCAGAAAGTCCTTGTCTGTGCCTATGTCTTCAAGAATTCTACTTATTTTATCTTCCAATAGATTAAATGTTTCTGTTTTAAAATTTAGACCTCAGATCCATTTTGATTTTAGTTTAGTATATGGCGAGAGATATATGTCTAGACTCAATCTTCTGCTTGTAGATAGCCAGTTTTCAAAGCATCACTTATTAAAAAGGCTGTCTTTCCTCTGGTGCATGCTTTTGGCCCCTTTGTTAAAGCTCAAATGGATGAATGGCATCTGGAGATAAAGATACTACTTTGAAGCTTTGTAAATTAGAATATCTAAGTATTATTTATTTATATTTATCAATTTCTGAATTGAAATTAATTTTTACTTCCCTAATCCTACTTTGGTAATTTGGCTTCATTTTCTCTTCTGTCCCTTGCTTACTGGCTTCCGTCTCCTTTTTCTTTCCCTTTTCTCACTCTCCTTTTTCTTTTCCTTTAACTTTAAGTGGAAGTACTGTCCATGAGCTCCATTTATAAATCCCTAACGATTGTATGGAGTGGGCCAGGGATGCATCCAGGTCTTCAATTCTGTGTGGCCTCCCTCACATTCTCTTCTGAATTTCCTTAACTCTACCTCTTTTGCCATATAAAATTCTAGACTTTTCAAGTAGCCATTTGCAGATTTACTTTTTTCTAGGTGTCTTTTGACTTATTCCACCAAATTGTCTTTTCCTCCTTTAAACTTGTGTCATGTATTACTTGCTTGAATTCTTTATACAGTCATGTGATCTATTCACTGATATACACTTAACTCTTACAACAGATACAAAGCAGAAGAGATTTAGAGAAGAGATTGTGTCCTCTAATTTTTTTAATTGCTGCAGCTATCTTCTACTTAGTATGCAAGAGATATTTATGGAAGATTGTCACATATATTAAAATTAGATATCAATTTCATCCCAAAAATTCAAGTTAAATCTCCACAATTTCATTATCTAATTTGTTGGCTTTCCTGCAGTCTATGAAATTGCCAAAATAATATTTGCATCAACAACTGAGGACAAAAAATACTCCAAAGTTGAATGTTGCAGGGTTTGTTTTTTTTTTTTTCTGTTTTTTGGTAGCAGGGATCAAACTCACAACCTTCCACTTGCAAGGCAGGGACGGTGCCACTGAGC
This sequence comes from Heterocephalus glaber, assembly GCF_053883595.1. Classification (NCBI taxonomy): domain Eukaryota; kingdom Metazoa; phylum Chordata; class Mammalia; order Rodentia; family Bathyergidae; genus Heterocephalus; species Heterocephalus glaber. Next base: position 15,412,652 of record NW_028258156.1, on the reverse strand, counting down.
TATATCCCGGCCCAGTGTTTCAGGTTTTAAAGACACAGAACAGGGTGGCAGTCTTAGAATTCCCAGGGGGTATCCATTGAAGTAAGTTGACTATTGCAATACTTGAATAGTCCATTTACAGAGATATTCTGGCTCAAACAGCAATAAGGAATGACACATTATTGGGTAGTTAACACTTTTATTTCAAAAAGCAGGACACTGTATATAACACTTTCTCAAAAAAACTAAGATACTGTAATTAAATGGACCCTTTGTTTAAACACAATAAGAATATATAGAAACTTTCAAATGTGAGTTTCCTCCAACTTTATTTAAATAGAATGAAATTTAAGTGGACATTTTAAGGAATGATGTCTACTTTCCCCCTAATCAAAGCTCTTTTGAAGGTTTTTATTAATTTGTTTTCTTAAATTTACAGTGTCAATATAGGTTACAAGAATTAGACCTTTTAATATGAAATATAAGATATACATTAAACAATTCTTTGTTACGTGTGCTACAAAAAGTCCATTTTCCATTTTATAACTAATAGTAAACAAATTAACACAAACACAGAAAGGAACAATCTAAAAATCTTGCCTCATTCAAGCAGCACACAGTCTCAGATTCAAAACATTTTCTTCCTTGAAAATCATAATTGCTCTTCATCCCTCAAAAAAGGAAAATAGAACAAAATGTGGAAAGGCATACATGTTTTATTAGTTCTCACAGGGTTTTCACTTCTTCCTGCAGTGCACTATCTAAATATCTAAGTTTTTGTTTTATTCTGCTATCACAATATAATTTGTTTAAAAATAAAAACTGTTTTACAATGTAACCTTTTAATTTCCTATGAAATATCTCTTTCCACCACAGAACATTGACCAGCACTTTTCACATTAAATATGCAATATATAGACACCAAAGTGGGAAAACACATTCACAACTTTTAAAATTTGGGGGTTTACATAGAGATCTCCATTCCTATTTCTTAATAGTGTGTGAATCTAGGGTTATCACCATGGAACTCCTATTCACAAACAGTATCTGGCAGTGTGTACCAGAATGCATATCTTTTTGCCCCTTTCCTCTGACCTTCAGTGTTAATTTATACTTAAGAGCTCCATCCAGTTAAAATTTTACACCACTCTGTGTACTATATTTAAAAGAGGTCAACTCTCAACTTAAACACTCATTCACACACATAGAAGAAAAGTTTCCATTTTATAAAGCTAATATTCATTATTCAGTATTTTAATATGCTATAGAACTATCCATTTAGAAATTTCCTTAAAATATATATTCTTCACATGAAGCTGTCATTAAAAAAAAAGAAAGAATATCTTCTCTGATTTCAAAACCATCAAAGTAGGTTTTTAAAAACTACTTTCTCAATCCCAGGAGTAGTGTACTTGAAGGGCAAGCATGTCAGTATCTTTAGAAAATGAGTTGGGAAAAGTCATATTTGATTCATATTTGAACATTTATTAGTGGTGCCGATGAATCCAAGTGACTGAAAATGTGAGTAACTACCATTAGCACTAACTAGAGTTATATAGCTACGCTGAAGCGAGGCTGCACCCCATTATTTCAATTATTGAAATGGTATAGGCATGTTGTTTAATTTTTCTCACCTCATTGTCTATCCAAATGCTTTGGAGTGCACAGAGTGTTAAAAATGACTCACAAACTGTTGCTGCCTTCAAACTACATACTGTTAAATGTAGCCAAGAAATAATTGTATGTTGTACTGAATGTAAAATAATTGGTGGCTTCAAAATATGTTTGTGACACAAAGCCTGCCTGCCCATTGTAGAAAAATTTGTCGATTCATGTGAAAATATTTATTACCTGTAACCATAGATACAGAAAAATCAATGCATGTTATGTAACATTATGTCAGTAATGCACTTGTTACTGTTTTGAGATTTCTTTTGGTCTAGATTAGTATTCTGCCAAATAATAACTTTTTATTTATTGTTATTATACTACACCAAGGGATCGCTGTACTAAATTTGCGATTGTAATCATAATTTCCTGGGAATGCTAAATTATGTTTTAATAATATTCAAAAGCTTTCATTTTTAAAACAATAAAACTTACTGTTGATTGATATTTACCATCCAATGTTCCTGGAATACTAAAAGAATATGCTTTATATATAATCTTCCATTACAGCACATTGCTTGAGAGTAGCTATTTTGTACAGCAGTATTCAGTTGAGTTTTCAAACCAAAGAACTAAAATTATAGCAATTTCACTTGAAATCCATAAATCCATGCACAAGATCGCATTCAACAGAAACACTAAATGCTATTTGTTATTCAAAGATGAATGAATCAATAGAAAAATAGAACTGATAAATCATTGGCACTTTAATGCAGAGTGGAGAGAAAAACTAATAAATCATGCATTTCAAGAACTTGTTTTCCTTATGGCATGTTTAAAAACATAAAACATGCAATGATGAGATGCAGGTAAATATGAATGAACAATACCAAGACTTCTCAAAAGCATTTCCTTTTATACCATAGGCTTAATGAGACATTAGGAAAAGTAATAATTCCATCATTTCTTTATACAATCAGAGATTCCAACTATGCCATCAACAATTGAAACAGTGATCTAGGCCATTCCATACATATTTCCAAATAAACATTCAAAGCATCATAGAGATGGGAGAGGAGTAGGTGAGATGAAGGGCTAATTTCAAGCATGATTTCCCTCGATAAACTCAAAATTATTGTCAGTACTAATTTATACTAGAAGGGAAATGATACAACCATTCACTTTCATCAAGTACACTTAACTGATACATTAAAGATTACAGACACCTCGATTTGTGGAGAACCAAATAACCAAGTCAGCTATGGAGCTTAGATTGTGTTGTATGAACCATTGTCTGTGAAAGGGGAGAATAATAATAAATAGGTAAATGTCTTCCAGCATTTTAATTGTCACAAAATTAATCATAAGATCCACAAATCTTCTCAATGCTAATTAATTATGCATTAACCCATTTCTCTCAAGCATCTTTTCCTGAATCTTTGGTGGGAAACACATGAATTAGGCACATAGTTTAAAACATCTATTTGGTTACTGGCATGATTGTGAATTTTCTTCTAGATTCTCATGCAGAAAGGAATAAGGCTTGTCTTATTATCACACTTTACTGCCAAGGAACTTATTTTCACTAATTTTTTGGAATTAAAGACCAAACTCAACAAAATAAAAACCATTTTCTGTTTTTAAGCACAAGTAAGTCTTCTACCTGGTATTTCAATTTCCACTCAGAAGAATTTAGATGTTGAAGAAAAACTATTTATATATAGCAATATATCATAGACAACTATTTAATAAAATGTTTGAGTTAAAAGTTTATCCTCGAGTCATAGATCAAAAATCATTGTTACACTGATTCTAAAAGGGAAAAGTATAGCAATCTGTAATCAGGATCATTGTAGCATTATTGATTAGTGCTTATTAATAATTGGAATCACACCAAGAATCACATCTCCCATGGTATTTCCTTTTTTGTGTTTCACAGCTTTTTCTCACAGTTTAGTAAATGGGAATTGGGTAACATGTGGGTGGGAGACATAAAAATCTAAGGGAATGCATGCAACAAAAATATGCAATATTACTTCATGTAAACTTTTGCTTTCTTCATGCAAACTGCCTATAGAAACTGAGACAATAAATTTTCTAATAGCTGAATTTCACATTAGCTCAGTAACAAAAACTTGTTAAACCAATTCCATGATTTTGCATGAGCAGGAGACTTGAAATGGTTCGAAGATTTCCAGCACAAGTGTTCTATGGCCCAATTATGCTAATTGGATTTCTAAGAATGAAACGAGGGGGGGTTATTCTTTGCTTCGGGTTCTTGTTCTTTTGACGAGGGAGCAGAATAACCCAGTTTTTGGAGGAGGGCCCATCAGCATCGGGGCTTGGTTCTTGTGTGTAATTTTTATCTAGGAAAAAAGACAGAGAGAAAAAGTAATCTCCAGCTATAAAGCAATTTCTGCAAATCTTGATTAATAATATTTTGTGAGTCATTGAAACAGCCCAAGAGTACAATCTGGTTTCAGAGTTTCCTTATTTCAAAAATACTTTTTTTTTCAAAAAATACTTTTAAGAGAAAAGGATAAGCATTTAAATAATATTTCAGTGCTAAGGATACTAAAAAAAAATAAAATTTAGCTGCAGTCCCATTTTAAATGTCATGTTATCTCTAACTTCACTTGGAGTAGTATAATATCTCCAAACTCTTTATTTAGGCTACATGATTATCCAGTAGAATTTCTTGATCTTTAGTTATGTTTTATTTATTGAAAGCAGGAAAACATGTGTCATTACAGGATTTAGAGTTCCAGTTATGGCCAACATTAAGATGTACTTCGTATCAGACAGGCTTTATTCATCTGGCTAATCAGATTGTTTCTCTCTTTCCACATGAACTGCATGGCTTAATTTTAAAACAATCATTAAGAGTGGAAGTCAAAAGTTAACATGCACAAAAGGTCATAAATGATGAACTAGTTTTCTAATTTGTTAATTAATTGGTAATAGAATAGAATCAAATATTGAAAAGCCTCTTCAAAACACTTGGAGAGAGTGTTCTAAAGCTACTCGTTTTGATTTCTTTGATATAAAACTACGAATCACCTTAAATGAGACAACCTTAAAGTAGATTATGTCTGCAATTTTCTCTAATTCAACTCTAAATTAGAGAAGACATTTTATGAATATATGCTATGCTCAAAGCTAATTGAAAGCAATTATCAAAGTGGCATTTTGTCTGTGACTTTAAGATACATTGTAAGATAATAAATGATTCTCATTATGTAATAAAAAGGTCACATCTTGCCTTTGGGCTAGTGATGCTAAGAGTTTTTCAAAAGCAATCTGAGACATTTTCTTTAGTGAACTGCAACTAATACAAGAACCATCGCTTATTAAATATCAGTTGTCATCTGCAGAGCGTCCGCATCAGAGATGAGTGTTTCTTTCAAAAAGAAACACCACCTCATTAAGAGCTGCAAAAAATATATCTTTTAAAGTGCATACCTGACATTTTCAATTCGAAATGAATATCCTTTACGTGTCATTCACTAATAGCAATGAAACAAAAAAAAAAAATGTTTGTCACGTGGACAAGATCATTAACAATCAGCATCAAGGCTTTTGGGAAATGGAAATTTACGTCAAAGTCTAGAAAGACAGAAATGTAAAAAACTTTTAAAGAATGGACAACTTTATTTAAGTCTGCTGGAATCAGGGTATGTTGGAAGGATTCAGTTCTTCTTTCACTATAAAAATACATTGTGCTTATAAAAGGTCACTAGGCTCAGCTAGCCCCAAACTCTCTAGCTATTTGACTTTATTTTATTTTATTTTTTATCTTATGAACTAAGGAGTTGATAGACAGTTAAGATGCCAAAATGCACCTATCCACATAGATTGAAAATAGTCTCTACTAGATTTTCCCTCTTAATAATTCAGTTTTTGAGTACACTGAATTTTAAGTCATTGATTTTCAAATTCTTCTGAATTCTAGCTTTAGACAATATCTAATGCAGTATCATTCACCATTTATTCACTTCATAAAATCTATTCAGCCCATATCATACTTTAAAAATGGTCCCAGGAACTTACAATAAATAGACAACACACAGTCTCTGCCCCCCAAAAATGATGGTCCAGTAGGAAAGAGAAATTAAAGAAACTCATTCAGTACTCTCATACATGCTAGAATAAGAGGCTAAGCAGCATTGCATTATGCTTTTTAGTGATGAAAATGAAAATGAGTAATTTCACCAAACAATGTCATTTTTAAATGAGTATCTGGGGAAAAAGTTATCACATATTACTTACACAATAACCTTAGACAAATGAAGCAGCATAAAAAAAGACAGATTTCTTTGGACCTTTTTTCCTATTTCAAATTATCAATTATTCATTTAAATCATTTTAACTCTTATTTACACTATCAGTTTCTCACACTAGAGAAACTATTCGGTATTTACACGTGTGTCCTATTTATTTCACTTAAGAGTATGGCCTCGATATGCATCCATTTAGCTATAAATGACTCTAGTTTTTCATTCTTTATGGCTGAGTAGTACTCCATTTTATTTAAAAAAACCCACATTTTCTTTATCCAGTTTCCAGTTGATGGGCACTTGGGCTGCTTCCAAGATTTAGCTATTACAAACTGTGCCACTATGAACATGGGTGCATGTATATCATTGTGGTATGATTCTTTTAATTCTTTTGGGAAGACACCCAGCAGGGGAATAGCTGGGTCAAATGGGACCTCTAGTCCTAGTTCTTTGAGGTATCTCCATATTGACTTCCACAGTGGTTGCACCAGTCTGCACTCCCACCAACAATGGAGTGAAGGGAGGGGAAGGGGAAAGGAAAAGAGGGAAAGGAAAAACTATGAGAAAAAAATGGAAATGAAATCTATGTAAATAGGGAAGGGTGGAGCAGGTGAAGGGTGCACAGGTAATAGGGAAAAAAATAAGAACCAAGATATTTCATGTACTGGTACAAACACCCAATGATAAATGTAAATGAATCGTATACCTAAAATGTACCAATAAAAAAAATGACAGATTTCTGATTCACAGTCGCTCAACTAAATCCTTTAGCATGTAAAATAGTTTTAGCATATTTTGAAAAATTAGATAATTATTACCAAACTGATGTTAAGACTTTGGAAGAAAATTTTTGTTTTCACTTACATAAAATGAGTATCAATTTATGACAAAACTATAGGCAAAGTATTCTATAATTATTATGTTTGAGATTATGTTTATTCTTTGTATTTTTTAAGGTATTTGAATTTTGTTTGCTCATGACTATCTTTATCTTGGATATCTTTTTTTTAAAGGAATCACATACTCTTATTCCTTTAAAAGCAGCGCAGTATCTCATTCAGTGCTCTTGACACAACAGAGTGCTCACTTTATGTCACTGATGCACAATTCTGAAGTTTTCAAATGCATGGTTTTTTAATGCACAGTTTTCAGTTTTGAAGGTATATAACAGTCAATCCTTTTTTTGCAATTATCCATAGCCCGTCTTCTTGGTTGTTTAATCTTTTCTATAGTTGCAAGTACCCAACTTTTAAAACAAAAGTCAAACTTAATTGACATGAAAAATTAAATGCTATATTATTGTTTTGGGCAGGGGAGAATAAATGGAGGAAATTAGCATTCACACGTTGTCCCATAAGTATCCAACTTCCTTGCATATGTTGTCTTATTGGATGACTTCACTAAGGATGAAGCTGGAACCACTGTATGAGGGAGGGTAGAAGAGGACTGTTTTAAAAATGCTAGAAAGATATTGCCATAAGTAGAGAGGTGTCCGTCTGTCAAAACTCCCCATTCTGCTGAGGACCTAATCTTTTGGAAAGTGATCCTGACAGAGGAGAGGCAGTTTCACTGGCCTATGACTCCTTCTCATCCTGTCTTCTTATTTCAAATTCAGACTGGCCACATTTAAAATTATGAAGATGAAAAATCTGATTTATAATTATCCACTAGGAAACAAGGCATAGTTTGTTTTCACTACATTTTTAAGATTGTGCACTGTTATAGTTTTAATTTATTATTATAATATTAAGAACATTAGCATAAACACATTCAATTGTTATTTTTCAATTTAAAAATATTTTTAAACCAAGCAAGATGTATTTGGGTCTTGCTGTGTGCCTAGCTTCTATGCTAAGTGTTTTACACACATTACTCACCTTTGAGTTGGCCTCAATAACCAGCCAATTGCATAGAAAAATTACTGAGAAGTGTATAATTAAAGTATGATTTCACAAAAGGGATATCAGAGGGGATTTATATCTCAGAGCACATGTTAATAGCTTTCTTCACTGTAGATACTAATGTTGCTTAGTTAAAGCAGTAGCGAAGAGAGGTGAGTCTTGACTGATTAGTTTTCCAGCAGTATTTGCCCTAGCTCAGCGGTAAGTTTTTTCCACATTCCCTGTTTCCCAGTATTAAATATTTCTGTCACCCTTTATATGAAAAGTAGCATTTCTCTTCCTCATGTTATCTGAACACTCTATGCAGCACTTTTTCCTATATCTACTTATTTAAAGCAAATCATTTTGATAAAATTAGAAAAGAGTGAACTTACTCCTTTTAAGGAATTCTCCCTACTTGCCATGGTTTGGATCTGGAATGGACCCCCCCCCCCCCCCAAGTTCCATCTACCAAAAGCTTGGTTGCCAGTCTGTGGTGTGACCAGGTGGTGGCAGAACATATGAGACACGTCTAGCGAAAGAAGGTAGGTCAGTGGGATTGTGGCCTTAAAGGACATACTGAAATCTTCTAGGCTGACATGATACAAATAGGAGTTCTCTGACATGTGCTTCTGCCATGACACACGATTCCATCGCAGCACCAAAGCAACAAAGCCAAGGAATCATGTCCTGGAACCTCTGAAAACATTAGAATAAACATATCCTCCTTTGAAGTTGATTTTCTCAGTTATTTTGTCACATGGCAGAAAGCTGACTAACACACCAGCTATCAAAATAGTTTCTCAAACAGTTTTTTATAGTATCAAATTTCATCTTCCCAGCAATCTTAGGAGGTAGGTGTCAACATCTTTATTTCATGCTAGAGGCCAAAAAACAACTTAGGTCTGTAACCTGTATCACACCTCTCAAGTTGATAAGTGCAAGAGCTAGGTTTGAGAGTTGACTCTCAGATGCTCCAGGGTTCCTTTGCAAATCCCCCCCCCCCCGTACTTTTGTGCTACATTTCGTCCTGTATAATCATCTCTCTTAATAACAAATACCTATGCCTGTTTGGTCTAGCTTAAAAGTTGCAAAGAAGATTCTAAATGTCCTCATAGAGGAAAAGCAGGTCACTCACAGAAAAATAAAAATCAGCATGACACCAGGCATCTATGACACATTATTGCTGGAACACAAAGGAAAAACACATTGAAGCCTTAGAGGAAAAGTTAATTTTATCCTAGAAATCTATCCCCAGTCCAAGTAATGACTAAATACAAGGATAGATTGAAGACATTGTAAGTCACCAAAGGATATAGAGAATTTGCTTCTTCTGTATACCTTTTAAAATATTTGTGGATGTTCTTCAGTGAAACAAGTGAATGAAGTAAGAAAGAAATTTTTAAAAAAACAGAGGATTGAACTGAGATCCAGGATTTCAGATTTACAGAGATCTAGAGGGAAATCTACAGAGAAGGGCTTCTATAAAAATAAGAGGAGTGTAGATAATTGACAAATTAAGTATGAAATAAAATTTTTTTAAAAATGAGATTATAAGGTTGACTTTGTAAGGAGGAGAAAGAATGAAAAGTATAACAACTACGGAAAAGAAAATGGAATTTTATATCAGTACTAGTTCTGGAGTTGACAGTATTTTTCTAGTTGCAATGGTAATATATTTTATTGATTTAAATAAAATTATTACAAAATTATTCTCCGAAACAGAACAGCGTAACGACTGCCTGGGTCCCCCATTTCCTATCTGGGAAATTTGGATAAGTGATTCATTTTCCTCATCAATAGAGTAAAGATTTTAATACAATGTCTCGTGAGTTTCATGTAAGGACTAAACGTATCAACGTACATAAAATACTTAGGATGTTAGCTGGCACATAAGATGCAGTCAGTAAATGTTAATTATTAGTAAGAGAATTATAGTAATATGAGTATTAAACTAACTTTCTATAGCACAGATTAGGTAGAGTATACAAAAAGACTAGCATAGCAAAACAGCCGTAAGTAACATTATTCATGGATATGGAGCAAACTATCAGAAAGAACAGTTGCGGTTCATTTGAAGGCCAATACTAGGTCACAGTCCTGATGAAACAGAAGATGACTTTGTTTTGACTGTGTAACTAGCTTTTACAATGTGCTCATTCTTTTCCATATAAATGTTCAATTATTTTTCCTTAAAGTTCCTATGCTGATGTTTTTATTGTACTCCGTTGTCTTAGTTCTCCAAGTAGGGTGCAAAGACAGTGACATTAACAGTATTATAGAAATGCAGACTCCACAGATTCTGCTTTGTAACTAGAACTCCAGATGACTGGCATGCACATTTGCACTTGGGAAGCCTGGTCTGTCTGTCATTTCACTTCTCTTCCTAAGAGGCGAGGACAATAAGACTCTGCTGTGTGACTGGCTTGCTGACTGAGGAGGCTCTTTTTTTCACTCATTCCCAAGATAAACGAGAGCTAATAGCAATGGGTATAAAAATCCTAATTTATTCAATTACCATTATTGTTAATTAGGTACCAGCTTACTTTAGTTCAGTGCTGGGTCTCCAAGTTGAATCAACTCTTTTATTAAAAACCTGAGTTTATAGGATAATGATATGCAATAGTGAAATGTGGTACGCGTTGTGCAGAACAGATACTGGCAGGATTCAACAGGAGCACCACAAATGCCATTTAGATCACGGTGGAAGGACCATGACATAGTTAAGTATGAGTTTCAGTCACAGCAGTATAGATAAGAAGTGGAGGTCAGACCCGAGGCAGGGAGATAAGATGAAGGTGAACACAGTAATCCAGAAAAGAAGTGGAACTTTATTCTGAAGATCACAGAGCAAGGGGCATACTTAAGAGATACATTGAGGAGGCACACACAATCTGTGTGATGTTGTAATTGACTGGAGGTGTGGGGGTGTTAGAAAAGGGAAAGATTCTAGTGTGCCTCTCATGGTTCGGGTTTTATTGATTATATGCAGGATGATGCTTTTTATAAGAAAAGAAGTATTTTTGGCAAGAGTGAGAAACAAGATTTGGTGAAGTCAGTGCTGACTGACAATCTGAGGGAGAGGCTCAGGGGCTTTTGGCTACTTGGCTCGGATTTCTGAAGGGAAAACAGGACTTGAGATAGATTTGGGTTTGATGCACATATTATCATTCACTGAGGGGAGATTACTGAGGGTGGAGTAGTAAACATGAATAGCAGATGTTAGACTCTGTACCTGGGAAATATTGACACTTTGAGGGAAGCAGGAGAATGACCTTCTATGAAAGATAGGAGCACAAGTAGCCAGAGGGTAGAAGAAAAACTAGAAAGAAGTCTCATCATATAAGAATTCCCAATCTATTTTTAGTTTGTCTGCTTTTCTTCTACTAAATAGGGTGAAATCTTCAGATTAAATGGCATATATGCAGTTTATCATAACTGTCTGCATAGAAAGTATGCAAGCTATTAAAATGTTATTTTAATTCTAAATATAAAAATTATTACATTTGAGTCATATTTCGCAGGACATTTAAGTGCATATCCATCTAACTCTGAAGTTGGCAAACGTTCTCTGTACAGGACTAGTTGGTAAGTGTTTTAGGCTTTGTGGGCTATGGAATCTATCTGGATGAATCAAAAACTGCCCTTGTAGACCAGTGGCATTCTTAGAGTATGAGTGAATGAAGGAAGGTGGGGATGTTCCAGGAAAAAATTAGGTAAAAACTAAAATTTGAGTTTCATGCAATGTTCACTTTATGAAATATTACTCTTCTTTTGACTTTTTCAATCCTTGAAAGATGTGTGAAATATTCTTAACACTGACTACATAAAAATATAACCCATAGGTTATATTTTGCTGATGGTTAGTGTACTTAAGTCAAATATTGAAAATTAAATCTAGAATAATAAAACAAAGCTAAGGGAACCAGTTTTACTTTAAAATCATTATTGATTCAATAGTGGAAAAATGAATAAAAGTGGCAATAATATTGTACAGTATATTTTTATTCTACAGAGTGCCACCATTCAGAATTTATTCTATGAAAATTCTGAATTGGAGTATATATATGCATATATATTATATTCCTCTGTTTTGGCAATATATCAACTGATCAAATTTGTCTTGAATATATAATTTCTTGCTGTTCTCACTGTTCTGCATTAGGATAAGATTAATAATACTGTAGTTCTTTGAAAGTCCCTCAGCATGTAGCATCTGCCTTTTAAAATATTCTTCCTATAGCTAGCCAAATATCGCTTATCCCACTTCATCTCTTTAAGAATTTATTATCACTGGACTTATTCATCTGCCTTAAAAATGGATTTTTGGAGCAAAATAAATGCCATAAAATATCTGCAGGGAGAGCTTAATTTAGCAATTACCTTGAATATTAAAAGTTACCTAGCTTAATTCTGAAGTAAGGTTGTATCCTTTTCATAATGGACATCATTCTGAATTCAAGTATATAACAGAGACATATGACAATGGGATAAAGTGTGTGCTAAATTTTTCAGGTCCATAGCTGCCAAAAAAATAAAGCAAAGCCATGAAATATAGCAATTTTCTGAAATTCTGCCCCAACTTCTTTATGCTTCTAGCCATTGTTTTCTGAAATGATAGTAATTTCCAAGTTTAGTGTTAATGTCTTTTATTCAGCACTACATTAAAAAAATCATTATGAAGGTTTAAAATAAAATTTGTTTTAAAAAAGGAGGTTATGAGATTTCCTTGCTGATGAAATTCACAAGAGTTTTAAATATGGATGGAAAAGAGAAAACATTTTCCTAAAAGCAATGAACTATTTGGCCACATTACAGGAGAAATAGTTTTACCTGAATTTGAAATCTCTTTTAGGTTCCAAAATATTTTTATGGCTCTAGAATGGTTGCCAGGGAAGGTCAAAGACATTTTGAATGCATGTTTAGTATTGGGTCTTTACCAAGAAATTATACCTACAACTTTAAACCAATAACTCTTTATCTTTTCATGAGGAACCAACAAACCTTTGGATATATGAAAAAATAAGACAATAGAACAAAAGAAAACAACACAGTAATTCCCCATCCTGACTATAACCAAAGTAATATTCACCTTGGGTTTTACTTCTCTTAATGAGAAGTTTCATATAAAATTTCCTATATGTTCTTTTTCGCCTAGCAAGGGGATAAAGGATATAGAAATGGGACACAGCGCAATGGTTTGATTCTCACCAAGGCCACTGGTCATGTTTTTGAACCCCAGCCTCAATTTGCTAGAGGCACATAACAGTAGCACCTACTTTGTAGGACCACTGAAAGTACCAAATGACACGATGCATAGTGAATGTTACAGCATTCCTGTCACATGCCAGGTTCCACTTCACTTCTCCGCGAAGGACAGATTATTCAAACATCAATATGGGACATTTAGAAAGCAATTATCTGTTTTTAAAAGAAGAGAGCCTAATTCATAGACTCAGCCATACTCTTGTCTATGGAGAATAATAGCACTAATCCCAAACACTTTCCTCTCCTCTCGATGCTAAAGTATTTCATGGTATTCCAAGGGGAGGCCAATGTTGACATCTTATCCATAAAAAATTCCATTACATGTCACAATAACTGACAATCCCAACTATGTCTAAGACATTGTTTATGGAGCACAGTTTGGTTGAAATAATAGTGAAGGACAGAGAAAACAACCTGCTCATCTTTTAGGTTCTCCTATTTCAAAGGATTATTCTCCCATTTGGTCATCCTTGACACCTTTCTCCTTACCTACAACCAGTGTGTTACTGAATCGGATTAATTTTCTCCCTAAAGTACATTTTGTGTCTTGCAATTTTTTCCCCTACTACCATCTTCTAAGGCCTGAATGTTTACCAATGTCCGCTGAGTGGCCATTTCCTCTCCTTCCACTCTAGCCCCACCCAGAATGGTCTCCGGACCATACAAGTCAGCTCTGCTCACCCTCTTGCTAAGACCTTTCTTTAGTTCCAATTGATTTTTAAACCAAAGGTAAAAATCCCTCTTGTGGGCTTGGAAGTCCTACTGCCCTGATTGCTACTGAACTGCCTGCTCTCCTATGCTTCTCTTTCTACTGTGCATCTGTTCTGTCTTTTTTCAGCTCCTTGAATGCCATGGTCCTTACCACATTGTGCTGTTTTCTCTCCAGGGTGACATTACTCTTTCGCTTGGGATTTGCTTTCCTCCTCAGCTTTTAGTTCTCAGGGCCATTATGAGACTCTTTGAGAGTTTTCCAGAATCTCCTTTGACAGATCAAATCCTCCTACTGACTGTCTCCCACCCTACGGTCACTGCAGCACAGAACCACGAAGCTTTTCCATTCACAGACTTCATATCGTTATTGAAATTTTAAGGGTGTGGCTATTTGAGTAATGAATACCTGTGCTGAATTCAGAGAGCATGTCATGTTTGATTTCATTTTCTTTTCCTGTAACACTCTAGGACAAAATGCTCACACCTTATTGAGAAGTTATAATTGATATTAATATAACATTTTATTAATAAACATTTGTTAAAGGAAATATATAGTATCAATGAATCACTGACACTCTTGACTTTGAAAAAAGAGTTGCATCCTTTTATTAATTACTTATTGATTTGAACATAATATTTAATAATATTTATTCTGTTCACCTATAGAATGGTCATGAGGATGATATGGTAAAAATGTAATATGCTAGATTGCTTCAATTTTTAAAGTCCCCTCAAATGAAACATCTACAACTGTGTTCATAATGCTCAAGGAAATAAAAACAATGAATTATTACATTCTATTCAGTTTATCTCATTAAGAGTTTTTAAGTTCATACTTTTATTTGAAATGGGTAAGATCCTTATGAAACACTGAGCCAGTCCATTACTAATTGATAATGAAGGCTTACTCTTTACAATTTTTAACACCTTTTGTTGCCTTTAATAGAAAAGCTGAAACTAGTTTAGCCTTGTTTCCTAATTTTAATACACATAATCAGAGAAAATGAAGAGCTAAATAAGGTAAGCCAGAAAGGCAAATAAAGAGAGAATTGAGGCAGAGACAGGCTGATTCTGTAGCCCGAATCCACCAGGAGGCAGATCTCTAACTGCTGACAGAAATCAAACCTGTGAGACAGTATGATGCTCATCAACCAGTAACTTCTAACTTTCCCATTTTAGAGGAAAATACTCAATTTTACACTACATGTGAATAATGTTCCTCTTGAAAGGTGATAATATAAAAGCTTAAAATTCTGCTAGGTACATGCAATTTTATCCTATGTGGCATATTTACGGTCTGGAATCACATTAATATAAATGCATTACACATCACATACTTGGCATATTTCTTATTTAATTTTTGTCCTTATGTGTTTTTGGACATTTTGTCCGCTTTGATTTGGAGTTTTTATCAAAAAGTATGAATATAATAGTTTATTATTTTTAGTCAAAATGAAATTTTAAAAGATTGAAACCAATGATTACTTCAAAATTAACAATAAAAGACCAATTTGGGTGCATTTATAATATTTCAGTTGAGTATATTAAAGTGAAGACCTATAAAAAGGTAAGTCTAATTATAAATATAATATTTGAGATAACTAAAAATGTGATATGGCAAGAAAAAAATCTTTCAAATATTTTTTGTGCAGAATGCAAGCAAATTTAATCAGTTTGGCATTAATTAAGCTCTAATACTGTACTTCAGTATCTCCTAAGTAGTGTGATCCATTTTCCCTTCATCCAGGGGATTTGTGCACATTATGGTGTCATCATAATTTTAAAACATACCGAGAAAATGACAGAGCTGCAAAATTAAAATAAATGATTAATGGTATTTTTTTCACATTTTGTACTAATAGGTATCACTGAGCCTTTAAATGAATAGAGCTGTCAAGCGCATGGTTTCTACAGCTCCAGCAAGGAACCACAATGGAAATTATCTGTTCCAGAGACACCTAACTATGACACTTTGGAATATTTTAAATTTTAATTAGTAGGTGCAATTGTTTTGTTCTCCTGTAACCACTGAAAATTAATTGGAAATTAGTTACAAACAATCTTTTCTTTAACAACCTGACATGAAGAGATCGGTGCTTTACACCTTAACTTTCTTGTTTGGGGGCCAGAAAGCACACATGCAGTAAATTGCATTGTCAAATTACAAACACAACAACTGTTGTGAAATTAGGAAAAAATTATGTACAGGTAAACAAAACTAATTAATGCATAAGTAACAGAGGAGCACAGAAAATAATACCCAACTAAAGTCTAAGGAGTCAGTCTTTGACAAAAAAATTAATCCTTACAAATGTAAATTTATTCAAAAACATTTACCAATTAAGATCTAGGTAAAAGGATGCTTTTGCTTTATGCTTTATTTAACTGCTTTGGGGGCATTACGAATTCTCACACCTTAAAACATATACATGGTACCTTTGAAAGAACAGCAGTCTGTTTATTCAGATATGTATCAAGATTGCAGAAGACTGCTGGTTAATTTTTTCTTCCTCAAAATATCAAGACTTAGAGACACTAAATAACAAATTTTAGTACTTCCTTCTTTAAGAGTTATCACTATTTAAATACTAGTCACAACGCAATTCTGAAGCACACCAAAATATTCATTATCTGCACCTACCTGTTAAGCATTCTTTTACTGACAATTTATGGGTTACTCTTTTTCTTTCATTACTAAAGATACACATGTTCTCTTGTTGGATTTTCTTCCCCATTTTTAAACTAAGTCATTAGAGCACGTTAAGATTCATTAAAAATAACATGTCAGGTGTCAGCAAGTGTTGTTACAATAGCTGCCTAACTTTTAATTAGAAAATAATATTCTTATCAAAATTTCAAACCAAGACTAATTACTAGGAAACTAACCTGTTGCATGAAATATTCCTTAATAGTATTTAAAGGTTTATCATTTTAATGCAAAGGTCTTGGAAGATTCAAGTTCAGTAAATTGGAATAAGTTTTGCAGCATTATTTATTCTGGATAAATTTTAGCCTAATTTTCCTCTTAGATTTAAATGATTATTAAAGAGGCTACATATCATGGTCAAATGTGGTTTTTTCCAATCTGAGTTTATCTGTAAATGATAATGGGAAAATAATAATAGTGACTGCTTCATACTCTGTAACTGTACAAATCTTAAAACAATGTCAGTATTTTGTGCCATGAAAAGGTCACATGAGTTTAACTTTTTTCTCCGTAATTCAGGATTATAGGGAAAGTAGTCTAAATTATAAAAAAGGAAAAATTTCAGGTGCACTAAATATAACAATACTTAATATACACCATAATACAAATAAAGCTTTCTTTGTGCTGCTAATTACCATATAGAATAATTTTCAACAAGCCTTAAATACACCTTTGTGATTTGTAACAACTGATTTTTGGAATAAGGAAACAATTTCAAGGAGATTACATTACTCTCTGAAAACAAGAAATCACTACTATAAAAAAAAGACAATATCTTGGACTCTGGCCCTCATTCTTGCTTCTTACCCGTTAGGAGACACTTGACATAGCACCCCTCTTAAGTGATATTTCCCCTCTTTCCTTACAGAAATTGCATCAAACATTGCTTTCAGGGAGTAAAAAATAATTTCAACTCATGATTACATTTAATTTCTGTTAAAGTGCAAGAAAAGTTGACTGCTTCAATTGTAGAAACCAGCTTGCTCAAAGTAATGTTAAAAATAATTAAACCTAGTATGGGTTTTAAATAGCTGATAAACAGAAGCTTAATAAAAATGGTTGAGATTCTATAATAAGAGAGTGGCAAAGCTATATAACTTCAAATTTGTTTTTAGCCCTCAGGTCTGTGACAAATTAACTTAGTAGGTATAAGGATCCTCCCATAAGAAAATGCAAATTCTCTTTTCCTACTTCTCAAAATTGCCCCATTTTCCCATAAATATCTCCTTGTTTATACTTAGGCCTTTATAGCTTCATGGCAGGAAACAGTTACATTCTGAGCTTACTCAGCAATTTTTTTTTTTTTTTTTTTTTGGTACCGGGGATCGAACATGGGTCCTTGCATTTGCGCAGCAGGCAGCGAAACCACTGAGCTAAACCCCCGGCCCCTTAGCAATATTTATTATATCTTTAGCTAATAATCAAGAGAGATATGGACACATAAACCGTAAGAGATACCATTTTATTTTCTAGTATGGTATTATATGAAATGTTCATATAAATGATATTCCTCATTAGAAAAGATGTTCATGGTATTGAACTTTGAATGAGACTTTGAAAGGTTGTTAAAACAATCCCCTCTTAAAATGACTTATTTTGCTTTTCAAATGTCTTTGGAGGATTCGCTGAGGTTAGAGCTGCTAGGTACAGTCAGCATATGCGGGTGTCTTTGGACTGGCACCTCCTTCACCTCTGTGCTCCTTTCATCTTTTCTGTGCACTTCAGAAAACTTTATTTTAAACGGTCTTTCCTCCTCTCAACTATTTATTCTTAGGCAGATAAACCTAATGAAATGATGACAAATTTAGAAGTAGAAAAACAAGTTATGAAATGTCATAGTCGCAATACTCTGTTCCATGACGTTGGAAATCTTCTAACCTTGCGTGCATGGTCTCAAAGACTCCTATAATAACTGATAAATTATTTGCAATAGTCATTAAATGTCTCTGCCTACAAAGTAATTACAAAAAGAATCCCATGTGTTCATTCATCTCATTGCTGATGTAGAGAAATATCTAAAACGTTTTAGTATGTGCAAAAAGCTATGTGTCTTTGCTACATTATTTTCACTCAAACAACGAGTAGACACAGTCTCAACTTGCCAGGACATAGGACACAGGAGTGAAAAAGTATAAATGAAGTTTTCTTAAAATAGATAAGATTTGAAGATTCAAGATGCAAGACATTGCTGGGGATTTAGCTCAGTGGTTCCACCGCCTGCCTCGAAAGCACAATGACCCGAGTTCGATCCCCGGTACCAAAAAACAAAAAAACAAAACAAAACAAAAAAAACAACCAAAAAAAAAAGAGGGGCCGGGGATTTAGCTCAGTGGTTCTGCCTCCTGCTTCGCAAGCGCAAGGACCTGAGTTCGCTCTCCGGTACCAAAACAAACAAACAAACAAACAGGATGCAAGACATTTATTAGACTGATTTTGTGTTTTGTAAGAGATAAGGAAATATAAATACATATTGTGAAATCTCTAAGTCGGGAGGTGGATGTTGGTGGCTGATAATATGCTGACCTGTTGGAGAGAACTCAGAGCAATCTCATAATAGCCACAGTAATAAAAATCTAAGGTGTGAGGGAGCGTGGTCCCAATGACAGTCAAGAGGGAGGAAGTACATTTCATGGTCTCTCTCTCACTGATCACAACTAAAAACACTCCACATTCTACATGGAGCATTATCCAAAGACACTGAAAAAGTATGTAATTTGGGAAGAAACTCAGAGCACGAAGTGTCACTGAGTCACTTATGCATTTCTTCATATTTTTTTCTCCATTTTTTAAATCTTCTGGCTTGGATTTTAAAGACAGCCTCTTTATTTATACTGGAATTGTATAACAGTTATATCTTCCTGGTTTAGAAATAGGAAAGAAGAATTCTTCAGATCAAAGAGAGTGAGAAAAATAACCTGACCCCCTCCCTGCAACCCGAATCTCAATCTCTTCCATTCAAGATATCTGGTGATTACATGGCAGTGGCAGACTCCTAAAAGTTCCATGGAGGAGAGAACTTTCCTCAGTACAGAAGCTATAGTCCCAAGAGCACAAAAGCAATCCCTGCTGCTAATTTCCTCTCTGTTTCTCCATACCGCAGTCTTGGATGAAGTGTTATTTCAGGAAATGGATGGCAGAACAGGAACCCTAAAGCCTTGGGTTTGTAGCCAGAGGAGCAATATCATAACCTTAAGAGTCACAAAAGTCACAGGTCATGGAAAGGAAGGGGATCAAACAAGCTCTCTCATAAAGTCATTGCAGCCTCTTCTAAGTTTGTCCTTGAGCTAAGTAGGCATAGTCTGGACCTTTGTTTTTTGTCTGGCATATGTTTGTGGTACATGAGAACATTTCCCATGGAGAACTGGTACGCAAGCATGACATATCTTAATTCTTTTTTTATCCCCTTGGATTGGATCTTAAGTAGCATACTGATGACTTTGAGAACTCAAGTAGAGTGTAGACTAACACCAGGTTTCCAGATAGGCCTAAAGATCTTTCACATGCAGGAAAATTCAAAAGAATATTGAAAAGATTTTAAAACTGACCGGATCTTGAAACCACAACTCACAGAAGACAGATGTCACATGGGACCTGAACTTGGTCAGTTAGCTGCTAAAAGAACAAGATGACAGCAGCAAGGAATCAATATTTCCCAAAGGAATTGAACAATAGCCAGAGTCTTATAATGTGACATTTAAGATGTTCAGGATATAATCCAAAATTTCTCAACATATAAAGAACCACAAAAACCTCAAAAATACAAATGGGAAAAGATAGTCAACAGTGCAAATCCTGGGATGATATGGGATTGGAATGAACAAACAAGGATCTAGCAGCTGTTATAGCACTACCTCAAGAACAATAGAAGATATTCCTGAAATAAAAGGAACTAAAATGTGTTAGGCAAGACATAGAAGGTATTTAAAGAGAAATCAAAGCTTCTACAATTGAAAAATTATAATTAACAAAACAAACAAAAACTTAACTTGAAGAGGTCAAAAATAGGGTGCTGGGCATTATGGCCCGTGCACATAATCCCAGCATTGTCCATGGCTGAGACAGGAGGGCCAGAAGTTCAAGCCTATGCTGGCCAATTTGGCAACATAGCAAGACCTTATCTTAAAAAAGGGGCTAGAGAAGTCGCTCAGTGTGAAAGCCCTCAGTTTAATCTCAGTACGATAATAAATGAAGGAATGAATGAATAATATAAGGGGAAATAACAGTGAACTCAAATTAGGTGAATATTTATCATTCAATCTGAATAACAGAAAGAACAAGGAAAAAAGAAAACATTAACTGAATAAAAGATCTATGCGACAATATATAAAGTGTTTAACATGAGCACAGCATGAGAGTTTAAGAAATAGAGGGGAGGATTGTGGTTTAGAAATCAATATTTGAAGAAATAATGGGTGAAAATTTTCTGATTTAGAAAAACACAAATCTATGGATTCTTAACGTTCAGTGAAACTCAGAGGATGAGCTCAAAGAAACCCATTCCCAGATTCATCAAAATCAAACTGGTGAAAACTAAAGACAAGGGAAAAAAATCTTGAAAGCAGCCTGAGTAAAGTGACATATTGCATATTGCGAGCAATACTTCAAATGATTATGGATTTATCATCAGAAAGCACATCATGGAAAACATATTGTGCAAGGCATGAAGATAGCTAAAGAGGAATCTTAACATGCTCACAATTGAGTCAGGAGAACTGGGTGCATTCATGTGGAGCTAACAGACCAGGCTGCAGCCTGGGACACCATGAAGATGTCAAGAGTCACAGGAGTACAAAGGATCAGGCAAATATTTCAGACAGATGGGGATTTTAAAAGGCTTCATGAGGAAATTGCTTTTTAAGTTTGGCATTGAATGAAGAGATTTTTTTAATATATGTATGAATTTATATCCCATCGTCCAGGAAGATTTTGAAGTAACTAATAAAAATGCATATATCCTAACAGGATAAAATAATTAAATCAGGCAATTTGAGTATAAGGGAAAAAATTGGGTCTATGAAAATAGTAAACTATAGGTAAGATTGGCTGAAAGAAATGCAAACCAAGCATCTTAGAAAACTGTTTGAAGAAGATGTCTGCCTGCATGGAGACCAGGAAATGAACTTATTTCTAAACTACAAACAGAGAATGAGGATTTTAGACAAAACACGGAAGGAAGCAGTCTAGGCAGAAATCTGTGAATTGGCCCTCAGGAGCATGACATGCTGCTATCAGCCATGGGACTATCATTTATGCCATGACAACCATTCTAAACTGCATTCTATGTGACATGAGGTGGTTTTGAACTTGGAGGTGTAGGGACTGGGGTCTTCACAGCTGTGTGGTTCAGTAGTAATTCAGTGCAAAGTGATGGATGCCTTTGACTATATTAAGAAGCAAAATATAATGTACGAAATAAAGCTAAAATATAAATAAGCAGACAAAAGACTGAATTCTGTTGTAGGGATGTTTTTAATCAATTACTAATATTAGACGTTCGTAAGGCTCTGAAAAGTGACTGAGGCAGCAAAGGAAACTAATTAAGAAATAAGGCAGCAGAAACAATAACCTGCTTCTAGCTCTTATTATGTGGCCTTGAGCAAGTTATTTAACTTCTCTGGCTTTAGTTTTCCCTCAAATTCATGATATGGATATCATAATAACTTTACAGGCTTCTTAGGATTTTTGTGAGCATTAAATAATAATGAATGTGAGCACAATGAATAGAAACTGGTACAAGCTAGATATTTAATAAACATCAGGCACTGCTACCATGGTTCCCTCCAAACATCTCCAGGCCTTTCAGATGTTTTGAAAAACCCATTACTTTTCATCTACCAGAAAGTAAATTGCTGGGCCTAAAAATACAAATTAATAGAATCTTCATGTTCAATGTTAATGGCTTGAAATTGATTGAATTTAACAAATGAGTAAAGATTAACATCTTACAATTACAATTGCTTTAATAATGAAAACAACAAACACAAATAAAAAAATTTAGACCCCTATGTTCTTCTTTTTAAAGGGTTTGCATTTTGAACTGATGCTGCTGCAGTTTGTGAACACAGGTGTCAAGATGAAGATTAACTCAAGAAAACCCCAGCATCTAGGGCAATGGGAAAAAATTCAGCGTTTTTAGTAGGGGGTACAAGGAAATGTTTAGTGCATATTCAGTATTGAAGTAAAGTGGGTGTTAGTGTCAAAAAAGGAATTCAAGTCAGATAAATGTGTCTCATAAAATAGGCTTCACAGTGGAAACTGAGGTAGAGGAAACATGTGCTCTTAGACAACAGAGCATTTGCCTCAAGAATACCAAGGGTCAGACCTCAGGTGGCAAGACTACCAGGCTTGGCAGGGATTGGCTGAGTGCTAGCCAAAGTTGTGTGACGTGTTGAAAGTATTTAAACTTTCAACTGAGAGTTTGGGGAAGCAGAGACAGTGTTCAGAGAGGTATTTTACAAGGGAATGTCCATGAATGGACAGAAAGAGATCATACATATATAAATGCATTCCAGAAGCTACCTTGACTTCAGCTATCACTTTGATGGATCTTCATATTTTACCTATGGTATTTTCACTATTTGGATTATGATATGTTCATAACTTCATTCCCAGGCTCTACAGCATGGAAGTAATTTTTAGGAATTCTCTCTCCCGGAATCCCAGACAAAGTGACAGAGTGATCTTTGATTAAAATCTCATTGACATTACTTTTTGTAAAAGTGTCACTGGTACTAATACAAGATTGTTCGCATTTCAAACAATTATTAGAATGTAGCCAGTTAGAATATGTAATTTAAACACATAGTTGATAATGCAGGAGGTAACCCAAAGAAGTCCAGTTACACCCTAGGAGGAAACAGAAGGATTACATCTTTGGAGGTTAGAAAAGTATTTCTTCTTTGATACATTCAAATTCTTTGCTTTGAGAATATAATGAATAAAGATAACTCAAAATAACATATATATATATATATATTTATATGTGAAAAATATGTGAATGAATTGCTAGCCAAACTACATTATGTTCAGTAAAAAAGCTTTAGTGGAAAGTAGTTTTTAAGATGTTATACTATTCCATGGAGTATTTAAGAAATTCACAAATTCAAAATGGACTTGTTATGGGCAATCAAATTACATGTAGGCACAGTGCTATACTCTGAGGATTACAAAGATGACCAAAAGTCTTCTCATGATCTCAGTAAACTTGTATCTACAAGGAAGAAAACATAATTTCAAAATAATGGAGTCACTACTTTGATAAAGCTACAGGGCACTGAGATTGAGCTTGTAGGTTTTGAAATGGCATTGGCCTGGAGGAACAGAGCGATAATGCTCCAGGAAGGCTTTATGGGGGATAGCAAGGAATGAGTCTCAAAGGATTAGCTGTGACACTCAAAGCAGTGGATAAGTTTGGATGAGGGACAAGTACATGAAAAGATGAAAAAGAAGTAACAGATGAAGTTGGTAAGACAAGAAGCCTGACTCAAGTTATATTTTATCAGATAAAGATGTAATAAAGGATTTAAAATAGAAATTGTCATGGTGATGTATTTTATAGTGACAATTCTAATGGAAATGTGAAAGATGGATTTAAATAGAATAAAAATATTGGTATGGGTTTTTCCAAGAACAAATGAAACCTAATAGGTCAAGTCTAGGATGGTGGTTGTAGGGACAGAAAGAAAGGAACAGATTTCAGAAGTATAGGATGACTCTTTGATTTTTAGCTTAGGGAGCAATGGGTTCATGATGATTCCATTAAATAAAAATGGTACAGGGAAGAGTAACATATTTGGGATGCTAGAAGAGGTCAGTATTTGGTGAGGGGAAGATGGAAGATTATGAATCCTTATGAGGTTCGTAAGGCTTTGTATAGTCACTTGTTAAATCTTTACTTGGCACCCAGCAGTTGTAAAACACAGATACTATGTCGGTGCTGGTGGAGCAGATGCAGATAAACCTGGCCCGATGCATGCCTTTCCCTATCCTATCACTCTACTCTCTTCATCCCCCACCCCCAGCTGCCCTTCTCCTTACAGAAACAGCAGGGTCAGTGTGTTTCTATGTGCAAGAGAAAGGATCAAGGGAGGAAGAAGTTAAAAAGGAGAAAATAGGCTCTGCTTTAGCATCATTTCAATAGACATTCTTCTAAAGTTAATATTCTCAAGTTCACTGTGCTCATTAACACAATCAATAATTATATGTCTAAAATCCATTCTTAGTGACTATTACAATACTATGCATATAGGGCTATTAAGTGAATTTCTATTGATTGATTAAATGAATTTCTATTGATTGCTGTTATGGCTTGTGTCTAGATGTCCCCCCAAAGCCTCATGTGGTTATAGGTGGAGCTTTTCAGAGGTGGCTGGATCAAGAGTACATGATGCTGGGACTAAGGGTGTGTGATCACTAGATTATTCCACTGATTGGTTTGGCATAGTTCTGGGGTAGGTAATGGGAAAGCCAGCCCTGTGTGTGAGTGCTACACACCCTAAGGGGACAGAACATAAGGGACAGAAAGAGGCCTGTTGGCTTCCTTGCTGCATGCTTCTTTTGCTTTCTTCAGCCTGCCATGAACTGTTTTTCTTCTGTGATGCCCCACTGCCATGCCACCCTGCCTTGGAATCAGCTATGAACTGAAATCTCTACAAGCTGTAAGCCAAAATAAATCGCTCCTTCTGAAACTTTGGGTGTTGAGTATTTTGTCTCAGCAATGAGAAAACCACCTCAAACAATTGCTTTTTAGTGAGAGAATTTAGAAAGTTGAAGAATAATTGTGCATTGTATTTCAAAAGTTAGTTTTAAGATCTTGGTTTTTGCTTTTCTTAATATGTTCAAAATCATGACTGGTAAAGTTTGTAAATAAATATTACATTGATGTTTTTCAATCACTTTTTTATCAAGATAAAATATAGATAATGTAAAATTTCCCATTTTAGCCGTTTTAGGCTCAAAAACTTTCAGTATACTTACATTGTTATTCAACTACCATCCACCTAAAAAATGAGAATTACATTCATTTTTCAAAAAGTTATTCATTGATTTAAGAATCAATGCCTGCCCTTCAACTTTATATATTCCATTTAAAATAAAACAGAACTTCTGCTCTCCTCTAAAATTATATCAAGAGAAACTCCTTCACAAATTGAAAATCAGCTTATGGATTTTTAAATTCAGCAAAGAATTTTAACATTCTACCAATTGTTATGTTTTGCAATACAAAATTTTGTGTCACTTGATTGAAGGAAAAATGATTCTAGTTAAACCATAGCAATGCTACATATATTAAATATTCTCTTTAGCTAAAAGAAAATTTAAAGTTTAGAGCTCCATGTGGCTCTAGAAAAAGTAGACTATAACAGAGTATAAATGACAATAATGAGCCACTTCTTGGCCCACTGTGGACTGTAATACATGTTTTACATGAATGAGTCTACAAGAAGAGAAAATGAAATGCAAATTATATAACAAATATTATTAACTTAACAATTGTAGATTATGATAGTTAATAAGTGAAGTGAATATTCTGCTACTAATTGAAAAAATAATATTGATGAGTCCTTATGTGAAATATGCTAAAGTGATTCTAAATGACTAAATTTCAGTTTACATAGTTTTTCTGAAGGGGAGAGAGTAAAAGATCTACCAAAGGCCACCTTTTACAGGGGCAGCTCCAGAATGTGCAGGGCACTTTGAGGTCCATAGCAGGCATAATGATAATGCAGGCAGTCTCTGGGACCTGGCGGTCTGAGAGCCTCAATGTCTATGCTGCCACTTCTCAGCTATGTAGAACTAGACAAACTTTTAAACATGTCTGCCTCACTTGCTATATTCATTAAATGAGGCCAAACAGGCTTTTTGCAATAATGAAGTGTGTCGGCACAGATCAAGTGTCTTAATATGTACCCATACTAAGAATTTGTACGTGAAGTGTTATCATGGCCTTTACTACTTCTTTACTCAAAACATGATCTAGGAACCAAAGTGTCTTCCTCCCATACAAAAGTTTCAAAGAATACAAATAATGCTTCTGGAAGGTATTTGATTTTTGTCTTTAAAAAAATGAATTCTCCCATTTTAATGGCTAAAGTGTGACCTTTTATTAAAGACAAGACCAGTACTATCACTATGATCACTACCACCACCCTGCATTATAGTCGCTATTATCACCATCATCAGTATCACATAATCCTCACCAGAAGTTTTACTCAATTTCCACTATAACCATCATAACCACTTTTGCTCTCCTGCTTTTGTGAGAGACATCACCACATCCACAGTGCTACCACCATCACCACCATCACTACCTGCAGCATTACCAGCACCATCATCCTCACTGCTATCACTGTCTCCACCTTTCACATCCACCTGAATATATAGGTGAATTTAGAAGTGAATTGTGAGAGTCTAAATGAAACAGGGAAAATGTCAAGGTACACACCCTGGTAAATGGAGGAAGACGATTTTCTAAATGGATTTGTGGGACTAAGTGTAAGATAAATCAGAAGGCATAGCCAGTCTAGAAAAGTTTTAGGCAAGTTTGCTTTAAATTACTGTTACAAAGAATACTAGGTTTCATGAACTTGGAGTGCAGGTAGCTACAAAGAATATTCTAGAAACAAAAAAGGAGTCATGCTCCTGTGCTGCATAAAAGGCTTGAGAAAAAGAGGTTCAGAGTAAAATGTTTAGAAGGGTAAAATTAAAAGTGCCCTCTATACTAGTTTGTGCCATTTGGAATCCATAGTTAAAGTTATTTGAATCAGAAGTTGAAGAATAGACTTTAATCAAAGAGACAGTATGAGTTTCATATCTGCTATATATCAGAGGTTGAGTGAGTTAATTATGCTCCCCAAATCAATATTTGAGTGAGTTAATTATGCACTCCAATATTCTCCATCTGAAAATTTAGATGATTACTTAAAATTTTTGTGAACCTTTAAACAGTGCATTCAACATAAGCACTTAACACAAAGTTTATATAAGATTAAGGCTTACTCCTTTATTCCTTAACCGGTTTTACTCCTAATTATAACTACTATGTTAATGGTGCCATCATTCAAAGGGAAGTTAACCTCAACTCAAGCCTTTCCCTCAAGGATCAACCCCTTTCTCAAGAATTGAAGAATTGTCGTTAGTAAATTCTTCCTGTCCCAAATTTCAAATGTAGCTCAATCCATCCACTTCCATTTTCCTTGCCTGTGGGCTATCTTTGCTCAAGCCCAAAGGAGCAGGTTAGACCTCTCTTAGCTGCTACTCAGGATAATACATTCTCCTCATCACAGCTAGTGCAAACTTTGAACAAGGCAGGCAGAAAATGCTTAAAGCCTTCGCTAGCTTACTGTTTCACTTAGAATCAAACTCATACCCTATACCATCACTTTTTGGTCACGAACTGTTCCTTGTCCATCTTTTCTGCTTTTCCTCTTACTGCTTTATCTCTAACTCTAGAAGCTTTGGCCACACCATCCTTTATCCTTGATGCATTGAGCTGTTGGATTTGTCCTATTTAAAGAAGTCTACCAGATCTACGTATTAAAAGTAGTATCTTTCATAGTTCATCTGGTCCTCTTCATCATTTCTCCTTATTTTTGTTATAACTCTTATAATATGATGTTATATTTATTATACATCTGTTTTTTATCATTTATTTCATCACCTATTGTCAGAATATAAGATTTTAAAGACGATGACATTGTTAACCTTTTCCATGTTTCTATCCCCAGTGCCAAGAGCAGCACCTACCATGTATTTGAAATGCAATGAAATATTTACTGTACAAATTAAAAATCAAAATTTGGAGGGAAGTAAATAACATCTCATTATGGAGAAAAAATTATGGTAAAAAATAGAGGGGACATTTTTCAATAAATAAAGAATCCCTCAAATCACTAAATGTAGACAGAATAACAGATGATTGATACACTCAGGAAGACTCAGTAATTATCTCATAAGGTGTCCTGAAATGGACAGGCAAGTTTAAGGGAAGCCATTATTTTGCTCAGATCCAGAGTTCATAACTGACGGTATTTAACGTAGTATTGAAGCTAACATACCCACATTCAAGAGCTCAATCGCTGCCATTGTGTTAGTACCACAATTTGAATGCAATGGCTTTGAAACATAAATAAGGGGAGAAAAAGTATATGCTGATAGGCACTAAAAAGGCAAGACAAAAGATTAGACATTGTGATTATTTTGTTAAAGGAATATATGATATCTGGAAAGCACAAATGAAACTGACACAGCATTTCAAAGCTTCATACTCACCGTGCAAGGGGTCTGCATCCACGGCTCCCCATCGATCTGCATCGGCAGAGACTTGCTGGTCCTGGAGGAAGACATTTCTTTCACTTTAAGTATAACACTGAAATATTTCATGTAGCAGACTGTATGTTAGAAGGCAAGTACGGTAATAGCTGGACTGTAAAGTTACCTCATCTGAAAGGGAGGTGTTTATTTGCTACTAAAGAATACCTGTAAAGTACTGTGGTCATGGGAATGTTAAGAGTTTCCTGGTAAATGTAGTGATAATAAACAAAAATTCTGAATGCCAAAAGAAACTGTCAGGGTTTATGCTTAAGGACATAATCAGAGTTCCTACAACCAAAAGAGACTCCTTGTTTTCATGCCTGCCCACATTGCAAACCTGGAGAAAAGATGTTGGACATCTCAGATTTTCCGGGATCAACCCTTTTATATAAATAACATCCATTGGATCTGCATTAGAATTTGTAGTTTTACCCTAGGATCAAAAGAAACCTTTTTTTTCTCCCTTCCTACATGTGAAATATTAGGAAAACTTTGTAAGTTTCACATTCAATGCACAAAACTTTTACTATGCAAGTATTCATTATTCATTTTACAGAAACAATATGGAATTTTAATCCATGAGAGAATTTAAGTGCATAGTGTATTACCAGGTTTGTTTGGGGGTTTTTTTGCTCATTTGCCTAGTAAATACATGGTTTGCTTCAATAAACTGAGTATGAATGAGTACGGGGGGAGGAAATTTGCATGTTAGAATTACTGCATCCCTGTATCCATGGTAGTCACCATGAGAGAATCAGATTCCAAAGAATTTGATTAGAGATAACTAACAAATACTCTGTAAAACCTGCCAATTTAATTATTTTGACATATAGAAGTATTAGTCATTGATAATTTGAAACAAAAATAAGACAAATGACATTCTCAGAGTCCCGCATCATTTTAATTAGCTTGTGGCTATGCCCCGTCCAACATCTCCCTCAGTGACAGAGAAAGAAGTACCTGATGACCACCGAGGAGCACTGGGCCAGCCGACGGCCAGCGCTTTTCAGCCCTGTGTAGATTTGCCCCATTTCCATGGCTCCTTCCAAGCCAACTACTTCCACCAGCTGGTCACTCAGGTCTGAAAGAAAACAGATGCTGTGTGAATTGCGGTGAGTGTGCATATACCCACAACTAAAAGCCACAGAGATTGTGCAAATAATGAAAGCCACTTCACAAAGAAAGCTTTTTTATCTGAAAACCAGAAGTAATGAAAAGATGGTCTACTTCTGGAACTCTTGGCTTAACTAAACCTTGAAGTTCGTTTTATGGAAAACGATTTACTGTCAGCTTATTCTAAAACGAGGGAAGAACAAATTCTGAGCCAAAATAACGCCCCCAAAACATACCAGTAGTTCTTAACATCAACAAACCTAATGTTATTCCACATGTATATATGGAACATTCAGACATCCCACATCAGACATTTGGCAGCAAATACACATTTTCATCACTATAAATAAAGTATGAGGATATGCTGTCAAACATGATTTTGTTAAATCACTCAAACAAGAGGCTTTGGAGATTATAGAGTTAAAACTTCTCATTTTATACAGATTGGAATCCTGAGCACCTTTGTCATTGAATGGCTTGTCCACAATCATAGATAACTTCATAACAATTCAAGGAATAATAATAGTTTCTTGAAATGCTTTCCTAATGTTAAGGAATACATAGTCTACCAAAGCAATATTTAGGAGTAAACTAGATAATTAGGACAGTACCCTTACCATTATTATTATGATTAACAGGAAGCATTAGAAAGGGACTGATAGGAGTAGTTATCAGTTGTATGGTGTTTACTAAGTACCTATGGCAGCTCTAATCACTCTGTACTTATCTCCATTGGCTCCCTCATAGAACCAACTTAAGACAAATATGATTATCCCTGTTCACAGGAGACGCTGAAATCTAGGGAAATTAATTTCCTTTTTATATTCACCTGCCAGGGGAGGGTTAAAGCCAAAATATGAACCCAACCGCTTTGAAGCATAAATACTGTACTAATCTTTGATAAACCTGTCACATGAAAAGGAAATACTTTAAAAAATTACAGAAGTATTTCTTACATGCAAGGGGAGGTTAGATTGTGTGACTGTCAAGCTCCTTTGCCAACTGCAAGATCCACACTGAGCCAGATAGCAGTCTTGGAACTCAGACCATTAGAAACCCCAGAAATCCCTGGTTTCAAATGCCAGGAGAGTCGCCCTCTCATGTACTGAACTCAGGGTGATAAGATCCTTGATTTGGAGCCAGAACTGTGGGTTATGGTCCTTTTCTATTTCATTATTCCTCTGCACTCTCAGGTGTACTTTCAAATGTAAATAAATAATTTCACTTTGTTTTCATAGCAAAAAAAATTTTATATAAGGTGCACACAGATAAAGGCTTGATGTTTATAGAAAATAAGGCCATGATAGATGGTCTTAGCCATGGTTGGAATGGTAGAAAACAAAAACCCATGTGTTTTGTGTGGAATCTATCTGTACAAAGAACTCTCACTCCTCACTAATGAATCCTTCTTAGCACCAAGTTCAGGATGTTAATAATTATGTTTCAGCATAGTTCAACTGTGGCAAATAACATGTTGAAACCTCAAAGTTCATTAGACCAGAAACACTGGAAAATTTAATACACACACAACACAAAATATGTGACCAAGCCTTCATATTTTTAAAGCAAATGATAAAAAACTATAATTTCTAAGTTTTAAATTGTAGCTGCCACGTGAGATTGGTCCAAGTAAAACCAATCTTTCTGCTACAAAAACAAATGTTACAAAGTCATGGCTTAGGGTACCCACCTTGCTGCTGTCACTCCATTCAGAGTTATTTCTCAGGAAGCTTATTCCATGTTTCTAGTTTAAATTTGTATTGCCAAGAACAGATGGACAAGGAATGGAAACATATTCTTTCAGCTGTAGCCGGCACTAAAATGTGCTTGGCTCTGTAGCCTGGCTGTTAATATACGCATCTCTCAGATATATATCAACCAGAAAATGGCATTGTGGCAAGCACTAAGTCCCCAGATGTGTGCCTGATGGTAGTGACAAAACAGCAATAACAATCACCAACACCACCATAGGACTGGAATTCACAATTGGTATTACATATAGGTTGTACACTCCTTGATTTCTAAGTAGGTGAAATTTTATGTTAATTTTTGTAATGAATTGAGGCTCATTGATGAGAAGTATAAGGCCTGAAACACTTTCTCACAACAGAGTTAATCTGTGAGTTTTAACTTTTCCATGAATCACAGGGATTTGTCTACACACACACCATATTGCTACTGTCTACCACCCTCCTTCTGATTTTTTTCTTTCTTTTAATTCGTCTTTGTTTTTCTTTCTGAAAAATACCCTAAAATCAATTCTACTGTTAATAATCAGTATGAAGATATTTCTTATGTATTTAGAAGTTTAAGCTTTCAAATTTTCATGTTCTTCTAATACGAATAGTTACGTGGGAACTGTGGAATGTCTGTGAACATTGGCAAAGGCAAATAAATACTATCATATTCCTCCTAATTAGGTATGTAGGAGGAAAAAAACCAAAAACAACAAAATAGAACTTTAAATTTGTTGTGTGCAAATGTATTCACATTTTTTTAGATGCAACATCATTTGCAGTGTCTGTCTGTATACAGTTGACATCCCCCGCATGCTCTCATTGAGATTTTGTCTTGATTTCCAACCATTTCTATCTACAGGTCTATGGTACGTGCCAAAAAGAAAAAAATGTATACATCAGGTAAAGACAAATTTGTATAAACATTTTAATACTAAATTTATTGAAACAACATGAGATTAATACAAGTTACTTTTGGCCTCTACAATGTATAAAAGTGCTCAAAGTAGTGGTCATAGCTTCCAGATGTTTATTAGTAGGGTGAACTGCTAAATGTGTATACAATTTTTTGGCAGATTCTGTACATATTTTGGAAACCTGCTTCTGTATGTATTATCCTTTGAAAACATCAAAGGTTTCTTCACCTCACATTGTAGCTAATACCTTAAGCAAAGCTCTCCTTTGAGTGTTCTAAGCAACCACATTAACCTACTTAATTGGTTTGCTATGTGGTTGATTTCATATTTAGCAATAAGGGTAGCATACTGTAGCCAATAGGTCCAATCCAGTCTACTGTATGTTTTTGTATGGCTTATGAATTAAGCATAATTTGTACATATTTAAAATGTGGAAGAAGTTTAAAAGAGGATACTATAGGTGACATAGGAAAATAATGTGAAATTCAAATTTCATTGTATGTAAAGTAGTTTTTATTGGAACATAGCCACACACACTCATTCCGGTTTTGTCTCCATCAGTTTTAGTAGTACAATGGAAGAGAATAGTTTTGACAAGAACCATATGGCCCACAAAGTCTAAAATCTTTACTCTGGACATTTAGATAAAAAGTCTGCCAACGTCTGCTTAACAAAACATTAACACTTTCACTTTAGTTCTCCTGTTACAAATGTTAAATGCCATTGCTATGACCTAGAAGATAAAATTTCCAACACTGATCCCACAGGGCATATCCATGTGTACAACAGCTGCTCTTGACCATAGCATCTCACTAAAGTCACGGGATGTGTGTCACAGTCCATAAGTCCATTATTTATGCATGATCAAATAGCAAAGTTTCCAAATAATTTTATCTCTAGATAGACAAACTAGAAATCTTAATGCTCAGCTTTATGCTCAGTCATTGCCTTCTTGTTGGCTGTATTGAGTGGAAGAAGTGGAGTTGCAGATAGGAAGGCAGAAGTAGCAGCTATACCTGGAGCTCCAGGTGGGAGTCAGCCCCACCTTCCAGAGCCCTGGGTCAGGGGATGGGAAATCAGACACTGTATTACAGGGACATACATGTGTCCTGGGGGTATCTCGCTGTGGTTCAATTTAATGTTCTGAGATAAATGTTTGAAGGGGAAAATGGTAAGTTTCTTAAAGAGCTAACATCTTTCCAAATACTTCCATGGGGATGATGGAGAAAAGAGAATCTTTCAAATTAGATAGAAATGTGGGAAAATACAACCTAATTATTCCTAGCATGTAATTGAAATTAAATACTTCTTTCAAATATTAATTTAGGCAAGAAACCATACTTGAGGCAATACCAATGACTGTGACTGACAGATATTACATGTATTTTATATTATTATTATCATAATTTCATTTTTTAAAGATTTTAACCATTTAAAATTATCCCAAATCCCAAAACATCAGCAGTATCTATAAAATAATAAATTTTAATTTTATTTAAATTTTAAAAATTTAATTGTGTGAAACAATTACACATATTATCTATACTTATTATCATTTTGAAATTTTAATATTTGGCCTTCTGCTAGATTTTTAAATTTAGTTTGTTAGTAACTAAGTACATATATAAATAAATCAAATTTTAATGCCATTTTAACATATGGCTTCCTTTTTTAGCCATTATCATTTATATATTTTATCCTTTGACTTTTAACACATAATGTATTTATCTTTTGGATTTTAGCACATTTGTTCTGGGGAGAGTCAGAAGATTTCACCAGAATAGCACCAAAATGGTAAGGAACCCTACTCTGAAGTGGAAGCTGCCTTTGACTTTGTAAATTGTTCTTTGAACATTAGATGATACATTCTTCTTACACAGGTAATCAAGGTATGAATGTAAAGTCTGAAAGTCAGTGGCACAGATAGAGAACATGGAAGCAGCATGGCTAATAAGTGGGCAATGTTTATTCATCGAGCTTAGTCTCTTCGTTTGGACAGCTATGCCTGATGGTATGTCTCGTTATGTAATTGTTTCAGACTGCCATATGTGAGCTAACAGAAGAAGATGCACTCACTGCAAACACAGACTGTGTGTGGGTTGTAGCATTTCATAGCACAGAGTGAGTCCCAAATGAGAGGGGTGGGGAGTAGGGCAGAGCAGGAAACCCTCATGTGTGTGTGTGTCCAGCAACGTGCTGCCCAGGATGGATCCACTGAAGATATGTTCTTAGCAAGGCTACTACCCTGTTCTACTATGGCTCCCACCTAGAGATGTGTTCATGCCTCAGCAGGGGCACTTTGCAATCGACATATGATCCACTTACCAGGTCCTTATTTGGCTATGGTAAGACCAGACTGGCTATGGGGCTGTGAATTCTGAGTGTTTGTAGGTAGTGAACCTTCCAGTGATTTTTTTTTTTCTATCAATTATTTGAAACGTGTTGGGCTTTAGAATAAATATTTTTTGGTGCTGAAATTAAACTCAAGGACTCAAGTATGCCAAGCATACCTTCTAACACTGAGCTACACCTCCAGCCTCTAGAATAAACCTTAAAAAGTCAAAATATCTTGAATATATGTTGAATATATGTATAATTTAATCCATCAAAGTGGACACTTCAAGAAGCCTTCTTCAATATCCATCCATTGTCTATTGACAATTTAGATGCACATCTCACAAGTGTAAATAGCTATTTTCTCTAACCTCCATGAATCAGAAGATACAAATTTGAAAAGGAGGCAAGGAAGAGAGAATTGTAGAAAAAATTACTAACATAGACTCTGTTTTGATGTACATAAGCATAAAGACATACTTTTAACACCTTAAGGAAAATACCACACAACTGTCGATCTCTTCACAAAAGAGAGAGGGAATTGGGAGGTTTAAAATATGTACTGCATCGTTCTCAACTAGGAGAACAGACTCTCTGCTAGGAGTTTTACAAGCATTATTCCATTTAAGATTATAATCATCTTTGAAGTTGGTAATATTCTCATTTGTTTTTTGACGAGGAAACTATGACACTTGCTCGTCTTCATATATAATTAAAATGTTTTTATACCTCCAAAGTCCATGTTATCTTACACTGACAACAATAGGAACTAATTGAATGTTACCAGTAATAGGAAGACAAAAATACTACAAAGGAATATATATGTATATATCATGTTAATATATATATATATATATATATATACCACCTTAAAATAGTGCTGCTAACAATCCTACAGTCCTATTACTAAACTGTCTCAGATGTCATCATAAAATTAAAACACAGTACAAAACTACTATTTATAATGACTACTCCACGTCACTTGTAAATCATACTCTAAAAATCTCCTGTAGAAATGGGAAACAAAAATTGAAAGATTTCTATTCAAAATGATTAACACATAAAAACTAAAAAGATCAGTCTTACATAAATGGATTAACTAGAGTTATTTGGAAAATCTAACAGTAGGAAACATCCCATTTCCTACTGAAATCTGAAACATGAAGGGTAAAGGTAAAATCACATGCCTGGCTTCAAAAATGACTTAAAGAATGGATTTAATCATATCTTATAAAGCCATCTGGTTTTGTAAAAACAACCAACAGAGCTGATTATCACTTTATATGTTTTCACTCTAAAAATCTGAGCATCTTGAAATGGATCCAAAGAGAAGTAAAGACCAGACATCACAGTATGACTCATTGTCAGCAACCTGCCTATTGTGTCCAGAGTGGTTCAGGGCCTGCAAATCACTTTGTGCCTCTGTACTTGAAACGTGATCTTCACCACAGGACACACTCCCCAAGAAATTGTAAGCATTTCATTCACAAGACTCATAGAGAACCAGGTTAAAGACTTCCCACAGCAATTCATCGCTGTACCCAGCAGTGCCTGCGATTAGGAAATGTAAGTGCAGAGTTGAGGAGCAGAGGCAAACGGGGACTAGGGACACTGCTAATGTTGGGTCCTTGAGTGGATTTGCTCTCCAGCGCTTTGTGGAGGGACTGAAGGCATTCACTTGTTTTCTCTGTGAATGAGCCGTTAGTGTGTGGGAATGTTTTCACAGCACCGTGGCTCCTCTGCCCTCTTCTATAAACCAGGCTACTTCACACGTCTCCTCATGTTACTGGCACCTCTGAACAAAGCCAGTGCTCATGAATGAAGGCTGATGTCAGCAGATTCTGAATAGTTCTGGAAGGACATCTGTACCCTAATTCTTAGCTGGCTAAGGTGGTGAAGTCCCAAGGAGATCAGTTACCCCTATTTTAAGAATCAAGCAGTTATAAAAGAAAATATAACAAAAAATCCAAATTAAAATCCAAGTTAGAAGGTGGCAGAACCAATTTCTTTATATATAACTACATAGACTTTATATTTAATTTCTGGAAGCACCGTACACATTAGTGTGTGTGTGTGTGTGTGTGCGTGTGCATGTGTGTGTGTGTGTGTGTGTGTGTCTGTGTAGGGACTTTTGCTGTTAACATGGGACTGAGGACTCCTCACTTACAAACACAGAAAGGAAATGTTATTGTCTCCAGCCTTAAACATACTTCATAACATCCTTGCTTCACCATTTAAAGATGAACAGTTTTGGGCTCATCACTGCCTCTTGGAAAGAATTATTCCAGTCAGGGAAGATTTTACTAATTTTACTCTGTCACTTATTTGAAAGCTTATAGCAGATTGTTGACAGATGGAACACTGTATCTAATAGACACCCTGTTAACAAGTTAATACAACTTAATATACACCTGGACATTTCTATTTTGTATATATTCTCTTTTTCTCCTTCTTTCTTGTGCAGGTAATTTTATTTCATGACCTTATGTCTACAGAAAAGGAATTGTGCTACTGTCATGGTTTACTAAATTGAATTAATGTTGACACAAGTGGCTTTATTTCAATAAGATTTTTAAATTAATTCCATTTGAATTCCATAAGAAATACAATATCCCTTGTCATGTCAATTATTACATGAGCAGGGAAATCCATTCTGCACATGTAAAACTCAGAAGAGAGAATTTGCAACCTGCTTCAGTATAGGCAATTCTTAGTATTCTGTCACCTCATAACATTTATTAATCATGTGCTACAAATTTCCAAAGATTTTGACTTTTTTTAAAAAAACAAGCTTTTGTAAATTGACATATTGGGGGATTCAGATAAATACAAAAAATCTCTGTGAGAATGTTTTCCTCCACATTTTACAAAGCATGTCATTTCATTTCTCAAAAGAATTATACTGATTTAATCTTAGAAAATACAGCAAGATCATAACTAATTGTTCCATGAAAGATAGAACTGGGATGTTAACAAGCACTTTCACTCTTAGCCACACTAGAGGATATAAGAGAAGCTGAAATGCCAACTCTCAGATTTTCAACAATGAAAGACTGAGAACTTTATCTGTGCTTTCATGGAGACTTGAGGGATGGGAGAAGCCAAAACCTTTTATGTTATAAACTTTGCCAATGAATTTCATTCTTCTAACTCCTTTTACAAGAGATATATCATTTTTAAAGATTTAAAGTACTATTGCATCGATACTCTTGGTACAGAAAAAAATTATTCTGTTTAGTTGTATTATTTTAAAAGTTATTTGTTTAAAAGGGCTTCACTGTATGAGTCTTGTAGCCCTTCACACAAACGAACAAAAGCAGTTCTATGAAAGAAGACTAAACTTGGACAAACCGTAAAAAAAAAAAAAGCAAAGTTCCTCTCTGTTTTTATCAAATTTGATTGCTGCAGCTGTTCCCAGTTTCTGTATTTTAAAAATAGCCTTATTCAGTGCCTTGTTGGCTAAAGGCCAGAGTGCCATTAGAACATGCTGTACGGAAAACCTCTATTCAGTCACAGATACAGAAATATATTTAAGATCAGTGGGGGTCATCTGCAGCAAACACTTGTAAAGGAAAATAGAATTTTAATGTGTTTGGACTGATAGCCACTTTTACCAGCTAGTTTAAAGCTCCTGTATAGAACCTTCTTCTTCTTTTTTTCCCCACTAGGTAAAAAGGAGATGAGTATCTACTTCATTGGAAAATATTATTAGAATTATCTGTATAGCTGTTAATAACCATTGTACAGTTGAGAGGCACATTTCAAAGAACACCAGGAGTGGTTCCTGTTTGATAAACTCATAGTCATCCATACAGAGGAAAGGTAGGCATTACTGAGCAAAATGTACAAATGGGTCATAACTTCTCACTCATCCAAACCACCTGATCAAGGTTATAGAGTGTGAAATAGATTAGTCTACACACTGTCACCCCAAACTGAGTCTATTTTGGACTGATACTCATAATACTAGGCTCAGAGTGTGTGGAGACTGGGTTAAAGAATTGAATTATTCAAACGAGTGTCAGAATTCACCGCCAAGTCTATTCAGTTCTTTCTTCTTCTTCAACAAAGGCTTGAAACTAGCTTTTCGAGCTAAACAGATTTATATTGGAGTGTTAATTTGAGTTGGAAATAAAAAGAATCTGTTCTGTGTGGATTATCAATAATAGTAAGAACATTTTAAATTCAGAAATGGAGAGTGGGAAGAAAGAACTAGAAAGCAAAAGTCTAAGGAGAGCCTAGGGGAGAGAGAGGAGCTTTCATTAGGAAAATGTACAACAGCTGCCAAAGCATGAAATAGCTGAGTATTTATCATTCTTGAATGCTAAGATGTTAGCCTGGCACAGTTTTATGGAAACTGATACAAGGCAGGAGTCTCTGGGGCTTAGACATCTATTTATTTATCTATTTACTTATTCATTTGGGCTAGGGATGAACACAGGGCCTCATAAATGCCACTCAAGTGCTACATCTCCAGTTCCTACCTAAGACCTTACTACCCATAGCTGCAGTAGTAGCTGAATATCAGTGTTTATATCAGTCCCATGACTGCCAATTTCCATAAAACAAATAGGACCAGGAGATACCTGCAAACTGAGGGAGAGGTGTTGTAAAGAGCAACTCAAGTATGGGGAACCGATTTTTTTTTTGTAACAGTCTTAAGCTCATCTGATCTTTTCCAAACTGCCAAACTGGTTTTAAAAATAAAACCATTAATTCCTAAGACTTTTTTGCTCATATGTGAATAGCCATCAATGAATTAGGTGAGATATAAAAATATATTCTAATTGTCAAAATCACTTACCGTTCAGAGTAGATTTTTACTATTGCAAGGCGAGAGGGTTCAAAAGCCCTCAAAGGTACGAAGCAGTATGAGCTGCTTGCTAGATCTGAAAGTCTAGAAGGTCGTGGGGAGGAATGGGGAAAGCCAGGAAGAACATGGGCAATTGTATGGAGATAGCGCATTTGCACAATTTAATATGAGGCCCAGTTATGCTGAGTAGCAGATCCAGTGGAAGCTACTAAACTAAATATGTCTTAGAAGTTCTGATTTATAACTTTTGTTCTAGCTACAGGTTAACCTTAGACAATTAATTTAGTATTTCAGACACCAAGTCCTCTATCTTTAAAAAGGAATGGTACTAATTTTATTTTTCTGGTTAAGTCTCCTGTCTTAATCCATCCCATAGGATAGGTTTCTTATTTGTTCTCTTTTTTATCCCCAAGACTAAATACACTTTATGAGTATGTGATGTAATTATGAATTCTGTGAATACTACACTTTTGAAGAACCAATATTTCCACAAAAATATATTGGAGGTAAACTCATTAAAGGAAGTGTAATTTAGATGGGAGACATTTGATGACAGATACTGAGTTGGTGAGACAGGGGATCCAGAATGAATAGAACAAAAGAACAACAGATTAAAAAATAGGATCTAAGAAATCATTTGGGTAAGATAAATATGAAATATAAACAAATGTGAAATGCAATTAGGCTGGAGGCCTCATGAGAGGGCCAGAGTATGAGCATTTCCCCCCATGAAGTCGAAGGAGGATAAATTAACTAACTAGGTCAGCACTCCGCAGGAGGCATGGGTAGGACTAGGCTCATTTTGAACATAAAGGCAGAAATAAGACTCAGACTGGTCTTATTTCCACAAGAAATGTGGACATAGAAATTGTACCTAGATATTTTAGGTGCAAGGCTTAGAAAAATAAGAAATTCAGTGGTTTCACTTAGTAAGTAGAAGAAGCTGCACCATAATGGGTCCATAGTAATGCAGTTCTTTTAAGGCTATTACATTGATGCAATGATTTTACTATGCTATTGCTTTATGGTTTCTGAAACAAAAGTAATAGTGATCACAAAAGTACAATTTCTTAGCTGTCTAGATAACAACATTACAAAACAAGGCATTTGTTATTTACCACAAGCTATTTACAATATCAGGAAATTACAACAGAAGGGTCAAAACAAAAAAATTAAAGAACCATATTAAAATCATATGTATCAGTTGCTAGGCTAGCTGTGAAAAAGGCATAAAAAGGACTGCATACAAATTGGAAAGAAAGTGTTCACATTTCACTGTAGGTGCAGAACAGGCTGCAAACCTGAAGTTGCTGGCAGTCAACTTGCTACTACATCTGAGGATTGTTCAATTAAGAAATCGTTTGAGTGCATGGATTTGGCCATTACTTAACTAGTCCTATATTTTTACTTACAGGAACAAGTAGATCCACTTCGTATCTTTTAAAATCATGTTAAATTTAAACATATAATACAAAAAAGGTCTGGTTTTGTTTAGCCAGTTGATTTGGATTTGTTTCACTAGCAACTGAATGATACCCAAGTGACATGGTTTCCAGTCTTTACCACTGCCAGATTCATTGTCCTCTATATACTTCAGTGGTGCTATTCTCTCTCACTGCTACCTTTAATTGGTTCAGATTCCTTAAAGAGTAAGAACTTTGGCATTCAACTATCCATAATCTTAACTTTATTTCCAATACTCTTCCATGCAAATTCTAAGACCTTTTACAAAATACTATTTTCTATTCCCTAAAGAGGCCTGATTGCCTCAGTCCAATAATATAGAAAGTATTTTCTCTTCTCCTTAAATGCCATTAGTCCTTTAAGGCTCAGTTTAATAACTACTCTCCTTTAATGCTTTGTCCTATGTCAACAGCCCTCTTCTAAGTGTTATAAAAGGACAGTATCTTTATGACCCCTTTGGTACTCAACATTTCACTGTGATACAGCAATCAGAGAATCCAGAGAACCAAGATTCACAAAAAAAATCCTTTGCCTGTAAGACCTAGCAGTTACAAATGAGACACACCACCTCTAACTTGTCAGTTGAGCATGGTCAATATGAAAGTTTTAGTCCAACTACCATTATTCTTCCACACTATCCACAAACGTAGTCCCCTTTTTTCGTACTATGAAAAGTAGTCCCCCAAATTCCTACTGTGGATTTCAGGGGTTTTTTTGTTCCTTCTTGATTGAAAATTTGGCAAGGATATTAATTTTCCTGGGTTAAATTTCATTCATATGTATTTTGTTGTATTGTATTATTTTATATATTGTTTCATAATTCTACATAATATTTTTTGTTCATTTACCCAATTATTTCATTCAACAAAGTTAATTGAGCACAAGTGTATACACAGTGGATCATTATCTGCCAGGTAAACTGGAAGTAACAAAAATGGATACAAAAAGCATAGTTCCAAAACTAAAAGAAACAAGACTTCTCAAGAGAACTGACATTAAAAAAGTGACATGTTTTCAGTTTCTTACACCAGAGAAACAATTTGGTATTTACACATGTGTGTCCTATTTATTTCACTTAAGAGTATGGTCTCAAGGTCCATCCATTGAGCTATGGGGGAAAGGAAAGAAGGGAAAGAAGAAAAATGAGAAAAGAAGGAAAAATGGAAGCAAAGCTTTTGTAAATGGGGAGGAGTGGAGGGGTGGAAGGGAGGGAAGGGGAATGGGAAAAAACAAGAACCAAGGTATACTATGTACAGATACAAATGCCCAACGATGAATGCGATCATAATGTAAGCTTAGAATGTACCAACAAACTTAATGAGTAAAATAGGTGACATGCAAAAAATAAAGTATTGCCAAAACTTGGGGATGTTTAACTTCATGAATGAAGCTTGGAGCAGGGACAGTGGAATGGGAGGAGTTTAGCAAAGGGCCAGAATTGCTATTAATGAGGAAATTGGGATTCAGTCAGGAAAGGCCTTACAAACCTTGCCTGAGAGCTTGGATATTTTCTGTAGGCCTTTGAGGTGCAGTTAGTATTTCCAAGCTGAATAGAAAGTGGTTAGGTTGCATTT
Source organism: Heterocephalus glaber (assembly GCF_053883595.1). NCBI lineage: Eukaryota > Metazoa > Chordata > Mammalia > Rodentia > Bathyergidae > Heterocephalus > Heterocephalus glaber. The sequence continues at coordinate 15,369,959 of NW_028258156.1, read as the reverse complement.
TAAAAGAATATCCAGGGAATCGTGTAAGCACTATCTCAGTATTCAGCCTGCCACAACAAAAATATCATAAGCTGGGTGACTTATACACAACAGAAATTTATTTTTCACAGTTGTAGAGGCTGAGAAATCCTGTGTCAGAGTATGAGCAGTGCATGATGAGGGGCTGCTTTCTAGACAGGATCTTTTCATTGCAAACTTATGTGGTGGAAAGGGAGAGATTCCTGGGGCCCCTCTTGTAAGGGGACTTATCTCATTTATGACGGCTCTGCTTTTGGGACACAGTCACTTCCCAAAGTCCCACATTCCAATACCATTATCTTAACATATGAATTCAGGGGGCCCTAAATACCCAGTGTATTGCAGGTGAATTGTCAAGGAATGAAGAAAGAAGGAGGGTTATCAGAAAAGCGCTGATACAGTCCTGGTGAAGGTGACAATGACCTACAGTAAGTCTATGTCCATGTGTGTAAAGTGAAGGTTGTTCAGGGCACAGAACTAGTAGCATGAACAAGGCAGGGGCAGAGGGGAGTTAGAAGGCACGGAGATGCCCAGGTACAGGCTCATGAGACAAGCTGGTGGGAATGGCACTCAGCACAGTAGGCAAAGCCTTGAGAAGGGGAACTGAAAAGTCCAAAGCAAGGTCAGTGTGGTTTGGGATGTGCTGTTACATGGGCTCTGTGAAAGATTCCTGGGAAGCTCTCTATAGAGAGAAATGCTTGGAGAATTTATTTTGGAATCTGTGAACATTATTTCCAAATTAACTTAAAGTCTTTGAGGATGAGAATCATATATGGTGTTGCTTTGGAGTTTGCTGTTTGTTTTTAGATCCCTAAATGGACAAGCTGGCACAGAGAAGGCAATCAATAGGCATATGTTGAATTAGTAATAATGTGCTGAATTAAGTACACTTGAAGCTTTCCTGATAGGCGTCTATAAGTGCCTCCAAAAGGAAGATGGATTCACCTTTAAATTTAGTTTACAATGAGTCCTCGATAGGGAAAAAAGACTCAGGATTTCAGAGAAAAATCTCTTGACATGGCAAATACGTACTTTTTGATTAATGGCAAGTTATCTTTTATGTAGTAATCACTGCTTATATTTGCCTAGCTGTTTAATCTCTCACAATTTGCAGATTTAATATATGCTCCTGGTGCTTATCTATTATGCTTAAGCCATTGTTAACTGGAATTTTTAAAACACTTGTAGCCAAAAGCTGATAGTTGTTGTTTTTTTGTTTTGGTACCAGGGATCGAACTCAGGTCCTTGCACTTGCGAGGCAGGGGGCAGAACCACTGAGCTAAATCCCTGACCCAAGCTGATACAGTTTTACAGATTACAGATGGAGAAAAAACATCAGAGAGGATAAGCTCTCTGCTGACAGTTTCACAGCAAATGTCTAGAGTTCCTAATGTGACATCACAACTTCTCCCTACAACTTGAGCTTACTGATGAAAAGACTCTCTGTATATCTGTCATTAATTAATACCTTATAAAGTCAAAGAGGTGCTGTTATCCAGTCATTCCCCCTGTTTAACTTAGTCTTTGTCATTACTAAGTTTTCTCAACCTTTTACATAATTCAAGAATACTAATAGCTGTTATTTTTCTGATTAAAGATTGAAATTACCTTGCCACACTCTTTGGAACAGCATAAATAAATTAAGAGTAAGTCTAGAACAATGCAATGATATGTTAAATAACACCCTACTAAAAGTTTATGTTTTCAAGTATCTGTAAAAATGATTAAAATTTGATAGCATTTGTAAAACTGAAAAGTACTTTCTTTGAAACAGAAATATCCAGGTACTTATTTGTCATTATAAGATGCTAATCACATCATCATGTTGGTGGTTGCTAAAACTATTTTATGAATTTTTGAATTCTATTAAATGATAATTTATTTTTTCCAGTTAAGTCACCAAGCAAGAGGCACTTACTTATTACACATGTTTTTCAGCATATGTTGCAAGTTTATTTTAATGCTGAAGAGGCACATTATGATCAAAGCAGAATTCTGCCCAATTTAAACTGTTCCAAGCTATTTTCATACATTCACTCATGTAATACTGTAAGATTTACATTAAAATGAATGCTTGTCTACAATTAAGTGATTCAGTCAACATTAAAAAAAAGGTGCAAATGTGTGCAACGTGAAAAAAAATCAACAGATGTGCGAATAATCTCTGCTTGGGGGGCAGTATCAGAAAGAATAGTATCCAAAAAAGAAGAATAAAGTTTCAACATTTACTCTTTCTTTTTTATAAGATTTTTCTATACCTAATTTAAAGGATGCACATGCATCTCAGTGCTTTTTCTTATGGTAATAGATTAAATATCCACAATGAATTAGGCTGGGGAGCAAATAATAAGCTACAAAGTCAAAAGTAGTATTTAGAGAGGGATATGTGTTTGGTTTTTGTTGTACTGGTAGTTAGGGTTTGCAAGGGAGTAGATTAATACAGGACACATAATTTATGGGATTATTTTATACCCAAAGAGACAAATGCAGAGGAGTGTAAGAGATCTAGCCATGTACTATAGACCCGAAGAATCCAGCCGAGGGTCTGGACCCCGTGGCAATGCCCTGCACAAATCCAGCTAAAGGCCTAAGCCCACAGCAATGTCTAATGTAAGTCCATATTGAGGATCTGCACCGGGAAGGCCCAAAGGGCAGTGGTGGAAGCTAGAAAGCTTGACCTGGCAGGGTGAAGGATTTGGGCCATCAGGCTGAGGGATCTGCAGGAAGCCAGGAAGCTATACTCAAAGTGAAGATCAAAGCTCCCCGACAAGAACAACAGCCATTTTCAGCGACAGTGAGGACCCTCCTAGGATAACAGCCAAGTTCACATCAGGAAAACTAGCCGTGGCAAGCTTCTCCAAGAAAATCAACAGCCAATGCTCTTCCCCTCCAGTTTATGCCATTGGCAACAATCCTCAGGTAAGTCTTTCATGCCAAGAATCATGCTGACTCAGTTCAGCTGGGTGTTCCAAGTTGACCATCAGTTAATTATTTCTCTCTTTCCATACTGAATAAATTCAAAACAGCAATGATTGTCCACACAGTTAGAGAAGGTTACAAATGTACAAAGCAGAATATTTAGCATGAAAACGTTTTGGTAGGGTCTGGCCAGCAATGATACAATGACATAAAGAAGAACCTCAAACCCACAGGGGAGTGCATGCATGTAGCTGCATACATTGTTTCCTAACTCTAGGAGTTACCATTAGCATCCTAGTCTAAACTAATGCCACCTCCTTAAATTTTATAGAGCACATTCCTCACAATCATATGCACAGTGACCCTTGAAATCACCTAAAGGCTATCAGGAATGTGAAGAGGTTAGTTCAGATAACTAACTGAGATAGTTACCTGGGATAACTGAGATTAAAGTGCTTCATAAAGCAACATCTCTTCAGTAAGGTGTATTTTGGTGGCCACTGGAAGGATATCCAATCTTCATCTACTTTGACATGTGGGGAAAAGGAAACGTGATGCTTGTTTACAATCCATAATATTAGATGATCTGGAAGTTCTTGTCAAAAAGCATTTACAACAGGTACTTAAGAATCACCTTATTCTCTTCTACCCCCAGCAAGTTTTATTTATTTTTTTGGGGGGGGGTACTGGGGATCAAACTCAGGAGCTGCGCTTGCAAGGCAGGTGCTGTGCCACTGAGCTAAATCCCCGCACTCCCGCAGCAAATTTTAACATGTTCTGTTATCACAGAAGTTTTAACACGTGCAAACTCGTATAGTGAAGCACCTTTTACATGCATTCACGTCCAGTTTTGATGTGACTCAAAGCCCTAAATATTCTGATTTATTGCAGCTGTCCCACGAAGTTCTACAAGTAGCTTTGATAAGCTGAACATCTAAATACGTTGATGTGTGTTTCTGTATAGATAAATGTGAGCAAGAAAATAATTACCCTGAGGTCTCTGACTGATTCCCTGACCGTATTTTAGTTCATTAGAGGAGACTTTTCTGTACACATTGTAAGTTGGGGCGTATAAAACAGCTGAGAAAATATAAGGTGTATGTTTTGGTGAGGAGTTAATATGGCTTCAATTGTCTCATAAAAATCTTTTTTTGGCTCTTCGTCCATGAAAACTAAATGATTCAATCTCTTAGTCAAATGGTTAGAAGGAAGTTTTGAGTGTTTTTAGAACATTAGAAAATATCTAAGACCCATGTTGTCATAATAGGGCAACAATTATTTTCCAGATAAAAGAGAATGTTCAAAACAGGGTCATGGATGTGGGAAGGGAATGCATGCTCTTGTGAATGAACTCACAAGGAAAAAGAGATATGTGACAATGAATTGCTTCATTATTAATCTCTAATTATTTCTTACCAGTTTTTTTAATGAGGGAGTTTTTATTTGGAAAAACATACCTAAATAAGTTTTCATTGTGTATGTGTGTATGTGTGTGTGTGTGTGTGTGTGTGTGAGCTTGTGCATACCACTTTTTAGTTTACTACATTAGGTTTTCAAGAACTATCATATTTTTATTTTTGATTACTATATGTTTGTAACATACAATGAATACATTTATCCTGGGGAGTTGGTACATATACATACATCTTACTCCTTCTTAAGGAAGTCTCATATTTTTAACCTGGTCAATTCAATTCTGTCTTCATGCTCCCATGCCTTCATCCTATCAGTAAATTCTACCTCAGATATTTCAAAGGTCAGTTTCCTTGCGGAAGACTGTATAGTATCCAGAAGCATCTGAAAACAGCCTCTTCGTATTGGATGGCACATAGCCCCTCTAATTCATATTACACGTACTTGCTTTCTGGTGCCACACACAGACAGGGCTCAGAAGACTCGTTGAGACTACCTGGATTCTGTCCCCTCCAGATGTACTACATCTTTTCCACTTCACCATGTTCTTTTGCCTCCTCAGGAAAGTTTTGGGGAGCAGCTGAGGTTCGACATAGTTCTTCAAAGCCACCCACAGTCCGCTCCCCCAGCCATCAGAATCTCTTCTCTCTTAAGCCTTAAGCATTCTTTTTCCTTGGGATACTCTATCACGGGGTGGCGAACCTATGGCATGTGTGCCACAGGGGGCTGCTTGTTACCATTGAAAGCTCCAAAAAGTTTGCCATCACTGCTCTATATCATCCTTTGTAGGGGAGAAGAAGGCTGGCTGGAAGGCTGAATTTTTTCTATAGGACTGTTTGGTTCATACTATACTATGCTTTAAAGTTTTTAATGCTTTCCAACACTTCAAAAAATAAGATTCCAAATAAGGTTGTGATTCTAAGAACTCTTTAAAAATTTTAAAATTAATTTTATTGGCTCCTTTTAGGTATACAGTATAATGACATTCATCATTGGAAATTTGTACCTTTATGCAATCTATCTTGGTTCTTATTTTTTAACTACTGTGAAAATCAGTATGGAGATGTCTCAAAAAATCAGGATTGGAAGTCCCATTTGACCCAGCTATTCACCTGCTGCAAATCTTCCCCAAAGAATTAAAAGGATCAAGGGCCAGGGATTTAGCTTAGTGGTTCTGCTGCCTGGCTTGGAAGCACAAGGTCCCAAGTTCCATCCCCAATACAAAAAAAAAAAAAAAAAAATTAAAAGAATCATAGCACAGAAATAAATGTGCACTCATTTTCATAGCAGCACAATTTGTAATAGCTAAAACTTGGAAACAGCCAATTGCCCATCAACTGGACACTGGATAAAGAAAATGTGTTTTTTAAAAAATAAAATGGAGTACTACTCAGCCATAAATATATATAGCTAAATGGATGCATATTGAGGCCATACTCTTAAGTGAAATAAATAGGACACACATTTGTAAATACCAAATAGTTTCTCTGGTGTGAGAAACTGAAAGTATAAATAAGGACTAAAAGGTATAATAGATAATGTGAAATAGGAAGAAAAGGGGCAAAGGGGAGGGGGAAGTGGGAGGGGTAGGGGAAAGGAAAGAAGAGAATGGAATCAATATGAGAAAATGAAAAAAATGGAGACAAAGCCTTTGTAAATAGAGAGGGGAAGAGGGATTGAAAGGTGGGCAAGGGAAGGGGGAAAAAATAAGACACTTGAAAGATTGGAGATTGGACCACATTTGGAGTACTTGCCCTTCTGCAAAGCTTGTTGTGCCAATCCAGGGCCACAATGTGTGAAAGGGCTTTAATTTATCTGGAAAGAAGAGCCTTACTTCATCTTGCTAAAACTTAGAATGTCGGAAGATAGGCAGACAACCAAATAAAATATATAATAAAATATATTATATTATAATTATATAATAAAATATATTATATTACAATATGTTATATAACAAAATATATTATAATATATTATATAATAAAATATAATATATTATATAACAAAATATATTATATTATATAATAAAATATGTAGATGTTTGTTATATTAGACAAATTAATAATTAAATAAATGGTTAGAGGTGAGAAAAATTATAGACTTTTAATAAGATAATTTCTTATATATGACATTAAGCAATTAATAATGTACATAGTCAAAATTTTTAAAAAGTGTGCTAACTAAAACATATTAATTCTTTAGAGTTGGCATTGTACGTTAGTTGGAGAGAAAGTGGCACGTAGGATCCATATAGGTAGACAATTAATTAAAGCACCAATTGAAAATCATGACAGGATTAGGACAGGGCCAAGTTCAAAGTGGTAGGTAATTTGTAGGAGGGAAGTAAGCCAACCTTAAATGAAGATTGCCTCAAGGATACCATATATATGAGGTGTGATCACAAAATATAGTGAATATTTAAGTTTAAAAATTACAGTAAATTACAAATTGCCATGAAGCCCCCTCTAAATCCTTCTCCTCACTTTGAACACACTCATTCCATTTTCCTGTCACTTTCTGGAGCAGTTGTGGGAGTCCTCTTTCTTGTCTTTAGCTGTGCTGTTAACATGTGGAATCAATTCAAAGCATTCACCTTTCACAGTCATTTTGACTTTAGAGAAGAACTAGAAATCGCACAGTGCCAGATCTGGAGAAGAAAGTGGGTGAAGAGATAGTTTTCTCAGAGCCTGCTTTTTTGTTGAATGGCATCCAAGAGCAGCAGCATTCAGTTTATTTTTTATCATACCTTATAAAGATAATAGTAAGTAACAGACTAAAGAATATGAGACTCATTCAGGTAAGCTGGCAGGTGATGGTTACAGACAGTGGAGCAGCACATGCAATAGCACAACAAAATGTGATATAAAGCTGATGCTGAAAATGACCTATGTGTCACTGAATACAGCTATGCCACAGCATTTCAAGGGGCATGCAGTTAACTAGGCTCAGTAACACAAGCAAGTGCATGAGGATATGATCCTATAAACTATGTTTAAGAATTTGGACCTATTTGGAAGGACTATTGGTTGCCAGTTAAAAATTTTATGCAGTGGACAACATAATCAGATTTTTGATGTTGAGAAATCATGTGAGGTCTCTGAAATCCAGTTTCTTTATACATAAAGTAGAAATAATGTCTCCTGGCAGAAATCAAATCCAATAACCTATGCTAAAGTTTAGCAAACTCTGTGACAAAATTAAACATTATATCTGATAAAGTTCATTTAATGTTACAACACTTTTTGCTGTTTTTTGTAGGACATGAGTGAGCAGGTTCCCTGATATGTAAATAAAGTTTACTAGGTGAGATATGATGGTAAAGCATAACTTAAATTAGCTATTTGCAAACATGTATTCAATTAAGGGAAAGGGAAATGGTGCTGTGAACTTAACTCATGAGAAGAGGGTGAGATGGAGTTCTTGGGTTTTGAAAAAAACTTTTAATTAATCATTTATTGTTTCTTGTATTGGAAGTTGAAGAAGTTTGTCATGCTTTCCCTGTTGCCCAGCATGTACAAACAGACACCTCTATGTTTCAGGAGTATAAATTCTGCCTTCAGAAGAAGGCAGAAAGGAACTTCCTCTGCCTTCTTTAGGTCAGCATTTGACTTCTGTGTGTGATCTACTAGCCTGTGATCATCAACGAATAATCCATCAGTTTGTGACTCATCAATGTGGGACCTAACTAGACTATCATCTACCACCATGAAACCCAGGCTTTGCTGGTAAGGGTCACCAGTGGAAGACTTGGAAAACAGTGGCTTAAAGAAGGTGCTAGGCAGAAACAATCTAACTAGGCTGACATGGGGACATTATATTCCCTGAGGGGTCAGTGGTAGAGGTCCTAAGAATGGCATCTTTCATCTACCATCTCCAACATGTGGGAATGTACACTTTTACAGAAACAGAGACAATAGGGCTCCCTGTGGAAAAGCTGTGTGCTGCCATTTGTGAGCAGGTCCTGGCTGTGTGATTCTTAATTCTCATCCTGTGTTCTTTGGAGAAACTCTAGGGTACCAATATAAATACATGCCTTTTCTCCTTACTCAAGTGAGAGTGGATCTGCTCGTTTAGAATTAAAAGTCCCAACTGAGCTATGTAATCAAGAAAAACCATGATGTCCATCCTGAGGGAACACTTCTGTTTTAGTCCAAGTCCATTATTGTACTTGGGAGCCATTGCAGAACAGTGAGAATAGGACTGTAGATGCAAAACAAAATACTGAAAAATACTGATTCCAATATTGTGTCTTCAAAGTGAACAAATATGTATTAATTAGCTGAATAACATTATGACAAATATAATTTATCAGCAGAATTTCTTATGTGATCCTTGAATCTTTTCCTAGACTCTTGTTTCTGAAGTTCTACTCTATGGTCTTTTCAGAAAAGTTAATATGATTAACCATGCAAACTTTGTAACACATGTTCTGGTCCAGATTGTTGCCCCTCGTTATTAATTGTGTGACCTTCTAAAAGGTATTTAGTTGTTGGAAGTGTCTGTTTCTTCATCTGTAAAATAAAATAAAATACAATACCTACTGAGAGAATGTAGTCAGTGCACTTAGTATCTTGTTTTGTGTAAGACAAGCCTCAAAAGTTCCTATTAATATCAGCAACAGTAAAAATCATTTGGTTGAACTTGAAGAAATAAATCTCAAGGATGAAACAGAAGATTAGTACTCCAAATTCTTGAACTGCGGGTGTGCTGTATTAGAAGGTCTTAAGAACTTGAAAAGAACAAAGATTGGTCTTGGACAAAGACATGTCTTCTATTTAATCTTCATGTTTGAAGCAGGATTCAGGATGAATTAATGGAGAGTTTCTATTTCAACCAACTCTTGGGTGCAAGGGATTGTCAGACTGCCCCAATTTCTCCTTCTTTTCACATCTTCTCTCCATTTCTCTTTCTACTGTTATGGATTGATGTTTCTTTGTGCCTATGTGTATACCTAAGTCATATTTACATTTCTGTATTGAACAAGACTTCAAAATAAAAACAGTTGCACTGATATTAGAATATTTGAAGAAGATGGCTGTTACTTGTTCCTTTTCTGTGTCCTAACTTTATCTTGTTAGTTGGGACCCCAGGAGTAGTAGATATCCTCTGCACTCAGCTTGATTCTCTACTTGCTGGAAACAATGCTCCATTTGTTCCATTGTATTCTTGTGCTTTAAGAGTTACTAGTAATAAACAAAAGGATATTCATAGCCTCCTAGATCTGACTCATTTATTCTGATTTTTTCATTTGTTCCGTTTTCTTTTTCATGTGTCCATTTGTAGTTTCTCCTTCCTTTGACTCCATCTCTGAATTAGCTGGATTCATAGAACACTATGTAGTCTAGGCGATCATGTACTAAATATTGGTATAATGGCATACATTATTTCTTTTTTCTGTGTTGGGCACATACTTCAAGCAAAATACAACCAGCCTTATGCGGATAGGGAAATAAGCAGCACTTATATAATGAGGTTATGTGTGTAGACATGACTATTGTTACCGATAACAAAGTCATACTTAGAAAAGCACCACCACTCATCAATTTTTAAGATGAGTCTCTTATTTAAGCATTTATTTGCGTCAAATAGAAAATGAAAGGAAGTGCCATTTCCTCCTCCAACCCTAAATCAATATTAAGTTGCATGGAAATTTCTTTTCATATAGAGATACAGGACAAAAATTAGGTATTTGGAAAGATATGGAGACTGGTTACAGCTATAAAAACAAGATCAAAACATTTGGATGCTCTTTCTCATTTCAGTAAGACGGCAACCACACAAGGCTATTCTCTGGAGTAATGATCTTGTGTCTCTCCAAAGGCTTCTTTATAGTATATTCAGGAGGTCATATTCAGTCTTCAGCTGCACACAGCTCTGCTTCTATTAATATAAAGTGGGGGTTTCAGGAGTTCACAGTCAGCAAAGTCTGTCCCTTCTGAGGTAAATTCTACCAATCTGTCATTTGAAGAAAGGTGAATTTATTTTCGAGAAAAAAACATGATATGATCTATTTATTCTCTCTATTCTCTGGTGTATGAAAAGTTAATAAAATATCTTTATGCTTAAATAAAGTTCACTTTAATTTCAAGTTTTAGTAACATTGTTTCAGAGAATTAGGGCACTTGTTATTTTTATCATTATCATTTTGTTAAGCTATCTGGCACATTGAAAAGGTTATTCACCCTAGAGATGTCTTTTTTAAAAAAAATATTAAACATTTGTTGAAAGGAATGAAAGAAATCTAGTTGAAGATGCAGGTGCACTAATAAATGGGTGGTCTTTGGATTACAGTATTTATGTGTATTATGGCAAAGCTGAGCAGAAACCTAAATGTTATACATACAAAGTGGTACAACAAGAACATCTGTGTTGGGGGGATTGAACTGGCATGGCTAACACCTCCAGTGCCAGGTGCAAAGGAAATTTCAATACAGCTTGAGTAATCTTGACTGCCAGCAACTGCCTGCATCGGATTATCTCCTGCGTTCCTGGTCCACCAGTATCTGTTTGAGTATTTATATGACACATCTGGTGGTGCACTGGCTAAGCAGGAAGGAGTGATGCCTCTGTTACTGGGGGCAAATGTCTGACTCTTCAACTCAATACAAAGGATGCTAGAAATTCTTTGCAGGCCGGTGGGAACCCAGCCAACTCTGCAAGACTGATTAGCAGATAGTACTCAGCATGATGGCTGCTTTGTCCTCTCAGTTTAGTCGCATATCCATGTGCATAATCTGGAGACATTTAACTCTTCCGTTTAAAATTCTGTTTCTAAATATTATTGCCAGGAAAATGACAGGGATTTTGTGTATTGCCAGAATCATAACAGAGCTTTAATGTGACTTGGCTCAGTCCAAAGTGTCAACATCCATTTGATTTTCATAATGAAAAAACATGGCAGGGTAAGAGAATGGTGGAGGTCCTCCATCCAGGAGTCGCTATGACACAAAGCCTCACAGATCCACCAACCCATTCTAGACAAAGACTAACTCATCAAATTGCCCTCCCTCTCAATGGAAGCCCATTCCACCCACCAGGTGGCCACTGCTCAGCATTTTACCACACAAATCAGCACTTACACTTTCACTTCGCTTCCTGCTACAATGAATTTGGGACACCTGTGTTTATAAAGCAACTTATACCTTCCTGCTTTCTATCCTTTCTTCCCTTCATTTTTCATGGACTCTTTGCTGACTGTATTCTTGCCATCTGAATTTTAACCTGCTTAGAATTGTCCTGAACACATCTATAAGTGTCACACCTCCCCAACCATCATCACTATTACCATTGTTCTTTTTCACAGTCTTTACAAAGTGTCTTTACAAATTTCTTTACTATATTCTCCTACTCTTAAACTTTTCAAATCTGGCTTATTTCCTCAATGTTTTGTTCAAGTTTGCCATGTTAGTATCCCTTCTTGATGCTAAAATCAAAAGACTTAATAGATATTTCTACACTCTCTTTAGCCATGGCTTTGTGATATTCATTTTCATATTTTGTTTTGTTTTATATCTAGATATTTATTCCTAGTCTACTTTCCCCTCCTTTCTCCCTCTATTTAGTAATTAAACAATGAAATTTCTGCAGGCCTTCATCCTGGGTCCTCTTATTATATGTACTCTTTCTCAGAAATTCTCATTCATCAATATGACTTTGATTACCACCATTTTACAGATGATCTGCATATTTTTATCTCCAGTTTAGACTAGATATGTTTTCTAAATTTCAAAACCTCACATCAAACTGTTCTGTGACCACCTGGATTTGAATGACTCATAAATACCTCAAATCCAATACTTCTGACATTAACTTATCATTCCTAATTTCACACCAAAACCTATTCTATTCTCAAGTTCCTAGTCTTTCAAATTTCACTACCTTTCAAACAGTTAATTATGACATAATTTAAGTCATATTTTACGTCTCTTTCACTTTACAAAAAAACTATCAATTTCCAAGTCTTGACAAATAACTTTTAAAAGTTAAAGAAGTCATCCATGACTACGGTTCTTTGTGAAAAATGGCAACAACATCCTTTAATTTTCACACTTAATCCTTAACTATCTTTCTTTACCCAGAAGTAATCCTAATTGTGAAATATATCCATCCAAATCTTTTGCCTGTTTTCTTTTTTTTTTAATTTTTATTTTATTTTATTTATTTATTTTTTGTCTGTTTTCATTTGTGCTTAAAGATATACCAGTTACATTTTAAATGCATAAATTGTATGTCAGTTTAAAAAAAAGATAACATACTCTGTAACTTGGTTTATTCAGACAAAAATATGTCTTGCAGAATAGATATATTCATTTTAATGAATGCCCCAAATAATACAGTATAGACATATCACATAGCTACTTGTATTTAAAGTTAGGCTTTCTCTTTTTTATCTGTTACAATGCTGGAATGAATATCTTCATGCATGGCTCTAGGAGTGTTTTTCAAGATGAAGAAATATACACTTAAAAGATAATGGCAGATTATATTCTCCAGTGACGCTGGGAGACAATTCTCCAAAGATTTGTTACATTTCTCTATTTCTGGCATGCAATGCATTGTTTATCCTTTGTTATGCACTATCTTTCAAAAAATGTGTAGAAAACAACCATAGAAGATTGTGTGTCACATTCCAGAGAAAAGGAAAGGGATACATACTCTCTACATAACAATGCTTCTCCTAAACTTCCAGCTCCTTTATAATGCAAACCATTGCATAAGTAAGCATTATCTGGCCTAAGGTATTAGGCTTAGAAAACAAGTGTAAAAATAGTAGTATTCCAGCTACTGTTAGGAGTGATATATTGTGTTTATCTCTGACCCAGGACTTTTGTACCTTCCACTAGTATTTATGAAACTCACAATGGTGGTCCAATGTATTCTCTCATCATAAGAGTATGGACCATGTCAGATCTCTTACACTATAAGCAATGGTTGACAGTAGCAACTTTTTCTGTTTTACTCTCCATGAAAGAGAATAAAAACAGTATTGCATTGTTTTCTTTTTCATATTCCTGGTTATTATTCTAGTGAGGTTTTACACATCACATTCTTTTATCTCTCTGCCAATGTAAAATTTATTTGGACTTTCTGAGGCCAACCTAATGTACTATGTCTCTTCCGTAATATGTGTAAGTGGTAAGGGAGTTATGCACATTCAGAAAATAACTTAAGAGTTTTATACCAAAATGTCAGTAATGATTAACTTTGGAAGAAGTACCGCTTTTTCATTACTTTTCACATAATCTAAAATCTGTTTTTGCTATATATGTATCAGTGTTTAATATTGACTTAATTTTTTAAATCGCGCAATTTTTTTTAAAGTTCTAAAGCTATAACCTACCTTCTTATTTCATCTTACTCATGGAAAGGGAACATAAGTGGATTGAGGAGGTGACTTCATTCCTTTCAGACCAAACTTCTCATTAAATGAAAAAATAAAGGTGGCCTCTGAGGTCCCTTAGAGATCTGCAGTACTTCATATTTCTAAAGAATAGGGGTAAGGATTCTAAAGTGAAATTTGGAAATTTTCAAAAGTGAGAGTAATTCAGTTATATTTCTAAATATCTTTTCCAGTAATACTTTTCATAATTGAGCATGTCTCAGTTACTTAACTCATTTGTGGGACAAAATACCCAACACCCAGAACTCAAAGAGGCAGAGGTATATTTTGGCGCGGTTTTTCAGTCAGTAGTGCATTGGCTCCAAGGCAGGACAGCTCAGCAGAGGGCATGGCAGAGAAAAGCTGCTGGTGGCCTGCCTGGTGGCGGGGAGCAAGGATCCATTCCTACTGACCAGGCCCTCTCTCCTTATAGTAAGTCAGCTACAAGCCCCTGGAATTCTATCACCTTCCAAACACCCTGTATGAGGCTCTAGGGGAACATCTACACGTAAACTATCCACTACTTTTCTCAGCCTTTGATTGAAATCAGTGTTTGGATTTTGTTTCTTCCCTTAATAGATAGAGTTTGCTAGATGCCAAATCTCTGAAACTTGTTCTCCAGTTGCAATCTCTATCATTTCATTTGTATCAGTTTCATTAACTTTAATTACCAGTATGTCTTCTTGATTCTTAACTATTCAAAAGCTCCATGACTGTTGTCAAGTTCTGAAATGATTACTTCAGATTTGAAAAGGTCTGTGGTGACCATTGGAAATTCCAAAAGACTTACTAAAGCACATAAATGGGAATGAACACAATGGACTTCAAAACAAGCTAAAAGCAAGATAGATGTAAGTAGGAAAAAGAAAAGTAGACAAACAACATTTTCTTACATCTTGACCTGTCTGATTATGTAACACAGCATTCACAGGATTATTCCTTCTCTGTGCTGTCACCACAGGCATCACAGGGTTAGTGACCTTCATTGGAAAGTGACATTCAACCCAGGACAGGTGACTGTTTCCCCCTTTCTCATTTCCTTTTTACTTTTTCCTCTCTTTGTTCATTGAGATCTAGGTGGTGACAGCTCCCTTTCAAATGAACACACATCCTAGCAGTACCTTTGTAATAATAAGTAGCATTGTAAATAAACTAGTCTTAAACTATCCTAACATGAATATTTAATCTGTTTACTCTTAGTACTCTAAGTAATAAGTGGGATTTCATTTGTCTTTAAAATTAAGTTTTATTTGGTAAGGTGGATTCACAAAAACACACAGATATAACAACTCAACAGAGATTTATGTTTATAAAACTCCCATCTTTAGAGTTCAGATCATTAAGCATTTAAAAAAAATCATTTTCAGTGTGAGGTATTTCAATATTAACATGTTCAAAGTAGAGGACAGAAGAAGAAATATACTGGTTTATTTAGAAGAAATGAAGAAAAGATTTGAAATCTTTTCCAAATAGATAATAAATTTGAGCTCTATCCTCACTTAGCCATGACTCTTGAAGTCATATTTACAAAGTCATAACTTAAAAGTTATAAATCTCGATCAAAATTGCTGTATTTGTCTCAGTACTAAAACCATCTTGAAAAAGTATGCAATAGTTAAATAAAAATATCATTCTAATAAAATACTAGTGAAAACCACAATGATATTTGCTCAACCTTGTAGGTGAATGTGTTGGTGGTCTACAGTATCTGCCAACAAAAGCTCTTTTTGTCCTGTGAGTTGACTGAAGGCCAAATGCTAATGGAGATGAAGACCTGATCTGTTTTGGAAGTGGTTCTTGCCCATGATGCATAGATGTCTTGGAGGAAGATAAGGAGAAACTGATCACACTTTTGTCCACTTATAGACTTTCCACACTATAATATTACATTATTTCCTTTGAGAAAGACTCTGAACCACCATTCCTGGGACACAGAATTTTTTCATGGCTTTATTGAAATGTAATTCATGTATCATAACTTCATCCATTTAAATTATGGAATTCAATTTTTTAAAGTATATTCAAGGATATTTGCAATGATTGACACAGAAAATTTTAGAACATTTCTATCACTTCAGAAAGAAGTCTGTATACCTTGCATCCTCTGGGTATTTTGGATTTCTTCCTTATTCTCCAATCCCACTTTTTCCTTCAGCTCTACTAGTCAGAGAGCAATTAATAATCTATACAGACTGATCAAAGTAGTGTGTGTTTCAATTTTTTTAAAACAATGTATTACATTAAAAGATACATTGCCATTAATCCTCCTCTAAAATATTCTCCCTCACTTCAAACATCCTTCTCTC
Source organism: Heterocephalus glaber (assembly GCF_053883595.1). Taxonomy (NCBI): domain Eukaryota; kingdom Metazoa; phylum Chordata; class Mammalia; order Rodentia; family Bathyergidae; genus Heterocephalus; species Heterocephalus glaber. Next base: position 15,353,924 of record NW_028258156.1, on the reverse strand, counting down.
ACATCTTCTATCATTCTAGCTACTTTCTGAAACAGTTTTCTTTTGTCAGTGTCTTTTTTGAAATGTGATAAAAAAACATGGTGCATGCTGCTGTTGTGTGCCATGCAACAGAAAGACAGGTCTTCAACCACCTAGTTCACTAGATCTGACACCATGTGACTTTGAACTATTCCCCATGTCAGAATAACCATGAAATGCAGATGTTTCAAGTTGATTCAGGACATTGAGGCAGCCATGACAGCTAAGTATAGATGTTCATGAAAGACAACTTCCAGACTACTTCAGAAAATGGCAAGAATGATGTGGTAAATGAAGAGAGGTGGAATATTTATAAGAGAATTAGTGGCAATGTATCTTTTATTGTAATTTTTTAAATTTAAGCATTCATCATATTTTATGATAACACCTCATACTTTCCACCTTTATAGAGTCACCTATTCCAAATAGTCCATGTAATTGGAACCATACAATATGCATTCTTTTCTACTTTTATTTTTTCACTTAATTAGTAATTAATTTTTTATGGATGAATTATATTACATTGCATGCTTATATCATATCTTGCTTATCCTCACATCCAGTGATTGACATTTTGAGTACTTTGTCTATTGTCATGGTTTGGATTTAAAATATCACTCAAAAGCTCCAGTGTGGAGCACTTCAGCATTTCAGAGGCAAGGGGTTTGAAAGGTGAACGGATCATGAGCATTGATCATTGATGGATTCCTAGCTTACTGGGGGGAGAAGCTTTGTATAAAAGTCTTGACCACCATGAAGTGAACAAGTTTCCTCCACCACATGCTCCCTGCCGTGATATTCTGCCTTGACACTGTCCTAGAAGCACTGCAGCCAGCTGACCATGGACTGAAACCTCTGAAACCATGAGCCAAATAAATCTTTCCTTCTTAAATTGATTGCTTTCAGGTACTTTGTAGCAATGATGAAAGCTAACACAAGTATTAGAAATACCATGTTTGTTGTTGTTGTTGTTGTTGTTGTTTTTGGTATTGGGGATCAAACTCAGGACCTTGCGCATGTGAGGCAAATGGCGGAACCACTGAGCTAAATCCCCAATGTTCATGTTTTTGTATAGATGAATTCTTTCATTTCTCTGAGACACTTACTTAGGAGTACTGAATTGCCCATTTATTCCTTCAATTCTGTCAGGTCTTTTTTTCTTGATTTTGATAGTCTCTTGTTAGGACGTATATGTTTATAATACAAATACTGTACTGAAGGATTAGCCCTTTGACTGCTGTAAAAATTTGTGATTGTTGTTTGCATGGCACATTTATCTTTTCTCAGACATTATTTTCAATCTGTTTCTAGTTTTGAATTTAAAGTTTGTCATTTGTAAGAAAATACATAATTGAACCTTGCATTTTTCTCCTATTCTGATCATTCCTGCCTTTGATTGTGTTTAATCCATTCCCATTTAATGCCATTGATAATATTGTTATATTGGTGTCTGCCATTTTTTACTGTTTGCTTTTATGTCACATCTTATTTAGACCTCTTCACTGCTTTCCTTTGCATTAAGTGTGCATTTTCTAATGCGGAATTTTAATTATGCTAATGATTTTTTTAAATATATTTTCTTTAACAACCTTAATAGTGACTTTAGGTTTTACCATCTACCTCTTATCAGCATCAACTTCTTCTTTATGGTTAATTAATTTGAGTGAGATATAGAAAAGTTACTCCTATATAACTCTATTCACTTTCCATTTGTAATATTATTTTTGTAACTATTGCAACTATAAATGTTACAAATCCAGTATTATATTGCTATATATATTACACTATATAATTGGTGTCTTCTACTGAAGCTGAGAGAAGAAAAGATAGCATGTAGAAAGTTACAGCTTTTGCTAATTAATCTTATTTATCATTTTTGGATCCATTTATTTGGTGTCGAGTAATCTGGTGTTAATCTCTTGGCTAATGCTTCTTTACTCTTATAAATGTCCTCCTTTCTACTTTTAACAAATATTTTATATTTCTATGTTATGGGTTCAATAATACATTGTACACATTATACAACTGTTTCAAGTTACTATCTGAATTCAAGTTACTATCTGTGATCACTGCCTCCAGTCAGAACATTTTCCTTTAGTACTTCATGTAAAGTGTTTCTTAGCAACAAATTCAGTTTTTGTTTAAGAGTATTTCATTTTGTCTTTCTTTAGACATGATAGTTTTACACAATGTGAAGTCCTTTGAATTCTTTTTTTTTCTGCCCTATCATCTCAGTGCTTTATGCATTCGTTATTTCTGAGGGGAAGTCATTTGTTAATCTTAAAATTCATTTATAAAGTATGAAAGACTTTTCCTCTTGCTTCTGACAGGATTTTTTTCCTTATTTGGGCTTTCAACATTTTTACTATGCTGTTTGAATGTTTGTGTTCATTACACTTAGATTTTGCTAAGCTTACTAAATGTGTAGATTCGTATTTTTAAATCAAGTTGGGAGCTGGGTTAGCCATTATTTTTGAAATATTTTTTCCACCCCCTTCCCCTCTTTTCCTTCTGATGCTCCATCACACATACACTGAGGTGCTTACTGGTGTTCCGTATTTCTCTGAGTTGCATTTTTCCTCATGTATTCTCTTTATTATTTGGATTACCTCCATAATCTTTACTGATACATTACAAAGACACGAAGTCTTATTTCTGCTTATTGAAATCTAGTGAAGTTTTTATATGGGTTCCTATCAATTTTGCTGCCCAGATTTAAATTTGCTTTTAAAAAATATTTTTCTTTATCAATACAGTAGGAATATTGCCTATTTGATATGTTATTGTTATCCCACCTTTTTTTACTTCTTTGAATGTATTTATAATGTCTACTTTAAGGACTACATTGAATTCAGTCATCTGCTCACAATCATACACATTCTTTCCCCCTCTGTGTGTGAGTTTTACTTTATAATTTCTCTTTGGGTCTCATCCTTTTTATAAAACTTGACTGCATAGATAATACGCATTAGCTATTTTGATCACTACTCTCTTCTCCAAGGGCATGTTGTTATTTGCTTGTTTGTTTGTTTAGGGACCATCTAAGTTATTTCCATAAAGTTTATTCGACTCTCACCACAGAACCTCACACTTGTCCCTGTGCCTGTTGTCTGAGGCCTCTGACTTGCTCCTCAGGGGATGTAGCCTTGGAAATGGCTACCATCACCCTGCAATAAAAATGGTGTTTCTGCCATATTGTAACAGAACTTTTATTAGTTTATTTTTTGTTCTTGGCCAGAAGTAGGGAGTTGCACTTACATGATTCACCTATATGTATATAAAAATGCTTCTTCACTTTTGTATATTCTGAATGAAGTCAAGGCCATGAATACTAATGATCATTAATAGCATTTAAAAGAGAGTAACCAGTAGAATAATATTGTGATGAATTGGCTTCGATTGGGTTAACTAATGATATAGATCATCACATGATCTTTTAAGAAGGAACTGAAATCAAGATAGTAAGGAAAATTAGTGAATTAGCAAAGAACAGAATTTTCTAGTTTTTCTACAAGAAGAGGAAATAAATTTATTCTCCTAATATAGCCAGCTGGGTTTATTCATGATTATAAAATTGTTATAGAGAGGAAATTTATATTTTAGCAGAGAAATTCATACAATTTCATTGTATACACTACTTTCCCTAAAATGAATTAAACAAATATTGCTCTCCTTTATACTTGATAGAATTTCTGTTTAATGTTTCCTTTTCTGAGTCACTAATTTTTTTGTTTCTAAACTAGTTAGCAAATTTCTGTTTGAAATATCTGAAGGTCAAATTATTACTTTGCTGTAGAGATCTAAGCTTTGAGAAAGCATCCAATCACATCATAAATAACCTTTCCGAAATCCAAGATGGTATAATAGAAATGAAATAAGTAAAAATAAATCTACAAACACAGACAGAAGCATATCAGAAACTATTACAAATGGTTGAATTTCAGGAAAAAATGCTAGTATAAATATATAATCCCTAGTTACTCATTTTTCCCTGTGATTCTTAGATTTAAAGCCAGATTCCTTCATTATTTCTGACCTGATATAAAACACCATCTGGCATGTACATGTTAAAGGATTATATGTAAGCAAAATAGATACTTTCTCTCCTTCTAACTAAGATTTTTTAAAGGCCTGTACATTATTTAGCTTTGAAATGTGAAAACCAAATGGGTAGAGAGAAAAAATGGTTTTTAATATCTATTTTTAAAAACGACAGCAATTAAACATATATTGCTTTAACAATTTACTGTTTTAATTGGCATTCTGTAACTTCTCTCAAATTTTAGCCTCATGACTACTTTCTTTGAAGAAAGATTATGAATTGAGATTTTACAGAGATGATAAAGACTTTATAGTTATGATATTTACATACATGATATATGTCAATCTAAATCTTACTGCCCACTAAATCTATTTTGGCCAAAACTTTCAGATAGTGATCAAATGTTTCATCAATATCTAGTTTCATGTTATGTATAATACATGAAATGAATCAATTATTTGAATGATGTAAAGTGGTATTGAAATCTATGTGTGTGAAGTATTTCTGCATTTTAACACTTATTAGAATCATAAACTTTTAAAGCTAGTAGCTGATTGCTCATATATTTTTTAAAAAATTCACTCTTAAAATCAGAAAGCTCATCTCCAGAAAAGTTATGTAACTTATCTAAACACTGTAGCTATTTGGTAAGAAGTCTAATGTTACTCTACAGATATCGTGGGTCTTGGTCCATTCAACTTTGCACTCTACTGTCTCTTTCACAATCCTGATGAACTTCTGTCTGGAAAATTTAACTTTTGAAGGCTTAATATATATACATATATATTTTTCAATATATTATATAACATATATATATATATATATATATATATATACAGTTGTACTATACACACACACACACACACACACACACACAGTTGTCCCATCTGCATGCATACCACAATAGAAACTGAACTAGATCCATAATTTGAACAGCTCTTTTTTTCTATAATTTTAAATTGTTTTTCAAAATTTTTTTCTTAATTTTCTAAATTTACACAGGTGTGTGTGTGTGTGTGTGTGTGTGTGTGTGTGTGTGTATGCATGTGTGCATTTGTATGTTCCTGGGTACTGAACCCAGAGAACTATAGTAGACCTTCAGTATGCTCTGTACTTCCTTTTTTATTTTTTTTGAGACAAAGTCTTCCAAGTAGCCCAGGCTTGCCTTAAACTTGTGATCTTCCCATCCCAGCCTCTTGAGTAGCTGGGATTACAGGCATGCAGCTCCATACCCAGCTATTTTCCTAAATATCTATTTAAACAGTTATACTGGATAAGCTTTGGAGTTCCAAAACATTTTCCAAATGTACAAACTACTACAGAAGTCTATGAGCAAATATTCAAACAAAACTAGCTAAAATCTAGACTATGGAAATAACTAAACAGGCTATAATAAAAAAAAAAACTGGAAAGGATTTGTGGCGGACAAGTCACCAGAAATAAGAGTCAACCACATTTCTTTGGCAAATATAGAATCACTAAAGCCCATTTGATTTTATTATGGTAAAATTGCACAGAAGGAAAAGAACAAGTGGGCAGAGGAGAAAGAAAGGCAGCAATCTTGTTTATTGGTGCAATTTTTAATGTTGAACTGTAGTACATAAAAAAGAAAAATGCACAAATGCTAAAAGCCTTGAACAAGGGCATATAATTGTTTATGCATCTCACATCTATCTATGTAATAATTCTTATTCATAATTTTATTAAAACAGAAATCAGTGGGAAAAAAACAGGAGGCTAACATTTGAAATTCTATTCAATTTGTATGAACTTTTTTCATCTCTTGCCCATAAAAATCCCATCTTTCTCAAAGTGTGTCCCCCTAGAGAATATGAAGTAATATAATTTAACAAGTTCTTTTTCGTTGTTATTATTGTTTGGTTGAGTATAAGAATATCATCAATTAAGACAATTTTTCTGTGCTGAACTAACTGCTGTAGAGAGAAGTTTAACCAACTTTTTCTATAAGCTCACGATTTCAGGATCCTAGAGAATTTCTGGTTTTTAGGACAATCTTCCACTTCTGTGGCTCACGAATTCCAATGACAACAGGTTCTTTGTAATTTATTTTTATTTTATTTTTACAACTGAAGCCTCTTAGGTTTGTGGGCCATGGGTTAGAAACAGCTGCAATTTGTGTTATTATTTCTTCACTCTCAGGAAATAATGAAGCTGACAACACTGAAGCACAAAGACTAAGTTGTTGCTGGCCATGCTCTGGCACACAGGCCAGTTCCCACTGCAAAAAGCTCAAAGTTCATGCAGAAAAGATACTGTTATTTTAACGCTGTTACCTTCTTAAAGTGGCCTAACTGTTGTGACCAAGAAGTTCACCTCTTTGTTGTGAAACCAGATTCTCATTTGAGAAGACACTAAGTCTGATATGCATAGCCTGTGTGTGCAAATGAGCATACACACGTTAACACACAGTGTATCATACTGTGCTGGCCACACTATGATTGTGCCACCCACCAAGCACAGTGGCTCAGCCTGTGACAAGTGAATGTGAGCAAAGGTGACACTGGGCAAAGATTTTGCACTTCGTGAGAGAAGCATAAGAGAAAAATGAATGCTAGGATTTTCAGGGTCAAATAGATCCTCAACCCTCTGTCATTGCTCTAACCATATACAGCATTATTTTAAAGAATTATTCTTGGCCGGAGATTTAGCTCAGTGGTTTCGCCGCCTGCTGCGCAGGCAGAAGGACCTGAGTTCGATCCCCAGTACCAAAAAATAAATAAATAAATAAGTAAAATGAAGAATTATTCTTTTCTGTCTCTAAATTTAATACTTCTATCATCAACAAAGAGTAAAGCTTAACTCCCTATCCTTATTTATTTATTTTCTTTTTTTTCTTTGAGTGTGTGTGTATTTACAAAATATTTTCCTATGAATTATGGTAATGATAAGAAGAATAGCATTTAGGATTACTTATAACAAGTTTGATCATATAGATTCCATTAAGAAATGGAAGAAGTGGTACTGAGATCACACACACAAATATATAAATGCATGTATGATGGTATATATCTATTATATATTATACATACACATATGTAGTGATTAAGCTTCAAAAGAAAACTCGAGACTATACAGTCTGATCCCTACATATGTATAAAAGTATATTCCACAAAACACGGAAAGAACAAATTTTGAATGACCCCAAATAAATTGAATTATATTATACCTGAAAATCTGTTTACTAAAGATGTTTTCCAATTTTAAACATTTTACATTATTTCACTTGTTTTCAAAGTTTTGTCCTTATTATTGATACATAGATACATATGTATACATACATGTCTATATGTATTCTTAAATGTTTTTAGTGTCCCACTTTTCCTACAAAATTGGACCTGAATAAAAATGCCAGAAAATTAAGTTATTCAAACACAAAATTGTTAGGGTTAACATTTAGGATTACTGCTTTTTGAATAATTATAAAATAGATCTATCTTTTATTTAATGACTGTCATTTATTCCCGATAAACCTCTCTCTCTGAAAGTTTTAAGCAAATTTTTAAAGTAATTATGGTAGGATAAATTATAATGCATTCTATCTCATGCCAAACTAGCCAAATAATGTTCACTGACAGGAAAATGGTAGAAATTGAAAATTAGGAAAAATTGTATGTAATTTGCAATAATAATATAAATTGTAATAAAAAACTAAATATTACAGCTCCTACATGAGTGCAATATAGTGGAATTTTATTTTCTTTGCCAAAAGAAGAAACTGCTTCATAGTGAGAGATAGCTGGTGGAGGAGGTGTGAAAAAGAATTGGTCTTTGGAAAGTTCATTCTTGCACCATTTTTTCAATATCTTACTTCCTTTGGATTCATATTTATCCTGTACCAAACATAAACTTAATATTATTAGGGCAAAATGAATATTTACCACTAAGAACCTTAAAATAGAACAGAGTTCTCCTATAGCGTCTTCACTCTTTGTTTTCAAATACATGCAATTCAGATTTATTCCAGGATTTCTCTTACTACAGAACACACTTTTTATAAATTGGTAACTTTGTATGTAAAGCTATACAGTCAATAAAATACTTATTTGGTCTAGCTAATTAGTATGCTTTAGGGGAAAAATCATTACACTGTGAAAGAAGAACTCTTGCCTGATAAATGGTATAATATCTTAAAAATCTTTTACGTTGAAATGTCACTAACAAGAGTTGTTATGTGATGTAAAATTACAAATCCTCCACAAATTAGAAAAACAGAATAGAAATTCATGACATCAAGATAACATACAGCAGTAACTGTTTCAAGTGGAGAACTGGTATGGTCAGAAAAATACTGTAATTTTAATAATACACATCTTCCTAGAGTCGTGCAGATTTGAAAGTATTTCTAAATGTTGGCTTCGACTTCAGGACAAACTTCTTAGACCATTTGTCTTATCTCCTTCACTCCCTGTGATGTTTACTTTCCTCATTTCAGTTCCCATAAAGAAATCCTCTTCTATTCAAAGCAGGCTTCAGACCTGTTATTACCTCTCTCTGGAAAACCTTCTCTCCTTTTCTACTAAGTCCAGATACCTCAGGGAAGTCTTCATCCTCTTCTGCTAGATGATATGTGTCCCTAACATGTAAGTCTATCACAAACATTTTCACAGCAGATAATAAATGTTACTATTTGTATCTTAACATTTATGTTATAACCTCAAAGAGGGCAAGAGCTGAGCCAATGTTGTTCATTGTTGGTTGACAGATTGGATTAAGCAGGGGTAGAATATACTGTTCAGGGGACACTATATTTTCTGAAAGCATTCTATAAAAGAAAGAGTGTCCAAAACTAATTAGCATTTTTAAGAACAGGCTATACTAGGAGTTCACAAAGAGCTTTAGCAAGAGGATAATTGCTTTACCATGCAGTTAAATAAAGTTTGTTATGTCCTTTGTATATATTTATTTTGTATAAATTAAACACATTTTGTTAAATGGTGCATATACAGTATGTGTGTCAATATATGTGTGTGTGTGTGCTTGGTATGGAGGTGATAATTTTCTGTTATCCATACAAAATTACTTAAAGCTAATTACTATTTTCTGTTAATCCTTGAAGTTTTATTATAATGTTATTTTAATTAGATATGATCATATTTACTGTTTTTTTAAGAAAGGAAAAATAACTCTAGCCAATGTGTAATTGTGACATTTCTAAAGAAAAGAGCATATAATATAGATTGCATTTGAAATATATTACTAATAGTCTTCAAACATACCAAAGTTAAATCTTCCTTATAATGTTGAACATTGCCTAAGTCCCATGCTGTGGTTTTGAGAGAAACTGTTATGCTTTCTTGATTTCCTGTTAGTCCTAAAATTAACTCAGATCTGCCTAGTTGTAACCTTTTCCCAGATTTCTGCTAGCTCACCCTAGTTTTCTGAAGACATCTTCTTTAGATTGCTTTCTTCCTCCTGCATCCTTTTCTCCCTCCCTTAATTCTCCTCCTATATTTGATAATATTAAGCAGTTTTGAAAAAGGAGCCTGCGTGCTGGGCCTCAGCAGCACCTGGGCGCGGGGAGTATCCTGCTCCTGGAACCAGAGGGCGGGAGGTCGACCTTTGACCTCTGCTGGGAGTCACGTGTGCAGACTGGGAGCGGAAAAGCTGGAGAATTAATGCAAAACTTCATGATGGAGGATGTCAGCGTTGTAAAGAAGTTCTTGAATGGCGGGTAAAATACAGCAAATATAAACCATTATCAAAACCTAAAAAATGGGACAACGGAGATTAAGACTTGGAAGGATTTATTGCGAGAAAGATAGCTTCTCAGAGAGATAGAAGGAGGACCAGAAAGTGGGTTGCCCGCCCACCCCGCTTCTCAAAGGTGTTTTAAGGGGCAAAGCTGGGAGGTAAGGTATGCATGTCTTAACTGTGCAGGTTATTTTCAAAGTAAATTTGTGATGGCTGAGGATATTGGGACGAAGAGAGTTGAACCATATATGCTATCTCCGAGAATCCAAGCAGAATTAAAAGCCTTAAATGTTTACAGAAGACCGCGAAGGCTCTTACCACATAATGTGTAGACCATGTGCCTGTGAAATTGAAGTCTGCGAAATGTGGAAGGAAAGAAGACATTGTTATTCTCTTTAATAAAGAACCAGAAAAGACAGGAAATACTGAAAATAATCAAAGATCCAATCATAGAAGAAGCTGCAAAAGGAATGAAGAAAGTGATGATGACTTAGATTCTGATAATGATTTAGATGACACAGGTGATAATCAAGTGGATTAATGTAATGTACATTAAAAGTCAGTCTAGGAATGTGAAATTCTGATCGCTTTTTGCCTTTGACAGTGTCACACACAAAAATACTGTCAAGACCCAATGAGGAAGTCAGAAAAAGCTATAGAAAATAGGCAAAAGTCACATAGGAACAATATGAATTAGGCATGATATTTACATAATTGTAAAACTTGTATCTAGTTGTCTTAAAATTTTAAGTTGCATGTACTAGGATACCTGCCCAAAAGCAGATAAAATCAGGGTGTCATGCTGCAGTTTGTGGGAATTACTTAGAAGAATGTATTACTTAATACCAAATTTAATGAGATTCAAAATTCTTGCTTGTGTAAGAACTATCTAAGCCAAGTGTGATGGCACATGCCTGTAATCCCAGCACTCAGGAGGCTGAGGCAGGAGGATTGCTACAAGTTCAAAGCCAGCCTGGGCTGCATAGTGAGTTCAAGGCCAGCCTGAACTACACAGCAAGACCCTGTCTCAAAAACAAAAAACAAACAAACAAAAAAAACATACAAAAACTATCTACTGTAAAACTAAGAGACATGATTTGGTTTTTTTGTTGTTTTGTTTTGTTTTTGGTACTAGGGATCGAACTTGGGTCCTTGCACTTGCGCAGCAGGTGGCGAAACCACTGAGCTAAATCCCCGGCCCTTAAAAGACATGAGTTTAATTAGCCTTAAAAAATTACTCCATGGAAAGTACCTCTTAATGATTGATCTTCAAATACAAAACGATGCACTTGGCCAAAGCCCCTTTACTTAATGTTTACTTGTTACAAAGCAAAAAGTTTATTCTTTAAAAATAATGTTTTTCAAATGTATAGCATTTTTTCTCAGGTTTTACGTTTTTCCTCTTGTGAAATATGCATCCAAAATGCATAGAATTTCTATGGATAGTTTAAATAGTAATGATAAAGGAAATGCATAACATTTATATGTGGAGGAAGAAACCGCCCGCACCGGAAGCGCCCCGCCAGACTCTCTGTCATCACTGGTTCACCCTTCTTCCCTAGTCTGCCCCGTGCTGAATTTTGATGATTATTTTCTTTATCATTTAGTACCCAAACTACTCCAAAACAGTATACATTAGCTTTGGCTGATTTTTAACCTTTCCTATTCTTTTATTTTGAAAAACCTCAAACCTGAAGGAAAGTACCTCAGCAGCTATTATGTATAGTAGCTGCCCTCTTCCTATCGTGCCTTGCCCCCTCCCGTGTGACGTCATGCCAAAATGGTTGCTCCCACCAAAGAACAAACCCTTCTTCCCAGTATGCCCCCGTTCCCGCCTAGAGAGTAACCTAATACTCGCTCACCTCCTACCACCTAGTGACATCACTGGCTCCTCCATTCCCTAGACACTACCTCACTCAACCCCACCTCAGCCCATACAAACCCCAACCCAGTCTGTATAAAAGACTTTCCCTGCTCCGGCCATATTGCTTTTGTCTCTCCTTTGTTCAGAGACAGCCTGGCAGATCCGTTTCCTTAATAATGGCTTGTTGTGGCCTGGTCTGGTCTTGGTCTTCGGCCTTTTACCTGACACTTTTCATGCTCTTCACCTCAATTCCAGTTGTTAGCATTTTGTCATGTTTTCTTTATAGCCCTATAGATGGGTATTTTATATGCTGAACTGTTTAAAGCATTGGTTTTGAAATTTATATGAACAGACTTATACTATGTATATTATTTTGTCTCTTTTCATTTTTATAAAGTTTGGGAGATTGATCCATTTTGTTATAAAAGCTGTATTTATTTTTTTTAAAATATTAAGCTAAAATCTAAGAGTAATACAAGAGAAATAAATGAAACCAGCAAAAGTGTAGAGGCAAATGTTAGATATCTCCCTCTCTAGAATGCATGGCTTTCTCAGGATCTCTACCAATTCACTTTATACTAAATCCTGTAATGCTTTGGTGTTTCAAGAACCATGTGTCCTCTGTAGGCAAATGACTACTCAAAATTCCTTTCTCTTAAAGTTTAGGGTAAGTTCAAGGAGAAAAAATAAAAGGAATTATTCCCTCAAGAGTCCAGGGTTGCCTTCTTATATTTTTCTGGAATACAGAATGCTTGGCAGTACGACTACATATTCTGTACAAGAAAAACACTGACCATATAGAATGATTTAGATCTTGGGGACAAAGGCAAAAGAATCACCTAATGGGACCAAATACTTCTCAAATATGTGTAAACCTGTTCTAATGAACCCAGTTTGGAGCATGCACTAAGACAGGACCAACTTGAATTTGGGAGACAGCCAACTTTTTAATGGGTGCAGTCCTGGTAGAAGCAACCAAGATGGATTATTAACTAGAAAAGTTAATATTTAGTGGAACTTGTCTATTTCAGCAGGGAAGTGTTTCACTGCTGTCAAAGTAATGGAAAGGTACTTGTAAGACTAAAAAGTGATCACTAAAATGACAACTCCCAGAATAAAGGGTGTGCCTGCTTTAAAGACAAATTCCAGGCTCCACCCTACCAACAAGAATTCTTTTACAAGCCCTAACATGCCAGTTTCCAAGCCTCAACAATTTTAAGATCTAAACTACATCCACAGCAACAGGAAGAGTCTGCTGGCTGCTTTAAAATAGCATTTTGTGTTCATTACACAAAAACAGTTCAAGCTTATTATCCATGCTTGTTATTTTGCCGTAATGGTTGCAAAAAGGAAGAGACATTTCTTGAGGTGTCTTGGCTAAAGTTGGAAGATAGAGGGGAACACACGAAGAGCCTTCAAGATAATGCAAGCTTATTTATTACAAGGGCTTGCCTTAAGCTATGTGCAGCCAAAGAAAGAAGAAAAGGGACATGGAAAGGAAGTGGCGGGGAAACAATTTTTCAAACAATTCCCCACCCTAGTCTGGTGAGCCAGGGACAAATTGGACAATGTATCTGAAGCAACTCTTGAGTGAAGAGCACTGTAAGTTTCTCTGTCTCTCTTTTTCTTTGTACTGTACACATTGGCTAAGGGAGGATGTTCGTATTTCCTATTTTTAAAAGCAAGATTTCATGCCAGTACTCTTTGTTCTTGCTCTTAAATAGAGTTTCAGAATTTCCTTTTGTGATGTCTCAGCAAGTCTGAGTGGGGCAAAATTGGGAAAATGCTTCCCCCTTCAGAAGTCCACATGACACATTAGGCTGAGGTGCTGCGACTGTATCCTTGAGGTAGTTTATAAAGCGGGAAGGCATTTGTATTCATTGAAATGAGTATTCAATATGCATCTCTATAAGTTGCTTAAAATTGATGATCATCAACTAAAATTTAGTACAAGCAATGAGTGAATGGATCAGGGGAAGAGGTAGGCCCAGAGGGAAATTATTTGTATCATTAAGAACAAGTTGTTAAGGCAAAGAACTGTAGTATGGGGAGAACACGTGGTACATCCACAGGCGGATGGAAGATGATCCCCTCCTAGCTCTCCACCTTTCCCTACTCCCCCCATCCCCAGAGGGAAAGAAAGCTGGCAAGTTTCTGTTGTCACTCACACATCCCAAGTGGGTTTAACTGAGCACAGGCTTGGCAAGGGCAATTTAAATACCGAACCTCAGGGTGACTAGTGCAAAAGTTTGGGGCTCTAGAAGGCGTGATTATATTTGGAATTCCCTCTGGCAAAGCACAAACCTGCTATGTGTTCTTTCTCTGTGTCTCTTTTGGTTGGAACGGTCCCAAAAAATGTAAGGACCTTTGTAAAGGACTTTGAAATTCAACATAATATAATCTTGCTAAATAGTAAAGAGAAGATGATTCTATTACTGTTGATAAACACAGCTATGTACGTTGCATTGCTGACTAACTGGAGAATAATGGATAAGGCAATCAGTACAGATTTAAATGGAAAAGAAATTTCATACTCTTCTCCAAAAGTAATTGTGAGATTTCTGAAGTTGTATATGGATATTTAGGGCTCTTATACTTCTTAAACGTGTCTTAGCCATGAAATACCTCCCCAATAAAATTTTCCCTAGAAAACAAGAGCCACTCAATGCTAAATGAAACCTTTGTTATAAACCATAATGGTTTAAGCATTTTGAAAGCAAATAACTTACACTAGGGATGATGATAATATTTTTGAAATTAATGTTATGTGAATGAATTATTTTGGTAAACATAGATTTAATAATCTGAATCCAAATAATGAAAAATCAGTTCACAATATTTTTGGTACATTTTAGCACCCTAAGTAGTTTTTACTAAAACCTATGCCCAAAGAAAATTAGTTCTTATTTATACTTTCCTATCCGAAACTCTAAAATCTCAAGGGATTTATAAAAGGTGATAGAGTGTATTCCCAATCCTCTATCATTGCAGTATTCACTTTAAAGCAATGTAATCCTTTTCTGTTTTTGCCCCAACATTTCATAATTATATCATTTTACAAGAATTGTGTAATTTACATAACCACCTAAATTGTCATAATTGCTAGAAAGTGCTGAAAAAGCATACGGTAGGCATTTCAGATTCATTTTTGCTCTCTGTTTTAAACTCATTTGAAATGCCTTTTGCATAAAAATTCTTTTGGTCAACAAAAAAGTAACTTGGGTTTGATTTCGCAGGAACCCTCTTTGCTTTTTCTCAGGCTGACTCCTCTTCCTCCTCCCCCTGTTCCTCCTCCTCCAGGAAGCCCTTCCCAGGCACCCTCCCTGAGTACTGGAAGAGCTGCTGGTGTAAACAAGCCCCTCCCCGGATTTGTTCTCTTAGCGGAGAGCAGGTAGGTTTAACTGGCCTGATCTGAGTCTCCCAGGTGGCCTGCAGAGTAAGCCTGAAAGTAACTTTCAAATGTGGTTTGTTCATCCTGCCATACTGATACTCGCTGCATTTAGAAAGTGGAGAAAGGAAAAATCCAAGAATGAATGGTCTCTCAACAGTTTTCTCAGCATGCCATTTTCATTATAATTATCTTAACCATCTGTTTTGCTTGGAACAGGCAAAAGAATTTGATATTAAGAAACTAAACTGTCATTCTGTACAACAGAGAGGGACTTTGGAAGTGGGACCTTATTTCAGGATATAAGAGTAGATATCACTTTTATCAGAAGTTTCATTAGTGGAATAGGATGTCAATATTTGATCATTACCAATTTGAAAGTTAGTGGTCATGTAGTTTTATAAATAAAATGTTATAACTAAAAATTATTGCAGCATATTGTATGGTATTTCCTAAAAGTGTAATCAGGAAATACGTGATTTAAAGCACCATGAAACAGTTAAGGATATTTGGAAATGGCAACTAACTTACTTTATCTAATTCTGCTTTAACTTCTTTAAAAAGCTAATCTATTGCATAATTAAATGACACTGTATTAATTTTTAGCTTTCAGAAGGTAATTTAGCTGTTATATGAAGCTATGAAATTTTGTGACAACATGAGAGATACCCATAAACAGAGCGCCATATTTCTGGAATATTTCCTTTTACATGTGTAGCATATACAGAAACACACTGCACACCACACACACAGGCACACACACAGTTTACACTACTAATATTCCAGAGTTTTAAACAATAAAAATGAACAAATTCACTTATTTAATATTGTTTCAAATAGTATTTTAAAATATGCAGCTTATTCATGCTTTCAAAATAAAATTTAAAGAGATACATCATGCAGTTATTGACTTTTAAAATATTTGAAGGAACAATAATACTTCAAAATCATTCATTAAATGAATTATAACCATTAGAATTTAAGTAAGCATCGGAATAGATAATTAGCAAGACAGGAAGCAACTTACTACTTTAAAAATAAGCCAGATAGGCAGAACGATTTTCATAGAAAAATGAAGAAAATGTTCAATTTAATTTAGGAAGAAAACACAATATAATATAATTTCTTACAAATTTGGGAAAATAAGCAACAGCAAAGCAGAACCAGAGACTTTCAGTATTAACATTGTCCAAAGCACATAGCTCATCGTAAGTGTCTTCCTGAATTTCAGGGAGAAAAAAGGGAAAAACTGTAAACTCATACATTTGGATAAAAGGCCAGCTTTCTGTGTTCAATGAAATTCAAGTTGGAAATAAAAATTTATGCAGCAGATAGATATGGCATAATCCTGTAATTCTACTCAAATGATTTTAAAAATGGTGGGAAACCTGCATTTGTGAAAACAAAATAAGATTTATAACATTGCTTAAAAATGTAAAATGATTAAAATTTTTTCAACTATGAATTATATATCAGAAAATATAATTTAATTACAAATTCGTTTTTCCTGAGAGTTACCAAGAATTGTGTATACATGTAAGTCAATTCAAGCCCTATATAAGCAATTCTAGTAATCTGATAATTCTTAAAAATTGAAGTAAAAAAACCACAATAATAAGCAAATAAACTCCTAGATATTTTAAGAATATAATATTAAATACTTTTTGTTTTTCTCAATTTTTAAAACATTTACCTTTCATTTTCTTAATTTCTTGGCAATGTGGTAAAAGAATAATTACTGAATGGAACATCCTATTCCTAGTGATCAGTTTAGAGTATAGAGAAATTTCTGAGATTTAATCTTTTCTCATTGATGTTGTTCATTTTTAAACTTACAGGTAAAACCCCAGAGTTCACCATTACACACATTGCTACAGACATGTAAGGTGAGGTTGTGTCTAAGCAGGAAAGTTACCAGCAATGCTCTCAATGGTGGCTGTCTAGGTGGTAATGAGTCGATCTTCATGTCCCCACAGCCTCCTGGCCCAACATCCCTGGGTGAGTATGGCAGGTGCAAAAATTATTGGCATTACCATTTCTGCCCTAAAAGTTCCAATCCCACAAGACCTGTACATCTCCACCTATCTTTAAAATTGAGAAGACAGTTCTTTCTAAGGCTTAGTTGAGACACAGGAAGATGAGGACAGTGAACTCATATGTGGGTCTCTCAGCTGGAGCAAGCAGCCAATTCACTACAATTTATAGTGAGACAGCTCTGCATGTTGTGGGATTGGATTCATCAGATTACGGTGGAATTTAAAGACCCCCCACTCTTTCTCAAGTATCTACCATTTTAGCTTTTTACCGTAGTCACTTTATTCCTACTTTAAAGATTTTCAATTGTATTATATTTGTATCTTTTACCATAAAGCTTGAACATCTTATAAAAATTACAACAGTCTAAATTCAAGTGTATGCTCAAGATCTCTTGAATGATTATACTAATGGAACAGCTTGTACCAGATGAAAAGGAGAATATCCGTGTGAAATGCACATAGTAAGCACCCAGGAAAGTATAGTAAGTATAGCTATTATTACTCTAAAATTGGATTATACACATTCATGAAGAAATATTGATTGAATGAATTCAATTAGTCAAGACAGATAATTATTAGTGAGCAGGAATCAAGGCAGCAATTGGGTGGTCCTCAAGAAATGTTAGTTGACACAGTACATATTATATATGGGTGTGCTTGGTAAATAATTTTTGGTGCTTGTAGAAATATGATAGGAATACTGCCTTAAAATTAGCATGCTTTTGTCTTGAAGTTAAAGGCTTACATTTGAACAGGATTAATTTTTAAAAAATTGTTTTACTTGTCAAAAGGAGATAGGAATGGCAGAAGCAACAATAGTATTAAAAGGAAGAAAGATTTTGTTTTGTCAGCAGTAGAGCATTTTCCTAGTACGATCAATGAATGCCCACTCCCCAAGCCTAACTCTAACTGCTTTTGCTGTTTGCTTCCTCTCATTCATTTTGCATCCGCGTTAGGCTTGCATCTGTTTATGTACTTGTCTATTATTCATCTACAGGATAACTGCTCAGCAGTCGTTACTTCCTTTCATATCTTTTCTGCATCTTTTGTTTCCATGGGTTGTTTTGGCAATAAAACCAAGAAAAGGGTACAAAGCCTATAAAAAGTGCAGTTGGAACATCATGTTTTTACAGCTCTAAGAACATTATTGCTTATTTCAAAAAGTTTTTATAAAAAATGTTAACATGGATCCAGCAAAGTGGGAAGCTCATAGGTATGATGAATTTGAAAATTTGAGTAAATAGAATTGAGAAAAGTATTTCTGAAACAGCTCACTACTGTTTGGTCTTTATATGGCAGGCTGCTGTATGCAATTTTCTGTTTACTGTACATTTTAATACCTAAAATTCAAGCCATGAAGTCATGGTAATTTCTTATGCTTATATAGCACTTCATAATTTTATTATGTGTTTTCTCATTCATTATGTCCTCTACTCTTTCTTAGTAGATAATTAGCATTTTCGTTTTAAGGATTCAAAAAAGAGAATGACTCTGTTAAATGATATGCAAAGGTGAAAAGGTCAGTGAATCTCCAAGTATAGACTAGAAGCTGTGTTCACTGCATGTCTACCCAGCCCAGTGTGGCCCTGAAGACTCTGCCCAGTATAAAATTGCACCAGATTCTCCCAAGCCCAAGGGGTAAAATATGTTCTGGGGATCTTAGATTATGTAAGCACAGGATTTTGTTGTTGCTTTTATTTTGGGGGGGGGTAAAATATGTTTTGGGTATCTTAGGTTGTATAAGCACAGGTTTTTGTTTTCTTTTGTTGTGATTCTAAATCATTATTGTATTTCAAAACTCAATAAATCTCTCATGATAATTAATGTTCATTACCCAAGGACAAAAAAAACATTGCTTTCTATGTTAAGAGGCACACGGATTCTGTGAAACCCTTCTGAACACCTCTGCTTGGGTCTCCTAGAACTGTTATTTCTTAAATATCTGATTCAACTTGCTAGGTTGGGCCCAAAATATAAT
This sequence comes from Heterocephalus glaber, assembly GCF_053883595.1. Taxonomy (NCBI): domain Eukaryota; kingdom Metazoa; phylum Chordata; class Mammalia; order Rodentia; family Bathyergidae; genus Heterocephalus; species Heterocephalus glaber. The sequence continues at coordinate 15,334,886 of NW_028258156.1, read as the reverse complement.
TCTTTTAGAAGTTATTTTTAGCAAATAAATTGAAAGTATATAAAGGCAATTTAAAGAATCAAAAACAAGACATCTGTATAAGCTCTTCCACTGATACTATGCTATGTATTTCTTCATGAAAACTTCACATATTTACATGAGGTGATTTCTATGTTATGAGAAATAATTGTTATTTTCCTTTTTCAGGCACTTGTTAATTTGTTCAAAAAGCCTTCATAACCATGAAAAACGTGAAGAGCCATTCAAAGGCAAGTACCACAATGTCTCACCTTCTTTAATAGAAAGCCCATTAATCACAAAACATGAAAAATCCTTAAATTTTGACAAGTACAGTAAAACAAAGAAAATTGCAACAAAGTCCTTGTTTACCACTTAGTCATAGTTGAGCTTCAAATGCTGAAAACAATGGTTAGAACTGGTTCTGATAGGGCAAGAATTTCTATCCAGATGATGCAAAAATAGTCCTTGTTTCCAGAGTCTGAAGAATTTCATCACTAATTCTTGGATTAAATGTCAACAACTTTTGGTGAGTCATTTAAGATAGTTACGATTTTCAAACTAATGCTCAGTTAGGTCCTTGGGGCCAAGCACTATCCTCCAGCTAGACTGATTATTATGGGATTGCAATCCAGTTAATAAAGGAGATAAATACAAGAGTGGAGTTTAAAGATAAGTCTAGAGAGGTCTATTTTATCATATTACCATTGATAGAACATTATTGGAATACATTTTAGGTCATATTGTTGATGTGCAGATACAATTAAAAAATAATTTGATACTGTTATTTCACTGTCCATTATCAATACATTTTATTTAAAACATGGAAAGGAAAAAGTGAGGACATGGTAAAATTAACATATTATATATATATAATCTAAATCTTGCCTTACCAATTGCATATGGCCAATATATTCACCAAAGATCACTTTTCTATCTAATAGATTTCATTTTTATCTTTCCTTGTTTAATTATTGTCACACTCCACATCCCACTGTCATAAATGCACAGCTGGGTCATCCCCCACAGCCTAGGTTCTGTGTAGAAGAACTTTTCTATAGTAACTTTGTAATGCATGAGAAAAATCAGAACTTTATCAACCTATTTGGGTTTCACCTCAAGCAACCAAGGAGGGTTAATGTTTAAACACTTGCATAATTGTTTTTAAAGTTATATTTGAAGGTCCTAGGCTATCATTAAGGGAAATGGGCCCAAATGATATTATTTTGGTCCATTTTGGTCCATGCCATCCAGGACTCTTCCAAAACCTAGGCCGGATTTTCCTTTTCATTCCTGGAGCTGTTGCTGTCACTACACATAAGATAATTGTTAAGAAAAAGTAAATCACCTTCTTCTCTTACACTCCAGATCGGAAATGTCAGACAGTGCCCCTTACCTTTCGTTGCTCCGCAAAAGAAAAGCACTCATGAAAAGACTCAATTTCTGCCATTTGGGTCTCCTACTTAGTTGAAGCAATAAAGAAAGAAAAAACAATTGGCCAGAAGTGTCCCTCTCTGACATGCTGCTCTTTATTGTTATCTCTTTAGTCACCAAGTAATTAAATCTTTTTTTTTTCTTTTGGTACCAGGGATTGAACTCGGGACGTTGCACTACAAGGCAGGTGCCGGAACCACTGAGCTAAATCCCTGGCCCCAAGTAATTAAATCTTAATAAGCTAAGTGACTATAAATGGTTAGAAATATTAATAAAAGCTGCTTATTTCTTATAGGTCTCAGAGGTCTTGGAAAATGTTTATATGAGTCTGTGAGTGAATTTGTATACCCTGGGAGTTCATCCTTTCACAAGCCTTTTTGAGAAGTTCTCTCTGTCTTTTTCAAGTAGCAGGGGTCACCGATTGGGCCCGATGTCCCTTCAGCTCTGTCCCCTTGTTTGACACTCACTCATGAATGTCTACTAGTGCTCAGAAACTTAAGCATTATCGGAAATGGTCTGGCAGTGACTTAAATTGTGTTCTGACCTAGATTTATTCTTTCAGAGCATATAGTAAATATATGACACTCTCTTCTAACTGAGGCCCACCAGCATCTATTAAGAATAAATGCTGGTTATTATCATTGTTATAAATGCTATCTTAATTTTTAGGTATAGTATTATGTAAAACAAAAGTTCACACTATAAAAACAATCAGCAGTCCAATTTTTATTTAATAGTTAAAACATACATTTTCTCCTACTTAAAATTTTTACCTTACCTTTTTCCTTCAAAGCTAGCCATAATTTTATGAAGATTAGGAAAATGTGAACCTATTTTCACCATGTAAAGAAGTCTATGTAAATCCTAATACATTATAATTAAACATGTTATTATGTACCTCAATGCAAGTCATGTAGCTTCTTACAAAAGGTGACGTATAAGTAATATTATACAGTTCTTATGTGTATCATAAAATTGTCAAGAAATAAGTTTACCATAAGCAACTTTTAACACAATAAAATATATTGCAAGTTAAAAGTCATTTTGAATTTGAATTTAATTTGGAAGTATTTTGCTATAACTGGTGGGTTTTTACCAGAACAAGTAAAATTCATTTGCCTGAACTCCAGGGAAATTGTAACTATAACAGAAATGAATATGAATATATATATATATATATGAGGATATATATATATATGAGGAATATATATATATATATATATATATATGGAGGGATATTTGAAATATAATATGCAAAATTCAGGAAAAACATCGAGAAAAATAACTTTCACAAACATTATAAAATGCCTACAAATTAATGTTTAAATAATAAAGAAAACAACTTGTAATAAATTATTTTTAGAAGCAACTGATGAGGTAAATGACGTACACATAATGTATACATTTCAGGGCATCTATATAAAAAGGCCATGAACATTCTTGGGTCCACGTTCATTAGGCAATGATGCCTGATAAGTGTGAAGACTGTAGCTGGTTTCATTTGATTCCCTCCATCCCTGACCTGCCTGCAGGCTGACAGTTTTCCTTCACAGACACCAGTCTCCAGTGGTTTCCAGTCTTGATCTCCTTCAGCACAGGAAGAGTTCTCTTCACATTCCTGGAGCAGGGCGTATGCCAGGGTGTATAAATCAGCCCAACAGAAAGGCCTCACAGGGCAAAGAAGCAGTAGGGCGCCTGTCCCTACATTGTCCTGAAAGTAGCCTCACGTGTGACTTTCCTCAAGGTAAGAAGTAATTCTGTCTTTCCTTTGGCTTAGCTTCTATCACTCACAGTAAAGGTCACCGATTGTGACAGCATCTGTGCTAGAGAATCCGATTACTGTTTGTCTGAGAAGGGGCAGAGAGCCGTGAGACCTGCTTCTCTTAGGAATCTAGGTCAAAATTCATCCAGTGATGCCACCCAGGCCCTTCAAAGCAATATCTTACATTGTGGAAATACTTTGAGCAAATCCCGACGGTTGTTCATAAATTATATTACAACCTGAAGGGAGAAAAAGTTATTCTGTCCCTTTTGTGACTCTAGCTTTTCATAAGGTAAGTCATAAAATTTAATTGGTGACCTCTGAGCAAGGTCATAGTTCTTAAATTCAACTATACCCTTCATAACCTCCGAGTCAATAATAATAACCGAAGATGATGTGAGTGCTTCTAAATTCAATAGAAGTGTCAGCAGCAGTTAATATACAAGAACCACATCCAAATATATGATTTTTAGAAGGTGTATGAAGCTTTCTGGGTGTCTATGTAATACTATAAATGTTGAGAATTTGGACTTTATGTAAATAGCAAGCACATGCACATTTGTTAACAGAGTGGAGAGTGGAGATGACAAAGGGTTTGAGAGAGGAAGAGAATAATCTTTTCTTTAAAGAAGTAGATTTAGACATGAAGTGTAAATAAATGAAAAATCCATTAATGAATGTAGTAAGTCCATTTTTAGGCAAGTTAGCCTTCTTTTGAAAAAGAAAAAAAGAGGAAAGAGAAGGAAAAAATAGTAAGATGGCACAGGAGAGGTTTAAGTTGACATGGAAGCTTATTGCTCTGTGTTTGTGTAAATGTTGCCAGAGTTATGCCCCATGCCTAGTGAAGTGGGGGTGACAGAACTGACAGTTAACACAGAGCTGCGACCCTGAAGTCTGGAAACCTGTCGCTGGTGTGAATGGAGCTAGTCTTTCCATTTCCTTCAAGGGGGAGGCAAACCAGGGTGTTGAACCAGTGAGAGACACTGGTGGTGAGAGCAATGAATACTTAGATGTTTTAAAATTGCCAGAACCAGATGGATGCTAATGCATTAGCTTTTAATAATGGATAACTAACTCAAATATCCAGATTTTCCTTTGAGTCAAGGTCATGTGCTAGATCCAACTAAAATACTATTTAAAATAGGGGGCCATACTTCAAGCCTATCTTGGCCTTTCTGTTTCCAAAACAAATATATTCAAGAATGTTGAAGTATTAATATAGCAAAACACATTGCTTTTCAAAAATAAAATATTCCACTTGAATTATTCCTGGGCACTGCATCTGATAAATAAAATTTCTACTCTTAACATTACCACTATTCTCCCAATAAGACTGAGAATTCAATTTTCTTTGACCATAGCCTCTTCTTCTGATAAATTCATAATGTTATCAAGTCATTCAAAATGACACTTAGCTGGACATTGTGGTGCCCACCTGCAATGCCAACTACTTGGGAGACTGGGGGGGGGGTGAGTTTGAGGCGAGCCTGGGCAACATAGCAAGACCCTCATCTCAAAAAACAACAACAAGAAAAACAAAACCAAAATGAAATGTCAAAATCATGCTCATTTTGTCTTTTTTTAAAAAGAAATTCTACAAGCATTATTATAATTTAAAACTAAACTGGGAGCCATGATACTATTTTGTATAGTCATTTTGCTATTTAATCCTGGTCAAACCATCTAACTCTACTAAATGAAGGGGTTAAATGTCTTGAAATTTCTCTTAAATTTCTCTTATGAATTTCTATGAGAAAGTGTTATGGGACATTTGGGGGGGAGGGAGGAAGGTGGGGGGAATAAAGAGAATAAGTTTTACTATCCAGGTACTCATTATCATATAAGAACAATAAAATGACACGAGGTGACTTGTGATAAACTAATTTCTGGCAGAATGATTGGAGATGGCATCAAGAGAAGAGAGAAGCTGGACCAAGCCTTGTAAAATGAACAGTGTTGACATGGTAGAGTGAGGCCATTAGGATTGAGTTTACCACTGATTATTTGTCTTGTCAAAAATTTCCTCAAATTCATTTTTTCAGATCTTTTAGTATCAAACCACTCTTATTGATTGAATATTTTCAGGCCCCCAACTCATGTGGTCAGTACTAATCTGAAATATAATGCCTTAGGAGGTGGGGCCTTGGGGCCATGCTTAGGTCAGGAGTGGGGCCCTCTGAGAGGGATTAGTGCCCTTCTCAGAGGGTGGAAGAGCTACTTTGTCCCTTATACCATGTAAGCGGACAGTGAAAAAATGGATATCTGTGAACTAGGAAGCACGAATTATGACAAACAAATTTCTGTTCTTTACTAATCTGTGGTATTTTTGGCATAATAGCCCAAGGGGAGTAGCAGTCATGAAGTTCCACCTATAATTATGGCACAATGACTCTCATAATTTTACTTTTTGTGTCTCCTGTGTGGAGCGAGAGACATGCATGGAGTGATTTTTGTATGAAAGGAGGAATGAAATTCATGGAGATGCCATGAAAAAATCTTCCTAAATTTGAAGCTAATTTTGTCTTCATATTTATGTACATTTGGGAGATACACATCTGCACAAATACTTACATGCACACTCACCTAGCCATACATACTTTTTGATAACCTTTGGGAATTATAAACATCTACTCACTAAACTAAATGTCTGACAGAAAAGTTTGCTAAAAGTCTAAACTCTATGATTATTTAGCAGTGATGTGAGGTAAGGAAGAGATGAGTTCGAATGTAGTTAATTAATCAGAAATCTAAAAAGCATGTTTCATTACAACATAGTTCATTGGAGAAAAGACTCAAATACTAGAAGAATGGAATTGAGTGGTCCAGGTAACCCTGCAGCAAAGGTAGATTCTAGCCAAGACAGGAGGCATCTGTCACCAAGAGGTCTTCAACATTTAAAAATTGTGGTTTGCTTGGCAAGAACAATGATGAAATGAATGTTTTAAGTATTTTAACTAAAGGACAAATTGGCTAACAAGAATTATGGTAAGTTTTTCCTCCATTGAATACATAACTTCTTGAAGAAAATATATTGGCAAGATGAAAATGAAAATAAAATTAATAATTATTTCATATTGTAAGTAAAAATTAGCATTCTGATTAGAAATTAGCTTTGCAAATCTAAAGAAGCTTCTTTAAAAGACATTTCTTGACTGTTTTGTCTGTAATGTTTAAGCTTCAGTCAGTCCAGGACTCTGGATAATACTGCTTGAATGGATTTTCTCTATCAATATATTTTAAAGAAATAAAATCTAAGTGTACGTGGAAGCATATTTATTGAGTGGTTATTATTTTCCAGATGTTGCTTTAAGGCCCTCATGTCTAATTTTGACAATAACCTTATGTTATACATTTCTAAATTAAAGCCATGCTACATCCAAGGGTATAAGGGACAGAGGTGCTAAGCACCTTGCCCGATATCATACAAGCAGGAAATGGAGGAGCAAGAATTCAAAAGAAAATCATCTGCACAGGTGTATGTACATTCTCAACCTCTGTGGCAAGCTGCTTGTCAGATTAAGTTGAAAATGCTTAAATCCACCTTCTAGGCTGAGTGTCATCTAGTTCATTCTAAAACAAATTACAAAGAATTCATGCAGTAAGTTTTGAAATCATGCTCATTGCTTTGTTTTGCTTTCTGTCTAAAGAATTGGGGATGACTTTAGTAAATGTGGCACAGAGGTTAGCCCTCTGAATCATTTACTTTTCCCACTGGTTTTATTGAAGACAATTGGAAAAATTATATACAACTTATGTTATAGTGATATGTATTCAAGGTGTATGTCACAGTGTTTTGATATATATAGAAGTTATCATTGTGAAATGATTACCAGTCCTATTAATTAACAGAACCTCTCATGGTTACCTTTTTTGAGTGTGTGATGAGAATATTAAGGACCTACTCTCTTAAAAACCTTCCCTTATGCAACACATTTTTAAACTGTACTGTCACACATTATTATCATCATCATCATTATTATTATTATTTTTTTATTTTTTATTTTTTTGGTACTTGAGGATTGAACTTGGGTCCTTGCACTTGCGTAGCAGGCTGCAAAACCACTGAGCTAAATCCCTGGCCCTGTCACACATTATTAACTGTACCACACACATACTATTCATTAGACCTGCAGAATGTATTCATTCTGCATTAGCCAAATTTTTATAGCTTTGGGTCAACATTTCCTACCCCCATTTTCCTCTTGGTTTATTGATCATGTTACCTTTATGTCTGACCATTTTCATTTATTGTGATAGTTTTTCCCTTAATAACCACTTTTGTCTTCTGGAAGTAAAGGTACCCTTGTTCTTTTTTGGTTACCGTTTATAGGAAATGTAGTTTACATCCCTTTTCTTTCCATCTGTGTGTTTTTTTTAAGTTAAAGTAAGAAGTCCCTTATAGTTAGTATACAATTGAACCTTGTTTTGCCATCCATTCGGCCACTTTATGTCTTTTCATTGAGACTAATACACTTACATTTAGAGTAATTATTGCTAGAAAAGGACTTACCATTGCCATTTTGTTATTTTTTTTCTAGTTCTATTTCTTTTCTCCTCATTGTTTTTCTTACAATTTAATGATCCTTTTAGCAGTATATTTTGTTTATTTTTTTGTATTACGTTAATAAAGAAGGAACAATTTCAGTTATTTGTAGGAAAATGGATGCATGCTGAGTCCATAATGCTAAGTGAAATAAGTCAGACACAGAAGCTTAAATATCACATGGTTTATCTTATGTGAGAACCCATAGTATAAATAATTTAAAGAGCAAAATAAAAAAATCATGATAAGAAGCAGGGAGATAGACTTTGTGGACATAGAAAGGGAATCTGGACATTGGGAGAGATGAAAGGAAAAGGAGAGGGGGGAAAACTAAAAGAATCAACATGATATATGTATGTGAACCAACTCCCCATAATTAATGAATTTATTATGCTTCTTTAATAAAAATGTTAAAAATCTTTGTATCTCCATGTCGATTTTTATTTGTGGCTATCTTTGGGATTACAGCAATGGTCTTAAGTTTAAAAAAGTTTTTTCTAACCTGATAGTATCTTTGAACATATGTAAAAATTTGACAATATAACTTCTGCCCCAATACTTTCTGCTATTGACATCACAATTTACATCTTTTAATGATTGGTATCCATTAACAAATTATTATATCTGTAGTTACAAGGTATGATCAAAATACATGACGAATGTTTACATTTTGTTTTTCTTTTGTTTTTGTTTTCTTGGTACCAGGGATCGAACTTGGGACCTTGTGCTTGCGGGACAGGCAGTAGAACCATGAGCTAAATCCCCGGCCCACATTTACGTTTTGAAAAATGATTACAGTAAAAGATATATTACTATTTGTACCCCTCAAAACTTTTCCCCTTTTCTTCAGACACACTTATCTCACTACTGTCACTTTCTGAAGCAGTTCTGGAAAGTCCTCTCTTGTGAGTTTCTCTATAGGTCCTGTTGAGTGCCATCTGACAGAAAGGTAGGCTAGTCAAAACATTACAGTATGTCCTCATCCACCCCATTCACAGGAGCTGATATCATGTGGTTCCTGCTCTTTCTCAAAATCAAAATGATGATGAAAAGTAAACATTTTGAACCAATTCAAATCATCAAGACATCCAGGAGAGTGCACCTAAGGACACTGATGTAAGAGGACTTCCACAACAGCTCAGAAAGTAGCAAGAACTGCAGGATAAGGGCCTTCAAAGTTAAGAGTAGTATTTTAATGGAGCTTAATGACAATGTGTCTTTTACTGTAATAAATTTTAAGAATTTAAACATTCACCATATTTTAGCACAGTACATATTGTAATAGTTTTGTCTTTTATATTAAATTAGAAGTGAGATATTACTATTGTTACCGAATTAGAATATATTCAATTTGACTATATTTTTGCTTTCACAGTGAGTTTTAAAAATTTTTTATGTGTTCACGTGTTTAGTTTTTGGCATTCTTTAGTTTCAACTTGGGAAACTCCTTTTAGCCTTTCTTGTAAGACAGGGAAAGTGGTGATGAACTAGTGTAACTTTTGTTTTTGTGGAAAAGTCTTTCTTTTTTCTTTATTTCTGAAGGACAACATTCTTGAGTATCATAAGCTTTTAATATATTTAACACATCACCTCATTCTCTTAGTCTGTAAGATTTCTATTTAGAAATCCACTGGTAATCTTTTAGGAATTTTCATGTATGAAACAATTCACTTTTCTCTTATTTTCAAACTTTTTTGACTTTTGAAAATTTACTTATAATATCACTCAATAATGATTTCTGCATTTAATTTCTTTGGGCTTCCCAGATCTGGATGTTCTTTTCCCTCTCCATATTTGGGGAGTTTTCTGCCATCTTTTAAAATAAGTTTTATGCCTCTTTCTTTTGCTGTACTCCTTCAACCCCCATAATATGTTTATTGGTTTGCTTGATGTTATCTGGTAAGTCTTACATGATTTATTTATTCTCTTTAATTCCTTTTTTTCCCCTTTTGAAAGACGTAGTTTCAAATAACCTACCTTTGAACTCACTGTTTCTTACATCTAATTGGTCAAGACTTCTATTAAATTTGTAGCTTACAGAGCATCATTAGGATGGATATTTTGAATTCTTTTTCAACTAGTCCATGATCTCAATTTCTCTAGGAATAGCTATTGATGTTTTATTTTGTTACTTAGGTGGTGTCATGTTTTTCTTACTATTCACAATCATTGAGGCTTTGCATTGTGTCTTTTTTGTTTGAAGAGGTTGCACATTGTCCAGTGTTCGTAGAGGAACTTTAACAAAGGAAGCTCCTCACAAGTTAGTTCACCCAGACCGTTTTGAAAGCTGACTCATGCATTCCATGGGCAAACTTGCTATTAGGAGTACTTCAGGGGACTGATACAGTATCTGAGATTTTTAGTAGGGAGACCTGGAAACTGATTCCACTGGGGTCTACTAGGTGCCTGGGTCCACAAGAAAAAGGCCTTGCATTTGGATATATGCAGTCCACCCTAGATTCTGGTTCTGTCAGGTGAGCCCAGAACCTAGATCCACAAAGGCTATCTGTGGAACCTGGATAGATGGTACTACAATTCAGTCTAGGTCCCATGGAGATTTGGGTGCTCACTTCACTCTTCCTCCCCATGTGGAAAACAACTCTCTGCATGACCTGCTGCATGGGCTTGGAGAATGATGATATGGGTAATATAAAAACACCCTTCCTCTCCATCTTTTCCTATTTCTATGTCCAGCCAATAGTTGAAATCTGTCATCTGGATTCTTCAGGTTCTGTGAAAGTATTTTTATACGTGGATCATTGTTGAAATTGATTTTTATACAAAGAGGTGAGAGTCATTTTACAAAGGTCACTCCGAGTTCCCTGATTTTGTGTCTGTGTTCTCCTCTGTATCTCCAGCCATCAGGTCTCAAACTTCCAGCACTGCTTTTTTAGTATTTCTTTGAAGGCTCTATTGCTTACAATACCTACAACTTCCTGTCTTGCTATTCTTAATGTACTTATGTCTGAAATCTTTCCGGCAACTAATTTTTTCCCTACTCCAGGATTAAGTTTTTGACCACTGTGAAAATGATAAAATTTTGAAATATCTTCAGTTAAAATGTTTTGTGCTTGTGGGAAATTAAGAAGACTTCTTCGCCATGTTATCCTCTCAGAAGTATACATCTTGGTCAATGCAATTTTATTCATACTCATGACTCAACTTTCACCCCTCTGATTGCCTTCCTCCCCAGTTCCTTCATTCTTTACTTCCAAAATACACAAGAGAAAAGATCTGCTTGGGTCAGTTCCTCACCTTTAGAAGTGGAGCAGCTCTGCTGGGCAGTGTCCTTGTGTTAGGTGGCATGTATGACTAATGGTCTTCCAAATTTGTAGGGTGCTGACTATGCCTCTCATTTAAGTACTAATGATTTTTGGTCAGAAACAGGTAAAGAGAATCATATTAAAACAAATGGTAGTTTTTGTTGGAAAAAAAAGTATGGTTGACTAGTTCATGGATATTGTAAGTAAAAAGCTCTTGAGTTATTTATGGCCTACATGTTAAATATTTCCCTAACATTAAGTTGTTTATAATCAGTACTTCATGGGCTTCATTTTGTTTTATGTAAACTCATGAAAACACAGAAAAGGGAGGAAGAGGAAGAGAATGACTGTATTCTATAGATGAAATCTAGAGTTCCTGAGTATGGAACAAATAAAAAGAAGAACCAAGAACTTGAGTTGAAAGCATTATGTCTGTGCTATAGTCTTGCGCTGCTTATCAATACATATTTCAGGTTCTTTTTGAAGGGCTTTCCCTAAACTCTCAACCAAATCTCATTGGAAATATGCAATTGGAGATGTGGGAAGATAGAATCAGCTAGTGAATTATTGTCTATGAGGACTCTTATTGGTCTAATCTTGACATCATGTGGTAGACAATAGAAATTCATTTTAGAGAGGAAAAGTACTACACAAAATGGATCGTGGGGTGCAGAATGAGATGAGCATTTGAGTTTCAACACAAATATACACTAGTTGGTTCATTAGATAATTCAGTCTGTCTCAGTTTACTCATATTCATGTTAATTAGTATAATAATGATGCATCATTTATTTTTTAAACAGTGCTGATAGATGAGAAAATGCTTCTTTATAGATTTTATTAACATTACACACAGACTATTTTATGTGTTTGTTATTATTTCAAGCTACTTTAAAATGTTTAAAAAGCTGTCTCATATCCAAATTTTAATTCTTTGGTTTCTTTGCTTTCCTTCCAGAGCAATCACTACAATGTGTGATCAAGTTTATCCTAAATCTAAGAAAGAAAAAAAGAAGACCGCAGCTCTGATCTTGTCTTTTCTTACTCGATTTCAATATCTCATATTGGGAGTTTTCAAGAGTACCCATGAGTGCACAAGCGCAAGGACCTGAGTTCGATCCCTGGTATCGCCCCCCCCCACAAAAAAAAGAGTACCCAGGATTTCTCTAGGGTAAACAATGTAATATGAACAACTGAGCTTTACATTTTTGCTGGGCAAAACAGTAAACAGAAGTAGAAGGAAGTGCAACGTGCAACATTTCATTCATTACAGTAACTCAGTACTAAAAGTGCACAAGCTTTTCAGGGTGAATTATGGAAGGAAAGAGGATTATGAAAGGAAAGATGAATGTGAAGGATAATGTGATGAGCTCCAAGTGTGGTAGCAAAGCATTTAAATTACCATTCTCTTCACATTGTTTTCTATTAGCTGGCAAAGAATTATTTGTAAACAACAAACTTGAAAAAGTTCTATTGAAAGACAGATGTACATTTGCAAACAACAATGAAAACATTCCCATTTTAAGACTTAGAAAAAAATAATTTAATTGGAGGTCTTTTAATGATTAAAATATTTCAATATTAATCACCCTCCTATTGCTACCACACATAATGCAATCAGCAAAGTCAATATGTGTATACTCTTATGATGATAAAGCCCAAGACCTAGAATTCAATTAAAGACTTTTCACCCTACTCCAAGCATCAAGCTTGGCCCCTAATTAAGTGGGGAGAAAGAAAAAGCAATGAAGATATATTGAATTCTTTTCAGAGAATTATGAAACAGGAAATTTATCCAGAGATTACTTGGCTACTCTTATTTTATCGAAAGGTCAGAGTGAACAAGACTAAAATGATGCTCTTGGTAAAGACTCACACACACACACACACACACACACACACACACACACACAACGCATCCATCTTGCTTCTTTCTACTGACTTCTGACATGCTACTGAGAGATGCACATTTCAGTCCTTATTTTCGTGACTTTTCTGAAGCTTGTGGGATAGCTTTGTATGCCAGAATCTGTCTGCTTATGATGATGTTGTCATAGATTCCCCTCATGCTTTATTGATTATTCCTTCTACATCTTGACCCAGTTTTGTCCATTTAACTTGACTTTTACAGAAGTAGTTTATTTATATGCTAAATCTTCATTTTCCTTGAAACTAATTTTTACTTTTATATTCCTTTACCCTTTCATTTACATTTTATCATTTTTCTTTTGTCTTTTTTGAGATAGCCTCGCTATACAATTCAAGCTAACTTTGAACTCACTATGTAGCCCAGGCTGGCCTCAAACTCCAGGCAATCCTCCTGCCTCAGCCTCCCAAGTGCTGGGATTACAGGCATGAGCACCACACCTGGCTCCCCGTGTTTTCATCATTCCTTTTACTTATATATTTTATTACTTACACTTTTCTTTTTTCTTATTCTTGCATTTATTTACAGTTTTTTTAAAATAATTAATTTTCATACTCTATTTCTTAATACTATTTGAGGTAACTCCCTTGAAAATAATCTACATTATGTTATATTTAATCCCAGTCTAATATTTTCTCAATTTCATTTTGATGTTTAAAACTTTCCAAAATGTATGGGTATTTGAAATAGATCATTTTCTATTTTAAAAAAAATATTTTAAGTGGGAAATTAAATGATCTCTTTTGTATTTCTCTGGCTTTTGTGTTGACAGTGAATTAAATATAGGCAGAATGGATGTTGAGAGACAAATTGGAGGTTATTGCACACTGGAAGAAGACAGTGATTTTATTAGATTCTCATAATAAAGACAGAAAAGAAATAGATTCAAAATGTACACTGAAAAGACAATTATTAGTAGCATGACACACGTTATTTTTGTAAATGAAGAGATGCACAAGCCTCAGGATTCAGTAGCTTCCTCTTGCCTTTTCTATATACATCTCTTTTAACTACATGATGAGAATAACTCATATTAGGTCTATATGTTCAGGTATTTGAACTCTACCTACATTCATATTGGTAATTTTCAACCAAAGCAAAGATGTGATATTTTTAACTTGGAAAACAGATTTTAAAATGGTGTCATTACAAAAGAATAATGTTCTTTGTTTTGTCCCTGAATAGCATAACCTACTGAACGGAGCACTACATTGAGGGAAAGTTGACATACTTAACAGACATACTTTACAGAGAATTTCCTGTTGAAAGGCTTAATGCAAATCCTGTTTGACATTGATGTTTTTTGTAAAAAAATAGTTATGATATCACTTATTCAGTATATATGGTTAAATGTTATTTTTAATAGACATCCAGCTTAAGAGGACTTCATATATTAAGGGTACAGAGAATTATGATTGGACAAAGAACTTTGGCTAAGAGAAGAAAATGGGTAATTTTTTGGAGGGTGCATTATGTTTTTCTCAATTAAGAATCAATAATTACCCTGGATTAAATACATTTTAAATTTGTTGACTAGAGGAATAAAGATATATTTTAAAATCTATAGATAGAATTCAGAGCTGAAATTGGGATGAAATGCCTCTTTGTCTTATAGCTTTCGTGTATAATCCAAGAACATTTAATCATTTCAAATTTGCCTGAATGAAAGAGAACAAAAACTGCTAAAGGGTGAAAGAGGTGGGAGAGACCAACCCAGAGATGCAAATGCAGCTGTAACTCTCCAAGGGCAACATATGTTATAGAAATACACATACGCCCAATCCAGCCTAGGTGCAGCAGGAACTGGGTTCTTGATACAGAAAAGCACAGACTTCTCCCAGCTGATTTAATCTTCCCATGATAGTGAACATACAAGGAATAAAAAAGAATCCAATAGCCCTAAGGTAAGAGTATTGCTTCAAGTAGGCTATGTTATGAAAAAAAGTTAATACCCTAGGAAATATAGTTTTTACATTATTATTATTTGAAGGCCCTTATTTTCAGCTGAGAAAATTTTGATTGTTAAAACCTCATTTAAATCCTGCTCTAATTTGTAATGCAGAATGTGGATTCATTTGTCTGTACAATTTGTTCAACAGGTTCAAAGCACATATCTAATGGCGTAACTTCTATTCTAACACTGTATGATTCTCTCATGGACCTGGTTTAAAAACACCTTTGAGCATCTGTTTAATTTCTGCCTGCAGTACAGAGTCACTCCATCATACCTAATGAATGTTTTTCATAGAAAAGCAAAAGTTAGATACAAACTGAAGAGAAAAGTGTAATTATTGGGAGTAATCATTGTCATATAAGAGCTTATTTTAAATATTCATCAAGAATAATTATATAAAATGAAGTGCTGACACTATAACAAATTATGTTAAATTAATCCTAATTAAATCTTTTGCATTTCTTCAAGGTATAGTAAATTTTTTTTTTTTTTTTTTTTTTGGTACCGAGGGTCGAACTCTGGTCTTTGCGCTTGCACAGCAAGTGTCAAAACCACTGAGCTAAATCCCTGGCCCAGTAAATTCTTATCAAGTGAAGTCAATATGTTTAAAATGTTCGTTGTCATTTCTCTTGCCTTATAACTATGAAACATGGGAGATCCTCAGTAGATAGGTATGACATTCTCTTCTCTGGTAATAGAAATTTTTGGTATTGTCATTGAAGCATCAAAGTTACAGAAATGTCTTATTATCTCCTGTCATTTATTCTTTTACTTTTGATCTAATATTAAGTGATATTTCTTAACTTCACAAAAATTATGTAACATAAATACATTTCAATTTGTTGAGAACTCTTATCAGCTAGGTTTGCAATCATGCATATCCTGACTTTGAAACTTTACTTACAGATTAAAAACAGATTCACACACACACACACACACACACACACACACACACACACACTTGAATTTGCTTAGGAAAGAAATCTATCAAAATAAATAATTCATGTTAGGATGGACTGAAATCTAGTCTTTAGGAGGTGCCAACAGATGGTTTACATTTATAGAATGCACACTTGCTGACTTCCAAACAGAAATTAAAATTCATAAAGTATATCATTAGGACTCCTTATAAGCAGCATTATGTTTATGATATGAATTTGGATTTTCCCAGGTGAACAGTTTTCCATCATAATTTCACTAAGAAAAAGTGAAACAAATTACTCTCCAGTTACTATTTTGTGTTAGCAAGTTTAAAATTAAAGTATGCTGGTGATCTTGCAGCAGCACAAGCCAATAAGCTTGGAGCTCAATGAGCCTGTTTTTTAATGATATTCATCACTTTATAAGATCTCCTAGGCATTTTCATCATTAAAATAATAGACAGTATTATTACTAATAAAATACAGCAGCTTTTCTAGCTTTCATTTTCTATAACATCAGTTAGGTTAGGAACTTTCTACCAATGTAATTATCAGTGAGACTTCAGCTTGTTAAAGGTCATGCAAGTAGGCATTTTTAGTTAATTTTAGCAACTCTTTGGCTTAAATGTGGCCACTTAATACCACGGAATTACAGTAACATTTTATTTTTAGTGAACCTTGTTACCAACCAAAATGTTAACATTTAACTTGAGTAAGGTTATGATTAAAAAGTTGCCTTAAATCCACAAAAAGAGACAATTTGTTGCTCATTAAGATTTTGACTACAGAGTAGAGAGTGGAATATTTCAATTACACTTTTAGTGAAACTCAGAAGAGTCTTGAAAACCAATTTAAAATAACAAGCAGTGTTTTGTTATTTTTGGACAAAATTAACTAAATAAATGGTATAGTTTCTTCAGAATGGTAATATTGACTTGTGAACAATGTGAGAAAATTGAAGAAATGAACAGGTTATTTGCTAGATCCTCTTAACCAAGTTTCATTTGATTTAAGTTAATCGCACAACTGTTTTCGTTCTCTTCTTCAGTATGTTGGGTTGGGTCTAACATAATGTAGACAAACACTGCACTGGCAAAAATATGTCACTGCAGTTTTTAAAAAGTCAGAATATAAATGTTTGGTCTCATAGAAATAAAACAACTAGGGTTTCATTCTGGATTTGTTGCTTTAGAGCAAAGTTTTAATAATATATAGATACTTTCCATATTTTTATTTTACATAAATACTTTAGTGATGGCATAAAACTTTCTAAACAAATATAATATTCTCCCCTTGTAAACTTTAGATATCATATACTCTATGCTAAAGAATGAGGAACAGAAGTTTTGGACATATCTAAGGCTGAATTGATATTTTTACCTTTTCTCTTGATAATCTCAACTAAATTTGTGGAAGTGAGAGGAGAAGGACCTTATATTCAGACTCAATGAATCTATAGCCAATTCAATATGTTATATAATATATAATAATATCTAGTATATATATCCAAATATAAAATAAAATTTCCAAATATAAAACAAAATTGAGTAACACCCTTTTCCTTAAAATGGATATAAGAAAGAAACCAAAATATATTTCATACAGATCTAACTTTTTTTTTGCTTAAATTCTTTTATTGGTACATTTTAGGTATACAATACATTTACATTTATCATTGGGTGTTTGTACCTGTACATCATACATCTTGGTTCTTATTTTTTCCCCATTACCTGTGGGCCCTTCACCCCCTCTACCTGCCCCTATTTACATAACCTTTTTTCGACTTTTTTTTTTCTCATAATTTTTCCTTTCCCTTCTTTCCTTTCCCCTTCCCCTCCCACTTCTCCTGCCCATTTGGATCTTTTCTTCCTATTTCAAATTATCAATTATTCATTTTAGTCATTTTAATCCTTATTTACACTTTCACTTTCTTACACTAGAGAAACTATTCAGCATTTACACATGTGTGTCCTATTTAGTTCACTGAAGTGTATGGCCTTAATATGCATCCATTTAGCTATAAATGTCTCTAGTTTCTCATTCTTTATGGCTGAGTAGTACTCCATTATATATATATATATATATATATATATATATATATATATATATATATACACATACCACATCTTCTTTATCCAGTTTCCAGTTGATGAGCACTCGGGCTGTTTCCAGGCTTTACCTATTGCAACCTGTGCCTCTATAAACATGGGTGCACATGTATCGCTGTGGTATGATTCTTTTAATTCTTTGGGGAAGATACCCAGTAGGGGAATAGCTGGGTAAAATGGGACCTCTAGCCTTAGTTCTTTGCGGTATCTCCATACTGATTTCTACTGGTTGTACCAGTCTGCACTCCCACTAACAATGGAGAAGGGTTCCTTTCTCCCCACAGCCCCGCCAGCATTTGTTATTGGTTGATTTCTTGATAGCAGCCATTCTTTCTGGGGTGAGGTGGAATCTCAGCATGGTTTTCATCTGGATCTCTTGAATGACCAGTGATTTTGAACATTTTTTCATATGTTTATGTGCTGCTTTTACTTCTTTGTCTGAGAAATGTCTGTTCATTTCAGATGCCCATTTTTGAATTGGGTCTTTGAATTTGGGGGGGTCTGATTTTTTTCAGTTCTTCATATATTCTAGATAGTAGACCTTTGTCTGAGATACAGCTGCTAAAATTTTTTTCCCAGATTGTAGGTTGTCTCTTAGCTCTGTTGGTGGTTTCTCTTGCAGTGCAGAAGCTTTTTAATAAGATAAGATCCCAGTTGTTGATTCTTTGTGCTAGTTCCCATGCTACTGAGGGTTTTGTTCATAAAGCCTTTTCCTATGCAAATGTCTTCAAGAGTTATACCTAACTTATCTCCCAGCAAGTTTAGTGTTTCTGTTTTAATATTTAGATCTTTAATCCACTTTGATCTTAGTTTAGTGCATGGTGATAGGTATGGGTCTAGTTTTAATCTTTGGCAGGTTGAAATCCAGTTTTCCCAACGCCATTTATTAAATAGGCTATCTTTCCTCCAATGAGGGTTATAACTTTTGATGTCTTAATAGAGAAAGAAGTATCTGGCAATGTTTTGAATTTTGTTTATCAGAATTCAATATGCCTATCAGTCTGATTCTTTTATAACTGCATCCACAGTATTCGAAAAGCTTAAATACCATGTCCTTTCTTGAAAAGCAATTGGTATTAAATGTCATTAAGAACACAAAGCAGAAATATAATCTTCCATGTACAGCTCCTCAATTAAACAGTTTAAAAACATGTCATGAAAATAGGTTTATGCTCAGTGAAAAGGTACTTTTTATAGTACAGAAAGCTTTGAATAAATAGTTGGGGCAGATAGTGATGGAAATGTAGATTGATCCTCCCTGGCTTCAGACTAGGACATGGATTGTGAGATGCATGTTGATTGTCACTAAGCAATGTACCCTGTGATGATTTTGCCATAGAGACCTGAATGGACGATGCCAGATGGAACCCAGTTTTAGTCATGTTGCTATAGGAGTGGCTTGGAAGACTTCTGTGCTCAGAGTGAGGTGACTGCATGGGGATATTCCCTAGGCCAGTCTAAGAAGAGGAGGGTGAAACACTCAGAAAAGGAGTGGATGTGGGATGGTTACGGTCAAACCAGCTTAAACTAAGTAGACAACTTTAAACCACAATCATTCTAGGGCACAGAACACTGCCTGGGTAAACAGCAACTAACTAGACTGGGCCCTTGTGCAGAGAGGCCCAAGAGTCAGGGGTCTCTCACCCAACAAGTCAGATCCTCCCCTTACCACCAACAGGCAGGGCTTGGGCCATATCCCTCCTTCTCACATAAAGATCATATCTTAGGAAGGATCTTAGGAGGAGAAAAGTGGTTAAGAACTCCAAAGAGAGTCAGGCACAGTGGTAGCAGCTTGGGACACTAAGGTAAAAGGCTCAAGAGTTTGAGGCCAACATGGGTAACTTAGCAAGATCTTGTCTCCAAAATTGAAAACAACAAAAGAGACTGGGAACATGGGTCAGTGGTAGAGCACTTGCCAAGCATGCCTGCATGCAGAGGCCTTGGGTTCATTCCTCGGCACTGCAAAAAGAAAAAAAGAGAGAAAGAGAATGACAGAGGAGAGAGAAGAAAGAGAAAGGAATGGGGGGGAGAAGTGTGGGGATGTGGAGAGGGAGAAGAGTGAGAGGTGGAGAAAGAAGAAGAAAGAGGAGGTGGAGGAGGAGGAAAAGGGAAAAGAGAAGACAAGAAAGGAAAAGAAAAAGAGCTCTAAAGGGGTGCACATTTAATTTAGACTGAACAGTGTGTAAGGAGATTTAAGTGTCAAGACAAATGTTTTTGAAAATAGAGTGGATTATACTTTCCTTTTTCCCCCCTGCTACTCAACAGAAAGGCAAATTAGACTAGATTAATTATTGATGAAACAAGTTAAAAATACACCCATGTAAATTGTGAATATACAACACATAGTAACAGGTAGTATTATAAGATCATCATCATTTCCTCTTCATTTTATTAGTTTTCAGTCTTCATATTTCTAATACATTGTAACTGTATCCTTCTTTAAAAAGTTTGGTGAAAATATGATGTTGAGATGGATCTTCCTTTTCTAAGACCTGCTTCTGTTCCTAAAATCATATATTCCTCTTCAACACACCACTCATTTCTAAGCATCCTTGATAGATCACTGATACTGAAGCATGCCATCTTCTCTCTTTCCTTTGGGACTCTGCATATGCTTCTCTCACCTCTTACTTTCCATGCCTGGCTACATCCCCCTGTTGATTGGAATGAGTTCAGACATTATCTCTTCCAGAAAATCTTCTAGGCTGACATTGGCCACAATCAGAAGGGCAACACTCTTTCTTGGTTTTGAGGATTCCTCAGAATCAAGGTAGAGATTTGGCCAATTTCTACTTTATGAAGGGTTCATAAAGCCAAGGGCAAGATCTGCCAAATTTGGGGACCCAAGTTTCCTAAAAATTGATACTTCAGATTCCTTTACATGTTAGGAGCTAGTTTTTTTTTTTTTTTTTAACTTTGTCTCTATCTTAAGCCAAAGGAATCTTTTATTTTATATGCAACTAAAACCAGAAGTTTGTAATATAGCCAAGTATTTAAGATTATTTATTCCTAATATACAGCAAGTCTTCTGTAGGAAGAAACAGTAAACATATAGAGTTTTATCATCTAGTGAACATAAGCTTTTGTGGTTGTATGAAGATTTCTGTAACAGGAAAGATTCTGTAGTTTGAAATAAAGCTATAGAGAGAATGCTATTCTATTTTTGACACTTACCCAGCTCTACATACAGCTAATCATAAGGTCCTTATGATCAGGATATATGCATCTTGAATTGCCAGTGATAAGGTGGAAGAGCAAATGGCCAGGGATAAATATTGACAGATGATACTCTAGTGGCTGCCTTATGTTGTATTCTTTAAGATGTGATAAGATATCCTTCAACCAGAAGGAACCATAAAAATTTTTTACCATCAAAAATTTCTTGGAGGTGTGTCATCTCAGGTGGAACTTGAAGTCTGAGTCTGATTACATTTGGAAATGCGTATGTTGCAAAGTAACTTCTGGTTTTGTACATGGTAGAGCTTGTAGTCACCAAGTAAGAAGTCTCACTATTTCTTGGTGACCTTTAGAGAGGTCACACAGAGAGCCAGAGCCCCAGAGTTAATATGGAAAGCCAGAAGCAGAGCTGTGGATGGGTCTCACATAGGTGACCGCTCCGTGAGGGCGCCACCCTGCACATCTCGCCCACATGACCACGGCTCCAACAATTTCCCCAGGAGAAGATAGCTGCGGAGCTGCGCCCAATAAATGTGCAAACCCGTGACAGGAGCTATTGTAATTTTAAACCGCTGAACTTGGAGATGGTTTTGCCCACAGTAATAAAGAACTAAAACAAACTTTACCAGAAATACAATGTTGTTTAACATGAGTTAAAAATATGTGGTGCTGGCTGTGTGATGCGGACTGGTAGAATGTAGACGGAATTAGATTTTCTCAGGTTTCCAACCGCCACCCAAGTTTATGGGACAAAGTCCTCATCTTATGTCTTCAGTCCAGTTTTATGAAGCCAGAGATCGCACTAAAACCAACTCGGAAATCTTCAGAGGAATTAAGCATTAGATAACATTTTCCAATTTCATCTGAGGGGTTTCCTGTTTTGGCTTGTGATTACCCACTTGTTCTAATGGTTACCATGCACTTGTGGGACTCAAGTATTTTTTTCTGTATTTAAAATGTTTTCTTTTCTCTTATATTCTATCTTAATTTTCTTTTCCTCAGTAGTCTTGGTTCAGGTGTTATTCACTGTGCTGCTTACATCTCCATGTTTCTCTGCTATCCTCCTTATACTCTATTAATTGTTCCATAGAACATGTATTTTTTTCTAATCCTCTGGAACTTTCATCACTTTCATATCCTCTACTTTCAATTGTGCCAACCACTTTTGTTCTTAGCCAGACTTATTCTCACATGTCCTTCTGGTGCTTCTGTGAAATCTCTCCCAGCTTCTCCACGATTGGGTTGGATGACCACCTATGCATCCCACAATATCTCATCTTTGCTCCACTGATTGTGTTTTCCATAGTGTAGTAAAACTATTCTATTTATACTTGTATTTTCTCTTAGACCCTGTTGTTGAAGGCAGGAGCAGTGTCCATTTCTCCATAATTCCCTTGGGATAGAGACACACAGTAGGTTCTTTATAAATGTGTTTAGAAAAATGAATGAATAAAAATGAATAAGCAATTGAGGCAAGTTTCTATGTGCTTTTAGCCAAATACCATGTTCATTCTGGCAAAGTGAACTGGTGTAAAACATCTCCAAATGGGGTGTTTATGTGAATTTTAGTTTGTTTTTGTATGAGGGGATTATAGAGTGATAATTGTAGTAAAATAGAGTAGTTTGGGTGGTTGTTGAAATAGCCTCTTGTCCAGCCCCAAACTAAGCTAAATGCTGTTGAATACAAGTGAGTATTACACAAAAGGCTACTTTTTCTATAGTGGCCTATTATCTGCTCATTCAATTGTTATTTTTACAAGGCAAATAGTTGTTAGTGCATAGAGAAGCCATCAGGCTCTTATAGATGGTTTTAAAATACTGTTTTTAGTTTGTATGCTTTCAAATTGCACCTAAATAACACAGTTATTTTTGACTGATTGATTCTAAGAATTTTGCTATTACAGCCAAACTATGACATTTTGCATCATATATTTTTAGCATTTTTAAAGAATGAAATGCTTTTCTATTTTTTAAAGTGATTTTTCATTTTGAGTTTCAGCCAAACATCTCAAAAATCCATAGCTCCTAGAAGTCACAAAAAAATTAGCAAGGCCAAATAAAATACCTGTGGTGTGTCACTCACTGCAGCTCTATATTTTAAAGAAAAGCTAATGTATTGACTAATTCTCAGAAAAACATCCTTAAATTGCTGTCTTTGAAAAAATGTGCTATAAATGCTAGAAATGATGTCATTTTACGCTGCCACAGGTAAAGAAGCTTCTGTGTTTGACCTTTTAAGTATGACTACTGAGATTATAAATACCAATGTAGGAAAATATATCTACCATTATTTATTCAACAATACTCAAAAAGGGACAGTATTCCACAGCATCAATATATATACCTGCATATATTTTCACTCTCTGATTATTTTAATAGTTCATATACATTGGCTTAACTAAATGGATACTTACTTTTCATTTTAATATAACCTCATAATTTAAAATAATTATTTTCTCATCAATTCCTTGATATTAATTATCTTTACCAACGTTGTAATACGTTAGTACATAAGCAATTTTATATGGTTAGAGTAACTTGATTTTTTTTTTTTTGCTGCTATTTTAAATTCTTTGCTATATGAGCTGAACAATTGAGCTTCCCTTGGGAGATATCAGCAGTCTAGGAGATATATTTGTATTTTAGTGCATATCTTCAAGGTGTTCTAAGGTGTGGCAGAGTAAATATGCCACAAATTGCTTGTTTTTCTTATCAGGTCTTAGAAGGTTCTATGCCTGCTTTAACAAAGGTAACAACAACAAAAGAAGACAGATGTGAACTATGCCTGTTTGTAGGCCAGACCTTAAGAAAGAATGGCAGCTCTCATCTCCTGTCCCAACACCCACTCATGGGTCCCTGAGCCATTGTGTAAGAAGTCCAAGTGTTCAGCTAAGGAAACCACTCAGAGAGGTCGTGGGCCTATGGGAAGAGGAAAATAAACTCAGATACAGATGGATGGAGCCTTTCAGCCCTCCGTTCTGACACAACAAACAAAACACTACCAAGCAACACTGACCCCCAAACCATGAGTGGTTATAAATATTTGCTGCTGTCAGTCACTAAGTTTTGAGTGATTTTTTACACAGAAACCAGTAAAGAGAATAGAGGGTACATGGTATGAACTTCTAGGTTGAAGGTGTATTTAAAAATTTTTTTTCACTAAATTATTTTAGAACAGTTTTAACTAGGGTAAAGCATTACAAACACTAAATAGTAGCAAGTTACTCAAAAGGGAATGTAAATTGAAACTATTCAGTTTACAAGATTAGCACCAATGAAAAAATTCAGGATTTTGCCAGGTAACTATTTTCATTTCCACATGTGGAACTAAGTCAGGTCTCTTAGTTTATGACCTAGGCCACTGGCCCACCCAACCTGTAGAACTGTCTAACTTCTGGATGTAAGGACTTGTATTTCGTGCATTAAAATAGCACACACATATCCAATATTTCTCTCACCAGATTAAAAGTACTTTATGAGTTGTGTATAGAGATGCTGTGAGATTCATCCACTATTCACAGGCAGCTGCTTCTGGGGAAGAATTAGCTACAATAGCAAAAAGCAAGTAAATAAATAAATAAATCATGAAATGAAAAACAACATACGTATTTTAGCATTCATATATATATATACACACATATATATACATATATATATATACATATACATATATATACAGAGAGAGAGAGAGAGAGAGAGAGACTGCAAGCATATGCAGGACTATTGATTTAGAATTCAGCAGGAAGAAGTGCCCAATACTCTCCGAATAACAATGTAAAAACACATTTCTCTTAAGATTTAGAAATGAAGCAAGTGCAATTTAAGAAATGAATAAAAGAAATATATGATAAGATGTGGGTTCTCTGGCGGGTCCTAGCATTACTAATCAGTTTTGAAGAAAGGCATTTTTGCTTTTCTTTTAACAAAAGCATGTACATATTATGTTGATTATGAAATTTAATTCATTTAATCCCTACAAAACATGCCACAGTTAGACGATAGACTGAATATTTGAATATATTTTATGTATCATTTCTGACAGGAAAAGGTATTATTGAAAAATAACTGGAATATTATAGCATCAAGTAACTTTTGTATTGAGGGTGTCTCTGGAAGATGAAAGAGCAGTGTATTAATTATTTATTAAGGTCAACATATTATATTTAAACGTAGTGTGTTCAAATGGCAAACATTACCTCAGTTTCTGTAGGTCAGGTATTTGGAGGTGGGTGATTCTGTGTATCTCTCATGAGATTGTTCGCAGGTATTTGTGAGTTTAACTAGGTCTCATCTGCTTCCATGATGGCTCACTCTCACGGCTGCTGGGCCAAGACCTCAAAGCCTCACCCACTGTTGGCAGGCACCGTGCTCCTCATCATGTGGACCTCATCGTAGGCATGCCTAGTTGTCATAACACAGCAGCTGGCTGACCCCAAAGGGATTAGGGAAAAGGAGGAAACCACAGTACCTTGTGTGACCTAGCCTTTGCACCATGCCCTTGCTTACACTTCCTTCTGTTCATTAAAAGTGAGCTACAACACACTACAACTACGGAACCAACAGCACACTCAAGGGGAGGGGAACAGAGCTCCCCTTAATGAGAAGAGTATCAAAGAATTCAGAGTCAGACAAAAGCAGTGGAGCTGGTTCTTGGCAAGTCTTTCAGGCTCCATTGCCTTTGTCTGACTCTGAATTTGAGATGACGGTGAACTAGTGAACATTTCAGTGCTGTGACCATAGTTAGTGTATATTTTGGAAGACTGTATTCTCTTGGGGGCTCTCTCTGATTTCACTATTTCCCTCAGTTCACCTCTGAGTCTTATAAAAATCTAAAATACACTCTCAAGGTTTAACCTCATATTCTGGCAGAGTGGGAGCATTCCAGGTCAAGATGATAGCTAGATCAGAAGAAATAATGCAAAGCTGAAAACAACCAGCACTGAATTGCAGTTCATGGATTTAGAAACTTCCTATTTCAATGCAATTCATTTATCTTCTTTATTTTATTTGTTAGGGAAATTTAATTTTTGCCCCTGAGAAATATTGTAATGTGATTTGAGTCCAAAATAAATCTTAAAATCAGCTACTCAGAAAAATTTCCAACATATTTGCTTTCCTGTACTATTTCTAATTTTAATTTCTTTTTTTCATATATCCTTCTATTGGTACATTT
The DNA here is from genome assembly GCF_053883595.1 of Heterocephalus glaber. Classification (NCBI taxonomy): domain Eukaryota; kingdom Metazoa; phylum Chordata; class Mammalia; order Rodentia; family Bathyergidae; genus Heterocephalus; species Heterocephalus glaber. Next base: position 15,308,628 of record NW_028258156.1, on the reverse strand, counting down.
TAGATGTACAATATAATGACATTCATCATTGGAGATATGCACCTTTACATACTCTCCTGGTTCTTATATTTTTCCCCCTTCCCCTGCCCTCCCTTCAACCCCTCCATCCCTCCCTATTTGCAAAGACTTTGTTTCCCTTTTTTCATTTTCTCATATTAATTCCATTCCCTTCTTTCCTTTTCCCTACCCCTCCCACTTCCCCTTTCCCTTTGCCACTTTTCTTCCTATTTCACATTATCTATTATACCTTTTAGTCCTTATTTACACTTTCAGTTTCTCACACTAGAGAAACTATTTGGTATTTACACATGTGTGTCCTATTTATTTCACTTAACAGTATGGCCTCAATGTGCATCCATTTAGCAATAAATGTCTCTAGTTTCTCATTTTTGATGGCTGAGTAGTACTCCATTTTATTAAAAAATCACATTTTCTTGATCCAGTCTCCAGTTGATGGGCATTTGGGCTGCTTCCAAGTTTTAGCTATCACAAACTGTGCTGCTATAAACATGGGTGTACATTTATCACTGTGGTATGATTCTTTCAATTCTTTGGGGAAGATACCCAGCAGTGGAATAGCTGGGTCAAATGGGACCTCCAGTCCTAGTTCTTTGAGGTATCTCCATATTGATTTCCACAGTGGTTGCACCAGTCTACACTCCCACCAGCAGTGGAGAAAACAGAAACGCTGAACCGGCTGGAACTCTTAGGTAGAACTTTGCACTACTTCTTAACACCAAGACAGTATTAATAGATGGGCATTGTGGCAAGGTAGAAATGTACTGTCCTTTCTGAATCAGGTCACTGATTCCTTTGCCTTTCTTTGGGTTTATTGTAACGCTTTTACTGTTGTTTCAAAAGAAAGGTGTTCTTCAGTGTTCTGCATGATCAAGGGCTGTCCTTCAAAATGTACACGTGCACGATGGTGGAAACATCAGTAAAGATGTCAACACCAACACAGCTGTGGCCTTTCGCTACCTTCTGCTTCTCTCTTACAGGCCACGTGCTGTGCTTCCCAAGGTGTCTTTATTTTTACCTGACACAAGCTGAACTAATCAGGCTCCTGTTCACTCTGACTTTATGTTTGCTCACAGCTCTAGCTGGTAATAGCCCATTGTAAGCTCTCTAGCCCTTCTTTGTTAAGGCTTTGGTGTGTCCTGCCTAATATGGGCCAGGGCTCTCCCATCCTATCAGACAGTCAGCTCTCCTTGGGACAGAAAGAATCACAGTATTTATAAAGCACAGACTCCTCAGTCAGCTCTGTGGGCAAATTTATTCCTTTCAAAATTGGGTTGTTAGCAATACAGGCCTTCCAAGTCTTTGCCTAAGTTGTACGGGGGTAAATAAATAAGTAAATAAAAAATGTTATTTAGTTTTATTTCTTCTACTAGTTCTTTTTATGATCTTGAGAAATTTTTTTTAAGGATATGTTTTCTCACCTGTCAAAGAGAAGTTCATTTGTTCATTGGCTAGTTAGACACAAGGAGAATCTATTGCTTGTTCAAGGACATGTGTAGAATTTGTGGGGTCTTGAGTGCTGTCTAAGATTTCTCTTTTCAAAAGCTCTTGGTGATTGATGGAGGACAAGGTGAAGTATAAGTGGAAATAAGTAATATCTGATGTAAAAAGTGACTTTTAGGGAAGGAGATTTAGCTCAGTGGTTCTGTAGCCCGCCTTGCAAGTGCAAGGTCCTGAGTTCAATCCCTGGTACCAAAAAAAAAAAAAAAAAAAAAAAAAGATGACTTTTAAATGAGAAGAAGCTTATTATTGGAGCTCAAATTAGAAATAATTTGTAGCAGATAGAATAACATCTTCCTGACTTGCCTCACAGGTAAGCATGTTAATTGATATGACATAGGTACAGACTTTGAGGGGACAAACTTATATGGACAAAATTTGAGGCCAGAGTCCTACAGTGGTACAAGTTCTTTTATGAGTAATTTAGAAATTGATTACTAATCAATTCAAAAAATCTTACTTGAGTTATTTGAAACATTTTTGTAAAACTCTCCTATCTTTCTGAAAAAAGTCTGTGCCAAAGTTAAGATTCACTTTCCTTAATATTATAACAAGATCTGAACTTTCATTCAAACAAAGACAACTTAAGGAGTGTATATAGTGGCTCAAGCTATGTTGATTGCCTTTTCTATGATCTCGTGCAAGTCTTTTAACTCCTGAGGCCTCAGTCTCCCTTGCAAACATGAGATAATTTAGACCACAGAATCCAGAAGGTCCTTGTAGCTCTGTGATTCTATTGAGTCTTGTCCAATTAGTCAAAGAGTTACCTGTCATTACAGAAGCTGTGGTGTATATGTACATTTTAGCACCAAACCACAATTTAATAACAGGGTACCGAGGCTGCAAAGCCTCCTGATTCTGCTCCATTACTAATTTATCAGGGGCTAAAAGCAGCCAAACTGAGGATCTTTGGCAGACAATGCGGCCTTTGTGGGGCAAAGGAAGAATCATTTAAAAGGAAAGCATTACCATTCTAAAATAATGGTGAAGTACATGGCCTGAATGCTCTGAAAGAAGGTACTACAAAAAAGTCTTCTTGGCCGAAATGCCCCAAACACAAAAGCTTTTATAGGGACTTAGAAGGGAAAAAGAAAATAGCTCCTTATAAACTGGTTTCACCATTATCCTTGTGTGTGCGTGTGTGTGTGTGTGTGTGTATGTGTACTACAGTTAAACCCTCATTTCCCCAGACCTAATCATATTATTTTTTAAAATTTAGGATGAAACTCTATTTTTCCAACTAGATCAAGAAGCAAAAGAGATAGTTTTGTGGTTGTGACTTTTTGGTTATTGAAAGGTTATGCATGCATACAACAATACTTGCTTCTTGCATGTTACTTTAGTACTAAAATTGCAAGGCTTTTGTCTTCTTTCATAGTTTGATTTTGAAAAGATATGCATGCATTTCTATGTATGCATATTTGTGACAATTTGATTTGAAGGTAAATGAGATTTAAAACATAGTAACTCTTCTTAATTATGTCTTTAATTTTCTATCCCTCATAATCACTAATAGAATACAGTGATCTATCAGGAACATTTTTGGGAACTAGACTAATTAATAGTCTGTCAATTTAAAGAAATTTAAAAAAAATGTATTGAGAATAGCCTTTTAATATCTTAATCAGATAGGCAAGGTTTTTGTTCATAAATTCTCATAATAAAGTTCTTTGTGAAAAATTTTGTGTAAATGCCAGATATTATTATCTTATGCATATACATAGAATTTTTAAGAATTTTGAAAGAAAATCTCATGTGATAAAAAATAACGTACTTCATAAATCTCTGCAGATAATATTAAGTTTATAAAAGAATATTTAAAGATTTAGTTCTGAAAAATGTATTTTCCAGCCCTTTTTCTGTGGAGATTTTTTTTTGGAAGGAGCTATGCACAAAATCACTAGAAGGCTGGTTTTCACAGTAGCCTGCATTATCTGCCAGACTGTTAGCACCTTCTTGACTATATCAACTGTCACTGTACTTTGTTTTCTAAAGCAGATGTCATCCACGATGGAAAACTTTCCCATCAGACTCATTAGTGTTTCATATAACAAAATAAATTCTGTAGGAACCAATTCATGTGGGTAGCTCACCTGGTTGATTTTTAACTATTTAACAATTTCACTTACCTTGCAGAAATGACTATTGTTTTAGCACCCTTAATGAAAGACAAATTACAGTTGCAGATCCTTTTGGAATAACCAGAGGGTTTCAAAGGGAAAGAAGGACATAAGATTTGTAGGTTTTAGTATTGAGAAGAAGTAGAGGTTTTGAGGAGTAGATGTTTCTAGCAATAGGATGTGTGATTACCCACAACATGTCCCAATATCGTTTCTAATTTCATAAGATGGAACTGAATGATGCTCAACAGAATATTTAATGATGTAGTATTAGGCAATCTCCTTTCAGATGTAACAATAGAGTAAGGACATGGAACTGATTTGCAGTTGCAGTTTACGGATTCAGGTTCATTGCTTTATAGCCATGGTCAGTGTATTTATATTGCGCACCATGGGTTATCTGATTTATCACATTGTAGTGACAGCAAGTTTGGAACACTAATTTTGAAAATTATTTGGGATATCAGTGTTTTTGTTAACACATCAGTCGTGAATCTTCTAGTAATAAGGCTCAAAAGATATATTTTAATTGAATGACAAATCTACATACAAATGCTGTGGTCATCTCACCAGGCTAAGCTCCTTTCTCTTCTTTAGAAAGGTATGTTCTAAAACTACATAGAAGTGGTATCAGTCAGTTATTACAAGAAATGGCTCTGACTTCATCCTTTCATTTATGTATTTTCATCACTTTTTATGGAGGTGAGTGTGTATGTGTGTGAATGAATAAAGAAAGACTTTGGAGTATTACTAGTATGGCCCTCAGAGATGATCAGTATGACAGTATCTACAGTTAACTATTTACACTGAATTATTTAACATTATCTAAAAATTTACTTTAGAAATGTCTTTTCAGAGATTTAAATTTATATCAGGAGGTTTTAATTATTTTGGAGTGTTTTCAAGATCATCTAGGACAATTTTCAACAAGAACAAAAACAAAAACAGAACAATTTTTGACGTCTTAGATATGGGTGAGGTCATGATTTGGAGTTCCCATGATGGGATTAGTGCCTTCCTATGAAAAAGAAGAAACCTGAGCCCTCTCCCCACTGCCACATGAGTGTGCCACAAGAAGATTGGAGCTGCAGACCAGGCGCTGGCCCCACCACATGCTGAATCTGCTGTCACATTGACCTTGAGCTCCCCAGATTTCTAAACTGTGGAAGATAAAAGCTTAAGCCATGCAGTCTATGGCACTTTATCATGTTTGCCCCAACTAAGACACAGATACCTAAAAAAAAAAAAAAAATCGAGAGTAAGATATTGGAAATCTGTTGTCAATGAGGAAGAGTGTTTTGTTTTGTGTAAGATTTTCTTGGACCTCAGCAGTTATAACCACGAAGGATTTTGGATGATATGAGAATTTAATGATTTGCTTTGCTCATCTGTAAAACTATTCCAGGATTTGTGGTAGAAGGTGATTGCTTATGTGACCCCCAACTCCTTGTTTGCTCTTCTGTAGCTCCACAAAAGAATGTGGCAATCTCATGCTTTATATTCTTCCCCTGGCTTTTGCCATTATATCCAGGAGGATCCCGAAAGGTACAGGGATATGCAGTGATCAGTTGTGTCTTTGCAACAGCCTCCAAATATTGTCCTACTTTTCTTCCAGATAACTAGTCCTATTTTAATATGGCTGGCTGTATTTTTCTTAAAAAGCAAATCTCCTCAAATCACATCCTTTTAGAAGCATCCAGTGATGGTTTGATGTCCTAAATTAGGTTATCAGTTTGACACAAAAAGCCCTTTGTAAACTGCCTCTTCCTTATTTGTCTTATTTATCTATATAACTTGACACATTTCCTCATTAACATCAGACTTAAAGTTTCTCTCGCTCTCCAGTGTTTTCCTTTGTAAGTGTCTTAGTTAGGGTTGATATAGACTGGATGGCTTATGCAGCATTTATCTTTTACAGTTTAGAACTTCAGGAAGTCCACATTCAAGGTCATGGTGGTGTCTTCTTGGTTGACAGACAGCATCTTCTTACAGTACTTTCACATGCAGAGAGAAAATGGGCTCAGATTTCCCCTTTCTTACAGAGGCACTAATTCCATCATGAGGACTCCAACTTCATGACCTCAGCTTACATTCCAAAGGCCCCATCTCCAATTGCCATCACAAAGGGGATTAAAGCTTCAATATAAAAATTGTGTGTGGAAGGGGGCATGCACATTCAGTCACGGCAATGTGTGTATGCGTGTGTGTGTGTGTGTTACAAATGTGGTTTCTTTTGCTTGAAGTGGCCTTCTCCATTGGCCTAGATGAATTCTTTTTCTTTGTGAAAAATTTGTATTAAACATAAGCACTTTTGAAGCTTCCCTGTCACTCATGGACATAAGTAATCAACACATTATAGGTAACCATTGCTTTGAATAAACTTAATTTCTAAGCTTTTTGACATTGTAATTTAGTTTTGCTTTGTTTTGTTCTGTTTTTAAATGTTCCTTTCTCCTGAGTTTGATGTGCTCCATCAGACATTATTGTAGTTCCAGCTCATACCATAGGCTCTGATGCAGAGTTGTCAAACAATACAAATTCTTTGTATGAAACCTTCTTGAAATAACATTCGATCAAGACCATTCTTTCCACAAGAACTGAAACACAAAGCTCTTGGTCACAATTCAACATAAGTCTATTTTCTCTGATAAAGTAGTCTTACACTTAAATCCTTTTACATTTTTTCCCTTTAATTCCTTTCATTCAGAGAGAGGAAGGCAATATTTAGCAAGCACTTAATTGCAGCATGTGTAGAATGAGACAAATGTTGTCCATGTGTGGAACTTTTAATAGTTCCAATTCACACAAGGCCTGCTGCTGGAAAGGCCAGGCTTCTCTGTCTCAGACACTTGACAGAAGATAAGAAACAGTTAAAATAAATAGAATGAGTTTTAATAAAATCAACTAGCAATTCTTAATAGCCCTAGGTTTGACAAGTGCACTATGTCAATGACAAACTGCCAGTAACAGATTAGAAGGATTCCAGAAGTTTTGGCAACATATCTCCAAAGCTAATCATCATTGCCATGGTGTCTTTTAATTTTTTTAATTTTTTTTTATTGGTACATTTGCAGTACATAATGATTATACTGGGGAGTTGGTTCTTGTACATAACACTGTTAATTCTTTTTTTTGTTCCCTTCCCCACTCCCTTTCCTTTCCCTCCTTCTCTTGGTCCAACTTCCCTTTGCAAAAGATCTACCTCTCTATTTCCTATTATCTACTTTCTATTTTCTTATTTATATATGTACTTTGAGTGTTTCACATAAGAGAAGCCATATGATGGTTAAGCTTGTATGTCTGATTTATTTCACTTTACCTTATGATCTTTAAGTGCATCTGTTTTCCTACAAATGGTTTATCCTTTTTTGTGACAGAGTAGTAACTTGATGAGCCCAGTAGTGTAATTTGTAAATAAGAGAATACGCTATCACTCATGTCTTCCTATAGTGCAGGTGTTTAATTCTTCATTCATAAAGAACAAAAAGAGTAATTGAGTGAAGATCTGAAATCCAGGTCAGGCTTTAGTTGCATACCAATAGACCTACTAGTATACAATGAACATTATTTGCTTTCTTCAATATTTAAAAGTTAGATGGCACAACATTCATATCAGTTTAATATAGTTGAAGCTTTATTCTTATAGCATAGCTCAGTTATATATAATCACATACTTTACTGTGGCCACACTATTTAATGACAGTTAAACATTATGATTTCAATTTACAATTCCCTAACGATTAGTGATGCTAAACTATTTTCCCCATGAACCTATTTTCTTTCTTTAAAGAAATATCAACAAACTCTGGTAATCTCTATCAAAATCTCAATGGAATTTTTCAGAGAAATTTAAAAACAATCCTTAAATTCATATGGAAACACAAAAAATCCTGAATAGCAGAAACAGTCTTGAGCAAAAAAGAACAAAGCTGGAGGCCACATACTCTTTGACTTAAAAAATATGTTATCAAATGATTATATTCAATGTAGCATGATTTTGGAATGAAAAACAGACATATCAACCAAAGGAATGGGATAGGAAAAACAGAAATAAATCACATTTATAGGCAATTGATTTTCCACAAATGTGCCACACAATATAGAAAGAACAATCTCCCCTAAAAAGGGCGCTGAGAAAATTGGATATCTGCATACAAAAGAATGAAATTGGATCCTTATCTCACACCATGTACAAAAAGTCAATTTTTAAAAAGCTTAAATATAAAACCTGAAACTGTATAACTACTGGAAGAAAACATAGGGAAAATTCTCCAAAATATTAGTCTGAGCAATGATATTTTAAGTATGAGCCCAAGAGCACCAGGCACTAAAACCAAAAAGGTGCACATTTGGGATTGTATCAAACTAAAGAAAGAGCTTCTACAAAGCAAAAGAAATATGAAAAGGAAATGAAAAGACAGCCTGCAGAATGGAACAAAGTATTTGCAAACCATAAATCTAGTAAGGTCAATATTCAAAATATGTAAAGAACTCAAAGAACTCTACAGCAAAAATTTTTAAAAGATAACCCAATTTAAATGAATAAAAGTTTATTTTAAAAAATGAATTGGAAATTTCCACTCTTAAATATTACTTTAGCTACACTTGCTCATATCTGCATTCTTATGGGCCAGAATTGCTTTACACTGAATCAAAATAACTTGATTTTCCCCTAGATCCTACTCTCTGCTTCTTGTTGATTTGCACAAGTGTGTACACCCTTCCTTAAATGAGTTCCTAAAATATACTGCCATTGCAAAATTGAACAAGACATGAAACTTACTAGCTTGTCCAGAGTCAAATCACTGATTGATTGCCCCACAATTACTGCTAGAATAGAGAGGGCCTTCAAACTGCCTTTGGAGCAAAGTGGTTAGAAAGATATAGTAAGTGAATGTCTCATGGAGGAGATGCCCTTTCTACTGGGTGTTTAAGCTGCCCATCCTATTGATCTTTCTCAAGGGATACTAAGTACAGCAGATTGAGTAAGAACAAAGTTCTAAAATTAAACACACACAGCCATTTAGCATAGTCCAGGCACATGTAATTTTCAAAGCTAAATGTTATCTACTATTTCATAGAAGGGTTATCAAATGGGCAGGGCACTCTGAAGGTTATTCCACACTGCATCTGGTAATTCACACTGTATACTACTTGGACACCAGTATGTACAGAAGAATGGATCTTAAATGTCTTTGATTTTATAAACAATGTTGATGCATATTTTTGAAAGGGATACCTATGTATGTAGAAGCAAGTTACATAAATAATTTAGAAAAGTAAAGAACACATTTATGGGACAAATCCACATTTATTGTACTGTATTTGAAAAATCTTTGACCTTAACATCCCTACTGGCAATCAGCACTATCAGAGTACAGTCAAATACTTAAATATATAACAACTTTGTGTTAAAATAAATTATAGGAAAGATTTATGTCTTCAACTTCCTTTTCTGTTTTACTAGAAATTGTATACATCAGTGGATCAGAATAGCATTTTTGTTGTTTTTGAATTTCCTTTAGAAGGTGATAGCAATTAGAGACTAGGAATCTCCTTACTCACTGACCCAGATAGTTTCCATGTCAGAAATCATTGTTTATAATTAGTGTCATCATACAGTGAGGTGTTCTCTGCAACCACCATGGGAAGCCCTTCATGGAGTCTGTCTTCTAGATTTCACACAACACCTGTGAGCTGGATTTCCCTTGCCAGGGCTGTCTGATATCACTTCATATCCATCTGAAGTGTGCATTCCGGCATAATGCTTGGAAAAGCAGAGAACTTATACTTGGGGAAGCTTGGGAAATAATAGAGCTTCACATGCTAGTGTGGTGGCTGTGTGGACTTTTTTGGCATCTAGACTTTGCACAATGAGAGAATGGGGTGAAAGTATCACTTGGGAGCAAAAGTTTTACACCAAAATGTAAGAAAGAAACCAAAATCTCTAATTAGATTTCAGAATCTCTATGGTAACCATCACTGTTTAAAAAGAGGAAAGAATTAGAATTAGAAATTGGATAAATGTTCATATAATAGAAAAGTTTTCTCATCTACTTACAACTAACCTTATTTATACTTTCCCCATTGGCCTAAATTCTGATTTTTTGCAGTGCTTTAAATATGTTGTAAAAGACATTTTTTAAAAGATCTTTCTGGGTAGGATACTTCTGTAAGTTCACAAAACAGTAAATGTCTGGATAATTTCTGAGATTCCAGACTGTGTTTCAATAACTGTAGTTATAAATACATAAGCATATTATAACTTAACATATTTTGGTTATTATTAGAATTATAAAACGTGTGCCAAAACTCTAAGACAATTTTAGAAAAATTATTCAATGGACAAAAAGGCACCAATGATGTGCATTTTTTTTAATGTACAACCAACACACATTAGCCACTTAGATTACTTTTCTTGTTGGTCACACCTTTCCATGTAAAGTGATATATATATACATATGGACATCTAAAAAACATGTTTATTTTTGATATGTGTGGGGGTGGAGGGACCACGTGATCTCTATCACCTCTTTTAGCATTAAAACTCTATGATTATGATTTAAATTGTAATACTTTTGTTCATTAGAAAAGCAAAGTTATTACTCTTTTATGGTATTCATCACACCTTATAAACTAAAATTCATATACACATGAATAAAAGTTAGACTTTGAGTATGTGGAATGTATTTGTTGAAAGAAAAGGAAACAATGGATTTCAAGATTTTAATTGCTTCTTCTGCCATATGTCTTTTTACAATGGATTAAAGGGTTATTGAGTTCTGCATGTCAGTGTTTTTCTTTTAAAGTTAGCTTTCCCTCACTGAAGTAGAGTTTTTGATGTCACTTTTTCTTACATGCAACATTTTAAATGGGGAATTTCTAGGATTGTCTGAGTTGTTCTAAATGCTGTCTCCATGGTTGGCTTTTGATAGATGCATGATAAAAATTTGTTGAATTAATATCCACTCATTTTCCTATTGTTATCTTTTGTCTGGCTCCATTGTATGCTCTACATGACTGGCAACCAAACCAAGTCACTGGAAATACATGGGTCGTGTCTGTGGATACTGTGTTATGACATCCTCAACATGCTGACAACTGCTAGCCCTCAACCAGAGCATTAAAGCAAAGCATCTTTTTTAATTAGGAGGGAAGTAATGAAGATGGAGCAGAAGAAAGGTGAGTCCTGAGATGTCTGAATACATGAGTCCCGAAGTCCTGACTTTTTAGAATTTTCTGTCCAATTATTCTTTAATAAATATACTTAGATCTAAATCACCTTAGAAATTTAATTAAGGGAAGGACACCCTGGTCTTACAGCAATCACTGTGAAGAATATCTGATAAGTGAGAATTTAAAACATAATTTCATCCCATGGTACCACCTCATTTCCACATTAGTCCTGTTGAAATACACTGGAGAATGCAAGATAGAGAGGGAAGGGCAGAAGCAGCCAGGGGTTTGGGAATAGTACAAGGTTCTGTAAGTAGCAGTCTTAAGATTTTCATGTTTTCTATGCTATTAAGATTAGAAATAGATGCAACAGCAAGTGCCATGCGGGAGCCAAGAAGACCATGTTTGTTTGCATGTAAGAAATTATGTCTCAAACTTCCTGAACCTATTTTGAGAATTTGAGTCACAAAATTTGAGAATCTTCATAATCCTGAGAGGCCTATTTCTGAGTTTTCTGTTTGTTTATTTGTTTCTTTAAGTAGGCATATCCCTCAGCTGGGAGGGAGTTGTTATCTTTACCTTACAGTGATTTTTAGTTTTATGCCTCCAGTGTATTCCACACACTGAATTCAAGTTTCTAATTTGGAAGTCAGGTAATGATTCCATGGAGGGTTACATTTCTAGAAGTTAGGCCTAATTGACAATTGCTGTCATTTACTTCTGACCAATTTCCCAGTCCCAGGAAGAAAGTGTCCCTTGCACTTTTGACTTTTACTCTTTATCCTTTTCTGCCTTGGGATTTGTGCTCCCCTAATTTTCTTGATTTCCCTTTCAGGCATTCACCTCATATCCTTTAACTCTCTTTGCCTTCAGCATTGTCATTGTGTCCTTGTAGAGTAGCCAAGTCAGCCTTTGGTTGTTAGTCAGACTCCATGGGCAATTTCTTCAATGTTTTCATTGTTTACATGAAAGCATCCAAATGTATAGCAAATACACCAGCTGGAAACCTCCCCACAGACAGACGTATCCAAACAGGAGGTTCCTGACGTGTTGTGGTGGGTCAGGCTGGTGCTGCTACCAGAAAGAACAGCCCACACCCATATGCACTGTTGCTCCTGAATGGAAGGACAGCGAGACCATCCACACGGACTGGGCCTCAGCCAACACTTAGCCCTCAGCACACACAGTGAGACAGAAAGATGTGACAATGACAGAGTTTTGGAATGCTGTTTGTAGCATGCTGTTCTTTGGCATGCTTCTTCAGAATGTAAAAACAGACTTCTCCTAATTTTCCAAAGACACATTGTTTATTATAAAATCAGGCTTTAAAAATGACTATAAATTTAAAGGCAATTGATTAATTTAATGCTAAACTCAATCTTTATGATGGGTATTTTGGAAATTTACTTTTAAACTTTGCAATAGGAACTCATACTTGAAGGAATCATCTGATTTTAAATATATATTTTCAGCGTGTGGAATGGTAAGGTTAGTAATGGGACAACGATGGTCAGCTTTGATTTTAATTAGATGCATTAAAGATTTACCAGTAAAGGTAGAAGGCTTAAAAATGGAAACAAACATATTTGAATGCCTTTCACAAACATGAACAGTTTCTGAACAAGAATAATATATTTCATGAGTATGCATTCGCTTTACATATCATACTAAAATTCTGGTAAAATAAACACTTCATTGCATTATACATTCTATTTTGAAGATTACTAATATGGGCTATTCACACAGGTGCACTCAGTAAATTATTTTTTATAAATGCTATTAAAAGACAGTCCATTACAGATTTCTACCTAAGTTACAGCAATGTACCACAGCCAAGAAGCACAATATCACTAAGAAATCACTGGCTTAGTTTCCTTTTTTAAAAAACATCCCTTCATTTCTCAATGGCTGTGTTTTAAAAATAAACTATAGATAAATGAGTAAATGAAATAAATTCCCTAAAGAAAGTGATTCTCTAGGGAAAATGAGGTTAGAGAGACACATCCTCAGATTCTGCTTAGCAAACACCTTGATCAAAACAAATGAGATTCTGCAAATATAATAGTAGAAAGAAAAAAGCAGTGATTCTCTGTCCTTTATATTTGTTACTTTAGAGGGGTCAACCTGCATACAAACTCATTGACTGACAATCAAGATGGGTGCCCACTGGAATGCTATATCCAATCCAAAACGAACACTGTGCTTCTACAAATGTGATAGATACTAGAAGCCACATGGGTCCACCATCTTGGAGTGTTTGGAACCATCTTCTTATCCAGACTCACAGACAAATAATGGAAAGGGAGGCCCTAACCTGACCCCAAAGCACAACACAACTCCAGGGAAGAAGTGTGTACCTCTTTCCAAGCATTTCCAAATGTTTAATGCCACTCATTCCTAGGAACAGATGCCCTGAAAGTTTTAAAACTTTGAGAGATGGTAACTGTATCAGTTGAGGAAGTCAAGGTCACATAAAGCGTTCACTGTCTTCGCCATTTGCAACCAGAGTTTGTTGTTCACTTCTGTTGCACAACTAGCAGAGGTGAGTTGTATGTTGCCTGTTTCTCCTTCTCACCGAGGATGCCAGAGTACCTCTACATGGATCACTGCTGTTTGATGTGACAAGAGAGGTATGAAGACACCCAATTTATTTACTAGCTTTTACAGTTTCTGACCAGAGCAGACATCAGTAACTTGTGCTCGCATGCTACTAGGCAAAGAGCTTCACGTCACAGTGGATATCAACATGCCATGGGAACAAATGCAACCCTCGTTCCTATGAAGAGAAAGCTTTTGTGGACAGTAACAGTTTGCCACAGGTAGCTTCAGGCACTTACGTTCCAGAAATAAGGAAGAGGAATGGCTACTATCTTGCAGTTAGGTAGGGAATGTTAGTCTTATAGCTATTTGGTGGACCATGATTCTGGCTCAAGTAAAATGACTACAAATAACAGATCCATGGTGCCACCCACAAACAAACAGAAAATTCCTAAGAATCATGTTATTCAGAAGTAGGCAAATGCTGTGCAGTATTAAGAACAGGGAGAAGAATAACCCGCCATTTTTTTCACTTATAAATTCAAGGCATTTCTTTGTTTATGGCCCAAAGGTAAGATTAAATTTCACTTATCCTTCAAGTAGTTATGAGATTACACTGTTTAGAAAAGGCTTCTAAAGTTTCTTCTCAGATTTTGGTTGTTTCCGTCATAATCCTCAAATTGATTTGTTTTGGGAAACTTCAGTCCTCCTCACAGTGAACTCTCTTGTCATTGTCATAAATAACTTGTAGTTTTGGGAGTCCTGAAGACCTTGCTTTTAACATAAGTTTAAAAGTGATATTTTTGTCTTGGGAAAAATTTTCAATGTCATCATTTTTGAGGGGCTTAGATAAAAGTCTCAATTTTAAGATTTTACTGTCAGAAAAATCTTATAGATTTTTATAGTAAATATGAAGAATATACCCAGGTGAATTTATTCACTGTAAGCAGAAATTTCTGCTATTACCAATGAAAACCACAAACCCTGTTAGTAGGCAACAAAGATCTTGTTGGCCTAAACATTTTGCTTCTCTAAGCAGCAAATCATACTGTCATTTTAGACAACAAAGCAAACACTGACATAGAAAGGCAGGAGCTGATCTCAGGAGTTTCAGATAGGGTAACTTCTGAAAATTGTTAGTAGCATCTACTATTTACCTCCTTTTCAATTTCTTCACAAAAGAGGCAAAATCTTGAAGGGACAAATACTAAGTTTTTGAAGTGTAAACATTGTGTTTGTTACTGTTATGCAAAGCAGTGGAAAGGTGACAATTTATTAGTTACGTTTGTGAAAACTCATTTTAGTCTAGTATGTTTTGGGTTTAAAGAAGTAATTCTGGGAGTCTTTTGGGAAGTTATTAATTAAAATGTTTAAATTCAAGAGTCCTTGTCTGTGACTCTAACTTGTAAGACAGTCATCTATGGTGGCTGTGAAATGACTCCTTTCTGTTGTCTTTTCTCCTTCCTGCTGGCCCTTCCCCGGCAAAATGCCGCTGAACTATCCACACTGACTTAAAATGCAGAGCATGGTAAGGCTGCCTTCTCACAATATTTTATGTGTATTCAAGCTGTGAAAAGTGTCACAGCAATGCTCCCATTCTGTGTCAGCTGAACGGTATCTGCTCATATTCATATCCTGGATTGACTACAATTCAAACCTGGTTATTTGTTTCTTTATCAATCACAAAATAAAAGGAATACTTCAGCAGTATTTTTCAGCTCCCAAATGAGAAACCAATTTTTAGACAGATCTATACCATTCTCTTTTTGGGAGTATCAATCCTTAAACCAGCAGGTGAGACGACATTTTATTAAATGGCTCATTCTAATTCAGATCCTGGGGTGAGCTTACTTATGGATGAATTGTGCTACTATCCCAAGAAAACCATTTAACCTATCTGCACTCAGAGATGCCTTCTGTGTACTTACTGTCTGATTTCAAATCACAAAATGAGTTGCTTCTGTTTTTGAAATCAGATTTTTCACAGATGCTGATTTTGACAGTGGCGACTATGTAATAAAGAAAGAGCAAGACAAATAAGCAGAACTTTGACCACTGCTGGTTCCATGCCATGCCACCTCTATATGTTGCAAAATGCTAGATCAAGATGAGTCATACAGTATTCTGGGCTTCCTGAATGAGCAATACTGAAACTAAGGAAACTCAAATATTTGCACATAAATCAGCCATAGAATGAAGGAAAGAGGAATAAAAAGGAAGCATCTCAGTGAACACATATTCACATGTCCTTTGAGAAACTGTTTTAAAAATGATCATAGTTTGCTTAGGGATTTAGCTGTCCATTCTGTATGAACATTATTAGTTTAATACATATATTATACTTACTAAAACAGCAGTTATTGAATAATCTGAAAAGTAAGACTCCGAAATTCTCTCACATAAAAATAGGAAAACTTCTGAAGTCTGGGGAAGAAAAGAGCTAGCGGAATGTGCAGAGGAATGATAAAGTTATCTTAGTGCTCAGCTTCTGTTAGTACTCGCCAAGGAACTGACGAAGTCAGCTGATCCAAGTGGAATCTTCCCCTGGTTTCTGTTTTCTACCCTATTCTGGGTTCATTCATTGTTTTCCTCTTCTTACTGGGTAGAAACTTAAACCTGTGGTGGATTTATTCTCTGTGTGGTATGCCATTTATTATTTATTTTAATTACCATGGAAAGTGTGTTCAATAAAGAAACTTGTAAGACAGAAAGAAATTTTAAAAAAAACCCACATAAATCATCTGTTAAGTAACCATCCAAAATAGCTTATGGTAACATATGGTTTGCCCTTCCAGTATTTATTGTTATGTCTATTCCTCAACTCTGTCTAGGTCCCCTTCTGTTTTCTTGACACATACGTTTTTAGGTGATACCTGGTGTGCCTGCAATCCATCCTACACAGCAAAGGTGCACCTTACTTTTGAAAACTCTTCTGCTTAAAACTCCACAATGGCTTTCTACCTCACTTGTCATAAACTTCAAAGTCTCTAGGTATGGTGGTCTTGCTGAGTCTTTTAAAACCTTCTTCTCCAGCTGTACACTCAGATTTTCCTGTCCTCATCTTCTTTTTATTAATTATATTGGTACACTTAAGGTATACAATATAATGACATTCATCACTGGAAATTTGCACCTTTACATAACCCATCCTGGTTCTTATTTTTCCCCCTTCCCTTGCCCTCCCACCAACCCCCTCCATCTACAAAGGCTTTGGTTCCATTTTTTCCTTTTCTCATATTAATTCCATTCCCTTCTTGTTTGCTTTCTGTTGCTGAAACTGATTACCACAAATTTAGTGGATTGGAGAAAAACAAAATTTTATCTCTAAGTTTGAAAAGTGAAATATCCAAACAGGTATCACTGGGTGATAGTCACAGTGTTGGCAGGCTGCATTCATTCTGGAAGCTCTAGGGGACAGTCTGGTTTCCTCTCATTTCCATATTCTAGACAGCATCCGCATTGCTTGGCTCATGAACCCCTAAAAGCCAGGAACATTGTGC
The DNA here is from genome assembly GCF_053883595.1 of Heterocephalus glaber. Taxonomy (NCBI): domain Eukaryota; kingdom Metazoa; phylum Chordata; class Mammalia; order Rodentia; family Bathyergidae; genus Heterocephalus; species Heterocephalus glaber. The sequence goes on along the minus strand of NW_028258156.1, from coordinate 15,291,776 downwards.
TGAGTTTCACTGTGCTACATTTCTGGCCCTCTGTCTTCCCTCTCTTGCAGTTAGACAATCTCTTGAGATTACATTGGACCCACCCAGACAGCCAACCAAGTATTATCTCTTTATTATAAAGCCAGCTGATTAGCAAAATTAATTCTTCTTGGTTATTTAACATGACATTCATTGATTCTGAAGAGTTGCACTTGGATATTTTGAAGGAAGGGACCATATTCTGCCTAACATATTCCCATGCATCTCTTAAAGCATCAACGACTGCTACCCAGTACTCATAGCTGCAGCAAGCTTGTGACCCAATAGAGCCACTGTGATGTGAAGATTGCCATAACTGGCCTAAGGAATAACTGAAAATTTAGAATTGTATAAGAAGTGAGAAGGACATCAGGATGGAGAGCAAATTTATTTATATAAAGGACAAAAAAAGCATTTGTTTCATTGTTCTGACACTGGTTCATCGTGATTTGTCAAATACAGACTTTTTTTCTTTTACAAATTCTTCATAAACAGGTAATGCAAATGAAGTGTTCTGGTGGCTGTCTGTTATTCTATTATTCAGAGATGATTGAAGACTTTACATGGATGGCTTTGGGGAAACAGTCATGAATGGCAACAGGATTGGCTTTCAAGTGACTCACCAGTTTAATGAGAGCATCAGACAGTTGCTTAGTATACAGAGCAAGAACATTTTAATGTAGGTTTTAGAGAGTCTTTTATTAGAGTTCAGAAGACAGTAACCAGAGTCATCCAATATAATCAGGATTTGCAACGTTCTATACAAAGTGAGATAAACAGCTGCTGAGGGAGGGCATCTGCCAGTGGGTGTCTTTCTGTGTTGTATTTTTTCTTCCACTAGATAGGAATGATCTTATTCCCATCATGCTGCAACTGTTTCTCCAGCATGTAGACTACTTCCTGGTAGATAGCAGGTTCTCTATAGATACGTACTTAATATCAGAATGAGTTGGTGTACCTAAAATATGCAGTTTTACTTTACAGAAAAGTTATCATACTGAATGACCTATTTGGGAACACACTTGCTTTCCTTTTTATGCCATCATCATTGACAGATCCCATTTAAATGAAATTTAGTACCAAATAAATTTTTCTTTATCCAGATTTTTCTAAATTATGCACCTTTACTTATGCCTTTGGAAAATTTCCTTTTACTTTTTAAAGGAGCTGCACAGCCTAGAAGTATGTGTTTGGATTATAGTTTTATAAATCTGAAAGGTTTTGGGTTTGGGTTAGGGTTAGGGTTATGCATTTGTAAAACAAGTGCCTGTTGAAAGCCCTTTGTGCTTCAGGTCTTTCCTTATCTCCATTTCCCTCCTGAGTTCAGGGTTGTGATCCTGCTCCCTCACCTTTTAAAAATTTATTATTTATTTGTCTATTTATTTATTTTTCTGGGATGGGTTATATTTAATACATTCTCTTAATACCTAAATGTTACTCTTTAAGTCCCATAAATATCTCAACTTGTAATTCTGGCTCCCTTGTCTCATGACCTTGGCGTTATCTTCTAAAATGCTAACTCTCTCATCTCCATGATGGCAATGCACTTAGTCCATCAGAGAGAGAGGTCCCAGGCCACCTGCAGCCCTGCTCCGTCCCACCCACGCCACGCCCACTGGCAACCAGGCAGAAGGTGAGGACCTCTTGCCACTTGCCATGCGCATGGCAGCAACAAGCTTAGCTGCACAGGTGCCTGCAACCTCTCCACCCCTGCACCTCTGGCCACCTGGCTGTGCCACTACCTGGTTCCACAGTACAAAGGCGCAAGGGACACGAGACCACCATACTTATTTTAGAGGGATCATCCATCACCTCCCATCGGAACCTAGACTATCTTCAGGGGAAAGGCAACTGGAACCTTCAATAGAACCTTGCACAGTTCAACCCTGCAGGAGGACAGGGAGGAGATCAACTTGGGACTTGCAGCCAGAAATCTGCCTGAATCTCACTGATCTGTGACTGGCTTGCTGAGATTCATTGACTTATATCTGCACACTGCTGCCCATGTTGTCTATTGTGACAGCACAGACATATCCTGAAGGAGGCCCTTCATTTTAATTTCTACTTGTTATTTTCAAAACTATTATTATTATTGGGGTTTTTTGCTCTTACTTTTAATTTTTTTCTACTCTTTTCAAATTTTTATTTTTCTCTTCTTTTTTTCTTTCTTTTCTCTTTCCTTTCTCTCTCTCTCTCATACTCATTCTCTTGCTGTCCCACATTGTTCTTCATCTACCTTTTGGTTCCTGTTCTGGACCTAATTCAGATTTCTTCTTTTTCTTTTCTCTTTTTCCTTCTCTTGCCTGTGTCCTCTGGCCTCAGTGCTAACATTTCCCTTTCCTTCTACCCATCTATCCATGCCTCCCCAACTCCTAACTCTCCAACCCAAAGGGTAAAGTTGCTATATTGAAGATTTTATTCACTATAAACATATGTTGGGTGGGTCCTTGATTTTGATTTAATTCACACAGTTAAAGGTGATAAATTAATAACTACCACAAATTGTCATTTTCCAAGATGTACTTGATGCTATTTTGTTGCTGATTGTATCACTTGGGCTAAGGTATTGTGATTGATCTAATCAGTTGTCTTTCCTGGTATAATGAAAATGAGACAGCCTCAGAGTCATTAGAGACTCAAAACCTAAAGACCAGCTATATCTGGAAGACACCTCTGAGAAGCAATCATTCCATAAGGGTTCTAATTACAAGCAACAAAGATACTTACAATAAGCAATTTTGAAGTAACAACCCAGGAATTAAACCAAGGACAGTACCAAAAACAAAAATGAGAAGACATTTAAGCAGGTCACAGACCCAGGGTTCAACCCCACCAAGGGTAAATTCTGGGGGAAACGAGGTGGAAAAATCTGATAATCAAACACCTGGACACCCTGAACTGATAGCACAGGAAGTAACAAAACAGATGAATGAGGCCCTAGAAAACCTCAAAACAGAAATAATTTCCCAGATAACTACAGAGATGGTGAGCAGAGTGAAAGACATGATTAGAGGCTCTAGAACAGAAACAGATAAAAAAAAATAGATGAGCTCAGAAATATGCTGGAAGCCATGAATGCCCAGCATAAAAGAAATAGAAACCATGATTGCCGAATATAAGAAAGAAATAGAATCCATGAAACAGATTTAAACAGATATCCAGGAGATTAAAACCTCCATTGAAAGCATGCGCAGCAGATTAAGGGAATCTGAAGATAGAATATCAGACATATAAGACAGGATTACAGTTAAGGACCATGAAAACAGAGATTTCTTCAAAATAGTGAGGGACCATGAGAAATCAATCCAGCAACTGCTAGATGATGCAAAGAAGAATAACACAGACTGATAGGAGTCCATGAAAAAGCAGGAGAAAGCACAATTGACATAAAAAAATTGTTCATGAAGTAATAGAAAACTTCCCAGACAGAGGTAGAGAATTGGACATACAGATAGGTGAGGCATATATAACCCCAAATAGCCAAATTCAAAAAAAATCTATACCTAGACATATAATAGTCAGGATACCAGAAACCCAAAGGAAGAACAAAATCCTACAAGCAGTTACAGAAAAGAAAAAGATCACCTTCAAAGGAAAGCCCATCAGAATCACAGCAGACTTTTCAACACCAACCCTCAAGTCAAGGAGAGCCAGGAGTAAAGTATTTCAGTCCCTAAAAGAAAATAACTTCCAACCTAGACTGTTGTATCCTGTAAATTATCTTTCAAAATCAATGGGGAAATTAGATACTTCCATGACAAAGAACACCTGAGCACTCCAAACAATTCTAAACAATATCCTAGAAAAAGACAATGAAGGTCACAACTCCATGAGGCCCAACAGAGGGAATCCACCAGGCAAGGTAAGACACTAAAGGGAAAGGGGGAAAAATAAAAAATAAAAGAGCCAACAACAGTAAAACATCATAATAAGGATGAGTCAATATCTATCAATTACAACCATCAATGTTAATGGGCTCAATTCACCAATCAAAAGAAATAGACTGGCAGAATGGAGTAAGAAGCAAAATCCAACAATTCTTATTTGCAGACACAGTAGATTTCAAACCAAAACTAATTAAGAGAGACAAAGATGGTCACTATATCACTGTGAAGGGAACAATCCAAGAGGAAGAGATGACAATCATAAATATATATGCACCAAATACGAATGACCCCGACTATACAAAACAAATATTAATGGACATGAAAAACCAAATAAGCACTAATACAATTGTAGTGGGGGACCTCAATACCCCACTATCACAAATAGACAGATCATCTAGACAAAAAATTAACAAGAAATTCTAGAATTGAACCAAGCTATTGCACAAATGGACTTAATAGATGTCTACAGAGTGTTCCACCCCACAAAATCAGAATACGCATTCTTTTTGGCTGCACACAGGTCATTCGCCAAAATAGACCACATGCTAGCTCATAGGACATGTCCAAGTAAATGTAAAAGAATTGAAGTTACCCCCTGTATATTATCAGACCTTAGTGCAACAAAATTGGAGATCAATAACATAAGAAACTGCAAAAGCCCCACAAACACTTGGAAATTGAATAACACCCTCCTGAACAACCAATGGGTCACAGAGAAAATTAAAGAAGAAATTAGACAGTTTCTACAAGTAAATGATAATGCCAGTACAACATACAGCAATCTATGGGACACAATGAAAGCAGTTCTACATGGGAAATTCATAGCAGTGAATGCCCATATTAGGAAAACAGAGAGAACTCAAATAAATAACCTAATGCAGAACCTCAAGCTCCGAGAAAAAGAAGAGCATAACAAACCCAAAGCTTATGCAAGTGAGGAAATTATAAAGGTCAGAGCAGAAATCAATGCAATGGAGACTAAGAGAATGATACAAAAAAATCAATGAATCAAAGAGTTGGTTTTTTGAAAGAATAAATAAAATCAATAAACTTTTAGCCAACCTTATCAGAAAAAGGAAAGAAAAGGCTCAAATCCATGCAATTAAGAATGAAAAATGTGAAGTCACAACAGATTCAGCAGAAATCCAGAGGATTATCAATACCTACTTTGAGAGCCTGTATTCTAGTAAAATGGAAAACACAGAAGAAATGGACAGATTCCTACATACATATGAATTGCCAAAGTTAAATGAAGAAGATATAGAAATTATAAACACCCCAATTACAATGAGTGAAATTGAAAATATAATAAAAACTTTACCAACAAAGAAAAGCCCAGGTCCTGATGGCTTCACTGTTGAATTCTATAAGACATTTTAAGAAGAATTATTGCAATTACTCTTTAAACTCATCAATGGATTTGAAAGGGAAGCAATACTTTCAAATTCATTCCTGGAAGCAAGTGTTACTTTGATTCCAAAACCAGGGAAAGACCCAACCAGAAAGGAGAACTAAAAGAGAACTCCCTAATGAACATAGATGCAAACAACAAGATACTGGCAGACAAAATAGAGAGGGTCATCAAGAAGATCATACACCATGACCAAGTTGGATTTATTCCAGTGATGCAGGGATGGTTCAACATACATAAATCGATAAATGTAAGACACTATATTAACAGAGCCAAGGACAAAAACCATATGATCATCTCAACAGATGCAGAAAAAGCATTTGACAACATCCAACATCCATTCATGATAAAAAACCTATCAAAAATCAGAATAGAAGGTCTTTATCTCAATGTGATTAAGGCTATGTATGAAAAACCAACAGCCAACATCATACTAAATGGTCAAAGACGGAAAACTTTCACACTAAAATCAGGAACAAGACAAGGATGCCCACTATCACCACTCCTGTTCAATATACTTCTGGAAACATTAGCCAGAGCAATTAGAAAAGAGAAAGAAATAAAAGGCATAAAGATAGGAAAGGAAGAAGTTAAACTGTCATTATTTGCTGATGATATGATACTTTACATAGAAGACCCAAAAAACTCCACCAAAAGACTTCTAGACTTAATTGACACATTGTAGAGCAGCTGGATACAAGGTCAACACTCAAAAATCAATAACCTTCTTATACACAAATAATAGACTCACTGAGAGAGAAATTAGAGAAACAATTCCTTTTACAATAGCATCCAAAAAATGAAATATCTAGGAATCAATCTAACAAAGGAAAAAAAGACCTCTACACTGAAACTACAGCAGGCTGAAACAAGAGAACAAAGAGGATATAAGAAAATGGAAAGACATTCCTTTTCCTTGTTCCTGGGTAGGAAGAACCAATATAGTGAAAATGGCCATACTTCCAAAACTGCTATATAGATTTAATGTAATGTCGATTGAAATTCTGACAATATATTTCACAGAGCTAGAGAAAACAATCCAAAAATTCATTTGGAACCAGAAGAGACCTAGAATAGCAAAAGCAATTCTAGGCAACTGGGTCATGGCAGAGGGCATCATAATCCCCAACTTGAAACTATAGTACAAAGCTAATGTGATAAAACAGCATGGCACTGGTAAAGAAGCAGACCCAAAGATCAGTGGAATAGATTAGAAGATGCAGAAATAATTCCAGACATACTCAGCCACCTCATCTTTGACAAAGGAGTCAACCACCCTCATTGGAGGAAAGATAACCTATTTAATAAGTGGTGTTGGAAAAACTGCATTTCAGCCTTCCAAAAATTAAAACTAGACCCATATCTATCACCATGCACTAAACTAAGATTGAAGTGGATTAAAGATCTAAATATTAAAACAGAAACACTAAACTTGCTGGAAGATAAGTTAGGTAGAACTGTTAATGTCATTGGCATAGGAAAAGACTTTATGAACAAATTCTCAGTAGCATGGGAACTAGCATAAAGAATCAACAACTGGGATCTAATCTTATTAAAAAGTTTCTGCACTACAAGAGAAACCACCAACAGAGCTAAGACACAACCTACAATGTGGGAAAAAAAATTTTAGCATCTGTACCTCAGACAAAGGACTACTATCTAGAATATATAAAGAACTGAAAAAAATCAGACCCCTCAAATTCAAAGACTCAATTCAAAAATGGGCATCTGAAATGAACAGACATTTCTCAGACAAAGAATTAAAAGCAGTAAATAAACATATGAAAAAATGTTCAACTTCATTTGAGAGATGGAGAAGAAGACAATGCTGGGATTCCACCTCACCCCAGAAAGAATGGCTGCTATCAAGAAATCTACCAATATCAAATGCTGGCAGGGGTGTGGGGAGAAAGGAACCCTTTTCTATTGTTGGTGGGAGTGCAGACTGGTGCAACCACTGTAGAAATCAGTATGGAGATACCTCAAAGAACTAGGACTAGAGGTCCCATTTGACCCAGCTATTCCCCTGCTAGGTATCTTCCCAAAAGAATTAAAAGAATCATATCACAGAGATATATGTGATATATGTGCAGCCATGTTTAGGGTGGCACAGTTTGTAATAGCTAAAGCTTGGAAACAGCTCAAGTGCCCATCAACTGGAAACTGGATAAAGAAGATGGAGTTTCTTTTTATAAAATGGAGTACTACTCAGCTGTAAAGAACAAGAAACTAGAAACATTTATAGCTTAATGGATGCATACTGAGGTCATACTCTTAAGTGAAATAAATAGGACACACACTTGTAAATACTGAATAGTTTCTCTAGTGTGAGAAACTGAAAGTGTAAATAAGGATTAAAACTTCTAAAATGAATAATTGATAATTTGAAATAGGAAGAAAATGACCAAAGTGGTAGGAGAAATTGGAGGGGAAGGGAAAAGGAAAGAAGGAAAAGGAAAAATTATGAGAAAAGGAAAAAATGGAAAAATATCTATGTAAATAGGGAAGGGTAGAGGGGGTGAAGGGAGCACAGGGAATGGGGAAAAAATACGAACCAAGATACATCGTGTACAGGTACAAGCACCCAATGATAAATGTGAGCGTATTGTATACCTAAAATTCACCAGTAAAAGAATTTAAACAAGCAAAAAAAAATCTAACTCTCAATATTCCAGTTCAAATCCATCTAACTGTATCAGGATGTTAGTGGATAATGAACAGGGAGTACTGGAGGAAGGGTAAATAATAGTCACAAAAATAAAACAGCATATATAGTAATTTCATGGGTGCAAATGCATAATTTTTAAGGCAACAGTAAAAGAAAAATATATAGAGAAACCTACATAATATGTAAGATTATATAAGTATAACAAAAATTTTTCACCAATTTATCACAATCTTCTAAAATAGTTTTTGATACATTTTAAATACAGTACTTGAATGAATGGATAAATTTTAGAGTATGTTAAAAGATTTTATGGGGGAAAATAGGCTTGTTACAACACAGAAAGCTAAATACACTTAACACTATTAATTTGCCTCATCTAGATCAAAATCTATAATATGTAACATGTAAAAAACTTTACCCACCTTTTAGCCTCTCTCTCTCTTTCTCTCTCTCCTCTTTACACAAACTGTTTATATCCATCTATATCTGTTTATTTGTATATGCATACACACTCCTGGTGATGAAAATTCAGACACACTGTTTGGCTGAATGGATAGAACAATGTACAAGAGTAGGCGTTTTGGAAAAGAGAAAAAGAAGCCACAGTGCATCAGCTTGAGGAAGGGGCTTCTACTCCTGCCCCTCCCTCAGAGTTGCTATACATCTCCCAAGAGCATGCTTTCTGCTCCTGGTTTCAGAGAAGGACCGTTTAGTGATTAATTGAATGTAGTATACCAGTGAAAGTTACTTAGCAAGGAAAAAACATACAAAAATCACTTGTTCAGAATAATTTTTAAAAATGTATAATTGCACTTTTTATGATTGCTGAAAGTCATCTACTAATAACCCTAAACTAGCTCCAGTATAGTTTCCCAAGTCCGTCAATATATTCAAACTCTATGTGATACAAATAGTTTCTTTTTAAAAAGAAGCTATCCCAGCATGTTGGAGTTTGAAGCAGAGGATAACCTCTAGTTAGATGCTAGTCTAGGGTGAATATTGAGTCCCAGGTCATCCTGGACTACATAGTCAGACCCTGTCTCAAAAAAAACCCCAGATATTTCATTTCCGATATTACCATCATATTAAATATTAACATTTAGTAGCAGAATATCTCTCATTCTTCCTATTTCATTTCTCTCTCCTCTCTTCTTCAATCTGATTGTTCATAAATGGTCAATGGTATAACTAACGGATTGCTGCAGGCTATTAATCACCTAGTTTATAACTACTTGTAAAATTCCTATGTGAAACTGATCATTTGGGGGCTTTTTTGTTTGTCTGTTTCTAAATAATCATCACAAACTTATTGGATAGACTTAACTCTTCTGTCATCTCTGGATACTTTTAGGCCAATCTAAGTGTTCTCTTAGCTACATACTTTCTCCTAAATGGACCATCTTCTCCTTGTTGAGGCTGCCATGCTTGACTTGAATCTTAAGCACATCAACTTCATAAGACATCCAGAAACCAGTTTTAACAAATACATCACTTATAAAAATGTCTTCTTTATGTCTGCACTTCTTTCGGTTTTCTCCTTTTGAACAGTTTTGCCAGCATCAACAGTGAACTTTAAGGTACCTCATTTTAACTGGAACAAATGACTGTTGAATTCAGTGAGTCACTCAGCACAGAAATTCATTAGACATTGGTTTATCAGTCAAAGATGACATTTGCTTTGAGCCAGATGGATTTTTTTTTAAAGAAAATCCTTTAACTGGATCCAGATTTGATTGGATTTTAGCTTTCCTACAATATCAGGCATCAGAGCTTCATATGGCACACACCGGCTGCAAGGTATTTGTATGTTTTTGAAATGATTTTAATAGCTGTGGTTTTGAAAATAAAACATAACTATAGAATAGGAATAGTTGATCCTAGACATATTTTTTCCTTGAACATCAATCTCTGCATTTCCTCTTTTTTTTCTGTCCTACACATCTTAATAATTTGCAGGTCCTGAGTTTTCTACCGTAAAGAAATCCCTCCACAGATGCTCTTCCCAGAGAAGACTATCTTCATCTATTGCACAGACATGAGCAATATTGAGCTAATTTGCATCCCATCCTCACATCTTACTGCTATATCTATCTTATGTCTAAATCCATTCATGATAAAACAATCGGTGATATTTTATAAGGGATTATGTTTAATGTAATGAGAACTCAGTGACTTGGGCTAATGCTGTCAATGAGGACATTAGCACAGTTGTATACATATACATGTATACATATAATTCATATTCATATATGTACATGTACAAATAAAATATATATACATCATGTGTACAGTATTCAATGACACAAAGGTTTAGAAAGCTAATCTGTGAGTAAAGAAACAGATTCATTATGTGGCTAAAGATGGAGATCTGAAAGAGTGGGCTATTTTTGTTATTTTAGTTTTGGTCATTTCAGCAAACAAGGGTAAAGTGCTTTGGTCTGACCCCTGGGAACAAGGCATCAAAAGTCCACCAAAGGGCCATGGATTTAGCTCAGTGGTTCCAGTGTCCGCCTCGCAAGCACAAGGTCCTGAGTTCGATCCCTGGTACAAAAAAAAGTCCATCAAAATAGGAGGTTTGACAAATGCCCCTAATCTTCAGTTGTGGCCCCAAATGGCAATACATAGGTATTAAGAGCAAAGCAGAATTAGGCAACCTCTGAGGAGGAGTGCAGCTCTGCTACGATTCTCTCCATCTCTGTAATCCTACATAGCAATGCATGTGAACAAAGTAAAGCCAAAGACCACAAAATTGAGTATATTTCATTAACATAATATTAAGTAAATGAATTGAGACACAGGTGAATGCATACTAAATACTTTTATTTAAAATGTATTTTTATTCAAAAATTAAGATATAATAGTTAGGAATACATTCTCAGGTGTTAAAATTAAAGGGGAACTCAAGAAATGTTTTTAGTAAAAGTCAAGATGGGCTGTTTTGGTGGAAGGAGCTTGCAGATGGAGAAGGAGCATATTACAGTCTTCTTGGGTACTACTGATGTTTTGTGTACATGCTTGGTTTTGAAATTTATGTTCATGTGTGTCATATTTTAGACTAAGTATATTAAAATGTAAACCGGGTGCTGTTTCCCTCTATTGAAAGCTTTTAAATTCCCAGACCCTTTCATACCCCCATCAAATGGTTCGCATTTGCAAATGGCTCACTTTCCCTCTTTCTGATGTTAGGGATATGGAATTCCTTGCTTTTCCACAAAATGCAAAAAATCCTACTCAATTCAAAGTTTTCGCACTTGAACTTCCTTTCTGCCTTGCACTACACATCTATTGGCGTGTCTGATAATTGTTTCCCATCCTTCTGCCTCAAAGTAAGTGTAACTTTTTCAGAGGTTCATTCTTTGACCACTCAAACTGATGACTGAAAACTCATCAATTATTCTATATCATTTTATTTATTTTGTTCACACTGGAAAGTTCTGTAGAATGGAATCCAATTTGCAAATTTTACAAATACGTTTCAGTAATGTAAAATCCTAGCTACAGCACAAGATCTCTAAGGGTGAGAGAATTTTGATCCTTATTCTTAGCACTGAATGAGTCATTGGCCAAGAAAAATAATTTTAATAAGGGACTTTTATAGCTCAGAAATGTTATTTTATCATCCTATAGATGGTAGGAGAAACTCGAGATCTCATTATATAATTTGATTATCTTAGCTAAGCTGCTAGGAATAAGGATATTTAGACTAAATATCTAGAATTCTTAGACAAATGTCTGTGTTCAGTGACAATTTTCAAAATGACAATTTATTCTTGCCACATCTAAGTGAAGTATTTCTTTCAGATACATTGTGTAACAAGGAAAAGAATTGCCTTAATTGAGATATTAATGACAATGTTTTATAATGAAATTTATTTGTAATGCCATGACAAATATTGTATTTCATCTCTGGAATTACATATGGACTTTGCTCAGGTAGTTATGACTATTTTCTCCCTCCTTGGTTTCTTTTGGTTTATTTATTTGGAAGAATGTCTTATATAAAGTCATTTCATCTTTCTATAAAAATAAATATTTAGCTGTAAACTGATAAACTATGGTTTTGTTATGTATTATTAATCTTTTTGATACTTTGCTTCCTTACATTTCATTAAACAAAATAATTGATCTGCCATAATTACTACATGAATTTTGATTTATTTTTCTACCTGATTTTTTCTGCATTGTTACATATCTCTTCGTTCCAACCAAACTCAGTCTTCATCTAGCTGCAACATGCTTTCATTCAAATTCAACTACACCTAGTGAATTATGGCAGCTCTCTTTATCACTGCACAAGTATCACTTGGTGCAAGCAATGTCCGTAGAGCAGGGACAGAACTTCCAAAGGTCAACTATCACTTGCCCTGAGCCCTGGGCTTGTTCATACATGAGCAGTGATGTGGCCCGGAGCTAACGGTGAGTCTGGGCCAGGCTTCTCTGCCGGGTTCTCATGCAATTTGTTTCTAGAAAATTCTCTTGTCATCATGAAAGCCATCCACAAACAAAGTCTCTCTGGTATTAAATGGAATAAAGCTCACATGCACGCACATAATTGAATGTTTTAATGTTTGCTGGGTTTGAAAAGGTATGTCTTCATGCTTTTGTTATGCTTTATTGTTTATATTATCTGTTGGTCTATAGTCTGTGACTTTTTCTTGTCGAACGACTATATCATACACTCCCAAATGCGCCCCTCAAGCAAATGAGGTTGCAAATATATATATATATATATTATTTTTTTTTTTTTTTTACAAAAACAGCAAATTAACCTGTTATTCTTCACATTAAAGGTAAGGTTTATGTGTATGTTTCAAGTTAAAATCACTATCTTTCAGATGAATTATCTTCTTATTTTTATTTTTTGAGATCTACCTAGGCTGTCAGTGTTCCACATTTGGCAACATTACATTCAGTTAATGTAAGACAGCTTATTTTTATATTGCGGGGTTTTATAGATTTTTTTATTGCACCATTAAGAGCATTTTGATTTCTGCCATAGTCCCAGATTTTCGTGTCATAATACACAACATTCCACAGCACCACTTGTGCTAAGCCTCTTAGCATTTCCTCACAGCCATTTTGTTTGTCTCAGAAGGCCAGGTAATGAGATGAACTTCAGAAAAAGAAACAGCTGGTTTCCTTTTCCAAGTTATAGCCCAAACAGTTTGCTTTTTCTTCAATTGGTAGCCAATATTCAGTTCACACACATTTCCCCTGGTGAGTAACCATTGCCAATTTAGTGTCCAGTAATGAGCTTACAGCTCATAAATGTCATTTGATTTTCAGTTTTTAAACTGAGAAATAAATTGTTTCTTTCAATATTCTGTGAATTTGAATGGAAAGTCTGTGGACTTTTGCAACTGCTCATTAAAATAAAAAATTTGTCCATTCATGACATGGTAGGCCTATTTTAAGCATAATGAAAGTATTAAGAGATTTATATTATTGACATTGACTAATTTTGGCAATATTATAGAACTATTTCAATAGAGGCAGCTTCTAGCTTTGAATTTACTCTACTAAGATTACTACTATGTTATCTATGACTTTCCATTCTCATTAAGTACATGCATATCTTGTGAAGATAGTACTTGAAACTCACACTTCATTTTTGATGGTGGTATTCGGTAGAGGTCTACTCTCCGGTAGTTATATCTGAGACATGGAGGAGAATAAAGCAATCATGATTAGGAGGAACTGCTATAAAAATATCTCTTTCAGGTATGTATAAAATGTTTGGGATTGCTGTTCAAAGATGAAATTCAAAGCTTTTGGACAAGTTTATAGCAGCCCCTTAGGTATAGGTCTAGTGATTTAGGACCTGCCAGATGGCAAAATTGCCACTAACCTCAGGGACTAGAAGGTCTTTCTGAAGTTGTCCTACACACGTGTCAGGATAATTCCAAGGCCCTGATTTGCCAAGAGTGTGGGCATAGCAGTGGTCACTGTAGTCTTTCCAGGTTTCATACTTTGTAATAAAATGTTGGAAAGCAGAGGTTCTACAGTAGTACCATAGCTTGACCAGTTCTTAACAAATACAATGACTAAACTGCCAGCCCATTTGACTTCATTTTTCCAGAGCTCTATATTTAAACATTTTCCCAAATGATTACTGTTATTTTCTTGACAATTTCACAGAGTGAAAGCAGATGAACATTCAAGGGAAAAAAATAATGTGTGAAACCTAGGTTAATTCCACAACTTAATTTTGAAGCTTAGACTTATACAATCAGTTGAAATACTGCATAAATAATATTTTTTTCTTTCTTTTTTCCTTTGACCTGATATTTTCAGCTAGGATTTCAAAGTTGATTCAACAGCAGTTAAAAATCTTGAGCAAAAGGCCGGGGATTTAGCTCAGTGGTTTCATCGCCTGCTGCACAAGTGCAAGGACCCGAGTTCTATCCCCAGTGCCAAAAAAAAAAAAAAAAAAAAAATCTTGAGCAATTATTTACTTACTTGAAACCATTTAGTTTTATCCTAATGACAATGAACATATTCATAATATATATTTAATGAACATATTCATATATATTGTTAATAAATCAAGTTAAAAATTAGGAATCAATAAGGGACTTAATAATGAGTCAAACTAAAATAAAGTAGAAAACAAATAAAAATAGAATACAGTACAAACTAGCTGCTTAGGGGAGGAACACTTGTATAACATGTGCAGACCCTTGGATTTGATTCCAAAAAAAGAAGGAGTGTTGGGAGTGAGGAAAGAAAGAAGGAAAAAAGGAAGAAAATCAGGAAGGAAAAAGAAAAGAAAAGAAAGGAAGGAAGGAAGGGAGGAAGGAAGGAAGGACAGGTAAGAGAACAAGATTGGTGGAAAGCAGATAAAGTAAATGAGGAAATTATGATGCTACATTTGATCTGTAAAGAGTTGGTAATTGATTCTGCAAGAGTTTAGCTGGGGTTTTAAACAAATGCTTTTACATGTTAGTATTAGTCGTAATGGAATAGGTGCTTAACAGGATGGTAGGCATTAAATGATATTCCATGCTGCCACAGTTACAGTGATTCTTTTCTCAGTATGTTCAGACAGCTCAGTTCAGTTCGTGGAGAACTAACGAAATGATCCCTCTACTCTGGTTTTCTACCTCAGAACCAGATCGTTCCTTTTCTTTTAAGAAGGAACCACATCAACTTTGAATACAGTTCAGGGGTTTTTGTTTATTGGTTTGTTTCTATGTGTTTGTTTTGCTTTGTTTTGTTTATGGGTGTAGTACAGAGGATTGAACCCAGTGTCTTTGCACTGAGCTACACCCTAACTTTCTCTTTAAAATTGTTGTTTTGGAAGGGGGGAGGAGGGGATAGCATCTCAGGAAGTCACTGAATTGCCCAGGCTGTGCTTGAATTTGCAAACTTCCTGCCTCAGCCGCCCAGAGTGCTGGGATTACAGGGATGTGCTGCATGCTTGGCTCGTCACTTCACAGTGTACATACTTCATGAGTTTGAGCAAGAGTTTAAATGCTCAGTCTCAGTTTTTTCCCCTATAAAAGATGTTTTCATGAAGGTCAGCGTGAGTGAGTTCCTGTGGTGTGCACAAAGTCTGTCCTCAGCCTCACTTCCTTCCAGCCCTCCCTCATTTTTTTCACAAGTATTCACTGGGTTCCTGTGGTGTGGAGAAACCAAACCCAATCCTGGGAATGCGAGAGGAGCATATTCCCTGTTCTCATGGTGTGTCCAGTTCAGTGGGAAAGAAAAAGAGCCACACAATTGCACCAACAATTAGCTAATTGTCCTGTGATTTCATAGTAGGCTGTCTTTGTAAATGCGTTGTCTTGTCCTACTAGCAAGCTTCATATGAACATTCCTTCTTTGGCTACCTAGTTCATCCTCATGCTTCAGACCTCAACTTAATGTAATGTGCTGCTAAGCTTCTCTATTACTTTCAACAAGATTTGAGGTCCCCAGTATGTTTGTATCACCATACTTCCCCATTATAGCACTAAAATGACTTTGTCATAATTACTGGTTTAATTTTTCTCTTGCCTTTTTTGTCCCATTTGAATTTATCACATTTCTTAACACACTATTATTATAAAAATATTAGTAGTCCAAAAATATTAGTGGAAAATGGATAAATAACTGAAGAGTATGGTTAATTTTGTAGCTGGAGTAGAGTAGAATTATATTCCTAATAAGTGTTTCTACTATCTCTGACTCTAATTTCTAAAACAGAAGAATTTTAATAGTATAGAAAATGCTTGCAGTCATTTTATATTTTCAGACTTTAATTAATTAAAGTCTTCTGCAGAAAATGACGTGGTATTATAGGCTTTCATCTGAGACATTTATTACAATTTTTTAACATATTTCTAAAGTATGATTCTGCATATTAATTGAATAGACTCAAATAACAGTAAAGGTTAAAGATGAGGGAATATTGAAGTGAAAGCTGAGGGTTTAGGCTGGTATCTATGCATGCATGCACGACAGGAGAGTCACAACTGGACCTGTTTTAGGGCTAAAGGAATATGTCCATATGTGTACAAATAAAATACAAATCTTTACCAGGCACAGTACCAAATGTCAACCAGTGAATCATCCAATCCATGGAAAAAAACTACTATAAGTATTTAATATTAATAAAAGTAATTTGGCCAATTCAAAGCAAGTGATTTGTTTCACGTATCCATTACTATTTCCATTGTGGTTTTCTCTAAATATGGTATTATGTCACTCATTTACTTTTTCCTTTTCTTTTAAGATCATAATCTCTTACTCAAAATTTTATATAAGCTCATTTCTGCTATTCAAACATTCGCATGTTGACATATTTAAATTATGTTGCTATTTATTTCATCTCAATTTATTATGTATCAAAAAATTTTATCCATGATTTTATTGGCTTCTGGCTTTATGACAAACCTAATATTGTTTTAAGTAAAATAATTTGAAAAAACGTGTTTGATTTAAAATAATATAATTTTAGAAAATATGCAAACATTGAAATAATGCTTAAAAATCTATTTTTTGGAGATAATCATTTTTCTTTTATACACAAGTATGCTTTAAGTAGATTCATATATTAAAAATAAGATAATATCAATACTCTTCACATAGTTTCATATTAGGGTCTCTTCATGTAATTTTACATCACAAATATTCCCAAATATTATTCAAATTTTTGAAATTATGCCAAATTTAGTAATAGTCTTAATTTTAAATACTTTACCTTTATGGAATGAGTATATTCATATATCAATCATTTTTCTATGCTTATGAACTTAAAATAAATTTATTTTACAATGATTACTAAAAGTCAAACTTCTTTCTTGTAGGTATTTCTAATATAACCACAATATTTAATAGTATAAAATGTATGTTCAAAAGATATCAAAGTATAAGTGGAAATTTTCATTTAATCACAAATATATTTGCCAAATCTTATAATCAACAGAGAAAGTAATACATAGACACATGCCTTTATTGTGATATGTTGTATGAGTGACAAAGGATACAGATTTAATTAGAAGTCAATAAATATTAAACAATACTTAACAAAGCTCTTGGCTAAATCTAACATCAAACAAGAAACAGGCTATCTTCTGGTAGATAAAAGGAAAATATGTGGGCTACATTAAGGCTATGACAAAGGACAGAGAGCTATTAAACCTGGCAGAAAGCCTAAGAGAAAAAGCCCTTAGAGGCTATGCTAGGATAGAATCAGGTTTTGTTTCTAAAACAAGCCAAAAGCAGAGGACATAGTTTTCTTCGTGACATATTTTTCTCAGTTCCACAAGTAGGTCTCCAACAGTCTTATGCTCTTTTCAGCTACTTGATAAAAATGTTCTAAGATTCTTCAGCTTTAAAAATGGCAATGCATTACTTCCTTTCTAGGATTGTCATTAGATTAAATGGCATAACCTGTTAGCGGTGAACCTCTACCTGTGTTCATCATGGATCTGCCAGGGTTAGCACACAGTAGACCTTCAATAATATTTTTTTTTAATCTGATTAATCACCAATTCAGACCAGAAGTGAAAACCAAAGAGCCTTTTCTGCAAAGTCAATTAGTTTTTGCAGCTAAAAAGCAAGGAGAGTACCAGGAGCAAAGCTTAATCATGAAAGCAGTAGCATTCAAATAAGTCAGGTCTCCTATTCAAAATGAAAACCCCAATAGTTATGATAGTGAAACACAGATATCTGGAAAGATGCAGTTCAGACATTGGTGGTGCTAGATAGTCTCTGGGCCACTTCCTCTTTCATTGAGACAACAGGTTCCCTCCACACCTTTATTTAATGATCATGTAAAGTCCTAGAAAGGACCAGATTTCTTGTAAGATAGCAATGATCTTCTTCAGGATTTACTCTCACTATTTTCCTTGAAATCCAGACAAATATTGGGGCTCAAATACCAGCACACTCAGAACACAATGTGCCCTGAAGGCTTTGGGAGGAGAGGGGTTGTCACAGAAGTTGCTGAAGGTTCTGCAAGAGCTAAGTGAGTACATGTCATAGATTTTGAGGGTCCTTGGCGATGGCTGAGAGAATACACAGTACCACTGGATGTGCCATTAATTGATAAAGAGGAGCACTACTGTGGTATAAGATTTAAATTCTGGCACATAACCCAAGAGATTACGTTAATAACAGGTAGTGTTTCTTAGAACCTTGGATAAATTTATGGCCCATATTCAGTGAGGGAGAAATTCTAGAATACCCATGAAAGATAAAGAGAAAGGATTAAAGACTGACTATATTACTTGCCATCTATATGTAAGACTGGAAAACAGAATAGATAAATATAATCCACATGCTAGATGGTTAAAACCCAAAATGACTGTGCCCCTGGAAGGGACAGTAGTGTCACTGAAAAGGTCAGTGGTAATTATCCTCTTTAGGCCAGCTGGTGGGAGACAATAGGAGATTATATTACAGACCTGGATTCATGATAAAAACGGGAGTGATAGAATTTCTAAATATTAGATACCAAGACGTATTTAATGGCCAGAAGAAATGTAGATACAACTCTTGCAAAGAGCAGAAAGATGGGAGTAGCAAAATGGGGTCTGACTTTAAAAACAACATTAAAATAATAAATAGACGGTGGAATTTCTATAGGCAAGATAGATGAGCAGCCATCAAGGGTATTACTGAAGTTTTACAATGAAAAGATATCAAGAATGAAAGATCAGGAAGTTAAGGGTAGGTTTCCCCTGCTCCTCCCAAATCATCTTTTCTCCACTTTCTAGACCTGACCTTTATTGAAGACTACTGATTGAAGGAAAGAACCTCTCAGGGGAAAAACTTAGCAATATTTGAGATTATGAAGTAGTAATTTATCCAGTTATTTTCCAAGCAGATGTAAGGCCACTATCTTAAGTGTCAAAGCACTATGTAAAGGGGAATATGCAGAAGTTTTGAGAGTAGCTAAATTCAAAGCCAAAAGTGCAACTGATCTCCCAAAACCTAGCCGCATCCTATATTCCCCCTAACAGAATGAAGGTTTATGAAAATCAGGCAGTTACCCAAATCTGGGTGTGCCACTGGCTCGTGCTTTGGACTATACACTCTTGGTAGTTGGCAGTTTCTCACACTGGTTTCTTTTGCTGTATACAAGCACTAACAATCATTGCCCCCCCGACAAATATTTAAAGAGAGCAGAGATGGTGATCTCTGGGATTTTGCCAATTAGGACACCAGGTCAGCATCTCTAAGATACGGATGTATCATGTTAGGTGACAGTAGACAGCTGTAACCTAACCAAATGGTAACAGCAATTGCAGTTGTGAATTCCAGGGCAGGATAGAGTATTTAGTTTTTTGAGTAGATGAACACAGTCTTCAGTGTGAATAGACATGAAAATGAAAAATGCACTAATTTCCTTCCCTCTCAGAAAGAGGAATCAGAACCAGTACCGAGCCATGTGAAGCAGGCAACAGTATGCATATCTGGGTTTAATTTGGGACTCTGAATTCTCTTTACCTTAATCATACATTGTGAACGGGCCTGAAACTTACAGAGTATACAGTGTCAAATTGGTCCATTATATCACTAATTCACCAACTGTGGACCTGGCAGTCCCTGAAACCATTTCAAATTGAAAAGATCAAAATTATTTTCATACGTTGTTTTGACATTGGTACCGACTGGCAAAACAATGTTGGGTAAAATTTCTGTCTTATCATGAAACATGTAGAGAGTAAACTGTGGCAGTAATTAATGTGTTCTTCATTGCCAAGAATTACAAGATATTTTTGTTTTAGGGCTGAGTGTGCTGAACCCCGAGACAGGAGGATTCCAAGTTTGAGCCCAGCCTGGGCAACTTACTGACTTAATGAGACTGTGTCTCAAAAACAACCGCAACCACCCTAGGTAAAGGAGTAAAATTTTTATTAAAACTTTACTTTTGAGTATATCTTTTAAAAATTTTTGTGGTAAAGTTGGAGCTATGTAGAGAGATATGTAGAGGCTCTTCTGCTCCATACCAAACTAAGATACTTATTTAAAGAATATTTGTATGATTATTAAGAATTGTGAGCTGAACTTGCCATATTTTCACAGAACATATTTTTTTTCTCAATTTCAAAGGCTACTGACAGTGAAATTATGTTCATTCAAAATTAGATATTTGACAGACTTTTTAAAATAAAAAAAAACTGGTAGCATTTGTTCCCAGTAATAGGCTCCAATCTTTAAAATGAAAACTAGGGATTTCAAAAATTTCAGCCTTACCATTGAAAGCTTCAGGCTAACAAGTGTCATTTTTGATGTTGTATAATGAAATGTGCTGATATTTAAAATCTTAAAACTATAGAGAATTGATATGTCTCTAAATGATTGAATTCACAGTGCTAATAAATCTGATGTAAGAAAGAGAACCACTCAAAATTCAAGACACTCCTATAGATTTTAGTGTCACAGTATTAACATTCACTACTACCTATTTATATTCCATATTTCAAGTAACTTTTAGGAAGCTACAACTTGCTCTATTTTGATTTGGGCCAAAGAATCATATATGAAAGTATTTGAAAAGATTATTAGCATACAATCTTATCCAACTAGAGAGCTGTGTGAGACTGAATTTTCCTCATCAGCTTCAATTATAACAAGATATAAATAAGCTGAATGTCAAACCAGATCTAAGCACCCAGCTGTCGTCTATTAGGCCAGACATTAAAGAGATTTATAAAAGTTCAATATACACCACCTAAAGGTTCTAGCACCTTTACGTCACCAATTTGAAACCTTCATACATGGGTTGTTGAATAAATTGTTGCCACAATGTGTAGCAGCATCTATTAAAGCTGACCATCCACATAGTTTATGAATCAGCAATATTCATTCCTCAGTGTACACCCAGAAGAAAGACAACATTCAACAAGAGCTTTGGTAAAAATAGAGCTAGTGGTAGACTGACACTGAATAAACCCTAGGCCCATACTGTGAATATTATTGAAAAATTAAAATACTAGCTAAAGATGGCAGGTATAAATGGATATATGTTATTATGTAAAATTTTAAGAACTGGCTAAACTTATCTATGCTGATAGAAGTCAGGATACTGACCAGGGCTTGAGACTAGGGGATTTCTTAGTATGGCAACACCATGTTTCTTGATTTGAGAGAGTGGTCATATACTTTGTCAAAATTCATCAACTTTATCTATAATATGTGCATTCTTCTGCATATGTTATAGTTCATTACAAGGTTCAGGCTTCAAGAAAGAACAAAACATAGTGGGAGAGAAGGTAGGGGATATGATGGAAAAGGATGATATTTTACACAAGATTTCCAGAGAAATCCTTTTCCAAGAAAGTATATTTCAATACCAATGTGTTTTGAGCTACCAGAAAGAAATGAAAAAGCCATGTGAAATCCGAGATAACATTCCAGACAGGGTAAGCATCAGTACAACGCTTGGAGATGGTATCGTGTTTGGTATATTTCCTGAGCACCCAAAAGCCTATTTGCCTGGAGTGTCACAAATCACTTTGGCTGGGTACCTTTCAAGCAGTTGAGTGAATGACTTATGTACATATTGACATTTCTGGTCTTCATGTGACTCTTTCTTGTTATCTGCCATCTAATACGCATGGCATATTGTAAAATATTTTTTAAAAACCTATCTACTAAGTCTTCAAAAAAAAAAAGGATGTAACACAAAGGCAATCAGTTTTCTCTGTTTAAGAGCTGAGACTCGTTTCATTTAATCCTTAAAGTTTTGTGCAGCCTACACAATTCCTAATGAAGACAGAAACCATCAGTTAATCAAGAACATAATTAACTTAAAAAAAGTGTTAATAAAAGCATAATCTGTTTGTTGACTGTCACTTATGGAAAAAGAGTTATGTGCACATTTTATAGATACATATAAAAGTTTTTTTTATAGAGAGAAAGTCAGATTTAAGAGACGACACCAGCAACCATGGAAATGAAACAATAGAAAATAATTTTTTAAAGGGTTATATTACTCTCAAAGTCATGATTAGCCTAGGGTTATCCAAGAAGAACAGGCAATGTCATTTGAGGTGACTGCAAATTATCAGATGGCAAAATGATTGTACTTTTCCCATTTCATGAGAAGCTAAAGATGCATACTCTAAACTTCTGAGAGCTTTTCTAATTTAAAAGCAGAAGCATCAACGTGATCACTGACAGTAAAGCAATAACAGCACTCACAAGAACAACAGAATACATATTCAAAATCTTGATATCATGCAGAATTTCTCTGAGAGTTGTAAATGAGGTGCACTGAGACAGTGGCCCTGTTGTCTGAAAAGGGTTGCTTCAGAAGCAAGAGGCAATAAGCTTTAAACAAAATTGTACTCACAACTTTGGTCTCTTACCGAGTCCATGTTAAAGGGCTGTAAATCTTGTTGACAGTTACTACCACATCTATTGGCACAGTCAGCACTAGTCTGAAAAGAGTTGTGCACTGTAGCTGGGGCCCGTTACCTGTCCCCTGTTTTTCTTATAATTTATTTTCACTCCAGCAAGCAGCACCTCACAAGGTCATTAATTTGCTAGGCAGCTGGTTCTTTCCATGAAGCCTACTTTGGAGAAGGCTGTTATAGACAGTAATGTGTTGTATCTCCAGGAAGACATCAGAAATTTAAGAGAAGCAGGTACAACGTCCCCTGGTTGCTAAAGTGACTCAACTCTGTGGCAAGATCACTGGGGTGTTGTGGTCATTTGTTTATGCCAGTCCCAGGAAATCAGTACTGTGGCCGCCAAATTTTCAGTGAGAGAGAGCAGGTAACCAAAGGGAATGGAGAAAGCAAATTCTGTGTTCTGTGGATTCTCCTGGAGGAAATATGGATAAATGAGTAAATACAGCATCAGGAAATAACTAGCATAAACGAGCTATTTCACGGGTCATAATACCTCAAAAGTGTTGACTGTATCCTAATAAACTTTTATTGGAACAAATTACATAATAGTAATTGGTTTTTTTCTTCAGAAGGGATGGTGGACCCAATCAATCAATCATAAATAATTGATCAGAAATCGAACAAAATCTAGTTCTTCATTAAATACTATCTAAATATTTCAAGTATTGAGAACTCTACCACTTTACTAAAAATACACTTTGTCAAGAAATGAAAACATTGCCCATAAACTGCAATGTGGATACTATTTATTTTTACCATTCTCCGGGGCCAGGATTAATTCTTAGAAAGGCTATTCGTTCTGCAGCTGAATAATGATCTCTTCTTGACCTCTGCTGTCCTCACAAACATGAGCCAAGTGTTGGAAGTGCTTTAAATATTCTAGAGTGGAAGTTCTATACACATTTTAAAGGTTGTAGGGCAATAAAATCATCTTACAGTCCTAGAGTAAATTACTGTTTACTATGTATCAAGATATACAAATCATCCTATGAGAAAATCCAGAAGTATTTATTTCCATTGTCATAGGCTATGAAAGAAATTTGCTCAAGTTAATAATTGGTATGAGGTCCTAGATTTCTTCCACTCCTTATTACAGAATTTATAGCCATGAACTTGTAGTCTAGCAAACTAAAAACCAATCAATGTCCATGTCCAAAGTCTTTCCTACCAAAGATTGGTGGACTTGAAGACAATCTAGGATGAGAAAATAAACCAGTCAATGTGATGCAAATTTATTGTATTTTTCTTGCCCACAGGATGTGATAAGATAACTCTTTTTCATGACATACTTCATGGAAAACCACAAGACCAAAAAGAAAAAATAAAAGGAATGAAGAGTCAAAGTCAATACAGGATTGGTATAAACTTTCCTACACACCCTCAGAAGCTATTGTCTTCTAGTCCGGAGGTGTAACTGTGCCACAGGAATTATTTAGGAAACTGAATAACTAGTGAGTCAGGCATCGCTTTCAAATGAGCTTTCTTATCTAGGGAAGGAACAGTAATGATATCTCAATAAGAAAAAACTTCTCAAAGGATGACAGGGAATAAAATAAAGGAAAGGAGGACTGGAAAGAAGAAACTCCCTGCTTCTGCCCACTTTATCCACCTTTCCCTTGGGAAAATGGGATAAAGATTATTGTCTTGGAGAAGACAGCTTTGCTCTCTCCTATGCAGCTTCCTCAATTACAAAAGGTGCCCTCTTCCCTCACCAGTTTTTTATTAAAGTAATGTTTTAAATCCCTGGTTCTCTGACTGAGACTCCCAAAATAATGGTTTTAACCTCTACTTCATTTCAAACACACACACACACACACACACACACACATCCAAGCATGCACACACACAGTGTTACAGTACATATTATCTGATTACTCAGTAGAAAATTAACCTTATCTATTACAGTCTGCCACACGAGTTTTGTGTGTTCTTTTTTTTCTTAATTTTATTCAGCCTTTTATGCCTAAACTAATTTATTTATTTCATTTTTGTTTGTTTGCAATGTTTTGGATAACAGCAAGGCTTCTAGGCTTGTAAAGAAAGTTAAATTTCAGTATCTACCATAAACAGCATATTCATTCTGCTTTCAAAAGAATGAAAACACCTGTTATGGTTCCTTGTTGATTGCTGATTTTTATATGAACATTTGGATGAAAAGTAATGTTTACAAAGGTAGTATATATAAAATATTCAAAAAACCAAACTGTGGAAATGAAAAACAAACTTTAAAATAGTTTATTATACCAAAAAAATAAAGGCAATTTTTTTGAAATTCACTGGAAAAAGCAGTCCTCATTAATAAAAAGGACAAAAAATATATAAATGAAGAATTTAAAAATAATCCCTTACTACAAAAGTGTACAAAACCTAAAATCCCAGCTCAGACTCAAAACAACCCTGCTAATATATCAGCATATTTTAGCTAGGTATTTTTCAAATAAGACACATAGAGAAATTCATTGCATGTCTCTGAGAGCTCCTCAAATCTACACACAGTTTAAACTGCTATTTAAATTTGAAATAATTACAGCCTTTTAAAATCAGAAGAGCATCTTTTATACCATTAAACTGGGTAAAAGATGTATCAGTTTCTTGATTCCCGCTTGGCTCAACATTGGTGAGCCAGCCATGGAGATGAGAAGCAAAGACTAAAATAGGAGGATTCATTATCATCAAGCATAGAAAATTTAGCCAAACCATCATTAATTAATGTATTGATTATTGCTCAATTGCTTACCAAAGAAATTTAAATATCCCCTTAAACATGACCATGGATAACTTCCTTCACAGCACCAACATGTTCAAATATCAAATGATCTCAGATCTATTTTCTATCAAAATCATATTTTTATGCATTTGATTGTCTTTTGAAGTTTCAAAAGACCTTTAATCACAAGTCCATTATTTTTTGTCAGGAAATCTAAAAGTGAAATTCATTGATATTGGTTCTTCTTTCTTCTACTCTTCTTCTAGCAAGACACTGAAAATGTGAATACCACAGACTTAGTAAGAAAATACATTTTATGTAATGTTTGGATAGAGAAGCATTATCCATGGCAAAAATATGCTAGAGCTTTAACTAGCAAAAGAGACCTGCATATAACACATTCTGTTTAAAAAAATAATTCATGCTTTTTTGTTATTAAATATTTTTGGAAATATTGTTACATTAGTGTTTCATTCATAGAAATTGAATTTTACAAATAGCAGCTAATTCTTTCATTAAATCAGAACCAAATTACTAATTTCAGTATTAATGGTGAGCTTTGACATGTTTAAAAAGGGTAGAAAGTACTTAATAGCCCTGTCTCCAGCTCTGAAATGAACAACTGCTCAGGGAAATGGAATTGCTCAAAGACACATTTTCTTTCTGCCAATCTGTGAAATATAATATAATTATTCTCTTTTAATGAATCTCTCAACAAGGAACAATTTTTCAGTGCTTGAACAGGTAAAATGTAATGATAATGGGAGCAGCTTTGTAAATAAAAGGGTGAAATGAGATTGTTATTTTGTACCATATTATGGGATAATTAGAATAACAGTGCAGCATTCATCAGGCATTTGAACTTTCTCAAAAAAGCTCCCCAGGGCTCATTTAAATTAGTCATGTTTATCCATGGAGATTTTAGTCTTATTTTAAATGACTGCTACTTTATAATATTCAGGCCTCAGTATTTAGCTTAATCTGATTAATAGCTGATACTGTACAGCAGCCAATCGTTTCTGCCTAAATCAGACATTTAAAAAACGAACTTTATAAATTCATAGTTTATCAAAAGGAGAACAATGGAACTGTTTTTATTAAGCAAGAAGAATGATTATTCAGTGTAAAGGGACTGTGATCTATACGAATCTCTATCGATTTCCACAAAAATGGAGTGGGCTGGATACTGTCCAAGAAGCCACCATTCATATGTTAATTAGCTCTATATAATAAAAGACTATATTCATGGAAACCAAATTCATGGCAAGGGAACTCTAGTGATTAGTTGCTTTGGGTAACCCAAATTCATTATTCAATGATAATTAAGTAGATGGTAGGATTTGATTCTTTTAAGAAACAGGTTTCCTTTCTTTTACTGGATACGCGCAGCGCCTTTTGTAGCTAGGTAAGTATATGCAAAGAGAACCAGGTGCTGGTGGCCATTTCACCACATCCATAAAGGTCATAAGAAAGAAAAATATATAAATACAGGCAAAATAAAAGTTTCTAATCTCTCTGATATCGCTTGAGGTCTCTAAATGAGGGGTCATTCCACAAGATGGTGCAATTGAAGTTTCATTCTCAGTTATGTCATAAATTTTCTTGGTTATTATTTTTAATCTTGATGGAAAACACTGCCTTTAATACTAGTGGGAAAAATTAGAACTGTGACTTATATTTAATGCTTAACATAGTTGAATTAATTCTTTTTTGATAGTTATTTCATGTTTTTAATTTTTAAAAATCCTTCCTAATTTATTGTCATATATCTGAAGAATAGGAAAAAATCATTACAAGTTCTCTGGGGGACATCTATCACCTGAGCTTCAAACCATCACGCTCAAAGGACAAAACTGCTTTAGGGCTTTATAGTTAGAAAATATGTATGGATAATTTCATATTTAGAATATAAATCTTTTTGAGACATCATTTAAATTCATGCTCCTCAAATGTTATTTAATTAATTGAAGTTTATGTAATCAGCCAATATTTATTTAATGTGAAAATCTGCTTTATATTTCCACCTCTGCGTTAGTTAAATCTACCTAAAATTATCTTGCTGTGTAACATGGGTAGAGCAGTTGCTATTGTTTTTAACAGACACAGGATTGGGCACACATGTCACAGAAATAAACAAGATGATAACTTTATCAATGAAATCATACCATGACATGTATGAAAATGACATGTTAAAGTATATATCTTCCACTCATCTCTATAGTTACAATTAAAACCAATAGCTAGGAATGTAGAAGTTCTCAGAATAGCATTTAGTATTGTGTCTCAGAGGTTCTACAAGATGAACAGACTGAGCCTTAATTAAAAACTTCAAGTAAAAAAATATATGCTTTTATAGGACAAGCAGACTAAAAGAAAGACTGCTTGGTCTTAGTTTTGCAAAATATTTTTGTTTTATATATAAGAAATCTGCCTTATATTCTCTAATTTATTTTTATTACTGCTTTTATAAACTTTAAAAGCTTGCTTCTTTTGAAATATATGGAGTGCTATCATATTAAATACCCAGATACATAATCTTAAATTGCAAACCACAATTTTGATATTTATGGAGCTTTATTATTTCCCTCACCCATTGTTTAAAAACGTCAAAAAGTCAGCTAAAAACACACAGTTAAGATCTCATTTTGCTATTTCACATTATCTATTATGCCTTTTAGTCCTTATTTACACTTTCAGTTTCTCACACTAGAGAAACTATTCGGTATTTACATGTGTGTCCTATTTATTTCCTTTAAAAGTATTGCCTCAATTGTGCATCCATTTAGCTATAAATGTCTCTAGTTTCTCATTTATTTAGGGTTGAGTAGTACTCTATTTTATTTTTAAAAAACCACTTTTTGTTTATCCAGTCTCCAGTTGATGGGCAATTGGGCTGCTTCTAAGTTTTAGCTATTATAAATTTTGCTGCATATTGTGAATAAAGGTTGAGGTTTGTTTTTTTTTTAAGATCTTATTTTGAGACTTTTATTTATTTATTTATTTATTTATTTATTTATTTTTCGTACCAGGAATTGAACTGGGGACCTTGCGCTTGCCAGGCAGGTGCTGGAACCAGTGAGCTAAATCCCCGGCCCTTAAGACACCTCTTTAAAGGATATTAGACAGCAAATGTTTGGACTGATCTACTTTCAACCAATGAAATTGTCACAGTATTAATATACATATATATTTTTGTGAAACACAACATTTCAAATGCCATGATCTTTTTTCAACAGCTTTAACATCCAGGTATAATAATGCTTGCTGCATGAAATCTTTTTCTTGTTTCTAAATTTAATGAATTAAATCACTGAATTTAAATACTTGGAAATTGTTCTGCTTGCTGGGATTTGAATACCAAATATATCATTTACAGTTCTAAAATGAATATTGCATTTATATTTAGACAACTTAAAACATTGACTTCTAAATTACCCTAAATAACCCTTAAAAATACCAAGAAAAATTGGTAATGATGGATGACAAATGTCCATTACCACAATATTTCCACTATATTGAACTTCTACCAGGTATAGAAAGATTCACAGTCTTCCTATTTAAATGCTGTTTATATAATGATCTGGATAATACAATGAACAGTCCTCATGGATTATCCTATGATCACACTCACATTCTCAACATGAAGACGTTGGAATAGTAGTTACCTTAATTAGCTTTCAAGAAAAAATAAAACAGGTTTTGCCAGATGTTTGTAGATATCCTCTTATTTATTCTCTTTGATCAATTTGGTTAGAATTTAATTGCTTTTTTGCCTTCCTAGCTTTGCAGAGTTTACAAAAATGATCATGGATTTATCATGATGTAGGGAAACTTCTTGACAGCCAATCAGATACACAGTCTCTCCCTTCCAGGTCATATAAACAAATTTTTAAAAACCCCTCCAAAAACGAAAAACAGCTGTATAGTATTCTATGGTAATACTTTGCCCAGAGAAATCAAAGAATGCACACTTTGTATAAAATAGTACATGAGAAAGCTTCTTCCTATGGGGATCATACATGGTCAATTTCATACAAATTTGATTAAGAATACAAATGTTTACGCTGATAGGGTTGTACAAAAGATAGAAGGTAGGGGTAGTTGCTTTACTCTATTTTATTTAAATAAGTTTTTTACCACAGAATGGATTGCTATTATAAATAATAAAACCAACATAAAGAGAAGACATTGTACTAATATATAAAAACACATATATAACTAACATACAGACACACAATTATGATAATCAAGAATACAGTGAACACTTTTTAAGCCTTAAAAATATCATTACAGTACAGCCATTTATTACCCTCAAAATCCTCCCCCTTGCTTTGAATACAGTTATCTCATCATTCTTGCCACTTTCTGGAGCAGTTCTGGATCTTCCATGAGTGTCTTTATTGCTGCTGCCAGAGCTGCCTTCATGGTGAGAATCAATTCAGTTCAGCTTTCACAGTCTTTTTGACTTCAGGAATGCACCAGATGTTGCCTGGTGACACATCTAGTGAATAAGGTTGATGAGTACATGCCGTACTGTTTCCACAAGCCTGCCCGTCTATTGGATGGCACTTGGCAGCAGCATTCATTCTATTTCTCATCTCACCTTGTAAAGAGACTCACAAGAGAGGATTTCCAGAGCTTCTTCAGAAAGTTGCAAGAATGGAGGGATAATTGTGTTAAAAGCAAGGGAAATATATTGAAAGGGATGAACTACGATGTATCTTTTATTGTAATACATTTTGAAAATTCAAACATTCATTCTGTATTTCAATCATTGTGCGTATGTGTGTTTGTGTGTACTAAGCTTTAAAATATTCATTGGTGTACCTGCTAAACTGCCTCAATTTTCATCAGTGAGCGTTCTGGGCTTTGGAAAATTCTGACCAAATAACGGAATTAGTGTTGTGAATGAAATCATTGAAAATTTCCTGGATGAATTAGTATGTTAATTAGTTTTTAAGATAAACTTTCCTATGACAAGTACCTGGCTAGCTGTACTCATACACAGGCCCTACAGTCACCTACTTAATGAGGTTTCAAGCAGGACGTCCAGCTGCTCCTGGCAGCTCCTCCCCTAGCTTCTGGCAAATGCTTGAAACTCTATGGTTTGAGTGTAATTACTTTTGCTCAGCATTTTTCAAACTTTTTAAAGTCATTGACAATTTTTCTCTTTTGAGACAGTATTTTAAAGGCAGTAAATAAAAGACAAAATCCGAATCACATATGTATGAATACATTTTAAAGTTCAAATTGTTCAACTTTTCTGGATAGTCAAACTACAAGAATAATGGAGTTATTTTCATGACATTTCCAATATCATAGCCATCCTGTTTTTCTTGATTTCTACATTTTATTTTGATTACGTAATATTGGGCCTATTCTGATCTACACAGATATGTAGTTAAGTGATGTGAACTTTTTAAATCGCACTTAGCCATCTTGAACCTTTCCAATTCCACTCCTGGAATGTGGAATCATAGACTTGCTTCTTCAAAGCTAAATCAATTAGAGCAAATAATGGCTCACTGTCCTTGAGAGATCCTAGTTCTTTGATTAAAAAATATTTTTCAAAAGGTGTCAATTTAACATAGTTTTGCAACTTCATCAGTAGAAATTTATGATATATTATGATATCATGTTGCGCTCTGGTTAAGATAGTCACTCAAAGTTTAAATTACTCAGATTTGTTTTGCTCTGCATATAGACCTAAAAATTTTCAATTTTATGGCTAACTCTTTAGCTGCAGTTGTGAGCTATTTAAATCAATTCTCTGATGAAAGCTTGCTTGAGCCACTACAAGCCTATTATTTGTTGAAACTAGTTAACAAATGTGATTTGTTTGTGAGGAAAATGCTACTTAAAATAATAGAAATTTCCAAAAGAATATATATAAATTTGCATTTAAAATACTGATTTTGTCACCTGGTTTTCCCTTCAACTGATGGCTATATATTGTTTGGGTTTTGTGAGAAACAAAAATATCTGAATTTGCTGGCTTTTTCATTACATGGTGATCACATATGCTATGATGATAATACGTCCATTTGTAAAATTTTCCTATTAAATATGATGAGCCATGTTCTTTTAAATAACAAAGAGGGGCTATCAACTTTCTAATCAAAGCCACATTTATATAAATGTGTATGTGTAGGCCTCTCTCTCTCTCTCTCTCTCTCTATTTACTCAACTAAACATAAAGAAAAGAAAAGAGGAGGAAGAGGAAGCCTGCAGGATGTTTTTTTTTTTGTCTGATAATACAAATTAATGATTTCAGAATTGTTAATATGGCAAATGCTTTTTTATAAAACACTTTTTTGTGTACTTTTATTAAACCATTTTATTGGTCCAAAATAAAGCAATGAATTTGAGCCAAGTTTTTATAGAACTGTTGAAGCATTGCAGTTATAATTTAATGGAGCACAGTATGAAAAATAATGTTTTAGCTGAAGGCCTTTATATCTTTTAAAATGCAAATCTGCTACCTTCATCTGCAATCAGTCATTTATACATTAATGTGAATGAATTTATTAGACATCTTTCTGAGGTTAATTTAGATGAGGAGGAGGTAAAGATGAACTCAAACTGAAAGACATGGGAAAGATTAAATATTAAAGCAGAGAACATTGCAGATAAACTTGGCCTACTTTACAGTTTTGCTTTAAGACTGTGCCATCTATATATAATAACTCATTTGTATTTACAAACACACACACAAAGAAAATGGCTAGTAAATTAGAAGTGCATGAGGGTGAATATGTTTCAGAATTGCATGCAAACAGTTTAGCATATTTCAATGGAATAATACAATTAGATGAAATACTTATAATTTCGTTCACTCTGAATTAAGTCTACAGTAAAAATTTCAACCAATAAATTGATTGAATATTCTGTTCTTATGTGAGTCTCCTCAAAAAGTAAATAGTTTAGGAATTCCAGATCATACAGACTTTAATATTTTGAGGATTTGATGCACAAAACCAGATCTTTGGTCTATGATATTTTTTTAAATAAAGTGTTTTCCTTACTTTAAAAACTTTTATTACATAAAATAATTTATCTCTATCATATGAACTTATACTTTCTCTGAACCTACCCTAACAAAATTTTTTTCAAACTGTAGAAAAATGTTCATCTATTCCAAAGTGCAGTAAAAAATTTTACAGAGGGACACAGAATTCAAAAACTATTTAATGTAAGATGTGTATTCTTGAGTCACAAACTGTGAATGTCCCCACTGTCTCCTTTGTGAGTATTTTGGAGACTTGATTCTAATGTTCCACAGCAGAAAACAAGAAGATAGCAGGGAAGAAGAAAGCATTTCCTACATATATGCCCAATAGTTGTGGATGGTCGGTTCTGTGTTTCAAATTTGCGTCCCTGAGGAGAGCATACAGACAGAGGTGAGTGAGGCAAGGCCAATGGCCTGCTTGAAGCAGCTGCACACAGGCCATATACAGATGCATCTCAACAGACATCTGTCTGCATGGAGCACAGCTGCGTGCCTTCCATGCTTTCAACAGCGCTGTGGGTGAATGTCATTGGCCACTGAGAGTTTGAGAAGTACTTTGGTTAAATATCTGGAGTCTGCACTTGGAAAGGCCGTGCCTAGTATTGGAACATAGTGATAGAATAATAGCGCTGGAATATTTCATACTTACTAATATATATAAATATCAATATTATATATATACATACATATATACATAAAGACATTTGTAAGGAGAAAACCGAGTACATACATAGCACATAATAATATAATCTGTATAATTGAGAGTTTTTAAATTGGGTTCTGAGTATGATCTTTAAGCTAATTTTAATTCTTAGAAGTTTTTTACTACTCTCAGAAATATATTTATCTTACACTGAGATTAGTATTTAAATATGACAATATTAAGGTCAATGACTTCTAAAAACTAATAATCATATTTATAGTGCACTTATCCTTAATTCATATAGGACAATTCTCTCATTTTTATTTATTTTTTTCTTCAAAATGATATTTTTCTTCCACGTTTCATAGTCACATTGCATTCTGAGTATAAAATATTTTAATCGATTTGTTGTAATCTTGCTTGTACTAAATTAGAGAATTATTCAGGCTTGTTTTTACCAAGCCTCCCGTCATTAGCAAGTTGCGGGGAGCTTTGGTTTCAAGAGGCTCACATGGTCTAACAATCTAACACAGTCTCCATCAATCCTTGTCACCCCCATGACACCAAATTCTACATAACAGAGGAACCAAGCCACAGAATTATTGCCCACTGCCAGCAAGTTCACAAACCATCTTATTTATCCGATTGTTTGTTTGTACTGAGGGCTTAAGTCTGTGACCTTATATTTTGTCCTTGCTACACTGAGTTGAGACCATATATTTTCATATTTCCCAGTGCCATCAATAGTATTAGATAAATTCTAAAAAGTAAAAAAAATATATAAACTATCAGGGGTCATATGCCATTGTGAATTATATTAAAATGAATTTAAACATTCTGTCCCATGGCTTTTGTATCTTACTTTGTTACCTACCCTATGCTCTTTGTTTCCCAGATCTCCTAATTGTTGTTATTTAAACATTTTCTTATAGATGGTACTTAGAACAATAGCTTGATATATATTGTTTCTATATCATAGCATGACTAGAGAAAGACAAAACCCAAATCTCTTACAATGCAACCTTAGAAATGTCCTCACTAGGACCTCGTTATGGTCACTCAACATCTTGACCAAAATGATCACATTCCAGAAGAGCTTAATATATAATACATCCTTAATATTACCTTATTTTATGTGAGAAATGCTCTTACCAAAGAAAGAAAATGAAAGAGAAAAATCCAAGAAAACCATATATAATTTTCAAATCTATTATGACATTATTTAAGCACATGTGAGTATCTGATAATATGAAAAATACAACTGCATAAATTGACACTTTATTATAGTGCAATGGAAAACTCCTCCCAAGGCAGCCTTTCAAATCCCATTAACAAGCAGGTTAACACTGCACTGCTGGAAACCCTACCTTGACTTGCAAACTTCAACTCTTTGGCATCCGTGAGTGTGGTCCTTTTGTCTGAACCTTTTTTCTCTATCCGTCGATGGCTTCTTCTTTTCTTAGACTCTCCCCAAAGATTGGATCCTCCGTGCATGCTCGGTATATTCAATATCGCAATTCCTTCCAGGGAGATGTTTGTTAGATCTATCTGTACTCCATCACACTAGTCAGCAAAAGGAAAAAAAGAGAAATTGTCACATGTTCTCTTTCCTTCCTTGGTTTCTTTTTTCACTTATTTTCTAATCAGGGCTGTTAAATATATAATCCTATCGTTTCTAGACAAACGTTTCAAAATCACTTAAATGCTTATGCTAAATGTCAATATAAAATACAATGCAGACAACTAAAATTAGACAGTTATCATTTATAATCCTTAAAAAGCTGAGATTAAATCACCAGTGTGTCTTTGTTTATAGAAAACCTTTGAGAGAGATGCACAGTATTACCTGCATACATAGCCAGCTGCAAATTCCCAGCCTATTACAAGGAGGTTGGTTCTGGGAAGTATGGTCAAATTTCAGGCAGTAATTTTAATGATTGTCACTTATCGCAAAGCACTGCACATTACAAAGCACTGTGGAGGAAAGTAAAAAACTAGTATTCGTGATCCATGGTTTCCATTTCTTTTGGGGGGGGGCGTGAATGAAGTGGCTTGAAAGACTTCATAAAAGAAAAGTGTGAAACAGAACTTCAGATGATCTCAGACTTTTGGGTGACCAAGCAGCACATGAAAGGCAGTGGGAGCTATGGTTGTCCGCATGAACATGGAGGAACAGGCAGAGTGGGGTAAATGACAACAGATTGAAAAAAACTCTTCATTCAGACTTTTTGGTTTACTTGGTGATGGAACATTCTATTGAAAAAAAATATGCAGAACACTAATAAACAGTGCCTTGGTATAATTACAAGAGTCACTTTTTAATTTTTAAAAATTTTCTGTTCATTGCTGCTGATGAATGTTTGTGAAGACCAGTAAGGCTGTTCTGCATTTTGTAAATGACTGTGTTTATTATTTCGTAAATGACTCCATGTTTATTATTTGCTTTTGGTTTTCTAAAATAGGAATTAATATTCATATATTCCAGAAATTGTTCTCCTTTCAATTATAAGCCAATATGAGAAGAGATTACGAGGTATTAAGAAGACACATAACTTTTTTGTTTTTAAAAAGACTTTGTTAGGGGTAAGTAGCTCATAATTTGAAGTTTATCTGCACCGGGGCTGTTTTATTCTCCATGTTGTTTTACAAAATAAGTCATCAGGACAAACTTCATTTCTCTTGGAAATCATGACATTTTTAGACTTAGAAGAGATAATTGGCCACTGAAATGAGAACAAAACAAAACGCTCTTTTTATCCATATTCACCTCATCATGCTGAATCTAGGATTGCATTTGTTCACCAAAAAATAAAAACTGTGAAATAAAGCAACACATCTTGAGGCTACTTGGCAGGAGTAGAAACAAATTCTAGAGAAAGCGCCAAGTTTTCATTCACTTTGTCTCAAGGACAGCAAAAGCAAGGACTGGATGATGTCTTTCTTTTTTCCCAGAATCAAGTGATTCTTTCCCTTCCTTTTTATGTATTAAATTAATATGATTTCGTTTTACTAAAGAATTTTGCTCATGTGTATATTCACTTACCGCTATATATTCTAGATAAACAGATATTAATTTCATAATTAAAAGTAATCTTGTGTAAATACCCTGCAGGCCTCAATGAATCAAACACATACTGTGTGTCAGGCCTCCCACTGTCTTCAAGTGGAATGTACTAGCTTGATAATTAGATAGTACATATTTTTTAACCTTATTTGCATGCATATTATATCTTTTGCACACTGACAAGCAGCAGTAACAACAAAAGTCAGATTACCACAGGGAATTCCCACAAAGAAGTCTTCATTCCTTATAATTTGCAGCCTAAATTAAAATAATTTGATCTTTGACAAGGATGAAATGTCAAGCAGAAGGGGGTCCTCTACAAGCCACGGCCTGTGGCTTCTGAAATCTGCCTAATTTATGTCAGTCACTTCTTAATACATATTTAAGTATTACACGAAAAAGATGATAAATATGCAATCTGACACCTTTGGTATTTCCCTGCTGTTAATTTATAAAGGTCTGGCTTCCCCCAAACTGACTAAAATCATTTAAATAACAGAAGAATCGTGAAATAAGCTGGAGTCAGGGCCTAGCTTCCATTTTCACTCAATATTGAACACAGCAGGTAGTACACTAAGACAATTATTTGACTAGGCCTCAGAACCCCACTGTGACAAGTTACTTTCAGAATTAGTGAAGGAGGATTCCTTTGTTCATCTGCAGAAATAGAGAGCATGTTGCAAATACACTTTTTTTTTTCTTTTTAATTGAACTGGTGGAGTTATATGCAACAATGGAAAAACCCCAGCGTATGCTGTTTTTCATGTTTGCACTCTTCAGAGCCATGTCATGTGTAGTTTTAAGGAAACAGAGCAAATCATTCTCGGAGAAGTGAAAAAATATTCTCAAGCAGTTGCCAAGAACAAGGACTGATGAAGAACATTGATGTTCTGTTGAGAGCAGGACAATGTACTTAAATACATGGCTATTTATTAATGATTTGTTCCCACTAGTTCTTGACCCCAGGCAACCTTCCTCTGTTTGCTTTAACATTATGTTCATTAGTCTGGAAAATTTCTGTGCTAGTGGTGATGGAGACCAGGACTTGTAGCACACCAGTTGAGTATATGAAAATGAAAGCTAAGGTGAAGGCTGTGAAATATAAGCAAGTTATAATACTGTGTCAGATAATATTTTCATCCTCTTTGGAGATTTACGATTTTTAAAAAGGTAACTACAGAGGCAAAGAATATAAAAGCTTAAAAGCTAACAGCCTCGGTTTGTCAATAAATCCTGAGTATTTTTATTATGTAGGAAAATGTTATTAACATAATACTAGAGGAGCTATTTCTAGAGTGTGATGCTGTGAGGCCATTATCAACTCTTCTTAGTTCTAAAATGGAAGACACTATTTCCACGAGAAATGTAGATGAAAAGAAGCAGGTTTACATATTTTGCCAATATATAAATTAGTTTTAGTTTTTAAACTTTGGACAAGTATAAGCAGAGACAGTAAATTTGTTGAGTTACAATTAATGATAAATTGTAATTTTTTCCCATAGTGAGTCTGAATCTGTGTCATTATCAGACAAAATATATTCACAATTTTACCCAATGAGACCTAAAACATTGCTTTATAGATACTCTTTGTATTGAGAGATAGAGGGATGATTGCTCTGGAAAGCAACCTTATTGCCTTTAAGAATTCTGTTTGCCAGGTTACTAGATTTAAGATTCTTGTCTTTCAAATTCTGATAACTTATTTTGTGCCTCTGATGCTCTTCTTCATTTTTTTTCTCACTTTTATTAGTGCTTGTTTACAGCACATAATGATTCCATTCCCTGTAGGGGACTGGCACATGGACATAAAGCATTTCAATTCCCCCCCTTCCCCCACCCCACCCCTTTGGATTTCCCAGCATCATATTCATTTATCCTAAAGACATTATAAATTTAATTATAATATATACAGATTGAAAATCAGACTAAGAGGCCAAAGAACATTTAAAACATCTAACACAATTGGACTAAGTCAAGGGACACTTTTAGATACATTGTCCACGGTGCATTACAGTAAATTGTTATTCTTTCTCTTTTTTCCTCTTATCTGTTTTATATATATATATATATATACACATATATATATATATACACATATATATATATATCTTATAGGAAAAGCGCTCTCTCTCTATATATATATAAATATATCAATATAACTGTGTGATGTTTAACCATGTGATATTTAAGCTTTTATGTTTGAGTTACTTCATCAAACATGGTCTCAGTATGTGTTCATTTCCTACATATAACTGAAGTTTATCCTTTATAGCAGAGTAGTACTCCATTGTATATAAATACATTTTTTAAAATCCATTCATCTATTGATGGACATGTAGGCTGTTTCCAAGATTTAGCTATTATGAATTTATTTGTTAATCCTTGAGATCAGATAGGTTTAGAAAAGTATGTAAGCATCAGTACAATACTCAATATTTTGGAATGGAAATTCTTGGCTTTAAAATTTACCATTTGTGATGGATGGCATTTATTTTTGATTGGCTTGGGAGACATCTAGGTGATTTTTAAGCACATTTTTGGGGGAGTGTGGGTAGGTCATCGGGGCATAACCTTGAGGATAATATCTGTTTTTTCCTATCTCTGGCTTTTTCCATTCTGCCTCTTTCCTGTCTCTCTGCTTCCTGGACACCATGAGTTCAGCAGGTTTTCTACACCAGGCCTTTCTTCTCTGATGTGTTTGGTTTAGGGTCATGAAACAATGGACTGAAAGCTCTGAAACCAGGAGCCAAATAAACCTTTTTTCCATTAAGTTGTGGATGTCAGGTATTTTGTGTAAGCAACAAAAGCTGATAGATACAACATACTTCTAGACTCAGCAACAACCAAGAGATGGAAATACTAGAGAAGGGGCTTTCTTCTTCTTCTCTCATTTCCTTTCCCTGGTATAAAGTTTCAGGACTTTATTGATCTATATTTATTTTATTTTTTCCATATATTTGTTTCCTTAGATTTAAACATTTTGCAATAATATAATTCCTATTTCTCTAAATGTTTAAAGAATATGATCAGCTCAGCACTGGAAACATGATAGTACCTCTCTAATTCAAGACTAATGCAGATAATGCATGTGCAATGCCTGGCATCAGGCATAAGCTGGAGTTAATAGATAAATCTTAGTTATTATTATTATTATTATCAACTACTACCTCATGCTTTTTATATCATTCCAAACATTTGTCCCTTTTGAAAGGAGGTCCCTATATGAAAGAGGAGAGTGAAATTAAAAAATACACAGAAAATGGTTTGTTTTTGAAGAAGCTGCCAATGAAACATATAGCCATTGTTTGAGGTTCTGTTGCTACTAATGTGGTCTGTTCTCTGTTATATATTTTTCAAACCATAGTTGGTATGAGTTTAAGCCACATAGGAAGCAATAGCAAGCAGAATCACATTTCCGAATTGCTGTTTTTCTTATATTTAATTACGGAGCAACCTTGAGGGTAGAAAGGCATATTCTGCTAATATGATAGACTGGATTCATTAAAATGTGAGTAGAGAGGCAGATTTGGCATGGATGTGTGCACGCGCACACACACACACACACACACACACATAAGACAGAGGAATATAATGGGAGGTGCATGCAGTTTGTAGTGATTCCTAAAACAAGCAAGTAATGCAGAGCCAGAAAGCCAGTCTTGGAAAACATGTAGGAACATGAATCTAAGAAAAATAACTTCGTTCTAGTTGTCCAGATTTCTTGGAGAGTATCCTAACTAGTTTTTCTATACGATGTAAAATCTGTACAACAAAACAACTCAGTTTTATCATATTTAGAACTTTAAAGGGGAGTAAAGGGGGGGGGACGTGAGGTAAAAAGAATAATGATGCATTCTGTACATGTTGCAACTCCCTACGATGACTGTATTGTTATATACTGTAAACATGTACACTGCTAATACAAATTAATATTGTAAAACGTCAATGGTTTCCACCTTTATTTTCATTCCAATGTCTTTGGCTATATCATGCACTTTATTCTTGGCCCTTTCTTTTTTTCTTGGCCCTTTTTTTTAAACTAGTGGCACACATAATATTTCTTTATAGATCAACAGCTCTTCAATTTGCACTGAGGGACAGGCCAAAGGAAGCACAGGGCTGAGCATCAGGGTCTCCAGCTGCATTCAACCAAAGCAATGCTTCTAGCTTTTAAAATTTTTTTATTTAAGGTATAGATTTTGTTTGAACATAGGTTTCTGAAAATCAAAGGTGCTCAGAATCCACTGTATAAAGCAGTTTTATGAAAGTAATGATTTGGAATGTTAAGGAAATTTTAGTTTTTAAGTAAATATTTATGTACATATATTATTACATATAACAATGGATAGGACATATATATAGTTACCTCTTTAAACATAAATGACACATACATGTTATATTATATATTATTAAATATATTATGGATTACTAGTAATAAATATTGTTATTCATAATTTATGTAGTACACATTCAAAGATACATGGTCATGGATAATGATCACAGTAAGTCCATTTGGAGTCCAAATCCATCACCTTCTGTGATCATATTCCTTACCAAAGAAATGGTCTAATCTACTCACAAAAGGCTTTCCCCATTCCATAACCACTGGCTTATTTCTAATACTTTATTTATTTTTCTTATCCTGATGAGAAAAGAAGTACAACACGATCACATTGGGAAGAGTGCATTTTGAGTACTGTATTACCAAATAGAAAGTTAGGACAACAAAGAGCCTACTTAGCCCTTATAACTTCTGTAGTTCATAACTGCTTCTGTTTACCAAATTATCTGTTGAATATGTACCACTAACGACATGGGTATCAGAGGAGCACTTATCCATTTATTTTTAAAATGAAAAATATCAAGTCAGTATTTTTCAGGTCATATCACTGAATCATTCAGTGTTCATGTTTCTTAATTCTGATGCTTTGTTTTTGTCTGTGCCATTTATCAGAATATAACTTTCTTTTTCTTTAATCTTTAAAATCTCAATGCGCCATATTCTTTTACAATACGTCTTCAAAATTTTGACTCCTACGGTGTCCGTATATTTTTGGTAGACCTATTTGCTCCACATCTTTTCAGAGAATGTCTTTTCTTATTATCTTTGCTCTCTTTATTGGCATTTTTCACTTCTTGTATGTGTAACAGGGAAATGGCAACTTTGGGACTGAGAAAGCCCAGTTAACGAATGGGAATGGAATAAGAAAGTCAATTTTTTAAAGCATTTATTCATGAAAGTAAGGACAGTTTTAGTGAACTTTAGGTTATGAGATATTGAGACCTGAAAATATTTTTTTATATATCTTGCAACTTTTTTTCATTTTCTTCAATTACTTTCTTTCGTCTTACACCTTTCTCTCCACACTATGCCCACTCATTTCTTCACTGCTTCTCAAAGTTATGTTCCATTTCTCATTTTTCATGCTGTATTAAAACAACTCATTCCCGTACTTAACTTTACACTAATATTTCAGAGATTTTCACCACTATTTCATTTCTTATGAGTGACCAAAAAGATATTTTAGGATCCTGGATAACGCTATATGCATTGATCAAGGTATATTTCATTTCAAGATCTGTGCCACAAACATTAACAACAAAACACAAGCCATTTTATATTTTTACAAAAGTGAATTCATTGTTCTTACTTCTATTTCTACAGATTCATGTAGCTTCTTGCAGGTGGCTGAGAAAGTTTCAGATGTGCCAAACTCAAAATACCAAAATTTGTTCTTCATTCTGAAAAAGGAAAGAAAGATACAGCTTAGGCAATTATCAATAGCAGAAGGGATTTTTTTTTTTTACAATGACCTAACTCTGTCTTGCACTGTAAGTAATAGAAAAAGGTTTGAGGAGATGTGATGTCCAAAAATGTAATGGATAATCACATAATTTTCAAAGCTTAAATGTTGGTGTCAAATTGTATTCTAGCCCCTGAGGGGATTACAAGAATGTGTTGCTTTGACAGATTCAAGTGTATCTTTGACTTTTCTATCTATTGGTTGATTAAATTTTTAAAAATGGTTTTAGTGCAAATGATTCCGATGTTAGGTAACTTGATTTTAGAACTAGCCATTCTGTAGTCATGAGGAGGGAAAAAATTCTGAGATTTTAATGGGGAAAATTGAGACAAAGCTTAAATATGCTAAATGCTTGTGCATGACTCTTTATTCATTATAAATACACATGATTGGTCAACATATTAAAAAGAAAGAAACAAAGGTTACCTATAAGGCTAAAAATGTAGTGACTTTGGGATAATCATTAATTTTTAAAAAGATATTATGTTTTTTCATGTTAATAATAGTATCAAATTATGATACACTATGAAGGAACAAAGGAAACTACAATATCAGTGTGACATAAATTGCAAAGAAAATACAGTTTAAAAGATTTTGGTATTTAATCTTAAAGTAATATTAGAAATTCTTTTCTTCCATAAACCAATGATGATAAATTGGACCCTTTGTACTAGGTAATTAAATTTCTGACCACTTAATGTAACTTTATGAAGGTTGACTAGGATTTTATGCTATATACTAATGGATTAAATATGCATTCTTATGAAGTATTAAGTTTTTAACTATGCACATTTCTAAGGTATCATGCCTCAACTAGAAGAAAATACAGGTAAAACGACAAACAATTTTCACACAAAAAGGCAAAACATATATTTTTTGTTACAATTACATTATATTTTTCAATTTGAATAACAAATATTGATATTATTGATATCTGCCTCTTATATTAGGATCGAAACATTTTGAAAATTAAAAAAAACTTATTGCTAGGATGTTATTACTTAATTCCACCTTATTGGTTTGGAAAAAGACATGAAACCTAATACAGTGCTAATTGCTATGCTATGTAATTTTCTGTAATTATAAAATATAAAAATGATATGTAGACTCCTACAAGGTTTTATTTGCTGACAAAATTTTTACAAGCCCTTTTGTATCAGCCAAACTTAGGCCAGTAATTTGAAGATCAGTAGAGGTTTCAGTTTACATAGGATTCCATAACCACAAATTCTAATTCGTTTCTGGAGAATAGTTTTTTTATGGTATGGACTGATAATCACATATTTGAGTAGATATGAATAATAATACATAATTAGATGGGACAAAGACATTTAATGGTCAGATCTATGGCTCTGTGTGTATATAAGTCTATATTAAAGTAATGCAACTATATACTTTATGTAACAGATATACTTTGATAAATATACACATTAGTTGAAGTTATGTAAAATTTAAAATACATAATTATTGATTCATCATTTTTGCAAAAATTACATAGTCCTGCATATCAAGAAAAGAATACTAGTTGGTATGAGATGGTATCAAGGCATCATTCCTGGATGTTTTATGACCACCTGGAATTATCTTTCCATAATCAGCAGCTGCAACACTTTTGAGTTGGACTTTTCTCCAGAATTTCCTGCATTCATTCATTCAGTTGTTCAATCATTCAAAAATATAATGAGAACTTTCACCCCTATATGTTAATATGTTAAATTCTAAAGATTCAAATATAAATGCAATTGTTTTTTGTTTCAAGGAAAAAAGAATGTTGTAAGATTACAACTGTAAAAAATAATTATAAACAGTTGATTTCCTAAATAAATACGAGAAATGTATCGTGCCAACACATACCACTGATTCCACTAATTTTGCTTTGGGAAATCCAAAAGGCTTTAAAAGAAAAGGGCATACTTTAATGGACAAGTAGTAGTAGGCAAGGAGAGAATAAAGAAGAGAGACAAGTTCTGACATTTTGTAGCAGCTCAGTATGATGTAAGAATCCACTGAGTGTGGACTAAGGAGCAAGATGAAGACTGTTTCATAACATTGTATCCCAACTTAAAAGGTTTTGATTTGATCTTACAGATTTCAAGAGGCTGATAGAAGTCTTCTAGCAGTGCAATGACTTGACCAGCTTTGTTCTATGGGAAAATAAGTAGGGCAGAAATGAAAAGGTAGGCTTGAACGTTGAAGTACTGGTGTTGTTGGCAGAAATGCACCTATTAGCCTATTAGAATTGTTCAAATGAAATATGATCAAAGGCCTAAACCATGAGACAAGGGAAATAGAGAAGGGAGACTCAATTCAAAAGACATCAATGAAGCAGAATCAATAGAAACAGATACTTGGTCATGCTGGTTTATGCCATACCTACGTTATCTGTGAATGCATATGTGGGAATATCAGAGGAATCCTCTAGCATATAAAGGGCCATGGGTTTTTATTTTGACAGATTCTATGATTTAATGTGTACTGCATTACAGTTTGAAAATTGACCACATGAGATTTTTTTATTGCATCCAAATGGTTACTATATTCCCTATTTTTTTCCATTCTACTGATCAAAGTTCATCTTAGTTGAATTAGGATAATGTAGCAATTGTATCCAGTAACCTAGGTGTACTCACTTTAGCACACACATCACAAGAAACAGAAATTCTGAGAATTTACATTCAGCTTTTATTCATCATATTAGTTAGCATTACTGCTCATGTGCAAAAGCTACTTTAAATTCTCCATTATTACAACCATTTTATGTTTCACTTAGATAAATATATGGAGGTAATAAAGAGCACATAGAATCAGATTCCACATGACAAATTAAAGGCTGTTAAATTTTATTTTTTAAGCCAAACTGGT
This sequence comes from Heterocephalus glaber, assembly GCF_053883595.1. Taxonomy (NCBI): domain Eukaryota; kingdom Metazoa; phylum Chordata; class Mammalia; order Rodentia; family Bathyergidae; genus Heterocephalus; species Heterocephalus glaber. The sequence continues at coordinate 15,246,854 of NW_028258156.1, read as the reverse complement.
CTTTAGGTTGTAGAAATGCAAAAAAGCACATTGAAGCAAGTATGCTATCTGTTTTTATGACTCACATTAGAAAATGATCCAAATAATTCAAACTCAAATTTGTCAGAGAAAACTCTTGGCTTTGAAGTATAAGAATGTGGTGACGGGACAATAACCCATTGTGAAATAGTCCTACCAAAGTCATATTTATTGTATTCTTGGACAGATTTTGTGACTTCAAATAAGATGACAAATGCCCTAAAAACTCCACAAAGCAGTTATTAATGCAATTGTAATTTTATTTAATTTAAAAAATCCCATTCCAGTGAATTTAATTGCAAATCTCCAGATTTGAGTTTAATACTTAACGTACTTGGTTACCAGATATTCAGGTAAAGATCATTCAGTTTGCTCCCTGTACCCAGCATGTTTTTACTAACAATAATTTTTCTTCTTTCATATATCATCAGAGAAACTTAAGTATCAGAGATTTTGTGCAACCAAAATCACTTGGCTCAACATGAAATGTAATTAATATTTAGTTCCCTAACTTTGTAACTTTCAAATGGTTAATTTAGTTTCACAAGATTTTTAAAAATATTTCTTCCTAGCTCAAGTTTTTCGTTTTGGCTTTCATCTGCTAATGTTAATGCCACAAGCATAAAATAAACCCTGCATTTCCCAACAAGAATACAAAAGAACCTAATTAGGTATAAAACTCATTTCTAACAAAGATCTGTCACAAAGAAGGGCATGAAATTACCTCATTTATCTTATCTAAAAAGCTCAAAGTCATAAATACACAAAAAGTTTTGATTCAATGAAATTATTCTTAAAGGTCACTTTTTATCTTACAGATGCACTTTTTATTAATTTTTATGTGTTTAGTGTGGATGCAGAAGATACAGGCAGATTATTTAATATGTACAAAAATAAGTTTTCTATACATTCTTGTATCCCTTTTCAAGCATCCTTAACTAAATGATTCTATACACATTCCTTGGATAGGTAGCATACTCAACAGATAAAAATGTAAATTCCTTTTAGCACTTGGTTTTCAAATGAAAGCAAACAATATCCTAAGTGGATTAGTTAAAATGGATTTAAAACTAATAAGTTCTTTACTTATCAACAATATATCAAAATTCCATCTTTTTCATCAGTTTTCTTTGACTTTTTTCCTCTTACTAAAGTATTTTAACATTCATTTCAAGTTGAAAAATGATTATCTCATAAAGGAAAGAAAGTTTTCAACAATTCAATATCTTTAATTCAAAAGTAATCTTAAAGGGAGGACAGGGGAAGGGGGAAAAATAAGAACCAAGAGAGATTATGTAAAGGTGTAAATTTCCAATGATGAATGTCATTATATTGTATACCTAAAATGTACCAATAAAATAAAATTAAAATTTGAAAAAAAAAAGTAATCTACAGTTGTACACTTCTGAAATACAGTGGGAATTTGAACTTGTCGAACAGTGTTGGTGAGGCGACATGCACTACTGTTGACTTCTAGTAATAGTGTGAGTGTTTAAAGTGATATATTTATGTCATGGGATCAGTTTAGTTTTAGTAGTTTTTTTTTTTTTTTTTTTTTGGTACCGGGGATCGAATTTGGGTACTTGCGCTAGCGCAGCAGGTGGCTAAACCACTGAGCTAAATCTCCAGCCCTAGCTTTAGTAGTTTTACAGTGGCAAGAAATATTGTATTCAACATCAGTTATAGAGTCACTCATTCATTCCTAAGGATAGTGAAGTATTTCTCTTAAAAATACACTGCAAGTCAAAAGGAAGAGCCTCAAGGGGGACCTAATTTCCCCAGTGAATGAGCAGTGACTGAAAGCACTCACAGGGTAGCTGTAGCCAGGGCTGGTCAGGGCAGCCCCCATCAGCATGTGCAATGGCTAAGTATATTGTGGTTTATGTCATTACTTCTTCAAGTGATGTTAGGGACTACAGTAAGAGCTGTTTTTAAGAACTCAGTCCTATCCCAAATCAAGTGGAATCAGCAATTTAATTTTTCTTTTCATTGACAGCTAAGAATTCACCAAAGAATAGTATGAAAAATAGTTTTTCAAAGTCTGAAATGACAGAATGAATGGAAAATCCACTTCACCTTCTAGAAATTACAATATGAAACATTTAAGCATATCAATCTTATATATTTGCATGCAGATACTTGAGATGACAACATGATAGCAATTACTATCCACAGGTACATAGCTATTTCATGGCGAAAATGACCCCATGCTTTCTATCATTAAACCTTATATAAAGAATTCCATTTTATTTAAACTCGCAGTCATGCCTGTTTTCTTTTTTTCTTTCATAGTAAGAGAATAATGTTGATGATATTATTTAACAAAGAAGAAACATTGCTCTAACAACTACAGTGAAGACACTTTATATTCACATCAAAGAGAGCAAACATTTATCATGTTTTCAGACAACAGGTAGAGGTGTATATTTTGTAAAAACTGACATATAAAAATGTTTGTATCTAATGCTCATTCATACAATGTGCTTGTTATGTCCCAGGGAGACAATGAAACAAGCTATAGAAACGTCCAAGAATCAAATAATACTCCATCTTAGTTTGTAAAAAAAGATGGATATTATAAAAATGTGATTTTTAACCTGAATTACTTTTACAAGACTAAAGAAACTCTCTCGTATAATAGATAAGAATGTAAAAAATGTGCAACAAAATATCAACTATTTTCTTTTTTCTTTTTTTTAACTACTTTTTTTTCAAAAAATAATTTTAAAATTCCTTTTTAAAAAGAAAACTACTGGTTACATAAGAGGATTTTAATGCATAAGAATTTTGTATCCTATCACTAGTCAATTTTTTCTTACCTAAATGATCTCTTTTCTCACCTTTTTATTGTATACTAGGTGTAATTAATGGAGTGTAAATGGAACAGTCTAAGGAGCAGAAGTGTTACCACATTGGAGGGTCTGATCCAAGGAGGTGCATATACATAAACTAGGAGCAGTGATAAATTTATGATTCTATGAAGGGTAAAATTAATCCTATAAAGTATTTAAACAACAACTAAACATGTTTAGAACTGAGCATCTTTCAATAATATTTAAATTTTTACTACTTAAAATGTTTCCTAATAATAAATGATGCTCTAGGGAAAATGGAACAAAATTTACAGTAGTGGTATCTGCTATAAAAATAGTATTAGAGGTCAGATGGGTCACCATTGGCGTTATCTTGGTCCACATTCCTATTTAAGGTCTCTCCTAACCACTTCTGAAGCAAGTCAAGCAAAGACTCACTTGAGGCTGATGAATGGCACCTCAAGGAAGCATGTGCTGAGCTTGTAGGACCGTTCTCCTCTCTGACAAGGACGCATGAACACAGTGAAAGCCCTGCCAGCCTCTCTTTCTCCCATGTTAGGAAGGACCTGGGACAGCCATCTGTCTTGCCACCATGAAGGGAAAGGCAAGGGAAACCCAGAGATCCTAACCTATGTTCCTGGCCAAGCTGAACTGCTTACTCCACTACCCTCAAACAATCTGTTTTTGGATTTCTACTCACCAGAGAATTATAAATGGACTCACTGTTTATTTTTGTTTTCTGTTCCTTGCAGCCAAAGGCAAACTCACAACAGAGTCCATCATAGTTTGGAAGAGAATCGGTGACATTATATACATATATAACCAATGAGATACAGTATTTGAAAAACCTAAGAGAAGCAATATATTTGGCATGCAATACTATTTTTCTAAATGTGGAATTCAGCAGTGGCTGAAATAAAAGAGTTACATAAGTGGGGAATTTCGGTTTAGCATACATGATTCCTTGTGCTAATCTTGTGAGCAAATAGGGATCAATGAATGTCCTTTTTTCCTGTGACTTGCTGTCCCTCCACATTTTCTAAGAATTATTTACACATGTATATTGTTGAAATCATCGGGGAAACAAAACAGGCCCTTTCAAAGTGTTCCCAGTTTGCAACTGATGCTTTTCCAGTTGTCAACGAAGTCTTTGTAGACTAGTACACAGCTAGGCTGTCCATGCCTCTCACCTGCCCCAACCTCATATCCAACAAGTTAGTCACCTGGTGATTTTTGAAGTAGTGAGACATACCATGTCACCTGAGATTTTCTACAGATATACTTCAGATATGATGTTTCTCAGTAACATAAATAGAAAAATAGTCTAACTGAAATTAAAAGCACAATGCAATAAAGTATTATACTCTTATATAAAAGGAAGGTAAAGGTCTATTTAAATGGACTATGATGTTCATGAATAGAAATTGTCCATCAGAAAAACAAATTGTCTTTGATAAACTCAAAAACAAAAAGTAGAGGGTACTACTAATGTGGGAATTAGTGCATTTCTGGGCTTGACCCTGGAGGGAAGGGGAAGTTAACATGCTCCACTGGCTGGTGAAACAAATTCATTTGCCTGACATTCTGAGCTCTCCCTCTCCCTTTTTTTTTTTTTTTGGCTTTTACTCAATGCACCATTTGTCATCAAGTATGAGAATACAGAATACAATATACTTTTAGTTTTTACATGGCTTAGCACATACTTAAGGAGTGTCTACTAAGTTTCCAGAAAGTTAATTAAATGTAGATGCTTCAGTAGACTTAGAGTGAAGACAACTTAGCTTTTCCTTTTCAATGCATGGACAACTCTTCCCAACTATGATATAAATTCATTGGTAACTTTGTATGTTCAACAAATATTGGAAGTCATCTCACATGTTAAAAACTGGTTCAATACTATTTGCTTTGCATATTCAAATAAGTATGACAGCCAACAGCACTAGGCAAAGCAGTTTGACAGAGAGAGTTCAATATGAGAAAAAGAATCTCCTTTCCTCTCTATATGTGGATATATATGTTATAACTTATATAAATGCTAAAATTTTTTTTGGTCCTGGGACTTGAACTCAGGGCCTTGTGCTTGCCAGGCAGCCACAATGCCACTAAGCTAAATTCCCAGCCCATAAATGCTATAATTTACAGAAATTATTTCATCACCAAGAGGCAAAGTAATACTTTCCTATTATCCTTGGTGTTGCAGTATAATTTTAAGTCAGTAATATATGTCATTAAAATATTCTATGTCATTCTAAATTTTCTAGATTCTGATTCTATTTAAGATGCCACATTTTATACAACTTGCAAAATTCAAGAAAAAATTACACCTCTCTAGCTCCTTCACACATTGTTTCCCTTACCTATATTCTGTGAAGACTACCACAGTATCACAACTTAAAAAAAAATACATCTGATAAAACTTGTTTCTCTTCTCTGAAAATTAGTAAAGTGTTTTTTACCTTTTGTTTTTCTTCACACATCATCAGGCTTTTTCCAATTCTGTAACAAGAAGAGCAACTTTGCATTTTGAAAATGCTGTTCACTTAAAATTTCTCTTATGCTACAGCTAAAAAATGGACAGCTCTCTGTTTTCCAACACTGCAGATCTATTACTGTACAAATATTAATTATCTTGCAAAAATGATAAGGGGTAGAAATCAGACTACTTGATTTATATTGAAAATATTGATTTTTTAATCAAATTGAATGATTGCATAGTTGAACACATGAATCAGTAGATCCATTATTATTTAGATTACATTTTTTGTCACTGATTTACATCGTGAGGGACCCAGATGACTCCCAGAAATATCATGATTTGTTTTTGTTTCCAGTCATGATGCTATAATTTATAAGAAATATTCAGGCTTACTTATACATAAACTAATTGACAGATGTAGTCATTATCATTTGAGGATTAATCATTGCCCCAGCACACTCAAATAGATGTAAGAGAATTCTAAGATGAATGTAGAGGAAACATTTCTTCTTTTCTCTCTGATATTTTCTACAATTTTTATTTTTAAAATATGCATAGCCCATCCATTATTTTCTCTTGTTTGAAAATATAAGCAGATAATAAATGGAGATGAATTCCAATTGGAAATCATTTTGTAAGATAAAGCTATTTTCAATATGCACTACCATCAACAAATCAACAAACCATCATTTTTTCCTTTATTACAAAAACAGCCACATATTGGATTGATTTCCAGGAATTAACATAAAAGGACATCTGTATTTTTCCACTGAGTCAGGACAAAGTGAGGTCCAGGTCCACAAAAGTAGTACTGCACATTCTGAATATTGTTCCATATTTATGGCCAATCATTTAGGCTTATGATTCCTTTAAAAGTGCTTCCTGTTCTGAACATATTGCTGAGATTAGAAAGAATATCCTTTTTCATTTTGTACCTATCAATAAAAATCCAAAATCTCCAAGAGACCTTTCTTAGTGTGGGGTTAAATACTCACAAAATAAATCTTATTTAATATTTCTACTGTCCCTAAATCTTTCTACAGTGTATTATTATGAATTCATGGAGCCACATAAAATATGTGAGCAGAACCTTTATTTCCTATTTATCTATTTCACTAAATATTAGGAACCTAGTTTTTTGAGATAACTAAGAATAAAAATAAAGTTTTCCTTATATTGTCCATAGCCATTATTTACCTAAATGCTAGAATAGATTGCTGGTTATCACTCAGAATCAATGATCCACTCTCTACACCCCTTATCATTCCATTGATTGATTGATTGATTGATTACCTTACTGGGCATTGAACTCAAACTGTCATAAATGCTAAGTAAAAGAGCTCTACCACTGTGGTACATAGCAGCCCTTTTTAAGTTCAATTAAATTAAATTTAATTAGATTAAAATTTAAGACAGGATCTTGTTAAATTCCCCAGACTGGCTTTGAATTTGAGATCCTCCTGCATCAGCCCACTGAGCAGCTGAGTTTACAGGTGTGGATGACCATGGCTGGCTCCACTTCTCATTCTGATAGCAGACTGTATGTACAACAGCACACCCTCTCCAAATGCATAAAATACAAAATAGTTAGCTCAGCCATTTCCTAAACTGATCCTTATAATCAATGACAACTATCTTTATCACCAAACGATCATTTTGTTCTATAGTAAGACAACAGAAACATATTGCATTGATTTCTAGGATTTAAATAAAATGTCACCAATATTTAATCAGTATTGAGTTCAACAGAGCAATGCTTCTCAAACTCAGATTCTCCCCATTTATGTGCCTGCTTCTCTTTTCCTCTGGTAAATCTCTGTCTCCAGTCCCTGGAATCTGGAACAGCCCTGTGATTGACTTTGACCCCTGAAGGGTGCATAAGCATTATTGTGTGTGCTCCTGAGCTTAGTCCTCAGGGGCTTATAAATGCCACTTTCCCTTCCCTGAGCACTGTCTTGAGAACTCCATATTAAAAGTCCAAGGTGGAAAAGAACTTGGAGAGGGAGACCCAGGGTCCTGGCTGACCCCACTCCCCAGCCAGCTCCTCCACCAGCTTACTGCAGCTGAAGAGCTACCCAGCAAATCCACAGAAATATAAAAACTAAATTATGGCTGCTTAGACTCAGTGCTGCCTAAAGCATATTTCCAGAGAGAGTTTTATTTTGTTTCCTTTTGGTTTTTTGTCTCTCAGTCATGAACATCTTGATGTGGTGTGCAGTGTAAGAACAGAAAAAGGACCTGGGCCCCTATCATGTACCAGAGTGCTAAGCACAAAATAAAGTCTGCAAAAGTCCCTGAACTTAAACCTCTGTCCTATAGAAGAATGGGAAAGAGAGCACTGTTCATCTACACAAATGTCTTAAAATTGTTATGCTGTGGTGTTTAAGAAGAAAAAAGTAGTACTAGTTCATGAGACTTTATAGCCATGTGAAAGGAGAGCTCCTCTGATTTGTGTCATGGGTGAGCATTATCACAAAGGTCCTGTGGTAGAAAGGAGTAGACATCCAAACCCCACTGGAAGGAGGGCTGCGGGGCCCTCAGGATTAGCTCAGTGGGAGGAGGGACCATGCCAGCAGCTTAGCACCACTATTTAGCTGTACAGCACTTTGTCTTATGAAATATACCATTGAAGGCAGTACTCGTAAGACAAAATACATAGAACATTTTGTGTTTCTTTGTGTATGTAGTTTTTCTTTTGAAGTGATTATTTGCTACATGAGCATTCTAGCAAAGGCAACAAAACATACTCCTAAAAATCAGCAGAGGTAGTATTTAAATTTCATTGTTAAACCTTCTTACATATCCCAACTCTCAGATTTGAAACTGAATAACTTAAATAAATCTAATTATGAAAATGAATGAGAGAGAAATGAGCTTTGGCATTATGGTTGTTATTTGTCTTTTAATTGAACAATTGCCCTCTTACATAGAACATGATAGGGTATTAAAATAGTAATTTAATTAGGCAAAGCAACAAGTCTATATTTTTATAGATTGACTCTGTGCTATGTGGCCATCAACTTTATTAATTCAGTATAACATAAAGAGCATGCAAAAATGTTTAAATCAGGGTGAGATTCTCAAACTCTTTTAATATTCATGTAACAGTGAAAAGTGAAAAAAATCTGTCAATTGTTTCTACTTAGAAACAAACTAGTATAATGTTTCTGTTGGGAACAAAACACTGCTGTCCTTTAAGCTCTAAAAATATAGACATATCAATTAGCAATCTCATGTTCCCTTCCTTTGCTTACTAGGTTTATAATAAAATCAGTGACCAGAAGTTCTGTCAGGTGACCAGATGAGGAGGCACTTGGGAGGGTTATGGGTATAAGCAATCACCTCTCAAAATAAGGCAAGCAAGAAGAAAAAAGAAATAAAGAAAGAAAAGAAAAATTCTGAATTCCTTTTGTTACATTTAATCATCACAATAGAGTAATTTTCTCTCATCATCTATAAATCTATCATCTTGCTAATACTTATGTAAAGTCATTTTCATTGTAGCACATAATATATATTAATAAGCTACGAGACTTTTTCTAATATTCTACTTTCCTTTCCACTTTAGATTTAACAATCATGTAATAATCACTGCTCTGCTTGCGAATGAATCATATGCAATAGTAAGGAAATAGCTAAGAGGGAGATGCAGCCCATGAGAGATTTAATCATAGGAAATGGCTGACTTTTTATTTCCAATAACCATCTGCACTCATGGTAAATCAGGTGCTAATGAAGCTTAGGCCCAGACTGCACAGGAGCATAAATCTCAAGAACCAAAAGTCGTGGAGCAACAGACCTCAGAAAAGCAGAATTTTCTGAGGAAATGTACCAGTATTATCATATAGAAGGTCACCATCTGCAAATGTGTCACATAAATGAATATATTTGGTGGTTGCAATGGCACTTTATGACACTGGCTGTAAACATCCAATCTCTGTGTTATTTTTTTTAAACTTAGTACTTTTAAATATTATGATCATTTATGACATATCACCTTTTAGACAGTCAACATCTTGAGGGTAGGGGCTCTCCTTGCCAGTGAAACTTTCATCTCCTCCCCAGTGCTTTGTACCCAGAAGTTCTCAGTATTTGGAGAATGATGGTGGAAATAAATTATTTTTAGTTTGGATTTCTACTTTTAGAGCAGGAAAATACTGGTGATTTTTTTCTCCAGTGGATAAGGAAACCAAGTCTAAATTGGGTAGGAGTTCTACCAGACATAGTATTTGTCTTCTAAGATTCAATCAATTTAACTTCTAAGTGTTTTTATTTTTCTCCCAGCCATCTATAGCCCTCAGCTTCATATACTGCTCCATCATTGTTGGGGTGAAATCCACAGTTGAAATCAGAATACGGGTAGAGGGATAAGGGACAGCCTATCACCAGCAATAAATTCAAATCCCATGTCCCAAAATATTCAAGTCTGAGAACTTGACAAAATATTCATTTATTCTTTCTGTTAGTGTATAACATGTACTGTATCTATCCTTGTGGCTATTAATGATTGTATTGTTAGCTTTTCACAAATTAGCAAGGATGTGAAATCAAAGGTAAGCTGAGGCATAAGATTTCTTTTTTTTTTTTTTTAGTTCTTTTATTGGTACATTTTAGGTATACAATTCATTTACATTTATCATTGGGTGCTTGTACCTGTACATGATATATCTCGGTTCTTATTTTTTTCCCCATTACCTGTGCACCCTTCACCCCCTCCACCCTTCCCTATTTACATAGATTTCATTTCCATTTTTTTTTCTTTTTCCATAGTTTTTCCTTTCCCTCTTTTCCCTTCCCCTTCCCCTCCCTTCATTCCTTTGTTTTTGGACCTTTTTCCTGTTTCAAATTATCAATTATTCATTTTAATCATTTTAACCCTTGTTTACACTATCAGTTTCTTACACTAGAGAAACTATTCGGTATTTACACGTGTGTCCTATTTATTTCACTTAAGAGTATGGCCTCGATATGCATCCATTTAGCTATAAATGACAGTTCCATACCATTCCCAGCCAAATTTGGTCTCCACTTCCTTCCATGCACACAGAAATACTACTGACATGCTAAAAAGTCTTCTAAAATCTCACTTTTGTAAAAAATAAAATTGGAAAGCACTAAAAGTAAATCTAGTTGCTAGAGCCAATTAGTCTTCAAAATACCTTTATGAATTACATGAGGTGATACTTAGGGCAGTAGTTTATATTTCTTGTGGATCATAGATACAAGGATAATTTGATGAGAGTCATGAACCTTCTTTCCTGAAATTTATACATAACATATTTATATGGGTTTAAGTCTAAAACTTCAGGAGTTTTGCAGTCTTGAAATTTATTCACAGTGCCCGTAACTATTTACATCTACTTCAAAAGTTCAGACTGTAGTTGACTTAGCAAACTTGGGAATTAGCAATGATCTTAGTTAATATGTATCATATGAGAGATATCAAATGCAGACAATTTTTATTTTTCAAAGTGATTTGATACAAGAATTTATCATGTAAGATCACAAACACAATTTTCATGTATCTACATGAAATCCATATGAAACTAAGTGATGACTCATTTAAAACTGAAGGCAAATTTTACCATTTAATAAATATATGTGAAAATGACACATTCAGAGAATGTTATTCAGTACTAATAAGAATTTTAAAAATTAGTGTTTGTTAAATTTGTGAGTAAATTTTAACATTTAGAAGCTAGTTAGTACATACCTCTGCCTCAGGCAGACTTACAATGCTATATCTCAAATATGTTAGCATTTGACCTATAAGAACCTAATTTGTCTTTAGGGAGACAAACATATGTGTATATATATTACAATATACTTTATCAATTTGCTCCTTGTTTCTCTTTTATTAATCATAATAGATGTCAAAGATGTCTCATTTATTATCAATTCCACAGATAATGTGAGCTGAGAGTGAGATTTTATGGATGAAATATTGGTACCAGGCATATTTTAAAACAAGAAATTATTGTGAAGTTGGATGAAAATAAAAGCTAAAATTATATTTGAATTTAAAGTTTCATTAAAAGATTTCCTCTAAAACGGAATATACTTCCATAATCACATACCTTTCTGTGTTAACGTTTGTAGAAAATTATTTCATTAGGATTTGTGAAGTAATGTCTGGTTTGTAATCCAGCTTGTAAGGCAATTACATCGTGACCAGTAGGTGAATCAAAGTACACCTCCTGTCACAAGCACCTGCATCCATGTGAGTGCCTTAGCCTCCTGCATGTTCTGTGGCATCTTAACCATTATAAGAGCCACGTATAATAGGAAGATTGGTGGAAAGTGATGATTGTCTGGAGCAATTAGTATCTACTCAACATAAATTATATTTATTGATCCATCTATTATTCTTACCTACATTGTTTAAAGAGGCTCCTGTCCTTTCTCAGAAAACAAATAAATGAATATACTTTTCAAAAATGTTTGCTTGAGAAGAATTTATCCAAGCATTTTTTTTGTATTAAATTCTTTTATTGGTACATTGTAGGTATACAACACAATTACATTTCTCATTGGGAATTGTACCTTTATATAATGCATCCTGGTTCTTATTTTTTCCCCATTCCTAGCCCTCCCTTCACCCCCTCCACCTTTCCCTAATTACAAAGACTTTATTTCCATTTTTTCCATTTCTCAGCATTTTTTCCTTTCCCTTCTTTCCTTTCCCCTGCCCCTCCCACTACCCCTACCCCTTTGGACCTTTTCTTCCTATTTTACATTATCGATTATTCATTCTAATCATTGGTACATTTTAGGTATACAGTATAATGACATTCGTCATTGGAAATTTGCACCTTTACATAGTCTCTCTTGGTTCTTATTTTTCACCCTTGCCCAGCCCTCCCTTCAACCCCTCCACTCCTCCCTATTTACAAAGATTTTGTTCCTATTTTTCCATTTTCTCATATTAATCCCATTCCCTTCTATCCTTTCCCCTAGCCCCCCCCCACTTCCTTCCCCTTTGCCCCTTTTCTTCCTATTTCACATTACCTATTATACATTTAGTCTTTATTTACACTTTCAGTTTCTCACAAGAGAGAAACTATTTGGTATTTACACATGTGTGCCTATTTATTTCACTTAGGAGTATCGCCTCAGTGTGCATCCACTTAGCTATAAATGTCTCTAATTTCTCATTTTTTATGGCTGAGTAGTACTCCATTTTATTAAAAAAACCACATTTTCTTTATGCAGTCTCCAGTTGATGGGCATTTGGGCTGTTTCCAAGTTTTAGCTATTACAAACTGCTCTGCTATGAACATGGGTGCACATATATCACTGTGGTATGATTCTTTGAATTCTTTGGGGAAGATCCCCAGTGGTGGAATAGCGGGGTCAAATGGGACTTCCAGTCCTAGTTCTCTGAGGTATCTCCATACTGATTTCCACAGTGCTTGCACCAGTCTACACTCCCACCAGCAGTGGAGCAGGGTTCCTCTTTCCCCACAGCTCCACCAGCATTTGTTATGGGTTGATTTCATGATAGAATCCATTCTTTCTGGGGTGAGGTGGAATCTCAGCTTTGTTTTCATTTGGATCTCTCAAATGACCAGTGATGTTGAACATTTTTTCATGTATTTATTTGCTATTTCTACTTCGTCTGAGAAATGTCTGCTCATTTCAGATGCCCATTTTTGGATTGGGTCTTTATCCAAGCATTTTTATTAAATTTGTCCTTTTTAGTTTTGTCCTAATCTACATCTACTATTTTAGTCCAAATCATCATCAACATTTTCTTGCTAATGCCATCAGTGCAACTTGACAACTGTTTCTCCATTCTCCCCGAGAATAAGGCGGGATTCCATCTCCTAAGCTTTGTGTGGTAGGGATGGAGCAATGTGTTCAATTTTGTTCAGTACCATGCCCTAGAGTATTATGTGACCATTCTGAGACTGGGACTTTCAGTCTTTGTCCTTTCTGTACACTGAGGGGCAAGGTTCAAGTTAGTGGCTGCACTGTCAGCTCGGACCCCTGATGAATGCAGTCAACCAAGCTCTCCAACCCCTGAAAACAAGTTGGTCCAGAACAGAGAATACTCATTTGTGGGTTTCAGTCACTGTTATTTTGGGGCTATTTATTGGCTTGGCGTAACACTCCCTATTACACTCAAACTGTGCTTTAACACTGTTGTTCTGCTCCCAAACTATTTCCAGAAACTATTTTCATGTTTTTATATGTTTGTTACAATCTGTGAAATAGTATCTGTTGTACTGAATAAAATGAATAAGGTAATGTGATCATAAAGTAAGTACATTTTGAAAATAATTTTTCTATTTATTTTGTAGAGTAATTTTTTTTTTTTTTTTTTTTGTACCAGGGATCGAACTTTGGTCCTTGGGCTTGCGCAGCAGGCAGTGAAACCACTGAGCTAAATCCCAGGCCCAAGAGTTACTTTTTTTTTTTAACCCAAATAACATTTTTGTTTGGTAATTAAAATGCACTTTCACTGACTGTTCTGAAGAGTAGGTTTCTTCCCTGGCTTAGCTAACAGCAGAACGAAGCTCATGAAAAGGAAAGGAGGAGAGGCAACTTTGCCCTAAGTGCTCACAGAGGGCTTCTTTTCTTCACTCCATTTTGATACCTATATTCCCTGACCCATCTGAGAGGGAGCAAAGAGTAGAGGAAGAAGTAAGGACGATTCTTACCTGATTTGTACCATGGTAGGAAAACTTCTGCTAGTATTTTTTTTAATTTTGCCGTATTTTAAAATTTATTTTATTCTTTAGCTCCAGCTTTCCTTTTTCAGAGATTCTTTGCTATGTCCTGCCCTATCCTTAACTCACAACACAGGCAATATCTCAACCACAGTCCCTTGATATGGTCAAGTGCATCCCCACTTCGCCTGGTCCATTTTGGCTTCCTCCACCTCCCCTGGGACTTTGCTAAGCCAACTCCCATTTTCTCTGCTGAGGTCCTTTTGCCTTCCTGTAGAATCTAATACAGGCCAGTTCCACAGCAGCAGGCAGAGGAACAGCAGGTATAAAGACTGGAAGTGAATTTCTGCCTGGATGGAGAAAGTTCAGCAATGATGTCAATATTCTCACTCACATGCTCTGTGTTTAGCAATCTCAGAGACCATGCAACACTTCCTTAACCTACAGTCCCATATTCCGCTATTGCTTCCCACTATTTATTTTGCTAAGATGTCCACAATGACCTGCAAGGTAATGGACACATATTAAGGCTCTCTGAGAAAGTTCTTCAAACCTGCATTCCTGACTGCATTAAGAGAGGCTGACAGGGAGGGCCCCCATTAGGAAGGACAAGGTGGCTTTGACTGCGTATCTCCTTGCAAAAATTCTCTTCAAAATTTTGCCATCTCCACTCAGAGGAACCTTGCAGTGGTAGAGTGCTTCCTCATTCCCAAGCTGATTCTGCTTTAGCATCTCCTTTGGGAGGTGCCTCAACTGAAACCTCCACTGCAATAAGGTTCCTCAAGCAGAAAGCAAGTCTTGCCGACCTCACCTCTGTGCCCCATATTTTCAGAGCCCCCACCACCCACTGCTGACATCCTGATTAAAATCCTTTGGTGGCTTCACTTGAATTTAGAATGCAATCTAATTAAACCTATAAAATCCCACATGATCTAGATCCTGACTGGTTTATCAACCCTGCAATAATAAGAGCTCTTCACACTGGTCTTTCATTTGTCTTATATTAAAGCACTTTCGTGACATAGAGCCACCTTTATCAGTCTCAACATATTTCATGCCTAAGAGGAAGATTATTCTTTGATGGGGTGCACTGTCCTGTGCATTGCAGGACACTTAGTAGCATCTTTGGGCTCTGCCCTGTGGATGCCACTAGCATTGGCTACCTTGCTGTGATAATCAAAAATGGCTCCAGACATTAGCATCTGTTCCTTGTGGAGGAGAAAAATTGTCCATCCACTGACTTATAGACTGTACAGATAAATCTGCCTCTGCATAGGAATCTCTCTTTCTAATTTCTCACTTAGAAAATCCTACTCATCTTTAGCCCTGCATGACTCTCAAAACAAAATCAGTTCTTTTTGTTAGAGTATCTCATATTTACCTTTCTTTTCCCTAGTCTGATGTTTATAACCCTCCTCCTAATTTCCAAAGAGATGTTTTGTGAACCCTTTGTCCATGGCACATGTCACACACCAATCCCAGAACAGCAAATGAGGCCTTTGATACCCACAACTGAGGGCTCAGGAAAAGCTGAGCCTTAATGGAAAGCCTTTGAGACAGTGACACTGTGTGAATGGAATGGCTGGAGCCGAGTGAGTGAGAGAGAGAACATATACTGTGTGCCTGGCATAAAATGGCCCATTCAGTCCTCACAAAGAGTTAGCTGCTGGTACTACATGCATTTGACAAATGACAAAGCTGAGACACAGAACGAATACATTGTTATTTCAAGGTCAGGTGTTGGCATCATTGCTGAGCTTTCTCCATTCAGGCAGAAATCAATCTGGTTGTCATTAGTATCTGTAGGGGTTTGGTTCAAGGGACCCCATAACAAAATACAGCTTCAAATACCTTACATAAAATGCCACAATATTTACATATAACTTATGTACATCCTTCATAAAATGCTTTAATAAGATGATTCAATATACTTTAAACTGAGTTTAAATTATCTCCAGGTTACTTCATTACCAAATACAAGGTAAACAGTTGTTCTATGGCAATGTTTATGAAATGATTAAAAACCTAAATATAAAGAATACAAGATTTTTATCTCATGTTTTTATTTAGTGTAGAACCTGCAGGATACAGGGCTGTCTTACTTGCTGATTTCCCCTCTCCCCAAAAACTCAAAGTTCCTGGAGGACAGGGCTTTTGTTTCAATGGTATTTTCTCTGAACCACCAACATGCTTCACCCATGGTGTGTTCTCTATTAATATTTTTTGAATAAATGTGCAACTTCATCATGAAGGTCTTAGTATTTGAAGGAGGCCAGAAAGCACAGAGTCCTGAGTTGAAGAATAGGCTTCACCTTATTGCAAGAATGTTTTCATTTTCATTTTCTGCAAACAAAGATGCTGTCCATGCAAATGGCACACAGATGATTCAGTGTGCTGAGAGTAAAGATGGCTTCCTCTTGCCTCTCTGGCTTCTGCCCTGCGGACACCTGGCTTACATTTGGGCAAAGCTGAAGCTTCAGGTGAGGGTGAAAGTCCCAAGAAGCTACCTGCAGTGTCAAATAAACCAGGAGAGTACATCATGGTGCAAAAAGCCACCTGCTGTGATCACCCACCATTGTTTCTTTCTCAAAATTCTCTTTAATTTGTGAAGTAGCCTAAATCCATTATGCTCTGTTTTAAATACATCTTCTATCCTTTTTGTCTCAAAAATGATAAAAACAGGTATATATGCTCATCACAAAATAATGTTATATCAGATGAAAATTTTACTCCCTCTTCCCTCCAAATTGACAAAGTTACTAACTAGGCAATTTTTCACTTTAAATTAAATCATAGGAATAATTTTCCTCTCTCCCTGAACCCATTAAAAGTCCAGTTCTTTATAGCAGAGATGACACTGAATGATTTGCAAATTAATGAAACCATGGTTACAGTGCTTTAAATTTTAGGGTCTAGAATTATAAAAACCTTATAAAACCACGACTGTCCCTGCCCTTTAGGTAGCACATGTGTTGCTTATTTGAATACTGAATCTATGTAGAACAATTTTATGACCAGTTTTATGCTACATGACTCTTCTTAGATGATTAGAGTTACACTAATATTTCCATAGAGGCAGATTATTCAGGAATTAAAATTGTAAAAATTGCAAACATCCTACAAAGCAGAAGTCAGATTTCTATAAATGACAAAATTTGGAAGGAAAATATTGCTGGAAACATGAGAATCAGGGTTGCCTTACTTGCTTCTGAGTCCAGGAGAAACTTTTCCAAGAGACTCACAATGTAAGGCCACATATGAAATTTTAAAATATCAGCCAATTTCTGGGAGGTATAAGTAAAGCTATCCCTGTATGTTATAGTCTGTAATTTATTACAACAACTCGGGTATAGGATGAAGGGTTCTGAATAACGAGAATCCCTAACTCTGAGACCATTTTGTGTCATGATATTCTGAGCACTGTCTTAAGGGATTTCATCCTTTGACCTATTGCAGAGAATTGTTTCTTGATTAGAATGTTTCAAAGTGAAAAGGGACAAAAATAGGGCCGAGCAGCCAGCCAGCCAAATGCACCTTTTATAAATCTATCTCTAAACTTGTAGAGAACTCTAACAATGGTTTCATTAATTTAGCAATCATTCAATGTCATATATATCATAATGTACTAAGCTCTTAAGGGAGAAAGAAAAAGGAGAATTGTTTTATTCCTATGATTTAATTTAAAATGAAAAAGTGAAAAATCGCACTGATGGTAGTCTTGTTGGACTTTTTTGATTGGCTTTCTGTTTTAAAGTATGGACTTTCTTTTCTTGTTGGCCATGCTTCTCTCTTCTATTTTAAAAGTCCTCAGTGAACATTTGTTATCTGCCTAGGAAAGGTAGGAGACACTTAAGTGACTTTAATATTAAAAAGTACTTATAGGGCCGGGGATTTAGCTCAGTAGTTTTGTCGCCTGCTGCACAAGCGCAAGGACCCGAGTTCATTTCCCAGTACCAAAAAAAAAAAAAAAGTTCTTATAACTGGTAACAAATGCAATTCCCAAAGGAGCATGTTAAAATGGTGAATACCGAAGCAATATTCTTAGCCAGGACTCAAGTTGTCTGAACAAACTATGAGACATAGTCACAGCCGTCAGTCACTAAGCACATCACCTGTCACTTACACGGGCTGGGTTACTCTCTTGGACATCAGGGATGTTTCAGGAATTTTACCATTCCAGGTTCATGGCTCCCAGAGTGAGGTGCCTTCCTGCCACCATGTGGGGAACTCTTCACAGCCATGGCTTGGGATTGTCCCTTGGAGGGGCTTTGTACGCAATATAGCACTGTCCCGTCCTAGGTGTGCTCCTTTGACAATGTTCTAAGATTGCTGACTTTCCAATGCACAGGGTTTTCCTAGAATGGGAATTTCATAGATTTCCCAGGCTATGATGATCCCCCATGATTATGTAGTGTGGCTAAAATAGCTGAATTATTTAAATATTCTTGAGATAGTTTAGACTTTATCAATGACTGAGGCAGAGCTGTTTCAATGTGTAGCTAGGCAGGCAAAAGGCTTCTATGAAAACAGACCAGAATGGGTGATAAATGAATTTAATTCTAGGCTTTTGGGGCTCCTTTTCCATTCTACTAATTTTGAAGTTGAACTCTTATGGATATTGATTCTCTTTGGAAAGCCAGTCATTTCCAAGGGTAGAGAAAATGGCATTGTAATCTATTTGCCCATATAAAGTCTACGTATGTATACTTGTATATTTGCCCATATAAAGTTTACGTTCTGTTAATTTCTTGCTTGCTTTAGAATATTCATTTCTTAGTCTGGCAAGTGTATTATGGTTGTATATGATACTAACTTTAAGAGAAAATGGGTTATACTGATGTAGGAATTCTCTGTGATATATTTATAAATGTCCTCTACATATAAAATTACTTGAAAATAAAATTTTTATTCAAAAATTTAGTGAATGGTTGAGAGGAATTGCCAGTGATTCAGACAATCATGTTTACTACAGACAGTGATCCAGTCAGTATTAGTAGAGGGCTGAAAATTACCCAAGAGTTATTCTAGATACATTAAGTCTTTTGAACAGTAACAGTAACGATTACCTAAACCAATGTATGCTTTTTATAGACAGAGGTTTGGGGAAGTTCTGCAGTAGGATGAATAACAAAAACTTAAAAACTCAAAGAGTGCAAAAGTCATCTTTATGTCAAATAAATGAGGCACTTAAAAAGATATGCTCCTTTTCTTTAGGCTTCGCTTTTAATAGATAATTATACAACTCCAATTAAAAGGAGAAAAAAATCTATGTTGTTGCTCTTGTCCCTTATAAATATTTGCACGTTGGTAAAGTAGGAAAGTGGTGGTTAGCAAAACTGATCTGGAAGGAGAAAATTTTGATTCAAATAAAATATAGCGTAATGGGACTAGGGAAAATGTTATCTGGAAAAAGTTTTAATTTTTTTTTTCAGTTTTTCACCAACATCCTTTTTGAGAGTACTCTAGACAATTATGCCACGAACATATTTTTAAGACTTTTTCCCATTACACTAGACTTCTTCATTTTCTAAATTTGTTATTTGTAAATCAAATTCATTTCTCTGGCTTCATTTTCTTGTCTCATTATGTTGAATTCAGTGAGTGTTTGTTTTGAAACCTTCTTTAAATAAGAGCTCCCATTTCTTTTCATCACTGTAAGTTCTTAACTATGTATAAAATCATTTTTTGTTGAACCAACTTTCCAGTTCACGCGCCACTGCTACTAGAAATTCTATAATGAAATATATCATTAGGTGGCTCAAAAATACAGAGTTGTTTTTTGTTTTCCTCCCTTCACCTTCTTGTCTGTTCTTGTGAAATTTGGCAACTTGGAGAATGAGGAAAGAGAATGGGGAATATTCTAATTGGTGTCAAGCAACCTACCAGTTGTTAACCTTAGCTGGCTTCAAGTAATTGCTTTGATACTCTTCTAAATTCATAGTACAGTTTCTGGGAGACATCTGTTTTGGTAATCTTGAAGTCCAACCAAAGGACTGGTGGAACCTGGACACTGATAAGCTCTATACACTTGTCATTCTGTTGTCCTTGATGTGAACAATACTTGTTACATATTTAGCTGTATCCATGTCTGCCAAAATTTTGCCTCCAGAGATGGAAACCATTATCCCTGTCCTTCCCTGTAAGACTTTTGAACACTTTTAAAATTAAAAAATATCTTGTTATCTCCAGAAGAGAGAGCAGTCTGTTTTTAATTATCAATTGAAAAAGTAATAGATGGAAATATTTGAGAATTAGATACAGAAAAATAGATGAAAAGCCAGGTAATTGGTATTTTTTTCTTTAAGAAAATAAAATTCATCTCAAGGTAAATTCTGTAAACAATATCAAAGTGCTATAAAATTCAGTGAAATAATCAAATGACCAGAATAGCAAGAGTTCCCATTAGACTAGAGAATAAGTATTAGTCTTTGTTTTTATCCATTTTTGCCTCAGTGTCTAAGTAGGAAATTTATCAGTGCTATATATCACCAAAACATATAATTATGTGGTTAATGATTGTGACATTAATATAGTAAATCTTATTAATTTGAAATATACTTTCTAATTATTAAAAATGGGAAATTCAAAATCAAGGAATATTGTTTTCATCACACATTGATTAAATATAACTTTTTTGAGAGTATATTGGGTATTAAAGACTACACTATTATGTATATTGCTCCTTTTTTGTTTTAATTGTTGCTTTCTGACTCCTTTCTCAATCCAAGCATATGAACTGTACTTAGTTTTGTAGGCATTGTGTGAGGCAGAATGGTTACCAAACTCAATCACTGAAAGCTGTGAATATGTTTTGTTATATAGCTAAAGGAACTTTGCAGATCTAATTAAGGTTAAGTGCCTCAAAATTGGAAGTCCTGTTATCTAACCCAATGAGCTTTACGAAGCAGAAAGTTTTCTCTGGCTGGAGCAGAAAGGGAAGTTGGGGAGATGCAAAAGGTACAGGGCTGGCCCTGAGATGCCCAGGGCAAGTCCAGCACAGGACTGGAGGGAGGTGTCTGGCACAGAAGGTTTGCAGCCAGCACAGAAATGGGTACCTTAGTACTCTAAGTCCAAGGGACTGAATTCTACCAACATCTGCAGAAACTTGCTTTCCATTTAGATACCATGCAAAGAGCTTTGTGTATTCTATATATTTAACTTAGATGACAGTGCTTTAAGGTAGAAACAATTTGTATACACATTTTGGAGATTAGAAAATGGAATTACAGGAGTATAGTATCTTATTAATAAATCCTCCATTTGCTGAGACAGATTTCACAACAATGCTTCGCTCTTTGTCATTTAGGAAGAATGTGGCCCTCCCATTTTTTTCCTGTTTTTGGCCATTCCCTAATCACAAAGCTTTTCCTGATTGAAACTGGTCTCAGAGGGATACTGATGATATTTGGCAGTTTCTATTTCCATCTGTGCTTAAAGTGGAAGAGCACCCAAATTCAGCAATAAAGAACACTGTTCTTGATTCTGCAAACTTTTTGTAGTAATGCAATTTGTTTTGTTTTTTTAGTATGGCTTCTTCCTGGATCTCGAGGACCAGGGTTCACATGGGTTCAAATTTAACCATCATTCTTTTCAATTTTATTTATACAAAGCAATTCAGTCTTGGAAATACAAAGAGCTTCTATCCACTACTGCCTGGCTGGTTCTGCTAAGAGGACCACGTGGCTACAGGTGAATGTACTAGGAAAGAGCACACTTAGAAGAGAGGAGTAGAAATATAACTTCTTTGAACTTCTTAGATGTAGTCACTGTAGTTTTGGGGCACAGATAAAAAATTGCATTTTGGTTCATGAAACAATTATTCAACAAGGCACATACCATGCATAGAGAGGAAGATGAACCTCCAAAGCTGTGGGCCAAAATAAGCCTTTTCTCATTATAAATTGATTATGTCAGCTATTTGTTATAGTGACAAAAGGTGACTAATGCATTAATCCCAGTGATCTTTCAGATACTGAAATATGTGCAAATATGCACATTACACATGTGCACACACATACACAAACAACCCAAAGTGGGAAGCTATGGTTTGCTTTATGTAAGGAAAAGACTTCTTATGTACCTGCACAAATCTGCCAAAATGAAGTCTATCAATCTGTATAAACAATATGCACAAATAAAAAATATGAGAAAAATAAAAGAAGATCTGATCTTACTCAGGGATAATTTTTATACAGTACTACAATTCAGCATAACTAGTTAGGAAGCCTTACTGCTTTATTACGACCAATATAACAGTTCTTAAAAATTAAGCATTTAGAGAACTGAACAGAAGACTTATGAGAGGAGTACTTGTCACAAGAAGGACTGCGTATGTGTTGTGTTTTTACTCCCTTGGACTCTCCCTTGTATGTGCCGACAAGAAGAAATACCAGAAAGTACCTGGCGTGTGGTAAAATGGAGACTTGGTTAGTACAGTGTTTATAAATCTTGGCTTGACCAACAGAAGCTCCTTCCGGAAATTTAAAATTAGATAAAAATCTGATAAAAATCTGCTGGCCAGGAAAGAAATTGAATAATATCGTCCCTGTTCTGATTTTTAAGTTGATAATATTTTGATAGTTCTGAGCAAGAACTTCCTTTTCCTTTTCTTTTGGAGTAGACTGCGGAGGAAGGCCTGTGATAAAAACAAGATCCAACAAGAGTAATTTTTTAAAATAGTTGCTCCTATTTATACTGGGAGGCTTCACATTTCAACAAGAACATCCACGGGAACACAGGATAACTCTGTGTCATTCTTCTTTCTCCTCCCTTTTTCTTTTGGGACTGAAGTCTTAGCTTTTCTTGGAGGCAAACAACTTCCTGAAGCAAGGTCTGCAGAAATCAAGGCTTCAGACAATCCTCAGGTGAGGTTTGGAGTCAGTGTCAGGCTCATGGTGTATTCCAACCAACTGTGATCAAATTGAGTCACGCAGAGAACAAACCAAGAGTAGTGTAGACCTATACATTGGCTTCCCAGTGTCATCAGGGGACTGGATTCCTATTCTTCTGCTCTCCCATCTTCAACGTGTGGTTTCTATTCTCAATGGTTCAAAGTCACTTCTGTTGCTCTAGTCATCTCACTAATTTACCAGGCCAACAGAGTGGAAGCAAAGGAACACAAAATGGTGCCTTTCTGCAAGGCACGGTGGCACATACTGTAATTTCAGCATTAATGGGAGCCTGAGGCAAGAAGACTGAAACTTTGAGCTCAGCCTCGACAACTTACTAAATTAGCAAGACCCTGTCTCAAATAAAAAAGTAATAATCCTTTTATAAGGCTGGGATAGGCTTCAATGTGAAAGTCCCCAGTTTTGATGCCCAGAACTACAAAAAATAAAAAATGTAGACCCTTTCTAACCGACTCAGCTTCAAACATCTTTCCTGTATATCCCACAAATACTTTTGCATCATGTTACATAGGCCCAAAACTCAGTCACATGGGCACAGAAAATGACAGTAGAAGTTTGGAAGCGTACTCTTTGAATGGAATGCATCATCCCTCTAAATTAAAACCAGGGTTCTAGTTGTAGGTAAAAAGAAAATTGTGTTTGCTTTGTATGACATTTGGTGTAGCCTGTCTATAGAGAATGTGCTAATTGGCATCCTTCTCATGTTGCAGTAAAGTTTGTTTATAAGAAGTCAAGTGCCTGTACTTGGGCTGGTTTTGTGCAGCCTGCATCATGGACTGAGGGGCTTTTAGAGATGAGTTCTGGACTAATCAGCATACAATCAGTCCCTACCCCTTTAGCAATATCCACCTTAACTTCACATCCACCGTACCAAAATGTTAACAAGTCTGAGGCCAACAGACCAGACTGATATGATTAACTTATGTAAACAAACCTTTAGATAAAAGCCAATGATAATTTTGAAAATTCATGTGTTTTAATGGTTAAATATATGTAAAATAAACAACACTTTGCATCTTGAATGCATTTTACCTGACTCTAGATTTAAAATTAATATGCAATATTTGGTACAAGGATTGTCAAAATACAGATTGTAAGCCAAACATATCTTGACTTTTTTCTGCAACTAAAGTTTCATTGAAACCAAGCCACACTGTATGTTTACATACAGACAGTGGCAGTACATGCCTTTATCATATATCTGGAGCACTGAGTAGTGTATGAGACACTCTCCTGCCCACAAAACCTAACATATTTATTTTCTGGATTCATGAAGAACACATTTGTTGAGGCTTGGCATAAGGTATGACAAAATACAGGATATGTTGAATTTCTTTTATACATAAAAGACCCCACACAAGTCTCCTGAGAAACTGTTTATGTACCTATGTCATTTAATTATGCAGCAGGTTCATCAGTTTTAAAAAATCTTAATTCTGAAGTATGCCTAGAGAACGACAAGAGTCCTTTATTTTACAAACATTAACTTCGGTAATTCTCCAGTGAGACAACTGGGTACACCAAGGCCATTTGGCAATTATCTGGAGACATCCTGAGCTGTCACTGCTTGAGTCTGGGAGGAGCTGTTATGCCATCTAAATAGCTGAGACCAGAGGTGCCGGTAAACATCTTACAAAGCACAGGACTGCACCCACTGCAAGAACTACTTGCCCTCAAATGCCAAGAGGACTAAGTAAAGGTGAGAAACCACCAGGATTTCCAGGTGGTTTATAGTCACCAAACAGAAAGATTACTGTCCTCAAAAGTACAGGGTCAATACCATATTTTCTTTATCTACCCATCTATTGATGGACATATATGCTCTTTCTAAGATTTAGCTATTACACACAGTGGGCTATTACTCTGCCATAGAATGATAAACTTGAGTCATTTGTAGGAAAATGGATGCACCTTGAGTCAATAGCATTAAGTGAAATAATTCAGATGTTCAAGCTTAAATATCACATGGTTTCTCTTACATGGAAAACCAAAATTATAAATAAAGAGCAAAATGTAAGAGACAATAAGTAGGGAGGCAGATAATTCACAAATGGGAGGAGATCAAGAAACGGAGGGAGGGTTAATGGAGGGGAGGGGAGGGGATGAGAAAAGGAATTAAAACATATTTTGTCCATGTACCAACCTCACACAAGGACTGTAAACATTATGTACTGTAAACACGGTCTAGTAAAATCAAAGTACAGCATTGCCTGTAGCACTACTTCTTGGTGGCGGGAGCTTTGGTGTATGAGCTCATCTTGTTTTCTCTCCTGTGAATGAAGCCCCTGCATAATACTTCAAAGTTTTCCATTAGTCACCTAGTGGACAGACACGATATTTCACACATAGGTGTCATATTAAACTCTGGTCCCAAGTTTTGTTCTGAGAGAGAAAAAGGTTCCTGGGCAAAAGATCAGAGGGAAGGGCATCTTGTAAGATCATCATCAGAGGTCCACTTTTGTCCCCAATAAATGGCACGGAGAAGATTGATGGTGAATTAATCTGTGAAATATTCAGTGATAAGGGGAACCTACCAAGGCGGCCGGCTGTAGACAGTTCTAGAGATGTACTAGGGTGGTCGAAAAAAGATCATGGCAGATCTTCTAAATGCATTCTTCAGATGATTTCTTCAAACATGTCACCAGAATAAAATATAAAAGGGTTCCTAGGTAAAAGACTTTGGGGATTTCTAAATTAGTTTATTTATAATAAAGGTTTTTAACCTCATTTTTCATATGACCTCCTCTTAGGCAGTCATATATCCCTTCTTGGAATAATTTTATTTAATACAGTCAACAAAATGTGAAAGATGTCAAAGGAAACAAACTATGAAGTGCAACTGGAGCAAATTATCTGAATACAGAAGTAAATTTGGGATATTAATGCAAGTATCATTTTATTAACACATTAAGGAGTAAGACCTAGCAGTAGTTCTAATAACTGTTGTAATTTTGAAATAGCAATGAATGTAAATTATATTTCAAGACAGCTGTAACAGCTGTAATGTGATATGAAAACATCTGGCATTTTTATTGAGGACAAAGTCACAGGTACTGCTAATAGCTATGTTCCTTCAAATTGAAAAACATGATACATTTTAGTAAAGTGAAAACTGAAGTCCAAAACATTATAAAGCTCTTGAAAATATTACGCTCCTTGTGAATTTTTTAAAATGAGGGCTGTGGGAGTTATTTGAACTTATGTGAATAAATGAACTTTTAATATATTTCAAAACTACAATTCCACATGGCATGTGGGAAATTCTGCTCCCATCCAGCGATCTAGGCCTGGAAGCTTCCAAGGTGCTGATGCAATATTGCATTTATAATAATTGTTGTAAAGTAGTGTTTTTAAATCCAGTTCAGTTCCATGATAACAGCTGTTGTTTTCTTTGCTGCTACATTTCACTTTCAGATATGATTCTTGAAAAATTTCTTTGAATTTCATATTTTTTTCAGAGACATTATCTACATTTAAATTCCCAGAATGAGAGGAAAATTGAGTCGTCTCACACCTCCATTCTTAAGGAGTCTGCAGCAGATTGTGGGCTCTCGCCCTAATACAGGAGGCCTGTACCAGTGCAATTCCCTTCTAATTAAGTACCATCATTCATCAAGCAAGACCTGGCCAAAGGTAATTTTTACCGCAGGAATCATGACACAGCTGCATGCCGGTTGCCGAAATAGTTGCACAGATTTTAGTAAAAAGCAAGAGCTAATTGAGAAAGAAAGTGGAAATCATCAGCCCCTAAAATTACTCTTGCCCGTGGTCCACAGCAGTTACAGCAAAGCCGTCGTGAACCACCCCACCAGTGAACTCAACCAAACTGGTCTTTAAGCTTCTCGGTGTGCACCTGTGTGGGTGGCTTCCCTCCCAGGAGGATTGGTCTCCTCTAAGTGGTCAACATTTTGAAGGGGGGAAAAGGACAAAAGAGGGGAAAAATGAAAAGAAAAACAAATAGCAATTAACATGAATTAGATTAATTTTTATATTTATTATTCTTTAATGATCTATAGCAAAAGCCTTCTGTTTTATGATTTCTCTAAATGCTGCTTGCCATTTTAAGGCAATAGATGTAGAAAGAATGGAGGGAGCTAAAGGTTTTCTGTGAAGGCAAAATAAGTATGATATCCACAGAAAGCCCTTTTTGAGTTATAATCTCAAACAAATGGTCATCAGCCTTATTAGGATATCTATAATGAGTAACATACAATCACATTTTTTTCTCTCAGTAATCTTATGAGATAGGTTCTTTACTGTGATTTCATTTTACAGGTTACTTTGGCCAGCTGAAGTGACATTATGAAGTTCTCATTGCTAGGCAATGCTAGTACCAAGATTTGAGGGACAATAGTCTTTTGGAGATTAAATAAAATGCTCCTGAAATAATATGAAGTAAAACAATGTCCACACACACTTATTCCATGCTTTTTTAAAATATTAAGCAAATATCAATAAACATCTAAGGAAAGAAGAACTGAAAGGAAAAAATACTAAAGAGGTAACAGTACTTACTCAAGGCTGAAGGAATTATAGGATTTCTTTAATACGTAAAATTTAAGGTGTTATCTCAAGTTCCTACAACATGCAACCAAGTGTCTTTCATCGGAAAGAGAACTTCTCATGTAATAAAGATGATTGTGTATCTTTTTTAATTGTAAGGTTAGATAAATGGATGAATGCTAGGGTTCGGAATTGATTTTTATTAAGAATAAGTTTTTTAAAAAATAATTTCAATGTCTTTATATTGTATGCCTAAAATGTACCAATGATTAGACTGAATAATCGATAATGCAAAATAGGAAGAAAAGGTCCGAAGGGGTAGGGGAACTGGGAGGGGCAGGGGAAAGGAAAGAAGGGAAAGGAAAAATGCTGAGAAATGGAAAAAATGGACATAAAGTCTTTGTAAATAGGGAAGGGTGGAGGGGGTGAAGGGAGGGCTAGGAATGGGGAAACAGTAAGAACGAAGATGCATCATGTACAGGTACAAGTTCCCAGTGAGAAATGTAATTGTGTTGTATACCTACAATGTACCAATAAAAGAATTTAAGAAAAAAAAATTATTTCAGTACACTAGAACAAAAAAGAAAAAAATGAAAAAACCCAACTCTGACAACTCTCCCAAGCAGCACCATCTCAAAAACATTTACAAGACTCTGGATCCAGTGGTGACAACCCAGAAAAGCGTAGAGATGAAATCACAAGCTCATTGAACTCACTTCTTCCCTCCTGCCCACACAGAATGGAGATCTTCATACAGAATTGCAAATGCTGGCCTTTACCCCTCTGTTAACTCATTCTAAGCACGAAGGCATGTGCCCTGGGAAAGATCACTTCAAACACCCCCTGCCCTTTCACTCCAGCCCCTCACACCTTGCCAGCTTGAACAGTAAATCACAAGCCATTCTCTGCAGTTATTTTTGAAGCGTATCTTTCAATATTATCTCTGATTTAAGAGTTGATGTCTTTTTAAAAGTCAGACTAACATGGCAGCATCTTGGATAAGCCTTCTTTTGTGTAGCTGCTTCATTCCTTTGTTGGAGTTACACATTTTCTGTGTGTGGGATTGAGGAATCGTGGAAAATTGCCACTTGTGTGATAAATTACTGTTTTCACCCATCAAACATCGAAAATGCTCCATGCGAGCCTTGCACACCATTATGTTGTCCCATCTAGGACCCTTTGAAAGTCAGCAGGGTGCATCTGGCTGAAATTCAGTCAGGCGATTAAATTTATTCAAGCTTGGTGAACTTGAGAGCTTTCAAAAGGAGAGGAGCTAAAGGGATGAGATTATAGACCTGACAGGGCTCTGGAAAGGTGTCTGACACCTGACGGCTGGCAGTGAGGCCTGGTACCCGCTCCCATTGATTTGCAACAAAGTCTTTCCCAGTAAGTATTTCCACTTAACATTTCCTCTCAGGGAACCTGTGCCGTTGAAGATATTTACGAGTTGCTTTCAGCTTAAAAATAAATCACCTCTAATTCCTCTAAGCGAAATCAATCAAAAACCTGTAAAAAATGGACTGGTTGTTTGGTCGATTCTGGCAGAAAAGTAAACAGCACTTCAGCTTTTCTCCGCCATTAAGGCCTAAATGGCCTAGAAAGTAAATCAATATTTCTAGTCAGCCTTCTGGCTATTGTTTAGCCAGTAGATATGGATTTACTCTGGCTTACTGCACTCCTTCGGGACTAACCTATAATCCTCCAAGAGGAATAATAAGTTCTTTATCTAGTTCAGCCCTCTGTTGTACATTTAAATGGACCACATCCATCAGTGGTCCCCATTAAACTTAAGGGATGAAGACATCCCATTCAGCTTGCTCTACATTCGAAAAGTTTCAACAGACTGAGGAGGAAATTATAATTCAAGTCCTACAGTAGGTAAGTGACCTAAAAACCCTAGGCACAGTGTGAAGCAATGATGGAGCTATGAGGAGACAAAAAGTACTGCCTTTGAAAGGCAAGAAATGCAACTACCCCATTTCTGACTAAACTAGAATATGTACATAAGGCTACAGGACCTTCCATTATTTCTACTAGACCTTCTCCAATATTCCTGTTTAAATACTCCTGTGATTTTGGACAAGAGAAGTTAGTCAGAACTTCACAGTTTTGATATCACAAACCAAAATGTCTCCTCTCCACATCAACCAACGAAAATACCTCTCATTGTTTTGCTCATTTCACTTGCACAGTTTGTAATAATAGCTTGGCAGTAAGATTTCGGAAGAAGAGAATCTTAAATGATAATTCTTTATAAAGGAATCAATTTCCATTTGTCTTTTCAACTTGATAACCCAAATTTTTCTTGTAAGTACCGTATTTCCTAGCTTGGTGTGAAGAAGTGATAATGTAGGAACAATTCATTTCTGGACTATCTTACACACTTAGTCTTTTCAAGATTTTATAGATTTCCCAAAAAGAATAACCAAAAATATGAATTATGATCTTCTGAAAACTTTAAATGTTAAGTATTTATAGTGTACAAGATATTTCTTCAATAAAACAACAACCATAATAACAAAACAGAAACGATATTATGAACCCAAGGGTTAAAATTGTCTCTGATTATGTCTTAGTCTTTTATTTAGAGTTTTTTTCATAATTTTATTTAAGTAAAATTATCAGAACAGAACTAATAAGAGAAAATATAATTATTTTGATAAAGATACAAGAAAATTGGGAGAGTAAAATATGTATTCAAAATATACTCAGGAAAGAAAATCATTAATGATTAATATTTAGACTAGAGAAACTGGTATGTTCCAAGAAGAACATATTCCTTGTTTTTTCATCAAGGAAGAAGGATTTTTGCTGTTTCTCTCTTCAATTTCTGGAAAGTATATTTAGAGAAATATTTAATTATATGAATATATGCTATGAGGAAAAATATATTCAAGAAAAATCAATAAAAAAACAGTATGTATTCAGTTCAACCTATTTATTACCTCTGTTTGCTAGCTAGAGGGATTAAAATAAATGTTAATAATTAACTTATTTTAAAGAATTTAATTAACTACAAAATTTGTTCTGAAATATATAATTTTATCTATTTCATTGTTTGCTGTATTTTGAATAAGTCCATGGTGACTGTAACAGATCTTTCCTCTTGAAAACTGGGCCAGTTTTCTCTGAGTGCTTAGTGTCTAAAAGGGGTAAAACAAAGCAACTCGAAAGAACATAAAGAGCTTTTCTCTGCCCTTCCATATGTTATACTGATACTTCAAATTCATACTTCTAGTTCTTTAGTAAAATGAAGGCGAGATGCTGACTATATTATTATGGTAACATTGGGTTGGAAAGATACTGCTCATCATATAAAGTAAGAATCAGCCAGGTATAATGTAATTTATTTGCAAATTTATTTATGCACAAATGTATTCGCAAATAGGTTGATATTTTTATCTTGATTATGCTAGAGTATCCCTACTAAAAGAAAGTTTTACTTTAATTATTTGAGAGCAATAACTCAGTACATTTATAATATAAATTCAATGTATTTCTTGAAAGACTGTAAACTATATAGCCTGGCATTACTATAGAGTACCTATTTCTTGCTTGTCAAAAAACATTTGATACTAACTTGTTTGGAAATTTAAATACAAATAATTTTTCTCTGCATTTATATTTTCTTCACTTTTTACTGGAGGTATAAGAAAGAGCACTATTACATCAATAGGATTGAATTTGTCAGTCAAAACTTCACATTATAAGACTATAAATTTTATGTGAGAGTTGTGACTGCTGGATAATGACTCACAAACAAATAGCAAAAGTCTAGATGTTAGCTATTTTATCTAGTGAACATCATTTGTACAAAAAGCATATTTAAAAATATTTCTATGTCTTCATAATTATTAGTGAATGGCACGTATTGTATATTTAGCATATGATTGTGGGAAATTATGCAGATAAATGAAGAAGTAGGCTTATGTATATGACTATACATTAATACTATTCTTTTGACCAGAGGGTTAGTCCATTTAAATAGTGGTTCCTGTGATTTCACTAGGGCATGCAGAGCCACAGACAGGATAAATATTTTGATAAAGCAGACTTGGGGCTATCTGCACTCAGAGAGTAACAAAGAACGGTTGACCATATATGCTTTTAATCATCTACCAGAAATTTCAAATCCTGTTGGCAAAAAGTAGCTCTAACACACAATAACAACTAATAAAATAAGAATTCAAGAGTATTTGATCAGCCACTTTCTACTATAGAGGAGACTTTTATCCTATGCACTAAGAAAACTTTTGGGTAAAAATTACTGTAATATTCTCCTTACTAGAAGACAAAACTGTGGATAGGAGAATTTTAGGGAAGGATCTCACCAGCTATCTATCAACCACGGCCCCAAACAGGCCTCTTTTTTACAGGCTGGAAGTGCGCTATTACTTGGATGACAGGAAACAATGATTTTGATTCCCCACTTAAGTAAAATATTATTTCTGCAATCAGAAGTCCACTTTTCTCATTAGCAAATCATATTATAATAAGATTGCATTCAGGTACTATTATATTTTTATTAATACATATAATATAGAAATCTATTTTATTTCCTATTATATAATAATTTGTATAATAGCCTTAATTTTGCATCTCAGGATGCAAATCTTAAGTATTTACTAACTTGGCCTGTACTGATTAAGTTTGCCAACCCGTGTTCCAGGGTATATCACATTGCTCTCAAAGGATCATAAGATAATTTGCTAAGTTAGCCGATAATATGTCTTTGAGAATTTATATTCTCTCCCTTCCTCCTATCACTTGACTGTAATAGTCAAGGATAATGTTTTTATTGTGTTTAATGACTTGTTTCTAAATCAGGACAGGAAACTCTGGGCCTACTACTTGGCTCTATAAAAACTAAGGAAACATTTTGATCTGACTTATGTAACTTGAAGCTTTTAGAGCCCACCTCAGAGGCTTAACTAAGAACAAGATGCCTCTAGTGAAACAGGCCAAAACACAGGGGAGGCTGTGACACAGCTACATAGTGGGTTTAAAAGATGCACTTCCAAGTTCAGTTCATTTCTTTTTATCTTAAATAGGAAAAAAAATCACCCTTCTTCATTTAATTCATAGTGGTATCTACAAATCACTGATGGAAAAGAAGATCAATTAGGTCATTTAGTTTCATTCCAAGGTTCCAATTTTCTCATTCAGCATATTAACTTTGGTCTGTCCAAATTTAAGTGACTGAAGAGATGGGTTTCTACAACTTAACTTGGGAGATATTTCTATATCAAATTCATCTGTACCAAAGCATCATTAAAGACTTTGCTATTAGAGTTACACTAAATTGTTCTCAGCTTAATTGCATCTCATTTGTCCTTTATTCCCCTTTGGCTACTCAAAGCAAACTTTCTTTTCTTTGACTAGATTTATTTTAGATCAGCTCATCCACACATATTATCGTTCAAGAATATATCATTTATAGCTTCTATGTATTAGATTATGTATTGTTGCTCAAATATTTGCATTTCTTTGCTCAGAAACTACAGAGTAAAAGAGACCCGTTTGTAATAAAAATAAATGCATTTCATAGAAAATTTTCTTAAATTTAGCGAGGGTTCCAGTAGCTTCTGTATAAACTATACTTTCAACCCTACGAACCACGAAAACCCATATAATTTGCCATTATATCTGCACGTTCTTCCTGTGATCCATTTTACCCATCTTTGTGCATATTTTTATTTTCTGAAACCTCAATCACATTAAGCTTTTCTTTTTCTGCAATAAAGCCTGGCTCCCTTACCCCTCATTGATTAAATCTAACTCAAGAAATTCTGAGGATGCTAGGTTCAACAGCATATTGTTCTCTTCTTCCTGCCCAATTGATGGATATCATGTAACACAATCATGAATCCAAAAATGAGCTGATTAAAGAAGTATTAAGAAAATCCATATATATGACTAAGTCAATCCATCAGTGTTCTGCTCAGTAGGATCAACTTTTTCTATACGTAGAAATACCACTGCCAGGAGATAGTGATGAACTATGACCTCCAAGAGGCTTGCAACAGGAACTAACGACAAGGAAACATTTGCTATTAGAGCAAATAGACTCCTAATCAACATATTATCGATCCTTCAATTTTGTCAAGGTCACTTTGTGCTTTAAAAAATGATCCTGCACTAAGGCTTTAATAGGAAAAGTGGACTAATTTGATTTAAAGAGTAAATGCTATTAATTATGAAAGACAGTCAATAAAAAGCTTGTTCTTCCAAACGTAAAGGCAAATCTTACAGTGCCTTTGATTTATGGTAATGAACACAATGATGAAATATTTTCACTAGTATCTCTTACTCCCATTCCACTTTCTGCTGTTGTGCTTACACATTATAGAACCCTTAAATAATCCCTGCAATTCAAAGCAAATTTTAGAACAAAACATTTTGGATAGTTTTATTACTATGACTTCTTTTAGTGGGTGTCTTCTGCACAATATTTTGATGCTATATCCAGGAAAAATGTAAGAAAAGTGGGGGAGGAATCTCATTTAATCCTATAGTTAAAGATTTAGGTAAAAATTTTATTTTATTTTATTTTTTAAGCAAAACTTTTATTGGTACATTTTAGATAAACATAATGATAATACTCATCATAGAGAATTTGAACCTGTACACAATATATCTTGCCTCTCCTTTTTCTTCTATTCCCTCCCTCCCTTTTACCCTCCCTCCCATCCTAGATGTAGGCAGAAATTTTAAAGTAGCTTAATATGACCTGATACTCAGATATACCCCATATGATCAGATTTGAATAATAATTCCAACATTCTGAAATGCAGACAAGCAAAAAACTTTAGAAAGTAATAATATCTTAAATAATATCTTACTATATGTACAAATATGTATCTTGCCACATATCAAAGTATATATAAAGAACAAACATGCAAAATTTTAGATTCTGGAATATTAACTTTATTAATATCAATCTTTCATTAATTTATTCTTCATATTATTTCATCTGCAAAAACTAAGTTATAAAATTTTAACTGGTAATAAAATAAACAGTAAATTTAAAATAAATTCTTGAATGTTTATGTAGCCTATTGGATTACTGCTTTCTCCAAAAGAAAAAGAAAATATCTTTCCCCTAAAACTAGCTTCATCATAACAAATGCAAGCTATTCTATATGTCACTTTAATAAGGTAATATTTTTGGCTATAAAATATGTATTTGAAAAACTGCCTTCAATATAAATTTTCCTATTGTGAATCATCAATATGTGATCTGAAGTTTGCTCTCCTGGATTGTAATTATGTGTCTGGGTCACTGGGGAATGGCAGGGCAGGTCCACCTCACATTTCTGTTAGGATATGACTTTCTTCATTTTATGAAAGGTACATTTATTGGATAGAAAAATATGTGTTTTAAATATATTGAATAAACGCAAAGTGTCAAAGTTCAGTTTTTATGAAAACTTACCTAAGAAATGGCAATTTTTTGTATTTAACTTCAGATTTGTTATTGAAAAACAGTTAACGGCAGAGTAAAAATAAAGTCATTTATCTTGTAGGAAACATAGGCCACCCAGCTTTGCATGATGATTACAGTGTCAAACCTATTTTGGCTCATTTACGTAATTTTTATAAGATCATATTTTCTAGGAAAAACTATGCTGGTTAATCTCATTAATTTTGGATTTATAGGCATTAACTGTTACCCTTTACATATTGGGATGGAATGCAAAAATGATCTGTTACACAACCCAAAGCAGGAAGAATCCCAACCCCTCCATGGCTGTGGAGGAAGAGGCCACTGTGAACTTGTTTTCATTGATGGGGCTTCTACAAAAAGGGTGACACTGAACAACAGTGATGGTTATGCAAATCAACACTAACAACATATTTAAATAGAATAACATTATATTTTAAGAAGGCTACCAGCTCTAGGTTTCAAACTGCTTCTAGGCTAATTTCATAGAGTTTGACAGTGTTTCAAACCATACTCAATTCCCTCATAGCCAAGCTGGCATGCTATCTATGTAACTATATACTAAGTTTATAAAGTAGTAAAACTAAACAAGAAAGAAACAATGAACATATGCAGATTTTCTTTTTACTGAATAAAGGAGGTAGAATACATTGACTTATTCTTTATATCTTATTGAGTTAAAATAAAGAGAATTCCCAACTTTGAATCATGGTGAAAAGGTGTCTACTATACTTCATTTCTATGCTTTTCTATTAATTTTTTATAAAACATAAATATTTAACAGATAAAATATTCTTGATAAGAAAGTTTTTCAAGATTTCTGGGTGTGTGTGTGTGTGTGTGTGTGTGTGTGCGCGCACATGCACATGGGTTAGTTTGTCTACTGTTGGATGAAAATGCCTGGCATAAATGTCAAGAAGGAGGAAATGATTTACTTAGCTTATAGTTTCAGAGGTTTCAGTCCATGGTCTACTAGTTTCAAGGCAGAAGCATCATGTAAAAGGATACATTGGAACAAATGTGCTCACTTCTCAGTTTATGGTGGCGGGAAGCAGAGAAGACCGGAAAAGTGCCAGATGAGAAGTATACCCTCCAAAGGCACAGCCTGGTGATCCACCTCCAACTAGGTCCCACCTCCTAATGGCACATTCAGCTATGAGCATCAGTAGATTAATCTACTGAAGAGTATAGCTCCTTAATGATTACCTCTCCAGGAGTTGCTTAACCCAGTCAAGTTGATAATTAAATGTAACTCTGCGTTATGTGTGTGTGTGTGTGTGTGTGTGTGTGTGTGTGTGTATTATCTATTTAAACAAGAAATGGGGTACAAAAATCTCTATGAGTCATTCATTTTTTGGAAATTTTTAGATAGACAAGACAATTTAAATTTTCTTGATGAGAGAAGATTGGGTTATAGGGATTAATAGTCAAGCTGTACTGCAGAATGAGCTAAAGTTATGAATGTCAGTTCTGTTGGTGCAGAAATGGACAGTGGATAAGACCTGTGAGCACACTGAGCTGTTCCCTCTGACTTTAATCTATCGGTTGGCCCACATTTAACAAGCAGTCTATTTTAGTAGTATAGAAAAAACAGTCCATATTTTACATTTCCCCATTTTCATTACCCAGTCGCTTTGAGTTCTATTGTTAGCTCTTTTCTCCTTTATTCTTTTTCCAGGGTAGGAAAGATCACCTCTGTTGCAATCAGAATTGCTG
Source organism: Heterocephalus glaber (assembly GCF_053883595.1). Lineage (NCBI taxonomy): Eukaryota > Metazoa > Chordata > Mammalia > Rodentia > Bathyergidae > Heterocephalus > Heterocephalus glaber. The sequence goes on along the minus strand of NW_028258156.1, from coordinate 15,210,303 downwards.
TGCTCTAGCCAGCTGTTTGTCCTGTTGTGTCTTTTCAGTGCTCATTTACTTTAGCGTTACATGCTCTTCAACGTTTCCATCACTACCAAGATCAAGTGGACCCCTCTCTAGTGTGTATTGCCCACAATTTTCTCACTTTTGCTTGGTCATATTCTGTTTTGCTTCATGTTGGTTTTCTGTTTCTTAGATTTTATTTTTAAAGGAGTGACTTTTTTTTCAGCTAATTAGGGCATTTATTATATGGTGCTTTATACATCAAGTATTATTTTTGGATCTTTGCTTCTTTTAAATAAATTAATTCTTTCTAACTGCCTGACAATTCAGCTATGTTTTCAAGGACTTGATCTTTGGTGTTTATGATCTTTTAAAGTGAGTAGGGGTGCAAGAAGTCTGATTTCGAGTGGCCGGAATTTTACTGAGATCTCTGGACACTTTGGTGTAAACATTGGAATCACTTCAAAGAATGCCTTATGCTTTTCAGAAAATATGACATAGACACCATAAATGCTCACCTACTGCAATTACCTAAGTATCTACTTTGATCTCATCTTCTTGAATGATTTTGATCAATGATAATGACCAGTTAAATAGACTAAAGATGGGAAAAATGAAGAAATGCCAAATTTTATAGTATCCATTGTGAAACATTATGCTAAACCACATTTACCCATAAATAAATAGTCTAGTATATTTCCTTCAGCTGAGACCTTGAAAATGACCTGGCAGATACAAAATAAAAAGTAAGAAAATAGACATCTTATAATGAACATCAGTTTGACCCGTATATGGCACTAAGGCATAATTCATCCAAAAGCTGAGCAACTGAATGTTTTGAACAAAAATTCAGATTATGATTTTGACAAATTTACTCTGTAGAAATAATGAGACAAAACTACACATTCCTACTTTCATATGAAAGAAAACCAACTGGTAGGTGCAAAGATAAAATCTTGGACTCTGCTTTAGCTTTTCACAGATGAACAAATCATCTACAGAGGTAAAGTACTCAGTAGTAATTTCACTCTGATGAGCCAAATAATAAGACCATTCCCAGAACGGGGATTAGAAACACATCAATCATGGGAATGGAATCAGAGTGAACCATAGCTGGAATCTGTGATATGGAGGCATCTATCAAGTAACATGAGCTCAGATTTTAGCGCATGGCCTATGGTGAAAAAAATACCCAACAGAGTGACCAAGATACTGGCCTGTGGAAGCCCATGATTTTGAAGGACACTGTTTTCAAGTTGGTCAAATGTGGTAAGCTTAGCTTGATGCTAGAGAACATCAGAGCTGCAGAAGTGCAACCTCAGGAAGTTCTCTGGAGAAGAGAGAAGAGGTGCTGTGTGCCTGGAAATCCTGCAGTTGCATTCACTACTCATGGTTCCCTGTATTAGCTGTGAAGCAAAGGGGCAGCCAAAGTAGTAAGAGGTGGAATCAAGTTAATTGAATCCAAGAGTCTGCTCTGCAATTTATAAAACATGCATATATGAGTTAATTTTTTTCACTTCTCTACACCTCATTCTCTCCTTGGCAAAACAAGAGTAAAACCAGTATAATCACCACTATTGCAGCTCCTAGAACAAAAAGTGGTGTCAAGTATTTGAGATTTTATCAACAAGATATTTGAAATAACCTTAGTACATAAAACAATGTCATCTATTTTTATAAATTAGTCATACCAGTCATTAATTATCCATAACATTTTTAGATATGGATCATTTTTGAGATGAAAAAGAATTTATTTTCTCCACTTAAATTGTTAGTTCTTTAATAATCTATAGCCCTATTTACTGTCCTAAAACAAAATATTAATTTGATGGAAGCAGTTGACTTGTCTTATATTAGTGAAATTAACAAAAATATATTTTACTATCAACATTTAAGATTACTCATAGTGTCTTCTATCCTGAGAAAAAGATATCTGCAATGTAAACAAATAATCTTACCTAATTCTATAGTCAGTAACTAATTTTGATTTTTAAAATGTAAATTGATTATATGCCCAATGACTATCCTATATGTTTATTTCCATGAAAAAAAACCTCATTTTGAATTTGGCCTAAGATAAAAGAAAACTTAAGACTCGATAGTCCTCCAATTGAGACAGACTATGGGATGTCATCCAAATTATGTGTTTCTAGGATGGCAGAGGAAATCTACTTCAACAGGCTGTTCTTTGAAAAAACCATTTCTCTTGAAGTTCTCAAAAAGACATAGAATAGGACACAGACTATGCTGAAGCCTTTGAATCTAATAAAATGAAAGTTTAAAAAATAATCTTCATAGACTGCCATATTTCCTCCTTTTGATAAGAGAGATACATAAAGAATAATAAATTAACAGGAATTTTAGATTATTATGAAAACCACCATGAATTTGGCAAGGACACTGGGATTTCTTTTCAAAGTATTTTAAGGAAAGTTTTACGTAAGCATTTAATAAACTATCACACACACGAAAAACATTTTTACACTGAAGTGTGTGTAAAAATACTTTATAAAATTCATTTTGAAGTTTCATACACTCTTTAAGAGTCCGTTGAATTCACCACTATTATAGCATTTCCTTTTGTTTCTGAGTAATACCACACATAATATATAACCCACAGATTTCTTGCATCATATTGATAATCTGTGAACCTATCAAAACTTAAGCAGCTATTCCTCAGAGAAATCACCCAATGGATCCAATAAAATATTTGAATATTTCCAGCCTCTTCTCCTGTTTCTACACTGGCCAAGTAAAAGCATATACTCTGGCATTGGGACAGACACTGGTGCCTTACAGAAAGCACCATATTCCCCAGAGATCTGGCAAGTAACAGATTTCATCTTGCCAGTGTAGAAATAGCATTAGAGCAAGACTAATTGCTGGAAAGCCTGTTCAGAAAGATTTGTCATTCAGGATGGTAAAAATAATCTCACTTTTAAGAGCACACTCAAACTTTTTTTATTTCTAGTATTTAATAGAGATCAAAACATTTCCACTTCCACAAGTGAATGCATTTTATGTCAGGCAGCTATTTCCTTTGATTTGAGTTCAAGCAGGGAAGCTAAAATGAAAAAAAAAAAAACACTTCTGTCTAGTTGTACCATGTTTGTTCCTTTTGTAAAATGAAACTTATTAAGCCTGAGATGTGGTTTAAGGAAGTATTTATATGTTCCATAAATATCTCTATGAGAAGTGGAAATGCCAAAAGGGAAACTTCTTAGGCACACAGTTGAAAATACAGTAAGGTCTAAGAGCTAAGCAGTTTAGATGGCTTTGAGAGGTCCACAGATTTGTAGTAAATGGAGAGTTGTAGGGAATCTATGCACCAAACTGTCTTTAACTGCTTCTCAGCTCAATTTGCTGCCCTGTTCTAGATATGCTATCTTCTTATCCACAACAGTGACCAAATATGCTTTCTTAGAGCAGCTGTGGCCAGCAACTCTGATGACCTTAATAACCTGATTCTTCTAGTGACATCTCTAATAGATTCCATTGTCTCTGGTTTAAATTTTGACTCAAGCTTCCAATTATTAAAAGAATGTTCCCTCTTAGAGTTATAATTATAGTCCAAAATTCCTCCATTGTGCAGTTTCAGATTGCCATAGTCTTAACTAAACAAAGTACAGATTAAGCCGGTTTCTTCACTCTTACCCTTTAATAATAATGTGAACATGGTTGGATTCTCAGCATCTACTTCCCTCATCTACCATCCCCCAAGCCTGAGCAAGCATATCTGTGATTTGTAACTCAAGAGAGCCAACATAACCACAGTAAATAAAAAAGAAACATGTTATGATGCTAAGCCATGTGCACTGTTTGGCATTCATTCAGTTCACTGTAGCTGAAAAAATAACTGTGAGGCTCCATATCCCATTAACACTGTGTTAATTATTGTCATTGTCTCATCAGTGGTTTGTTTATGACAGCTCTGGCTGACAGGAATAGTGGGATATTCTGTCAAGGCCATCACCTGATGAGATTTTCATTGGCAAAAGATCTTTCTTTCCTTTACTCAACTATGTTAGGGGAATCAGAGCTTCATTAACTCCAAGCATAATTGCTTGCAATAGGCTAGTTTTTAAATGTTTCAAATAATTGGCATAATCGTCCCTTCCTAGCATTACAGTTAACCAGTACATTCTCTTAAAATGAGAGATCTTTCCATCTCTCTCAGCTCAAAAGAATTTCACTCATTGGAAGTCAAATATGAAAGAGAAATACTGTCTTACTAGAGAGAGCATTTTAATACTGATAAGATTTTTTATTCCCCTATGTAAGACACCTGTGAATAAAAGAGTTTGTCTAACAGAAAAAAAATAATAATTTACACACACACACACACACATTGTCCTTTTTCTTTTAAGATATGATGGAGGAAAGACTTTCAAATCTCCTTCAATAAAAAGGGTTCAAAGTTTTACAGATTCTTGGGGCAGGGATGGATAATTATAATTTTCTTTATAATTTTTCTCTCTTTAGATATAAATTATATGAAAAAAGTCTACTTTATCTCATACTTGATATTAAATGCTTACATCTCAAATTACAAAGAAGACAATGTCATTCTGATATTAAAATTGTTTTTCCTGCCTTGCTGCCTGCTACTAAAATTTTCTATGACCATGGATGTGAGCTCCAATCTACAATTTAAAAATTAAAAGCTTTTTATGATGCAATTTCCTAATTAATGTCATTGGAGTAAATTTTACTTCCCTAACTTGCAATATTGTTGTGAGTATATGACTTTTATGACTACCACAGTGTATAAATAGTTTTCAAAATGTGAGTGGTTACTATCTATAGCATACACCTGGGCCATAAATAAGAACAGTAAGTGTGATAGTGAATTTTATGTATCTCTTGATGAGGGAATTATGCCCCGTTATTTAGCAAAATATCAGTGTAGATATTGGTGAGATGATACTATTTTATAGATGTAATGAACCTATGAATCAGTAGATTATGAATAATGCAGGTAACCCTCATAATATAAGTGGGCCTCATCCACTCAGTTACAGACCTTAAGAAAGGAGACAAAGGACATCAGGAGGGAAGAATTCTACTTTTTAGATTATGACACAGCAATCTGCCTTTTGGATTACATTTTATACCCCCAACTCTTGCTAGAATTTCTAGCCAGCCATCTTGCCCTTGAGATTTTGGAAAAGGTAACTCCATAATCACATAAGCCAGTGTTTTAAAATAAAATCTCTCTGTCTATCTAAATACAGAGTAATCCCTCAGTTCTGTGGGAAAATTGGTTTGAGGATCCTCAGTAGATGCCAAAATCTTTGTATGCTCAAGTCCCTTATAAAACTTTGCAACATACCGTGTATATCCTATGCACATCTTTCTATATTGTTTAAATCATCTTCAGATTATTTCTAAATTCCATATAAAATTTAAATGGTATGTAAATAATCATTATATTCTCTTGTTTAGGGGATAACAAGAGGGAAAGTCTGTAAGTATTTAGTACAGATGCAGTTTTTTTCCCAAATACTTTTGGAAATTGAATCCACTGATGTGGATTCACAGATGAGGAAGAGCACTTGTCCATCCTTAAGCTACTGGACAACTCTTATATAGTGTTTATTGGAAGAAATTTTATTTAAATGCCTCCTATAACTGGAATTCAGACTCTCTCTTTCTTAATAATGTAAAGTCTTCATTCTGGAGTAGGGTCTTCTCTCTCATTGTGTTATAAGTATTTTCTGCTTCTAGAGAGCAGTAAAGATCTCCCAGTAGATACCACCTCCTCCTTCCTGTAGTCTTATGCAAGCATGTGAGTAATTAATCCTTATGCTCACTCAAATTTGGTTGGCTTTGGCATTGCATGCTTTCCCTAGCAAGTCATAATTGATTCTGAATAATTGATCAGCGATTCAGCGATGAACATTCAATTTTCTTTATCTTCTCTTCCTCTCATTCTCCTATGATATATGTTTACTTTGGGGAACATTTTCCATTTAAAAAAAAGTCTCAAATGCAAGGCCTCTTAGTGAGCAAATCAATTTTTGCTGCTTTCTGCCAATTCACATCAACTCCACTGCTACTCCTCTTGGAGAACTCTTAGGGAACCCTAACTAGTGGCCCATTTTATCCAATAGTTTTCAGTTAGAAAATAAACTTCTTATGTAAAGATCTCAGAAACTATTTACATGTGACTGCTCTGCCATTTCTCCAACCACCTCACTGACTTGTTTTTTTATTTTTTTCTTCAAATACTGCTTCCTTTCATGAGGAGTGTTCTTGAGACCACTAAACCCTACATGAGTCATGAAATCAGGCTGGACAGTTTCCCCAAATCCACACCTGTGGTACTTATCCAAGCGCTGTAGTCCACTAAATGATTATGTTTTTCACTTTTCCCTTAGATAAAAGTTAGATCACGTCATGATAGTGTGCCCCTTATATAATCATTGCACATTTTAGCCAGCAGAACAAAACCTCTTATGAAAAGAGAAATAAAAACTCTTTTGAGGAAAGTTGTTTTCAGAAAGTCCACGAATTTCAATTCAGAATAAAGTAAGCATGTTTAACGTGAGGTGCCAAATTAAGCTCACTAGCATAGGAAGGTTGGATATCTGCTTTCTTCCAATGTCTCAAAACAGACAGTAGAGGAAAAGTACCAGAATGGGTTAGAAACTGTGATGCTGGTATTTTGTAAGGCATCACACACGTGTCTCAGATAACTCAATTTATCTTAGTGTTTTCTTTGGAGGGAAAGCTCTTCCTTCTCTCATGCCTTCTGAATCAAGAAATGTTACCATGACTTTTTCTCTATTGAATGTCATGCTATTTCATCCCCACCTTTCCACTCTGCTGGGAGCCAAATGCTGAAATGGATAATTCTATACAAGTACCTTTCTCGTTGTCCATTCTACCTAAAAGCATGTTAATATACATACACAACTGCTCACCCTGGTATACTTTATTCCTAAATCAAATTAAAATCCACTCTATAATTTAGTGCAGATGCATGAAATGAGCATTTGCTGAGGAGTCAGTATGAGCCTTGTGCTGGAAATAGAGCTCCAGCTCCACCTTACACAAGAGCATCCCAATACAGTTGTATCTGGTCACTTTCTCCATTACTTCACCCATATCTCACTTGATCCTGTTGTTCAGGATCCCCCACCTTGTCTAGAGTTCTCTTTTCTTAGGATGGACTCATCATGATGTATTTTTCTTGAATCACTCTTTCCCGTTCATGTTTCTGAACCAACATTCCCTGCATTTTCATTTTACCTCCCTGCCCATTCCTTTTCAGTCTCTTTAGCTCACTTTCCCTTCTCCCTTCAGCCATAAACATAAAACACTGGTGAGACCCACACCTTAGTCCGTGTGCTGAGTGCACATTCTCTCCTGGGATAATCTCTGGGTAGTTCCACACCTCAGAGACTGAAAACACCAGACAGCACTTATCCCCCCATGACTCACATCTCAAGTCCAACCAGTGACTAGATATCACTGTTTAGATCTCACATCCAATGTGCATAAGCCCTAATTCTTAACTCAAACATTTCAAATCTACTCTCTCTCAGATTTCTCAAAGCTACAGATCTTATTTATTTTTGTATGTGTATATAACTAAAACATTATATATGCAAACAAAATAAGAGAGAAGATTATCCTATATGAACTTGCCAATATCTTTCAGGTAACATTTTTTGAAATAGAGTACAAACTAGAAAATCACAAACTCCCACCTTTTAAATAGAGATTCTACTATGTATTAACTTTTTAACAAGTTACTCAATCTTATGACTTCTGAAATAATTCATGACAAGTTACTTAATCTCTATAAATATCAGTTCCCTCAACTGTTAAATTTGGATACTAATAGTGCCTATAACATCAGCTTGAAGTGAGAATAAGATGAATGAATTTCCTTAAAGGCTATCATCAGACTCTATTCAAATATTTTTACTTTTATTCATCCTCAATCTAATTTTAGGTGTTGTGGATAAAAAAGATAATCAAGAGAGACAAGTTTTCAGATATTATGGAGCTCTAGTCAAGTTGGAATAAAGTCAGTATGTAGGTCAGAGAACATTCCTGTAAGCTGTGTAGATTGGGACAGATGAGATGAAAGGATTCCATGTGTGAGAGAGTAATGGAAATGAGGTACAGATTTTTAGGAGACAATACTAGGGAAGACACCTGAAGAAGGAGCATTCTATACATAAAAGATGAGTAAAAAGTCATTCTAAGCCAAAGGTACTAGGAAGGAGAAAGGAATGGAGACAGGAAAGATCTTGCCGACTTTCAGAATGAGGTAAAAATCCCAGCTGGGACTGATGAAGCAATACAAGATTAGCCACAGACACTACTACTGCTAGCTGCAGAGGCAAAAGGAGAAGATGCAATTAACAGAACACGGAGGCAAAGTCACTCAGGCCAAGTGAGAATCTTAGTTGATCCCATGAAGGGAAGTTGAATCCCACAAGAAAATACCGTCACCATCCAGATGCTACTAAGCAAGATGGAAGAAGAAATACCTCTAAATTTCCCTCTCAACCCTCCACCCACCTTTCCACCAGTGACTGACCCAATTCAGATGTCAGAAGACACAATAGACTTGCAAATGTGGCCAAATAATTATTCCCTATACACTCAATAAAAGAGTAAGGAACAAGGAATTTATCTGAAAGCAATTTGGCTCACAATTGGCAGAGGACATTTGAGTTCTGGCCTAACTTTCCTAACATGCTGGGTAAAACCCCCAATGTACTGAAAAAGAAAATAATTTCAGAAATGTTGTATTTTAGGGACATAAAGAAAAACACCACCTGAGGCTGAGATAAAGAAAGCAAAATATCAGATAAAGGTCATGGATCTACACTTTGGTCTACTCTGAATCAAAACTTCACCGCCTACGCCTGTATCTAGGTGGCTGCTTGAAAGATGTCTGAATGTAGAAAAACAGAAAAAAATTTAAATGTTGGTCCTTGCTTCTATGGAAAAAAGAAGTTCTTAGGGTGAAGTAGACTGAGTTTCTCTGGGCTATTTAAAGCTAGGGACCTGGGTAAACCTACAGAGTAAAATAAATCTCTTCAAGTTTCTAAATTTACTGCTATTAAGCTATTTAGCCTCTTGAACAATAAACTTGCATGATATATGGCATTATTGTGTATCATTCTGTGGAGTTCTTGTTATATAAAACTTTCCTAAGGCTATTACTAGTGTGGACATGAGTAAAGAGAATAAATTGAAGGATTTAACTATATTTGATGTTTTCAGGGAACACATGGAAAATGAATGAGGAACATCATTGTTTGGGGACATGACCAAGTGATTAACTGTGTGTTTGTATTGAGCAAAAATTTTCACACAATAAGATGGTTAAAGTTATAGAAGAAAATGCAGAGGTTAATTACTTGTGGTCTACAGAATTTCAAAGAGCAGTAGAAGAGGAGTAACAGAGAGCATTAAAATTATATAAAGAAGTCAGAGAGTGAAGGCAGTGATATATTCTAGTGTATGAATGTGACAGGGAATGGCTGAACAGACTGAAAGTGAAGTTCTTCTAGTTCAAGAGTCCCATCCATGAGTTAAGATATAAGGAGTCAGAAAGTTGGGCAAATGGATGTGGAATTTTTCCTGAAATTATCTGTGAAATGTAGTATGCTTGTGGCATCTATTAGCCAGTTTGGCTGAGTAACAACCAACCTCAGATATCTTGCTGGTTTACAATAACAAACATTGTGTCTCTTGCTCATAGGTCTGTGGTTTGGATGTATTATATTGACCTAGACTGGATTTACCTGAGACATTTTGGTCCAAGTTGTTCTGGTGCTATTTGCTTCAGGATTTAGGTCTGTTCTATGTGTGTTCATTTTAGACACCTGGCTGACAGAGAAGACATTACCTGCGCATGGTCTTCTCATCGTGAGTGAAAAAAGCAGAACGGACCAGCCTTACTATACAGACAAATGAAAGTCTCAACTCAGTGCATATCTGCTATTGTTTCACTGACCAAAATAAATCTCATGACTCCAATAGGAGCTACCAGGGGATTTATTTTTTTTTAACGTATTGTAGTGCACAATCATATGACAACATCTGTGGGTTAAGACACAGTGAAGAATCCAAATTGTGATGAATGAAGACAAATGTTACAAAGCAGGTGCATCAGTGATCCCTAGAGACTTACAGGAGGTCAAAAGACACTGGCAACAAGGGGGTGTGGAGTAGATGGAGCGAGGTACTAAACTTAAAATAAAACATGAATTTGTCTCAAAGCTACAAGGAGATAGGGCAGCAAAGCTGTGTAAAAATAAGAGGCCATCTTCCTCTCCCCTCCATAAACCAGAAAAGTAGGTGCGGGGGGATGTAATTATTATTCATTAAAACTGTGGAACACACAGTCCAAGAAGACAAAATACAGTACATTAAACCTATGTGTGAAGAGAATACATGATAGTTCTTCATAAAGTTGGTGTATCTCTTTCAATTTAGCAAGCAGTAACTTAGGTGAATTTTTCATCTCTAAGGACATAGAAGAGTAATTGAAATAGGCATTATATTGAACTTGTTGGTAATAAGCCCTAGCTCTCAGGCCAGAAGAAGTGCCCACTGCCAGGTCATTTATCAAAATGAACTTATAGATTTTGTCTTGGGTATTGTAGGTACAGAGATAAATAAGCATCTCAAAATAAGCAAAAGATTTATATTAATGTGCTGTCATGTGACTGGTAGAAACCTGGTAATGAGGTGGCATAGGAAAGCATTCTAAGACAAAATAATCCACAGGGTACAACTGATCACACTATTAATGTTACCTGGTTTTGGTTGAACCAGAGATGTTTGAATAATTTATTGTATTGAAGTGAGGGCGAAATGCCATTAGAAGATACAATAACAGCTTCTAAATTCAGGGAACAATTGCCACTTCTATCTTAGTTTGTAATTCTTTTCTTCTATTCCACTGCTTTTTAAAATTAAAATGTTAATACTTCAAATTTTATGTTTTCTTGTTTGTTACATAGTAATCATTAGCTATCAAGAACTGAAAACAAACTAAAAATAATTAACTCAAACACTACAATACCACAATTAACAAAGCCCTCCACCTATGTTCAAATATCTTTGATATTCTTCCATCCATTTTTGGATCTTTTAATTACACAACATCTGTTTAAAGTAATATTTCTTTGTATAATATTCTTTCAGAGAAACAACATACTTTAAAATTTATAATATAGTTGTATATTTTTATAAAGTCTGGTGCTATATAACTTTCTATTCATTTTGCTCCAAATTCATCTCATGTGTACATTCCTTCCATTTCCAAAACCTTTTGCTATTCCTATCTCTAAGACATTTTTATTCAGCAAGATGCATCTAAAATAGATTTCATCTACATTCACTTATATAACCAACCACATTTATAATTTATATTTCCAAGCACATCTCTTTCAAGAATTATTTAACATGTATCCATTGTTAAAATGTTTTCAAAAATCAAATCTCAAATATGGCAAAAGCTATGACTGAATATATTTGGATATATAAAGAGGTTAAATGACCACAGCATTAAAAGTATATGCATAAGTGTACAGACATACTCCATAAATAAAATTAATTGGAATTAGAAAATATGAATAACTGCTTACAAGACATACATAGTTCATGTCCTTAATATAGAAAGAGCTTAGATGAATCAATTTCATGGAAGAAATTATAGCAATAAAAATTGTGAAGCATAAGATCAGATAACTCACAATAAAAATAAAATGTTTTAAATTTTACATGTATTCACACATATAAATGTATTGAAATTGAATCCCAATATCTTCAAATGACAAGTATATATATTACTATATATATACATGTACATATATATGACAGGCAGTGATGGCTCAAATATGGAAGTTCAGATTTACAGATTAATATAAAACTTCTGAGGGGGCGTTGGCAATGAACTATTTAACATGTCTTACTGTAATCAGAGAGTTCTGGGTTCAAATTGTTGTGCAGCTATTTGTTTGCTCTATAATCTCAGTACTATGAATCATAGATTGGCTTTCTGCATAATAGGGATTATAATAGTCATTTTAATAGGTGGTTGTAAAAGAGCCTAGTATAATATGCATGTACATCTTAGTATATTCTCTAGCAAATAATATCTGTTCTTCAAATGGAATCTGTTACTGCCTCATCCTTCTCCACTTCTCCTCTTGCTCTTATCTGCAAAGAATTATAAATATAAACTCAGTGAATTTCATGGAGCTGTTAATTAAGGCATAATCTCCAGAGTAAAATAAGAAGGCATTAGCATAATAAGATATGCCCAACACATACAGTGAAGCAATATGTAGTCATATAAGCAATGCAATTATTCAATAAAAATAACCAGGAGTTATTGATATTTCAAACAATCAGGATATAAAAATGTGTTTTATTATTACAATGTTGTTTTACATGTATGTAGGAGTAGGAGAGGGTTATTTGTAAGGCAGGTGTTTATGTGTGAAAACCATGTGTGTATGCACAAGAATAGAGAAAAACTTGGACTATAAGCATTGATTTATTCAAACATTTTTGATGTATTCTTCCTATAAAAGAGATATCATATTAACTTTTGGTGATAAAAAGCAAATAAAGACAAATGCAAACTTTTGTTTGATAGAAAACTATATAATGGAGGGATAGATATTGTTAGAATAATCACAACATTTGATTTCCAATTTTAGCTAGAACAGTTCTACAAAAGGAAGATTCACTGAAAAGATGTAATGAAGACATTAACTTCTAAAAACAAGTCAAATCAGATTTCCTTGCTAAAGATGGCTTTGAACAGAAGTCTGAGAGAAGAGCTAGAGATATGTAATGGAAGTGGAAGGGACAATGGCTCAGGAAATGTCCCAAGGTGAAAAGCAGCAAGGACATTTGGCGCGGATGTAATTGTGAGAAGGCTGTTCACTGAGGCTGGAGAGGCAGACGTGAGACCAAGCACATAGGAATTACTGGGTGTTATTAAGGAGATTTGAGGGAGTAGTTGTCTGAGTAAAATGATCAGAGATCTATTAGAAAAATGTCACACTGGCTACAGACTGAAAAGAAGCAAAAGTCAGTGAGGAGAACTTTGAAATTATTTGAGCAATGCAAGTGTCAGGTGACAGCAGCCCAGACTGGGATAGACGTGGCAAAAAATGGAATGAAGAAGTGGATCTAGGAGCTTATGAGGCAAGACCAAAATGGTATAGCAATGGATTAAATATGAAGAGTGCAAAGTGGAGACAATAATAATGTCCACCTCCTTTGGTTGTGTGGATGAAAAAACAGTAAGTCCTTTAAATGCTTGGTACGAGGTCAGGCACAGGAAGATTGATACAGAGTGAAAAGATGCTGGTGAAGGTGATTTATTTGACTCATACAAAAGGAGATGGATAGCATTGCCATTTCAAAGGGAATGGAAAACTGAACATTATCAAGAGTGAGGAAGAAGAGCATCAATTCATTTTCGATGTCCTGGCTTTTAATTATTTTGAAATTATTCAGTGGGAGAGATCCCAGTGTGGCAGTGAGATCTAAGAGGAGAGGTTTGGGTGGTGTATTCAACCTGGAAGGTTGCATATGATGTGAATAAAGCTGAAAATGAAAGGGACCAGTAACGAAGATGGAGACATTCCAGGCAAATGACAGTGGGCCAGATGGAGGATAGAGCAGGATAGGTGAATGCCACAGTGGTGCAAGAAACATCCAAGCACAAGGGTCTTGCAGAGAACTCCTGCAACATATGTAGAAAAGGTCTCAAGGAAGAAAGTTAGATCAGTGACATTGGCGCTCACACCAAGAGTGACTGATGTGTAGGCAAGATTGAGTCAGACTTTAGTCATGGAAAAAAAAAAATATATATATAATCTTCAGTATTTTGGCTACAAAGAAAATAAAGAAACAGTAAAGGGCGTTAACTAGAAGGACATGACTGAGGAAAATTAGAGTAGAAAATATGTCTTGGTGGAAGAGATTTGGTCTTAGAAGTTAAAGGCTAAACCTACATCAAGGCTTTCCATTAATATTTTAAAAACCTACTATTTATATTCAGGATTAATATTGTTTTTAAGAGATCATCAATCTTTTAGGTTTACAGGGTTGTGATCTTTCAGATATACTTTGGGAAAATAAACAGTTTGTAGTTATATATATAATATATATAATATAATTATATATATTATATATATGAAATTAGGGGGATGTGTGCATCTTTTCCAAATGCCTAGATCTTAGGGAGAAGAGCTCATTGTAAGAGACTAGGAAAGCACAATTCTGAGATAAGTGAGCACACAGCATCTGAGGGTGTAGGCAAAGTTTAACCTCTGAAATCAGAACAGAACAGGGTTTAGAAGGAATTAATAACTTATTTCAACAACTAAAAACAAGGTAGATAAGAAAAGAATCTTACGCTAATAGGAAGGGCACTGCAATACCATATGACTTACACATTTTGGTGAAGATGGTGTGGAAAGGTGTGGAAAGAGTAGCTAGGGTATGTCACTTAGTTAATTCAATTCAGTTCCTTAATATATGTATTTAAACTGTTTTCCTGCATTATCTGACAGTCTCTTACAACATTAAAATTCTGTACTATTATTATCAAGAGAAGAAATGCATGCTGTAGCAAAAAAGTTCCAAGTATCTGTATGGCATGATGTTATCAGAATTTTTTATTGTAGGTCTCTGTGTAAATGGGGATAAAAGTTCCACACATTCCTTGACTTATTTCAAAAAAGGTTAGCAGGGGTGTGGAATGACATTCTCCAGCCTTCGTGATGTGTGGAGGACACTTAACATTTCTCACAAGCTGAGTCATTTGACATTATTCCCCATGTAACTTGTCTATTAAAATTCTATCTTTTGCACACATAATTTTATATATAAAATTTAAAACTATGAAAAAGTAGCTAGTCATTTTGAGACTTCTTGATGTGGTCTATGTTTTAAATAATTACTGTATAATCTCAGTAAAGAAAATATTTAAAAGTTAAAAGATTTTTGTAAATACGCAGGTGAAATAGGCACATGAAACAATGAATATATGATATATACTATACAAAATGATTATATATAAATATCTTTTCCTTTTCTTTTTTTTGTTTTCTGGAGAATATTAAAATTAGCCTGGCTTTATGCATCAAATCAATGATAATGTCATGTATTTTAAAATAGGACTTTGCTTTGATTTTATTACATCTAAGTGAATAGAATTTCTTTTCAACCATGTTTTATAGAATCAGGATAACTTGTGAAATTTTGGAAGGTAAAAGCGGCCCATTCCAACTCTTATGCATTCCTTCT